>NC_082739.1:24235097-24835097 GCF_030144855.1 Hypanus sabinus
GTTCCTGAATCGCTGAGTGTGTGTCTTCAGGCTCCTGTACCTCTTCCCTGATGGCAGAGGGAATAAGCTCTTCCTGAATCGCTGTGTGTGACTTCAGGCTCCTGTACCTCCTCCCTGATGGCGGAGGGGAAGAAGCTGTTCCTGCATCGCTGAGTGTGTGTCTTCAGGCTCCTGTATCTCCTCCCTGATGGCAGAGGGGAAGGAGCTGTTCCTGAATCACTGAGTGTGTGTCTTCAGGATCCTGTACCTTCTCCCTGATGGCGGAGGGGAAGAAGCTGTTCCTGAATCGCTGAGCGTGTGCCTTCAGGCTCCTGTACCTCCTCCCTGATGGCGGAGGGGATGAAGGTGTTCCTGAATCGTTGAGTGTGTGCCTTCAGGCTCCTGAACCTCCTCCCTGATGGCAGAGGGAAGGAGCTGTTCCTGAATCGCTGAGTGTGTGTCTTCAGGCTCCTGTACCTCTTCCTGATGGCAGAGGGAAAAAGATCTTCCTGAATCGCTGTGGGTGACTTCAGGCTCCTGTACCTCCTCCCTGATGGCAGAGGGAAGCAGCTGGTCCTGAATCGCTGAGGGTGTGTCTTCAGGCTGCTGTACCTCCACCCTGATGGCCGAGGGGAAGAAGCTGTTCCTGAATCGCTGAGTGTGTGTCTTCAGGCTCCTGAACCTCCTCCCTGATGGCGGAGGGGAAGAAACTGTTCCTGAATCGCTGAGTGTGTGTCTTCAGGCTCCTGTAACTCCTCCTTGATGGCAGAGGAAAGAGCTGTTCCTGAATCGCTGAGTGTGTGTCTTCAGGCTCCTGTACCTCCTCCCTGATGGCGGAGGGGAAGAAGCTGTTCTTGCATCGCTGAGTGTGTGCCTTCAGTCTCCTGTACCTCCTCCCTGATGGCGGAGGGGAAGAAGCTGTTCCTGAATCGCAGAGTGTGTGTCTTCAGGCTCCTGTACCTCCTCCTTGATGGCGGTGGGAAGAAGCTGTTCCTGAATCGCTGAATGTGTGTCTTCAGGCTCCTGTACCTCCTCCCTGATGGCAGAGGGAAGAAGCTGTTCCTGAATCGTTGACTGTGTGTCTTCAGGCTCCTTTACCTCCTCCCTGATGGCGGAGGGGAAGAAGCAGTTCCTGAATCGCTGAGTGTGTGTCTTCAGGCTCCTGTATCTCCTCCCGGATGGCAGAGGGGAAGAAGCTGTTCCTGAAATGCTGAGTGTGTGCCTTCAGGCTCCTGTACCTCCTCCCAGATGACAGAGGGGATGGAGCTGTTCCTGAATCGCTGAGTGTGTGTTCAGGCTCCTGTACCTCCTCCCTGATGGCGGAGGGAAAGAAGCTGTTCCTGAATCGCTGAGTTTGTGTCTTCAGGCTCCTGTACCTCCTCCCTGTTGGCAGAGGGAAGAAGCTGTTCCTGAATCACTGAGTGTGTGTCTTCAGGCTACTGTACCTCCTCCCTGATGGCGGAGGGGAAGAAGCTGTTCCTGAATCGCTGAGTGTGTGTCTTCAGGCTCCTGTATCTCCTCCCTGATGGCAGAGGGGAAGGAGCTGTTCCTGAATCACTGAGTGTGTGCCTTCTGGCTCCTGTACCTCCTCCCTGATGGCGGAGGGGAAGAAGCTGTTCCTGAATCGTTGTGTGTGTGCCTTCAGGCTCCTGTACATCCTCCCTGATGGCAGAGGTGAAGAAGCTGTTCCTGAATCGCTGAGTGTGTGTCTTCAGGCTCCTGTACCTTCTCCCTGATGGTGGAGGGGAAGAAGCTATTCCTGAATCGCTGAGTGTGTGTCTTCAGGCTCCTGTACCTCCTCCCTGATGGCAGAGGGAAGGAGCTATTCCTGAATCGCTGAGTGTGTGTCTTCAGGCTCCTGAACCTCCTCCCTGATGGCGGAGGGGAAGAAGCTGTTCCTGAATTGCTGAGTGTGTGCCTTCAGGCTCCTGTACCTCCTCCCTGATGGCGGAGGGGAAGAAGCTGTTCCTGCATCGCTGAGTGTGTGCCTTCAGGCTCCTGTACCTCCTCCCTGATGGCAGAGGGAAGGAGCTGTTACTGAATCGCTGAGTGTGTGTCTTCAGGCTTCTGTATCTCTTCCCTGATGGCAGAGGGAAAAAGCTCTTCCTGAATCGCTTTGTGTGACTTCAGGCTCCTGTACCTCCTCCCTGATGGCAGAGGGAAGCAGCTGGTCCTGAATCGCTGAGTGTGTGTCTTCAGGCTCCTGTACCTCTATCCTGATGGCGGAGGAGAAGAAGCTGTTCCTGAATCGCTGAGTGTGTGTCTTCAGGCCCCTGTACCTCCTCCCAGATGGCAGAGGGGAAGAAGCTGTTCCTGAATCACTGAGTGTGTGCCTTCAGGCTCCTGTACCACCTCCCTGATGGCAGAGGGGAAGGAGCTGTTCCTGAATCGCTGAGTGTGTGTTCAGGCTCCTGTACGTCCTCCCTGATGGCGGAGGGGAAGAAGCTGTTCCTGAATCGCTGAGTGTGTGTCTTCAGGCTCCTGTACATCCACCCTGATGGCAGAGGGAAGAAGCTGTTCCTGAATCACTGAGTGTGTGTCTTCAGGCTCCTGTACCTCCTCCCTGATGGCGGAGGGGAAGAAGCTGTTCCTGAATCGCTGAGTGTGTGTCTTCAGGCTCCTGTATCTCCTCCCTGATGGCAGAGGGGAAGGAGCTGTTCCTGAATCACTGAGTGTGTGTCTTCAGGCTCCTGTTCCTTCTCCCTGATGGCGGAGGGGAAGAAGCTGTTCCTGAATCGCTGAGTGTGTGTCTTCAGGCTCCTGTACCTCTTCCCTGATGGCAGAGGGAAAAAGCTCTTCCTGAATCGCTCTGTGTGACTTCAGGCTCCTGAACCTCCTCCCTGATGGCAGAGGGAAGGAGATGGTCCTGAATCGCTGAGGGTGTGTCTTCAGGCTGCTGTACCTCCACCCTGATGGCCGAGGGGAAGAAGCTGTTCTTGAATCGCTGAGTGTGTGTCTTCAGGCTCCTGAACCTCCTCCCTGATGGCGGAGGGGAAGAAACTGTTCCTGAATCGCTGAGTGTGTGTCTTCAGGCTCCTGTAACTCCTCCCTGATGGCAGAGGGAAGGAGCTGTTCCTGAATCGCTGAGTGTGTGTCTTCAGGCTCCTGTACCTCTTCCCTGATGGCAGAGGGAAAAAGCTCTTCCTGAATCGCTGTGTGTGACTTCAGGCTCCTGTACCTCCTCCCTGATGGCAGAGGGAAGGAGCTGGTCCTGAATCGCTGAGGGTGTGTCTTCAGGCTGCTGTACCTCCACCCTGATGGCCGAGGGGAAGAAGCTGTTCCTGACTCGTTGAGTGTGTGCCTTCAGGCTCCTGTACCTCCTCCCTGATGGCGGAGGGGAAGAAGCTGTTCCTGAATCGCTGAGCGTGTGCCTTCAGGCTCCTGTACCTCCTCCCTGATGGCGGAGGGGATGAAGGTGTTCCTGAATCGTTGAGTGTGTGCCTTCAGGCTGCTGCACCTCATCCCTGATGGCAGAGGGGAAGAAGCTGTTCCTGAATCGCTGAGTGTGTGTCTTCAGGCTCCTGTACCTCCTCCCTGATGGCAGAGGGAAGGAGCTGTTCCTGAATCGCTGAGTGTGTGTCTTCAGGCTTCTGTACCTCCTCCCTGATGGCGGAGGGGAAGAAGCTGTTACTGAATCGCTGAGTGTGTGTCTTCAGGCTCCTGTACCTCCTCACTGATGGTGGAGGGGAAGAAGCTGTTCCTGAATCGCTGAGTGTGTGTCTTCAGGCTCCTGTACCTCTTCCCTGATGGCAGAGGGAATAAGCTCTTCCTGAATCGCTGTGTGTGACTTCAGGCTCCTGTACCTCCTCCCTGATGGCGGAGGGGAAGAAGCTGTTCCTGCATCGCTGAGTGTGTGTCTTCAGGCTCCTGTATCTCCTCCCTGATGGCAGAGGGGAAGGAGCTGTTCCTGAATCACTGAGTGTGTGTCTTCAGGATCCTGTACCTTCTCCCTGATGGCGGAGGGGAAGAAGCTGTTCCTGAATCGCTGAGCGTGTGCCTTCAGGCTCCTGTACCTCCTCCCTGATGGCGGAGGGGATGAAGGTGTTCCTGAATCGTTGAGTGTGTGCCTTCAGGCTCCTGAACCTCCTCCCCGATGGCAGAGGGAAGGAGCTGTTCCTGAATCGCTGAGTGTGTGTCTTCAGGCTCCTGTACCTCTTCCCTGATGGCAGAGGGAAAAAGATCTTCCTGAATCGCTGTGGGTGACTTCAGGCTCCTGTACCTCCTCCCTGATGGCAGAGGGAAGCAGCTGGTCCTGAATCGCTGAGGGTGTGTCTTCAGGCTGCTGTACCTCCACCCTGATGGCCGAGGGGAAGAAGCTGTTCCTGAATCGCTGAGTGTGTGTCTTCAGGCTCCTGAACCTCCTCCCTGATGGCGGAGGGGAAGAAACTGTTCCTGAATCGCTGAGTGTGTGTCTTCAGGCTCCTGTAACTCCTCCTTGATGGCAGAGGAAAGAAGCTGTTCCTGAATCGCTGAGTGTGTGTCTTCAGGCTCCTGTACCTCCTCCCTGATGGCGGAGGGGAAGAAGCTGTTCTTGCATCGCTGAGTGTGTGCCTTCAGTCTCCTGTACCTCCTCCCTGATGGCGGAGGGGAAGAAGCTGTTCCTGAATCGCAGAGTGTGTGTCTTCAGGCTCCTGTACCTCCTCCTTGATGGCGGTGGGAAGAAGCTGTTCCTGAATCGCTGAATGTGTGTCTTCAGGCTCCTGTACCTCCTCCCTGATGGCAGAGGGAAGAAGCTGTTCCTGAATCGTTGACTGTGTGTCTTCAGGCTCCTTTACCTCCTCCCTGATGGCGGAGGGGAAGAAGCAGTTCCTGAATCGCTGAGTGTGTGTCTTCAGGCTCCTGTATCTCCTCCCGGATGGCAGAGGGAAGAAGCTGTTCCTGAAATGCTGAGTGTGTGCCTTCAGGCTCCTGTACCTCCTCCCAGATGACAGAGGGGATGGAGCTGTTCCTGAATCGCTGAGTGTGTGTTCAGGCTCCTGTACCTCCTCCCTGATGGCGGAGGGAAAGAAGCTGTTCCTGAATCGCTGAGTTTGTGTCTTCAGGCTCCTGTACCTCCTCCCTGTTGGCAGAGGGAAGAAGCTGTTCCTGAATCACTGAGTGTGTGTCTTCAGGCTACTGTACCTCCTCCCTGATGGCGGAGGGGAAGAAGCTGTTCCTGAATCGCTGAGTGTGTGTCTTCAGGCTCCTGTATCTCCTCCCTGATGGCAGAGGGGAAGGAGCTGTTCCTGAATCACTGAGTGTGTGCCTTCTGGCTCCTGTACCTCCTCCCTGATGGCGGAGGGGAAGAAGCTGTTCCTGAATCGTTGTGTGTGTGCCTTCAGGCTCCTGTACATCCTCCCTGATGGCAGAGGTGAAGAAGCTGTTCCTGAATCGCTGAGTGTGTGTCTTCAGGCTCCTGTACCTTCTCCCTGATGGTGGAGGGGAAGAAGCTATTCCTGAATCGCTGAGTGTGTGTCTTCAGGCTCCTGTACCTCCTCCCTGATGGCAGAGGGAAGGAGCTATTCCTGAATCGCTGAGTGTGTGTCTTCAGGCTCCTGAACCTCCTCCCTGATGGCGGAGGGGAAGAAGCTGTTCCTGAATTGCTGAGTGTGTGACTTCAGGCTCCTGTACCTCCTCCCTGATGGCAGAGGGAAGGAGCTGGTCCTGAATCGCTGAGGGTGTGTCTTCAGGCTGCTGTACCTCCACCCTGATGGCCGAGGGGAAGAAGCTGTTCCTGACTCGTTGAGTGTGTGCCTTCAGGCTCCTGTACCTCCTCCCTGATGGCGGAGGGGAAGAAGCTGTTCCTGAATCGCTGAGCGTGTGCCTTCAGGCTCCTGTACCTCCTCCCTGATGGCGGAGGGGATGAAGGTGTTCCTGAATCGTTGAGTGTGTGCCTTCAGGCTGCTGCACCTCATCCCTGATGGCAGAGGGGAAGAAGCTGTTCCTGAATCGCTGAGTGTGTGTCTTCAGGCTCCTGTACCTCCTCCCTGATGGCAGAGGGAAGGAGCTGTTCCTGAATCGCTGAGTGTGTGTCTTCAGGCTTCTGTACCTCCTCCCTGATGGCGGAGGGGAAGAAGCTGTTACTGAATCGCTGAGTGTGTGTCTTCAGGCTCCTGTACCTCCTCACTGATGGTGGAGGGGAAGAAGCTGTTCCTGAATCGCTGAGTGTGTGTCTTCAGGCTCCTGTACCTCTTCCCTGATGGCAGAGGGAATAAGCTCTTCCTGAATCGCTGTGTGTGACTTCAGGCTCCTGTACCTCCTCCCTGATGGCGGAGGGGAAGAAGCTGTTCCTGCATCGCTGAGTGTGTGTCTTCAGGCTCCTGTATCTCCTCCCTGATGGCAGAGGGGAAGGAGCTGTTCCTGAATCACTGAGTGTGTGTCTTCAGGATCCTGTACCTTCTCCCTGATGGCGGAGGGGAAGAAGCTGTTCCTGAATCGCTGAGCGTGTGCCTTCAGGCTCCTGTACCTCCTCCCTGATGGCGGAGGGGATGAAGGTGTTCCTGAATCGTTGAGTGTGTGCCTTCAGGCTCCTGAACCTCCTCCCCGATGGCAGAGGGAAGGAGCTGTTCCTGAATCGCTGAGTGTGTGTCTTCAGGCTCCTGTACCTCTTCCCTGATGGCAGAGGGAAAAAGATCTTCCTGAATCGCTGTGGGTGACTTCAGGCTCCTGTACCTCCTCCCTGATGGCAGAGGGAAGCAGCTGGTCCTGAATCGCTGAGGGTGTGTCTTCAGGCTGCTGTACCTCCACCCTGATGGCCGAGGGGAAGAAGCTGTTCCTGAATCGCTGAGTGTGTGTCTTCAGGCTCCTGAACCTCCTCCCTGATGGCGGAGGGGAAGAAACTGTTCCTGAATCGCTGAGTGTGTGTCTTCAGTCTCCTGTAACTCCTCCTTGATGGCAGAGGAAAGAAGCTGTTCCTGAATCGCTGAGTGTGTGTCTTCAGGCTCCTGTACCTCCTCCCTGATGGCGGAGGGGAAGAAGCTGTTCTTGCATCGCTGAGTGTGTGCCTTCAGTCTCCTGTACCTCCTCCCTGATGGCGGAGGGGAAGAAGCTGTTCCTGAATCGCAGAGTGTGTGTCTTCAGGCTCCTGTACCTCCTCCTTGATGGCGGTGGGAAGAAGCTGTTCCTGAATCGCTGAATGTGTGTCTTCAGGCTCCTGTACCTCCTCCCTGATGGCAGAGGGAAGAAGCTGTTCCTGAATCGTTGACTGTGTGTCTTCAGGCTCCTTTACCTCCTCCCTGATGGCGGAGGGGAAGAAGCAGTTCCTGAATCGCTGAGTGTGTGTCTTCAGGCTCCTGTATCTCCTCCCGGATGGCAGAGGGAAGAAGCTGTTCCTGAAATGCTGAGTGTGTGCCTTCAGGCTCCTGTACCTCCTCCCAGATGACAGAGGGGATGGAGCTGTTCCTGAATCGCTGAGTGTGTGTTCAGGCTCCTGTACCTCCTCCCTGATGGCGGAGGGAAAGAAGCTGTTCCTGAATCGCTGAGTTTGTGTCTTCAGGCTCCTGTACCTCCTCCCTGTTGGCAGAGGGAAGAAGCTGTTCCTGAATCACTGAGTGTGTGTCTTCAGGCTACTGTACCTCCTCCCTGATGGCGGAGGGGAAGAAGCTGTTCCTGAATCGCTGAGTGTGTGTCTTCAGGCTCCTGTATCTCCTCCCTGATGGCAGAGGGGAAGGAGCTGTTCCTGAATCACTGAGTGTGTGCCTTCTGGCTCCTGTACCTCCTCCCTGATGGCGGAGGGGAAGAAGCTGTTCCTGAATCGTTGTGTGTGTGCCTTCAGGCTCCTGTACATCCTCCCTGATGGCAGAGGTGAAGAAGCTGTTCCTGAATCGCTGAGTGTGTGTCTTCAGGCTCCTGTACCTTCTCCCTGATGGTGGAGGGGAAGAAGCTATTCCTGAATCGCTGAGTGTGTGTCTTCAGGCTCCTGTACCTCCTCCCTGATGGCAGAGGGAAGGAGCTATTCCTGAATCGCTGAGTGTGTGTCTTCAGGCTCCTGAACCTCCTCCCTGATGGCGGAGGGGAAGAAGCTGTTCCTGAATTGCTGAGTGTGTGTCTTCAGGCTCCTGTACCTCCTCCCTGACGGCAGAGGAAAGAAGCTGTTCCTGAATCGCTGAGTGTGTGTCTTCAGGCTCCTGTACCTCCTCCCTGATGGCGGAGGCGAAGAAGCTGTTCCTGAATCGTTGAGTGTGTGCCTTCAGGCTCCTGTACCTCCTCCCTGATGGCGGAGGGGAAAAAGCTGTTCCTGAATCGTTGAGTGTGTGTCTTCAGGCTCCTGGACCTCCTCCCTGATGGCAGAGGGAATAAGCTGTTCCTGAATCGCTGAATGTGTGCCTTCAGGCTCCTGCACCTCCTAGCTGATGGCAGAGGGGAAGAAGCTGTTCCTGAATCGCTGAGTGTGTGTCTTCAGGCTCCTGTACCTCCTCCCTGATGGCGGAGGGGAAGAAGCTGTTCCTGAATTGCTGAGTGTGTGTCTTCAGGCTCCTGTACCTCCTCCCTGATGGCAGAGGAAAGAAGCTGTTCCTGAATCGCTGAGTGTGTGTCTTCAGGCTCCTGTACCTCCTCCCTGATGGCGGAGGCGAAGAAGCTGTTCCTGAATCGTTGAGTGTGTGCCTTCAGGCTCCTGTACCTCCTCCCTGATGGCGGAGGGGAAAAAGCTGTTCCTGAATCGTTGAGTGTGTGTCTTCAGGCTCCTGGACCTCCTCCCTGATGGCAGAGGGAAGAAGCTGTTCCTGAATCGCTGAATGTGTGCCTTCAGGCTCCTGCACCTCCTAGCTGATGGCAGAGGGGAAGAAGCTGTTCCTGAATCGCTGAGTGTGTGTCTTCAGGCTCCTGTACCTCCTCCCTGATGGCAGAGGGAAGAAGCTGTTCCTGAATCGCTGAGTGTGTGTCTTCAGGCTCCTGTACCTCCTCCCTGATGGCAGAGGGAAGGAGCTGTTCCTGAATCGCTGAGTGTGTGTCTTCAGGCTCCTGTACCTCTTCCCTGATGGCAGAGGGAAAAAGCTCTTCCTGAATCGCTGTGTGTGACTTCAGGCTCCTGTACCTCCTCCCTGATGGCAGAGGGAAGGAGCTGGTCCTGAATCGCTGAGTGTGTGTCTTCAGGCTGCTGTACCTCCACCCTGTTGGCGGAGGGGAAGAAGCTGTTCCTGAATCGCTGAGTGTGTGTCTTCAGGCTCCTGTAACTCCTCCTTGATGGCAGAGGAAAGAAGCTGTTCCTGAATCGCTGAGTGTGTGTCTTCAGGCTCCTGTACCTCCTCCCTGATGGAGGAGGGGAAGAAGCTGTTCCTGACTCGTTGAGTGTGTGCCTTCAGGCTCCTGTACCTCCTCCCTGATGGCGGAGGGGAAGAAGCTGTTGTTGCATCGCTGAGTGTGTGCCTTCAGGCTCCTGTACCTCCTCCCTGATGGCAGAGGAAAGAAGCTGTTCCTGAATCGCTGAGTGTGTGTCTTCAGGCTCCTGTACCTCCTCCCTGATGGCGGAGGCGAAGAAGCTGTTCCTGAATCGTTGAGTGTGTGCCTTCAGGCTCCTGTACCTCCTCCCTGATGGCGGAGGGGAAAAAGCTGTTCCTGAATCGTTGAGTGTGTGTCTTCTGGCTCCTGGACCTCCTCCCTGATGGCAGAGGGAAGAAGCTGTTCCTGAATCGCTGAATGTGTGCCTTCAGGCTCCTGCACCTCCTAGCTGATGGCAGAGGGGAAGAAGCTGTTCCTGAATCGCTGAGTGTGTGTCTTCAGCTCCTGTACCTCCTCCCTGATGGCAGAGGGAAGAAGCTGTTCCTGAATCGCTGAGTGTGTGTCTTCAGGCTCCTGTACCTCCTCCCTGATGGCAGAGGGAAGGAGCTGTTCCTGAATCGCTGAGTGTGTCTTCAGGCTCCTGTACCTCTTCCCTGATGGCAGAGGGAAAAAGCTCTTCCTGAATCGCTGTGTGTGACTTCAGGCTCCTGTACCTCCTCCCTGATGGCGGAGGGGAAGAAGCTGTTCCTGAATCGCTGAGTGTGTGTCTTCAGGCTCCTGTATCTCCTCCCTGATGGCAGAGGGGAAGGAGCTGTTCCTGAATCACTGAGTGTGTGTCTTCTGGCTCCTGTACCTCCTCCCTGATGGCAGAGGGGAAGAAGCTGTTCCTGAATCGTTGTGTGTGTGCCTTCAGGCTCCTGTACATCCTCCCTGATGGCAGAGGTGAAGAAGCTGTTCCTGAATCGCTGAGTGTGTGTCTTCAGGCTCCTGTACCTTCTCCCTGATGGTGGAGGGGAAGAAGCTATTCCTGAATCGCTGAGTGTGTGTCTTCAGGCTCCTGTACCTCCTCCCTGATGGCAGAGGGAAGGAGCTATTCCTGAATCGCTGAGTGTGTGTCTTCAGGCTCCTGAACCTCCTCCCTGATGGCGGAGGGGAAGAAGCTGTTCCTGAATTGCTGAGTGTGTGTCTTCAGGCTCCTGTACCTCCTCCCTGATGGCAGAGGAAAGAAGCTGTTCCTGAATCGCTGAGTGTGTGTCTTCAGGCTCCTGTACCTCCTCCCTGATGGCGGAGGCGAAGAAGCTGTTCCTGAATCGTTGAGTGTGTGCCTTCAGGCTCCTGTACCTCCTCCCTGATGGCGGAGGGGAAAAAGCTGTTCCTGAATCGTTGAGTGTGTGTCTTCAGGCTCCTGGACCTCCTCCCTGATGGCAGAGGGAAGAAGCTGTTCCTGAATCGCTGAATGTGTGCCTTCAGGCTCCTGCACCTCCTAGCTGATGGCAGAGGGGAAGAAGCTGTTCCTGAATCGCTGAGTGTGTGTCTTCAGGCTCCTGTACCTCCTCCCTGATGGCGGAGGGGAAGAAGCTGTTCCTGAATTGCTGAGTGTGTGTCTTCAGGCTCCTGTACCTCCTCCCTGATGGCAGAGGAAAGAAGCTGTTCCTGAATCGCTGAGTGTGTGTCTTCAGGCTCCTGTACCTCCTCCCTGATGGCGGAGGCGAAGAAGCTGTTCCTGAATCGTTGAGTGTGTGCCTTCAGGCTCCTGTACCTCCTCCCTGATGGCGGAGGGGAAAAAGCTGTTCCTGAATCGTTGAGTGTGTGTCTTCAGGCTCCTGGACCTCCTCCCTGATGGCAGAGGGAAGAAGCTGTTCCTGAATCGCTGAATGTGTGCCTTCAGGCTCCTGCACCTCCTAGCTGATGGCAGAGGGGAAGAAGCTGTTCCTGAATCGCTGAGTGTGTGTCTTCAGGCTCCTGTACCTCCTCCCTGATGGCAGAGGGAAGAAGCTGTTCCTGAATCGCTGAGTGTGTGTCTTCAGGCTCCTGTACCTCCTCCCTGATGGCAGAGGGAAGGAGCTGTTCCTGAATCGCTGAGTGTGTGTCTTCAGGCTCCTGTACCTCTTCCCTGATGGCAGAGTGAAAAAGCTCTTCCTGAATCGCTGTGTGTGACTTCAGGCTCCTGTACCTCCTCCCTGATGGCAGAGGGAAGGAGCTGGTCCTGAATCGCTGAGTGTGTGTCTTCAGGCTGCTGTACCTCCACCCTGTTGGCGGAGGGGAAGAAGCTGTTCCTGAATCGCTGAGTGTGTGTCTTCAGGCTCCTGTAACTCCTCCTTGATGGCAGAGGAAAGAAGCTGTTCCTGAATCGCTGAGTGTGTGTCTTCAGGCTCCTGTACCTCCTCCCTGATGGCGGAGGGGAAGAAGCTGTTCCTGACTCGTTGAGTGTGTGCCTTCAGGCTCCTGTACCTCCTCCCTGATGGCGGAGGGGAAGAAGCTGTTCTTGCACCGCTGAGTGTGTGCCTTCAGGCTCCTGTACCTCCTCCCTGATGGCAGAGGAAAGAAGCTGTTCCTGAATCGCTGAGTGTGTGTCTTCAGGCTCCTGTACCTCCTCCCTGATGGCGGAGGCGAAGAAGCTGTTCCTGAATCGTTGAGTGTGTGCCTTCAGGCTCCTGTACCTCCTCCCTGATGGCGGAGGGGAAAAAGCTGTTCCTGAATCGTTGAGTGTGTGTCTTCTGGCTCCTGGACCTCCTCCCTGATGGCAGAGGGAAGAAGCTGTTCCTGAATCGCTGAATGTGTGCCTTCAGGCTCCTGCACCTCCTAGCTGATGGCAGAGGGGAAGAAGCTGTTCCTGAATCGCTGAGTGTGTGTCTTCAGCTCCTGTACCTCCTCCCTGATGGCAGAGGGAAGAAGCTGTTCCTGAATCGCTGAGTGTGTGTCTTCAGGCTCCTGTACCTCCTCCCTGATGGCAGAGGGAAGGAGCTGTTCCTGAATCGCTGAGTGTGTGTCTTCAGGCTCCTGTACCTCTTCCCTGATGGCAGAGGGAAAAAGCTCTTCCTGAATCGCTGTGTGTGACTTCAGGCTCCTGTACCTCCTCCCTGATGGCAGAGGGAAGGAGCTGGTCCTGAATCGCTGAGTGTGTGTCTTCAGGCTGCTGTACCTCCACCCTGATGGCGGAGGGGAAGAAGCTGTTCCTGAATCGCTGAGTGTGTGTCTTCAGGCTCCTGTAACTCCTCCTTGATGGCAGAGGAAAGAAGCTGTTCCTGAATCGCTGAGTGTGTGTCTTCAGGCTCCTGTACCTCCTCCCTGATGGCGGAGGGGAAGAAGATGTTCCTGACTCGTTGAGTGTGTGCCTTCAGGCTCCTGTACCTCCTCCCTGATGGCGGAGGGGAAGAAGCTGTTCTTGCATCGCTGAGTGTGTGCCTTCAGGCTCCTGTACCTCCTCCCTGATGGCGGAGGGGAAGAAGCTGTTCCTGAATCGTTGTGTGTGTGCCTTCAGGCTCCTGTACATCCTCCCTGATGGCAGAGGTGAAGAAGCTGTTCCTGAATCGCTGAGTGTGTGTCTTCAGGCTCCTGTACCTTCTCCCTGATGGTGGAGGGGAAGAAGCTATTCCTGAATCGCTGAGTGTGTGTCTTCAGGCTCCTGTACCTCCTCCCTGATGGCAGAGGGAAGGAGCTATTCCTGAATCGCTGAGTGTGTGTCTTCAGGCTCCTGAACCTCCTCCCTGATGGCGGAGGGGAAGAAGCTGTTCCTGAATTGCTGAGTGTGTGTCTTCAGGCTCCTGTACCTCCTCCCTGACGGCAGAGGAAAGAAGCTGTTCCTGAATCGCTGAGTGTGTGTCTTCAGGCTCCTGTACCTCCTCCCTGATGGCGGAGGCGAAGAAGCTGTTCCTGAATCGTTGAGTGTGTGCCTTCAGGCTCCTGTACCTCCTCCCTGATGGCGGAGGGGAAAAAGCTGTTCCTGAATCGTTGAGTGTGTGTCTTCAGGCTCCTGGACCTCCTCCCTGATGGCAGAGGGAAGAAGCTGTTCCTGAATCGCTGAATGTGTGCCTTCAGGCTCCTGCACCTCCTAGCTGATGGCAGAGGGGAAGAAGCTGTTCCTGAATCGCTGAGTGTGTGCCTTCAGGCTCCTGTACCTCCTCCCTGATGGCGGAGGGGAAGAAGCTGTTCCTGAATTGCTGAGTGTGTGTCTTCAGGCTCCTGTACCTCCTCCCTGATGGCAGAGGAAAGAAGCTGTTCCTGAATCGCTGAGTGTGTGTCTTCAGGCTCCTGTACCTCCTCCCTGATGGCGGAGGCGAAGAAGCTGTTCCTGAATCGTTGAGTGTGTGCCTTCAGGCTCCTGTACCTCCTCCCTGATGGCGGAGGGGAAGAAGCTGTTCCTGAATCGCTGACTGTGTGTCTTCAGGCTCCTGTACCTCCTCCCTGATGGCGGAGGGGAAGAAGCAGTTCCTGAATCGCTGAGTGTGTGTCTTCAGGCTCCTGTATCTCCTCCCGGATGGCAGAGGGAAGAAGCTGTTCCTGAAATGCTGAGTGTGTGCCTTCAGGCTCCTGTACCTCCTCCCAGATGACAGAGGGGATGGAGCTGTTCCTGAATCGCTGAGTGTGTGTTCAGGCTCCTGTACCTCCTCCCTGATGGCGGAGGGAAAGAAGCTGTTCCTGAATCGCTGAGTTTGTGTCTTCAGGCTCCTGTACCTCCTCCCTGATGGCAGAGGGAAGAAGCTGTTCCTGAATCACTGAGTGTGTGTCTTCAGGCTACTGTACCTCCTCCCTGATGGCGGAGGGGAAGAAGCTGTTCCTGAATCGCTGAGTGTGTGTCTTCAGGCTCCTGTATCTCCTCCCTGATGGCAGAGGGGAAGGAGCTGTTCCTGAATCACTGAGTGTGTGTCTTCTGGCTCCTGTACCTCCTCCCTGATGGCGGAGGGGAAGAAGCTGTTCCTGAATCGTTGAGTGTGTGCCTTCAGGCTCCTGTACCTCCTCCCTGATGGCAGAGGTGAAGAAGCTGTTCCTGAATCGCTGAGTGTGTGTCTTCAGGCTCCTGTACCTTCTCCCTGATGGTGGAGGGGAAGAAGCTGTTCCTGAATCGCTGAGTGTGTGTCTTCAGGCTCCTGTACCTCCTCCCTGATGGTGGAGGGGAAGAAGCTGTTCCTAAATCGCTGAGTGTGTGTCTTCAGGCTCCTGTACCTCCTCCCTGATGGCAGAGGGAAGGAGCTGGTCCTGAATCGCTGAGTGTGTGTCTTCAGGCTCCTGAACCACCTCCCTGATGGCGGAGGGGAAGAAGCTGTTCCTGAATTGCTGAGTGTGTGTCTTCAGGCTCCTGTACCTCCTCCCTGATGGCAGAGGAAAGAAGCTGTTCCTGAATCGCTGAGTGTGTGTCTTCAGGCTCCTGTACCTCCTCCCTGATGGCGGAGGCGAAGACGCTGTTCCTGAATCGTTGAGTGTGTGCCTTCAGGCTCCTGTACCTCCTCCCTGATGGCGGAGGGGAAAAAGCTGTTCCTGAATCGTTGAGTGTGTGTCTTCAGGCTCCTGGACCTCCTCCCTGATGGCAGAGGGAAGAAGCTGTTCCTGAATCGCTGAATGTGTGCCTTCAGGCTCCTGCACCTCCTAGCTGATGGCGGAGGGGAAGAAGCTGTTCCTGAATCGCTGAGTGTGTGTCTTCAGGCTCCTGTACCTCTTCCCTGATGGCAGAGGGAAAAAGCTCTTCCTGAATCGCTGTGTGTTTCTTCAGGCTCCTGTACCTGCACCCTGATGGCGGAGGGGAAGAAGCTGTTCCTGAATCGCTGAGTGTGTGTCTTCAGGCTCCTGAACCTCCTCCCTGATGGCGGAGGGGAAGAAGCTGTTCCTGAATCTCTGAGTGTGTGCCTTCAGGCTCCTGTACCTCCTCCCTGATGGCGGAGGGGAAGAAGCTGTTCCTGAATCGCTGAGTGTGTGTCTTCAGGCTCCTGTACCTCCTTCCTGATGGCGGAGGGGAAGAAGCTGTTCCTGACTCGTTGAGTGTGTGCCTTCAGGCTCCTGTACCTCCTCCCTGATGGCAGAGGGGAAGAAGCAGTTCCTGCATCGTTGATTGTGTGCCTTCAGGCTCTTGTACCGCCTCCCTGATGGCGGAGGGGAAGAAGCTGTTCCTGAATCGCTGAATGTGTGTCTTCAGGCTCCTGTACCTCCTCCCTGATGGCGGAGGGTAAGAAGCTGTTCCTGAATCGCTGACTGTGTGTCTTCAGGCTCCTGTACCTCCTCCCTGATGGCAGAGGGAAGGAGCTGTTCCTGAATCGCTGAGTGTGTGTCTTCAGGCTCCTGTACCTCCTCCCTGATGGCAGAGGGAAAAAGCTCTTCCTGAATTGCTGTGTGTGACTTCAGGCTCCTGTACCTCCTCCCTGATGGCAGAGGGAAGGAGCTGTTCCTGAATCGCTGAGTGTGTGTCTTCAGGCTTCTGTACCTCCTCCCTGATGGCGGAGGGGATGAAGCTGTTCCTGAATCGCTGAGTGTGTGTCTTCAGGCTCCTGTACCTCTTCCTTGATGGCAGAGGGAAAAAGCTCTTCCTGAATTGCTGTGTGTGACTTCAGGCTCCTGTACCTCCTCCCTGATGGCAGAGGGAAGGAGCTGGTCCTGAATCGCTGAGTGTGTGTCTTCAGGCTCCTGAACCTCCTCCTTGATGGCGGAGGGGAAGAAGCTGTTCCTGAATTGCTGAGTGAGTGTCTTCAGGCTCCTGTACCTCCTCCCTGATGGCAGAGGAAAGAAGCTGTTCCTGAATCGCTGAGTGTGTGTCTTCAGTCTCCTGTACCTCCTCCCTGATGGCGGAGGGGAAGAAGCTGTTCCTGAATCGTTGAGTGTGTGCCTTCAGGCTCCTGTACCTCCTCCCTGATGGCGGAGGGGAAGGAGCTGTTCCTGAATCGTTGAGTGTGTGACTTCAGGCTCCTGTACCTCCTCCCTGATGGCAGAGGGAAGAAGCTGTTCCTGAATCGCTGAGTGTGAGTCTTCAGGCTCCTGTACCTCCACCCTGATGGCGGAGGGAAGAAGCTGTTCCTGAATCGCTGAATGTGTGCCTTCAGGCTCCTGCACCTCCTCCCTGATGGCAGAGGGGAAGAAGCTGTTCCTGAATCGCTGAGTGTGTGTCTGCAGGCTCCTGTACCTCCTCCCTGTTGGCAGAGGGAAGAAGCTGTTCCTGAATCACTGAGTGTGTGTCTTCAGGCTCCTGTACCTCCTCCCTGATGGCAGAGGGAAGGAGCTGTTCCTGAATCGCTGAGTGTGAGTCGTCAGGCTTCTGTACCTCCTCACTGATGGTGGAGGGGAAGAAGCTGTTCCTGAATCGCTGAGTGTGTGTCTTCAGGCTCCTGTACCTCTTCCCTGATGGCAGAGGGAAAAAGCTCTTCCTGAATCGCTGTGTGTGACTTCAGGCTCCTGTACCTCCTCCCTGATGGCAGAGGGAAGGAGCTGGTCCGGAATCGCTGAGTGTGTGTCTTCAGGCTCCTGAACCTCCTCCCTGATGGTGGAGGGGAAGAAGCTGTTCCTGTATCGCTGAGTGTGTGTCTTCAGGCTCCTGTAACTCCTCCCTGATGGCAGAGGAAAGAAGATGTTCCTGAATCGCTGAGTGTGTGTCTTCAGGCTCCTGTACCTCCTTCCTGATGGCGGAGGGGAAGAAGCTGTTCCTGACTCGTTGAGTGTGTGCCTTCAGGCTCCTGTACCTCCTCCCTGATGGCGGAGGGGAAGAAGCAGTTCCTGCATCGCTGATTGTGTGCATTCAGGCTCCTGTACCTCCTCCCTGATGGCGGAGGGGAAGAAGCTGTTCCTGAATCGCTGAGTGTGTGTCTTCAGGCTCCTGTACCTCCTCCTTGATGGCGGAGGGAAGAAGCTGTTCCTGAATCGCTGAATGTGTGTCTTCAGGCTCCTGTACCTCCTCCCAGATGGCGGAGGGAAGAAGCTGTTCCTGAATCGCTGACTGTGTGTCTTCAGGCTCCTGTACCTCCTCCCTGATGACAGAGGGAAGAAGCTGTTCCTGAATCGCTGAATGTGTGTCTTCAGGCTCCTGTATCTCCTCCTTGATGGCGGAGGGAAGAAGCTGTTCCTGAAACGCCGAGTGTGTGTCTTCAGGCTCCTGTACCTCCTCCCTGATAGCAGAGGGAAGAAGCTGTTCCTGAATCGCTGAGTGTGTGTCTTCAGGCTCCTGTACCTCCTCCTTGATGGCGGAGGGAAGAAGCTGTTCCTGAATCGCTGAATGTGTGTCTTCAGGCTCCTGTACCTCCTCCCTGATGGCGGAGGGGAAGAAGCTGTTCCTGAATCGCTGAGTGTGTGCCTTCAGGCTCCTGTACCTCCTCCCTGATGATAGAGGGGAAGGAGCTGTTCCTGAATCGCTGAGTGTGTGTTCAGGCTCCTGTACCTCCTCCCTGATGGCGGAGGGAAAGAAGCTGTTCCTGAATCACTGAGTTTGTGTCTTCAGGCTGCTGTACCTCCTCCCTGATGGCAGAGGGAAGAAGCTGTTCATGAATCACTGAGTGTGTGTCTTCAGGCTCCTGTACCTCCTCCCTGATGGCGGAGGGGAAGAAGCTGTTCCTGAATCGCTGACTGTGTGTCTTCAGGCTCCTGTACCTCCTCCCTGATGGCGGAGGGGAAGAAGCAGTTCCTGAATCGTTGAGTGTGTGTCCTCAGGCTCCTGTAACTCCTCCTTGATGGCAGAGGAAAGAAGCTGTTCCTGAATCGTTGTGTGTGTGGCTTCAGGCTCCTGTACCTCCTCCATGATGGCGGAGGGGAAGAAGCTGTTCCTGAATCGTTGAGTGTGTGCCTTCAGGCTCCTGTACCTCCTCCCTGATGGCAGAGGTGAAGAAGCTGTTCCTGAATCGCTGAGTGTGTGTCTTCAGGCTCCTGTACCTTCTCCCTGATGGTGGAGGGGAAGAAGCTGTTCCTGAATCGCTGAGTGTGTGTCTTCAGGCTCCTGTACCTCCTCCCTGATGGCAGAGGGAAGAAGCTGTTCCTGAATCGTTGAGAGTGTGTCTTCAGGCTCCTGTATCTCCTCCCTGATGGCGGAGGGGAAGAAGCTGTTCCTGAATCGCTGAGTGTGTGCCTTCAGGCTCCTGAACCTCCTCCCTGATGGCGGAGGTGAAGAAGCTGTTCCTGAATTGCTGAGTGTGTGTCTTCAGGCTCCTGTACCTCCTCCCTGATGGCAGAGGAAAGAAGCTGTTCCTGAATCGCTGAGTGTGTGTCTTCAGGCTCCTGTACCTCCTCCCTGATGGCGGAGGGGAAGAAGCTGTTCCTGAATCGTTGAGTGTGTGCCTTCAGGCTCCTGTACCTCCTCCCTGATGGCGGAGGGGAAAAAGCTGTTCCTGAATCGTTGAGTGTGTGTCTTCAGGCTCCTGTACCGCCTCCCTGATGGCGGAGGGAAAGAAGCTGTTCCTGAATCGCTGAGTTTGTGTCTTCAGGCTCCTGTACCTCCTCCCTGATGGCAGAGGGAAGAAGCTGTTCCTGAATCACTGAGTGTGTGTCTTCAGGCTACTGTACCTACTCCCTGATGGCGGAGGGGAAGAAGCTGTTCCTGAATCGCTGAATGTGTGTCTTCAGGCTCCTGTATCTCCTCCTTGATGGCGGAGGGAAGAAGCTGTTCCTGAAACGCCGAGTGTGTGTCTTCAGGCTCCTGTACCTCCTCCCTGATAGCAGAGGGAAGAAGCTGTTCCTGAATCGCTGAGTGTGTGTCTTCAGGCTCCTGTACCTCCTCCTTGATGGCGGAGGGAAGAAGCTGTTCCTGAATCGCTGAATGTGTGTCTTCAGGCTCCTGTACCTCCTCCCTGATGGCGGAGGGGAAGAAGCTGTTCCTGAATCGCTGAGTGTGTGTCTTCAGGCTCCTGTACCTCCTCCCTGATGGCGGAGGGGAAAAAGCTGTTCCTGAATCGTTGAGTGTGTGTCTTCAGGCTCCTGGACCTCCTCCCTGATGGCAGAGGGAAGAAGCTGTTCCTGAATCGCTGAATGTGTGCCTTCAGGCTCCTGCACCTCCTAGCTGATGGCAGAGGGGAAGAAGCTGTTCCTGAATCGCTGAGTGTGTGTCTTCAGGCTCCTGTACCTCCTCCCTGATGGCAGAGGGAAGAAGCTGTTCCTGAATCGCTGAGTGTGTGTCTTCAGGCTCCTGTACCTACTCCCTGATGGCAGAGGGAAGGAGCTGTTCCTGAATCGCTGAGTGTGTGTCTTCAGGCTCCTGTACCTCTTCCCTGATGGCAGAGGGAAAAAGCTCTTCCTGAATCGCTGTGTGTGACTTCAGGCTCCTGTACCTCCTCCCTGATGGCAGAGGGAAGGAGCTGGTCCTGAATCGCTGAGTGTGTGTCTTCAGGCTGCTGTACCTCCACCCTGTTGGCGGAGGGGAAGAAGCTGTTCCTGAATCGCTGAGTGTGTGTCTTCAGGCTCCTGTAACTCCTCCTTGATGGCAGAGGAAAGAAGCTGTTCCTGAATCGCTGAGTGTGTGTCTTCAGGCTCCTGTACCTCCTCCCTGATGGCGGAGGGGAAGAAGCTGTTCCTGACTCGTTGAGTGTGTGCCTTCAGGCTCCTGTACCTCCTCCCTGATGGCGGAGGGGAAGAAGCTGTTCTTGCATCGCTGAGTGTGTGCCTTCAGGCTCCTGTACCTCCTCCCTGATGGCAGAGGAAAGAAGCTGTTCCTGAATCGCTGAGTGTGTGTCTTCAGGCTCCTGTACCTCCTCCCTGATGGCGGAGGCGAAGAAGCTGTTCCTGAATCGTTGAGTGTGTGCCTTCAGGCTCCTGTACCTCCTCCCTGATGGCGTAGGGGAAAAAGCTGTTCCTGAATCGTTGAGTGTGTGTCTTCTGGCTCCTGGACCTCCTCCCTGATGGCAGAGGGAAGAAGCTGTTCCTGAATCGCTGAATGTGTGCCTTCAGGCTCCTGCACCTCCTAGCTGATGGCAGAGGGGAAGAAGCTGTTCCTGAATCGCTGAGTGTGTGTCTTCAGCTCCTGTACCTCCTTCCTGATGGCAGAGGGAAGAAGCTGTTCCTGAATCGCTGAGTGTGTGTCTTCAGGCTCCTGTACCTCCTCCCTGATGGCAGAGGGAAGGAGCTGTTCCTGAATCGCTGAGTGTGTGTCTTCAGGCTCCTGTACCTCTTCCCTGATGGCAGAGGGAAAAAGCTCTTCCTGAATCGCTGTGTGTGACTTCAGGCTCCTGTACCTCCTCCCTGATGGCAGAGGGAAGGAGCTGGTCCTGAATCGCTGAGTGTGTGTCTTCAGGCTGCTGTACCTCCACCCTGATGGCGGAGGGGAAGAAGCTGTTCCTGAATCGCTGAGTGTGTGTCTTCAGGCTCCTGTAACTCCTCCTTGATGGCAGAGGAAAGAAGCTGTTCCTGAATCGCTGAGTGTGTGTCTTCAGGCTCCTGTACCTCCACCCTGATGGCGGAGGGGAAGAAGATGTTCCTGACTCGTTGAGTGTGTGCCTTCAGGCTCCTGTACCTCCTCCCTGATGGCGGAGGGGAAGAAGCTGTTCTTGCATCGCTGAGTGTGTGCCTTCAGGCTCCTGTACCTCCTCCCTGATGGCGGAGGGGAAGAAGCTGTTCCTGAATCGCTGAGTGTGTGTCTTCAGGCTCCTGTACCTCCTCCCTGATGGCGGTGGGAAGAAGCTGTTCCTGAATCGCTGAATGTGTGTCTTCAGGCTCCTGTACCTCCTCCCTGATGGCAGAGGGAAGAAGCTGTTCCTGAATCGCTGACTGTGTGTCTTCAGGCTCCTGTACCTCCTCCCTGATGGCGGAGGGGAAGAAGCAGTTCCTGAATCGCTGAGTGTGTGTCTTCAGGCTCCTGTATCTCCTCCCGGATGGCAGAGGGAAGAAGCTGTTCCTGAAATGCTGAGTGTGTGCCTTCAGGCTCCTGTACCTCCTCCCAGATGACAGAGGGGATGGAGCTGTTCCTGAATCGTTGAGTGTGTGCCTTCAGGCTCCTGTACCTCCTCCCTGATGGCGTAGGGGAAAAAGCTGTTCCTGAATCGTTGAGTGTGTGTCTTCTGGCTCCTGGACCTCCTCCCTGATGGCAGAGGGAAGAAGCTGTTCCTGAATCGCTGAATGTGTGCCTTCAGGCTCCTGCACCTCCTAGCTGATGGCAGAGGGGAAGAAGCTGTTCCTGAATCGCTGAGTGTGTGTCTTCAGCTCCTGTACCTCCTTCCTGATGGCAGAGGGAAGAAGCTGTTCCTGAATCGCTGAGTGTGTGTCTTCAGGCTCCTGTACCTCCTCCCTGATGGCAGAGGGAAGGAGCTGTTCCTGAATCGCTGAGTGTGTGTCTTCAGGCTCCTGTACCTCTTCCCTGATGGCAGAGGGAAAAAGCTCTTCCTGAATCGCTGTGTGTGACTTCAGGCTCCTGTACCTCCTCCCTGATGGCAGAGGGAAGGAGCTGGTCCTGAATCGCTGAGTGTGTGTCTTCAGGCTGCTGTACCTCCACCCTGATGGCGGAGGGGAAGAAGCTGTTCCTGAATCGCTGAGTGTGTGTCTTCAGGCTCCTGTAACTCCTCCTTGATGGCAGAGGAAAGAAGCTGTTCCTGAATCGCTGAGTGTGTGTCTTCAGGCTCCTGTACCTCCACCCTGATGGCGGAGGGGAAGAAGATGTTCCTGACTCGTTGAGTGTGTGCCTTCAGGCTCCTGTACCTCCTCCCTGATGGCGGAGGGGAAGAAGCTGTTCTTGCATCGCTGAGTGTGTGCCTTCAGGCTCCTGTACCTCCTCCCTGATGGCGGAGGGGAAGAAGCTGTTCCTGAATCGCTGAGTGTGTGTCTTCAGGCTCCTGTACCTCCTCCCTGATGGCGGTGGGAAGAAGCTGTTCCTGAATCGCTGAATGTGTGTCTTCAGGCTCCTGTACCTCCTCCCTGATGGCAGAGGGAAGAAGCTGTTCCTGAATCGCTGACTGTGTGTCTTCAGGCTCCTGTACCTCCTCCCTGATGGCGGAGGGGAAGAAGCAGTTCCTGAATCGCTGAGTGTGTGTCTTCAGGCTCCTGTATCTCCTCCCGGATGGCAGAGGGAAGAAGCTGTTCCTGAAATGCTGAGTGTGTGCCTTCAGGCTCCTGTACCTCCTCCCAGATGACAGAGGGGATGGAGCTGTTCCTGAATCGCTGAGTGTGTGTTCAGGCTCCTGTACCTCCTCCCTGATGGCGGAGGGAAAGAAGCTGTTCCTGAATCGCTGAGTTTGTGTCTTCAGGCTCCTGTACCTCCTCCCTGATGGCAGAGGGAAGAAGCTGTTCCTGAATCACTGAGTGTGTGTCTTCAGGCTACTGTACCTCCTCCCTGATGGCGGAGGGGAAGAAGCTGTTCCTGAATCGCTGAGTGTGTGTCTTCAGGCTCCTGTATCTCCTCCCTGATGGCAGAGGGGAAGGAGCTGTTCCTGAATCACTGAGTGTGTGTCTTCTGGCTCCTGTACCTCCTCCCTGATGGCGGAGGGGAAGAAGCTGTTCCTGAATCGTTGAGTGTGTGCCTTCAGGCTCCTGTACCTCCTCCCTGATGGCAGGCGTGAAGAAGCTGTTCCTGAATCGCTGAGTGTGTGTCTTCAGGCTCCTGTACCTTCTCCCTGATGGTGGAGGGGAAGAAGCTGTTCCTGAATCGCTGAGTGTGTGTCTTCAGGCTCCTGTACCTCCTCCCTGATGGTGGAGGGGAAGAAGCTGTTCCTAAATCGCTGAGTGTGTGTCTTCAGGCTCCTGTACCTCCTCCCTGATGGCAGAGGGAAGGAGCTGGTCCTGAATCGCTGAGTGTGTGTCTTCAGGCTCCTGAACCTCCTCCCTGATGGCGGAAGGGGAAGAAGCTGTTCCTGAATTGCTGAGTGTGTGTCTTCAGGCTCCTGTACCTCCTCCCTGATGGCAGAGGAAAGAAGCTGTTCCTGAATCGCTGAGTGTGTGTCTTCAGGCTCCTGTACCTCCTCCCTGATGGCGGAGGCGAAGAAGCTGTTCCTGAATCGTTGAGTGTGTGCCTTCAGGCTCCTGTACCTCCTCCCTGATGGCGGAGGGGAAAAAGCTGTTCCTGAATCGTTGAGTGTGTGTCTTCAGGCTCCTGGACCTCCTCCCTGATGGCAGAGGGAAGAAGCTGTTCCTGAATCGCTGAATGTGTGCCTTCAGGCTCCTGCACCTCCTAGCTGATGGCGGAGGGGAAGAAGCTGTTCCTGAATCGCTGAGTGTGTGTCTTCAGGCTCCTGTACCTCTTCCCTGATGGCAGAGGGAAAAAGCACTTCCTGAATCGCTGTGTGTGACTTCAGGCTCCTGTACCTGCACCCTGATGGCGGAGGGGAAGAAGCTGTTCCTGAATCGCTGAGTGTGTGTCTTCAGGCTCCTGAACCTCCTCCCTGATGGCGGAGGGGAAGAAGCTGTTCCTGAATCTCTGAGTGTGTGCCTTCAGGCTCCTGTACCTCCTCCCTGATGGCGGAGGGGAAGAAGCTGTTCCTGAATCGCTGAGTGTGTGTCTTCAGGCTCCTGTACCTCCTTCCTGATGGCGGAGGGGAAGAAGCTGTTCCTGACTCGTTGAGTGTGTGCCTTCAGGCTCCTGTACCTCCTCCCTGATGGCAGAGGGGAAGAAGCAGTTCCTGCATCGTTGATTGTGTGCCTTCAGGCTCCTGTACCGCCTCCCTGATGGCGGAGGGGAAGAAGCTGTTCCTGAATCGCTGAATGTGTGTCTTCAGGCTCCTGTACCTCCTCCCTGATGGCGGAGGGTAAGAAGCTGTTCCTGAATCGCTGACTGTGTGTCTTCAGGCTCCTGTACCTCCTCCCTGATGGCAGAGGGAAGGAGCTGTTCCTGAATCGCTGAGTGTGTGTCTTCAGGCTCCTGTACCTCCTCCCTGACGGCAGAGGGAAAAAGCTCTTCCTGAATTGCTGTGTGTGACTTCAGGCACCTGTACCTCCTCCCTGATGGCAGAGGGAAGGAGCTGTTCCTGAATCGCTGAGTGTGTGTCTTCAGGCTTCTGTACCTCCTCCCTGATGGCGGAGGGGATGAAGCTGTTCCTGAATCGCTGAGTGTGTGTCTTCAGGCTCCTGTACCTCTTCCTTGATGGCAGAGGGAAAAAGCTCTTCCTGAATTGCTGTGTGTGACTTCAGGCTCCTGTACCTCCTCCCTGATGGCAGAGGGAAGGAGCTGGTCCTGAATCGCTGAGTGTGTGTCTTCAGGCTCCTGAACCTCCTCCTTGATGGCGGAGGGGAAGAAGCTGTTCCTGAATTGCTGAGTGAGTGTCTTCAGGCTCCTGTACCTCCTCCCTGATGGCAGAGGAAAGAAGCTGTTCCTGAATCGCTGAGTGTGTGTCTTCAGGCTCCTGTACCTCCTCCCTGATGGCGGAGGGGAAGAAGCTGTTCCTGAATCGTTGAGTGTGTGCCTTCAGGCTCCTGTACCTCCTCCCTGATGGCGGAGGGGAAGGAGCTGTTCCTGAATCGTTGAGTGTGTGACTTCAGGCTCCTGTACCTCCTCCCTGATGGCAGAGGGAAGAAGCTGTTCCTGAATCGCTGAGTGTGAGTCTTCAGGCTCCTGTACCTCCACCCTGATGGCGGAGGGAAGAAGCTGTTCCTGAATCGCTGAATGTGTGCCTTCAGGCTCCTGCACCTCCTCCCTGATGGCAGAGGGGAAGAAGCTGTTCCTGAATCGCTGAGTGTGTGTCTTCAGGCTCCTGTACCTCCTCCCTGTTGGCAGAGGGAAGAAGCTGTTCCTGAATCACTGAGTGTGTGTCTTCAGGCTCCTGTACCTCCTCCCTGATGGCAGAGGGAAGGAGCTGTTCCTGAATCGCTGAGTGTGAGTCTTCAGGCTTCTGTACCTCCTCACTGATGGTGGAGGGGAAGAAGCTGTTCCTGAATCGCTGAGTGTGTGTCTTCAGGCTCATGTACCTCTTCCCTGATGGCAGAGGGAAAAAGCTCTTCCTGAATCGCTGTGTGTGACTTCAGGCTCCTGTACCTCCTCCCTGATGGCAGAGGGAAGGAGCTGGTCCGGAATCGCTGAGTGTGTGTCTTCAGGCTCCTGAACCTCCTCCCTGATGGTGGAGGGGAAGAAGCTGTTCCTGAATCGCTGAGTGTGTGTCTTCAGGCTCCTGTAACTCCTCCCTGATGGCAGAGGAAAGAAGATGTTCCTGAATCGCTGAGTGTGTGCCTTCAGGCTCCTGTACCTCCTTCCTGATGGCGGAGGGGAAGAAGCTGTCCCTGACTCGTTGAGTGTGTGCCTTCAGGCTCCTGTACCTCCTCCCTGATGGCGGAGGGGAAGAAGCAGTTCCTGCATCGCTGATTGTGTGCATTCAGGCTCCTGTACCTCCTCCCTGATGGCGGAGGGGAAGAAGCTGTTCCTGAATCGCTGAGTGTGTGTCTTCAGGCTCCTGTACCTCCTCCTTGATGGCGGAGGGAAGAAGCTGTTCCTGAATCGCTGAATGTGTGTCTTCAGGCTCCTGTACCTCCTCCCTGATGGCGGAGGGAAGAAGCTGTTCCTGAATCGCTGACTGTGTGTCTTCAGGCTCCTGTACCTCCTCCCTGATGACAGAGGGAAGAAGCTGTTCCTGAATCGCTGAATGTGTGTCTTCAGGCTCCTGTATCTCCTCCTTGATGGCGGAGGGAAGAAGCTGTTCCTGAAACGCCGAGTGTGTGTCTTCAGGCTCCTGTACCTCCTCCCTGATAGCAGAGGGAAGAAGCTGTTCCTGAATCGCTGAGTGTGTGTCTTCAGGATCCTGTACCTCCTCCTTGATGGCGGAGGGAAGAAGCTGTTCCTGAATCGCTGAATGTGTGTCTTCAGGCTCCTGTACCTCCTCCCTGATGGCGGAGGGGAAGAAGCTGTTCCTGAATCGCTGAGTGTGTGTCTTCAGGCTCCTGTAACTCCTCCCTGATGGCAGAGGAAAGAAGATGTTCCTGAATCGCTGAGTGTGTGCCTTCAGGCTCCTGTACCTCCTTCCTGATGGCGGAGGGGAAGAAGCTGTTCCTGACTCGTTGAGTGTGTGCCTTCAGGCTCCTGTACCTCCTCCCTGATGGCGGAGGGGAAGAAGCAGTTCCTGCATCGCTGATTGTGTGCATTCAGGCTCCTGTACCTCCTCCCTGATGGCGGAGGGGAAGAAGCTGTTCCTGAATCGCTGAGTGTGTGTCTTCAGGCTCCTGTACCTCCTCCTTGATGGCGGAGGGAAGAAGCTGTTCCTGAATCGCTGAATGTGTGTCTTCAGGCTCCTGTACCTCCTCCCTGATGGCGGAGGGAAGAAGCTGTTCCTGAATCGCTGACTGTGTGTCTTCAGGCTCCTGTACCTCCTCCCTGATGACAGAGGGAAGAAGCTGTTCCTGAATCGCTGAATGTGTGTCTTCAGGCTCCTGTATCTCCTCCTTGATGGCGGAGGGAAGAAGCTGTTCCTGAAACGCCGAGTGTGTGTCTTCAGGCTCCTGTACCTCCTCCCTGATAGCAGAGGGAAGAAGCTGTTCCTGAATCGCTGAGTGTGTGTCTTCAGGCTCCTGTACCTCCTCCTTGATGGCGGAGGGAAGAAGCTGTTCCTGAATCGCTGAATGTGTGTCTTCAGGCTCCTGTACCTCCTCCCTGATGGCGGAGGGGAAGAAGCTGTTCCTGAATCGCTGAGTGTGTGCCTTCAGGCTCCTGTACCTCCTCCCTGATGATAGAGGGGAAGGAGCTGTTCCTGAATCGCTGAGTGTGTGTTCAGGCTCCTGTAACTCCTCCCTGATGGCGGAGGGAAAGAAGCTGTTCCTGAATCACTGAGTTTGTGTCTTCAGGCTGCTGTACCTCCTCCCTGATGGCAGAGGGAAGAAGCTGTTCATGAATCACTGAGTGTGTGTCTTCAGGCTCCTGTACCTCCTCCCTGATGGCGGAGGGGAAGAAGCTGTTCCTGAATCGCTGACTGTGTGTCTTCAGGCTCCTGTACCTCCTCCCTGATGGCGGAGGGGAAGAAGCAGTTCCTGAATCGTTGAGTGTGTGTCCTCAGGCTCCTGTAACTCCTCCTTGATGGCAGAGGAAAGAAGCTGTTCCTGAATCGTTGTGTGTGTGGCTTCAGGCTCCTGTACCTCCTCCATGATGGCGGAGGGGAAGAAGCTGTTCCTGAATCGTTGAGTGTGTGCCTTCAGGCTCCTGTACCTCCTCCCTGATGGCAGAGGTGAAGAAGCTGTTCCTGAATCGCTGAGTGTGTGTCTTCAGGCTCCTGTACCTTCTCCCTGATGGTGGAGGGGAAGAAGCTGTTCCTGAATCGCTGAGTGTGTGTCTTCAGGCTCCTGTACCTCCTCCTTGATGGCAGAGGGAAGAAGCTGTTCCTGAATCGTTGAGAGTGTGTCTTCAGGCTCCTGTATCTCCTCCCTGATGGCGGAGGGGAAGAAGCTGTTCCTGAATCGCTGAGTGTGTGCCTTCAGGCTCCTGAACCTCCTCCCTGATGGCGGAGGGGAAGAAGCTGTTCCTGAATTGCTGAGTGTGTGTCTTCAGGCTCCTGTACCTCCTCCCTGATGGCAGAGGAAAGAAGCTGTTCCTGAATCGCTGAGTGTGTGTCTTCAGGCTCCTGTACCTCCTCCCTGATGGCGGAGGGGAAGAAGCTGTTCCTGAATCGTTGAGTGTGTGCCTTCAGGCTCCTGTACCTCCTCCCTGATGGCGGAGGGGAAAAAGCTGTTCCTGAATCGTTGAGTGTGTGTCTTCAGGCTCCTGTACCGCCTCCCTGATGGCGGAGGGAAAGAAGCTGTTCCTGAATCGCTGAGTTTGTGTCTTCAGGCTCCTGTACCTCCTCCCTGATGGCAGAGGGAAGAAGCTGTTCCTGAATCACTGAGTGTGTGTCTTCAGGCTACTGTACCTCCTCCCTGATGGCGGAGGGGAAGAAGCTGTTCCTGAATCGTTGTGTGTGTGTCTTCAGGCTCCTGTACCTCCTCCCTGATGACAGAGGGAAGAAGCTGTTCCTGAATCGCTGAATGTGTGTCTTCAGGCTCCTGTACCTCCTCCTTGATGGCGGAGGGAAGAAGCTGTTCCTGAATCGCTGAATGTGTGTCTTCAGGCTCCTGTACCTCCTCCCTGATGGCGGAGGGGAAGAAGCTGTTCCTGAATCGCTGAGTGTGTGTCTTCAGGCTCCTGTACCTCCTCCCTGATGATAGAGGGGAAGGAGCTGTTCCTGAATCGCTGAGTGTGTGTTCAGGCTCCTGTACCTCCTCCCTGATGGCGGAGGGAAAGAAGCTGTTCCTGAATCACTGAGTTTGTGTCTTCAGGCTGCTGTACCTCCTCCCTGATGGCAGAGGGAAGAAGCTGTTCATGAATCACTGAGTGTGTGTCTTCAGGCTCCTGTACCTCCTCCCTGATGGCGGAGGGGAAGAAGCTGTTCCTGAATCGCTGACTGTGTGTCTTCAGGCTCCTGTACCTCCTCCCTGATGGCGGAGGGGAAGAAGCAGTTCCTGAATCGTTGAGTGTGTGTCCTCAGGCTCCTGTAACTCCTCCTTGATGGCAGAGGAAAGAAGCTGTTCCTGAATCGTTGTGTGTGTGGCTTCAGGCTCCTGTACCTCCTCCATGATGGCGGAGGGGAAGAAGCAGTTCCTGAATCGTTGAGTGTGTGTCCTCAGGCTCCTGTAACTCCTCCTTGATGGCAGAGGAAAGAAGCTGTTCCTGAATCGTTGTGTGTGTGGCTTCAGGCTCCTGTACCTCCTCCATGATGGCGGAGGGGAAGAAGCTGTTCCTGAATCGCTGACTGTGTGTCTTCAGGCTCCTGTACCTCCTCCATGATGGCGGAGGGGAAGAAGCAGTTCCTGAATCGTTGAGTGTGTGTCCTCAGGCTCCTGTAACTCCTCCTTGATGGCAGAGGAAAGAAGCTGTTCCTGAATTGCTGAGTGTGTGCCTTCAGGCTCCTGTACCTCCTCCCTGATGGCAGAGGTGAAGAAGCTGTTCCTGAATCGCTGAGTGTGTGTCTTCAGGCTCCTGTACCTTCTCCCTGATGGTGGAGGGGAAGAAGCTGTTCCTGAATCGCTGAGTGCGTGTCTTCAGGCTCCTGTACCTTCTCCCTGATGGTGGAGGGGAAGAAGCTGTTCCTGAATCGCTGAGTGTGTGTCTTCAGGCTCCTGTACCTCCTCCTTGATGGCGGAGGGAAGAAGCTGTTCCTGAATCGCTGAATGTGTGTCTTCAGGCTCCTGTACCTCCTCCCTGATGGCGGAGGGGAAGAAGCTGTTCCTGAATCGCTGAGTGTGTGTCTTCAGGCTCCTGTACCTCCTCCCTGATGATAGAGGGGAAGGAGCTGTTCCTGAATCGCTGAGTGTGTGTTCAGGCTCCTGTACCTCCTCCCTGATGGCGGAGGGAAAGAAGCTGTTCCTGAATCACTGAGTTTGTGTCTTCAGGCTGCTGTACCTCCTCCCTGATGGCAGAGGGAAGAAGCTGTTCATGAATCACTGAGTGTGTGTCTTCAGGCTCCTGTACCTCCTCCCTGATGGCGGAGGGGAAGAAGCTGTTCCTGAATCGCTGACTGTGTGTCTTCAGGCTCCTGTACCTCCTCCCTGATGGCGGAGGGGAAGAAGCAGTTCCTGAATCGTTGAGTGTGTGTCCTCAGGCTCCTGTAACTCCTCCTTGATGGCAGAGGAAAGAAGCTGTTCCTGAATCGTTGTGTGTGTGGCTTCAGGCTCCTGTACCTCCTCCATGATGGCGGAGGGGAAGAAGCAGTTCCTGAATCGTTGAGTGTGTGTCCTCAGGCTCCTGTAACTCCTCCTTGATGGCAGAGGAAAGAAGCTGTTCCTGAATCGTTGTGTGTGTGGCTTCAGGCTCCTGTACCTCCTCCATGATGGCGGAGGGGAAGAAGCTGTTCCTGAATCGCTGACTGTGTGTCTTCAGGCTCCTGTACCTCCTCCATGATGGCGGAGGGGAAGAAGCAGTTCCTGAATCGTTGAGTGTGTGTCCTCAGGCTCCTGTAACTCCTCCTTGATGGCAGAGGAAAGAAGCTGTTCCTGAATTGCTGAGTGTGTGCCTTCAGGCTCCTGTACCTCCTCCCTGATGGCAGAGGTGAAGAAGCTGTTCCTGAATCGCTGAGTGTGTGTCTTCAGGCTCCTGTACCTTCTCCCTGATGGTGGAGGGGAAGAAGCTGTTCCTGAATCGCTGAGTGCGTGTCTTCAGGCTCCTGTACCTTCTCCCTGATGGTGGAGGGGAAGAAGCTGTTCCTGAATCGCTGAGTGTGTGTCTTCAGGCTCCTGTACCTCCTCCCTGATGGCAGAGGGGAAGAAGCTGTTCCTGAATCGCTGAGTGTGTGTCTTCAGGCTCCTGAACCTCCTCCCTGATGGCGGAGGGGAAGAAGCTGTTCCTGAATTGCTGAGTGTGTGTCTTCAGGCTCCTGTACCTCCTCCCTGATGGCAGAGGAAAGAAGCTGTTCCTGAATCGCTGAGTGTGTGTCTTCAGGCTCCTGTACCTCCTCCCTGATGGCGGAGGGGAAGAAGCTGTTCCTGAATCGTTGAGTGTGTGCCTTCAGGCTCCTGTACCTCCTCCCTGATGGCGGAGGGGAAAAAGCTGTTCCTGAATCGTTGAGTGTGTGTCTTCAGGCTCCTGTACCGCCTCCCTGATGGCGGAGGGAAAGAAGCTGTTCCTGAATCGCTGAGTTTGAGTCTTCAGGCTCCTGTACCTCCTCCCTGATGGCAGAGGGAAGAAGCTGTTCCTGAATCACTGAGTGTGTGTCTTCAGGCTACTGTACCTCCTCCCTGATGGCGGAGGGGAAGAAGCTGTTCCTGAATCGTTGTGTGTGTGGCTTCAGGCTCCTGTACCTCCTGCATGATGGCGGAGGGGAAGAAGCTGTTCCTGAATCGTTGAGTGTGTGCCTTCAGGCTCCTGTACCTCCTCCCTGATGGCAGAGGTGAAGAAGCTGTTCCTGAATCGCTGAGTGTGTGTCTTCAGGCTCCTGTACCTTCTCCCTGATGGTGGAGGGGAAGAAGCTGTTCCTGAATCGCTGAGTGTGTGTCTTCAGGCTCATGTACCTCCTCCCTGATGGCAGAGGGAAGGAGCTATTCCTGAATCGCTGAGTGTGTGTCTTCAGGCTCCTGAACCTCCTCCCTGATGGCGGAGGGGAAGAAGCTGTTCCTGAATTGCTGAGTGTGTGTCTTCAGGCTCCTGTATCTCCTCCCGGATGGCAGAGGGAAGAAGCTGTTCCTGAAATGCTGAGTGTGTGCCTTCAGGCTCCTGTACCTCCTCCCTGATGACAGAGGGGAAGAAGCTGTTCCTGAATCGCTGAGTGTGTGTCTTCAGGCTCCTGTACCTCCTCCTTGATGGCGGTGGGAAGAAGCTGTTCCTGAATCGCTGAATGTGTGTCTTCAGGCTCCTGTACCTCCTCCCTGATGGCAGAGGGAAGAAGCTGTTCCTGAATCGCTGACTGTGTGTCTTCAGGCTCCTGTACCTCCTCCCTGATGGCGGAGGGGAAGAAGCAGTTCCTGAATCGCTGAGTGTGTGTCTTCAGGCTCCTGTATCTCCTCCCGGATGGCAGAGGGAAGAAGCTGTTCCTGAAATGCTGAGTGTGTGCCTTCAGGCTCCTGTACCTCCTCCCTGATGACAGAGGGGATGGAGCTGTTCCTGAATCGCTGAGTGTGTGTTCAGGCTCCTGTACCTCCTCCCTGATGGCGGAGGGAAAGAAGCTGTTCCTGAATCGCTGAGTTTGTGTCTTCAGGCTCCTGTACCTCCTCCCTGATGGCAGAGGGAAGAAGCTGTTCCTGAATCACTGAGTGTGTGTCTTCAGGCTACTGTACCTCCTCCCTAATGGCGGAGGGGAAGAAGCTGTTCCTGAATCGTTGAGTGTGTGACTTCAGGCTCCTGTATCTCCTCCCTGATGGCAGAGGGGAAGGAGCTGTTCTTGAATCACTGAGTGTGTGTCTTCTGGCTCCTGTACCTCCTCCCTGATGGCGGAGGGGAATAAGCTGTTCCTGAATCGTTGTGTGTGTGCCTTTAGGCTCCTGTACCTCCTCCATGATGGCGCAGGGGAAAAAGCTGTTCCTGAATCGTTGAGTGTGTGCCTTCAGGCTCCTGTACCTCCTCCCTGATGGCAGAGGTGAAGAAGCTGTTCCTGAATCGCTGAGTGTGTGTCTTCAGGCTCCTGTACCTTCTCCCTGATGGTGGAGGGGAAGAAGCTGTTCCTGAATCGCTGAGTGTGTGTCTTCAGGCTCCTGTACCTCCTCCCTGATGGCAGAGGGAAGGAGCTATTCCTGAATCGCTGAGTGTGTGTCTTCAGGCTTCTGTACCTCCTCCCTGATGGCGGAGGGGAAGAAGCTGTTCCTGAATCGCTGAGTGTGTGCCTTCAGGCTCCTGTACCTCCTCACTGATGGTGGAGGGGAAGAAGCTGTTCCTGAATCGCTGAGTGTGTGTCTTCAGGCTCCTGTACCTCCTCCCTGATGGCGGAGGGAAGGAGCTGGTCCTGAATCGCTGAGTGTGTGTCTTCAGGCTCCTCTACCTCCACCCTGATGGCGGAGGGGAAGAAGCTGTTCCTGAATCGCTGAGTGTGTGTCTTCAGGCTCCTGAACCTCCTCCTTGATGGCGGAGGGGAAGAAGCTGTTCCTGAATTGCTGAGTGTGTGTCTTCAGGCTCCTGTACCTCCTCCCTGATGGCAGAGGAAAGAAGCTGTTCCTGAATCGCTGAGTGTGTGTCTTCAGGCTCCTGTACCTCCTCCCTGATGGCGGAGGGGAAGAAGCTGTTCCTGAATCGTTGAGTGTGTGCCTTCAGGCTCCTGTACCTCCTCCCTGATGGCGGAGGGGAAGGAGCTGTTCCTGAATCGTTGAGTGTGTGTCTTCAGGCTCCTGTACCTCCTCCCTGATGGCAGAGGGAAGAAGCTGTTCCTGAATCGCTGAGTGTGTGTCTTCAGGCTCCTGTACCTCCTCCCTGATGGCGGAGGGAAGAAGCTGTTCCTTAATCGCTGAATGTGTGCCTTCAGGCTCCTGCACCTCCTCCCTGATGGCAGAGGAGAAGAAGCTTTTCCTGAATCGCTGAGTGTGTGTCTTCAGGCTCCTGTACCTCCTCCCTGATGGCAGAGGGAAGAAGCTGTTCCTGAATCACTGAGTGTGTGTATTCAGGCTCCTGTACCTCCTCCCTGATGGCCGAGGGGAAGGAGCTGTTCCTGAATCGCTGAGTGTGTGTCTTCAGGTTTCTGTACATCCTCCCTGATGGCGGAGGGAAAGAAGCTGTTCCTGAATCGCTGAGTGTGTGTCTTCAGGCTCCTGTACCTCTTCCCTGATGGCAGAGGGAAAAAGCTCTTCCTGAATCGCTGTGTGTGACTTCAGGCTCCTGTACCTCCTCCCTGATGGCAGAGGGAACTAGCTGGTCCTGAATCGCTGAGTGTATGTCTTCAGGCTGCTGTACCTCCACCCTGATGGCGGAGGGGAAGAAGCTGTTCCTGAATCGCTGAGTGTGTGTCTTCAGGCTCCTGAACCTCCTCCCTGATGGTGGAGGGGAAGAAGCTGTTCCTGAATCGCTGAGTGTGTGTCTTCAGGCTCCTGTAACTCCTCCCTGATGGCAGAGGAAAGAAGCTGTTCCTGAATCGCTGAGTGTGTGTCTTCAGGCTCCTGTACCTCCTTCATGATGGCGGAGGGGAAGAAGCTGTTCCTGACTCGTTGAGTGTGTGCCTTCAGGCTCCTGTACCTCCTCCCTGATGGCGGAGGGGAAGAAGCAGTTCCTGCATCGCTGATTGTGTGCCTTCAGGCTCCTGTACCTCCTCCCTGATGGCGGAGGGGAAGAAGCTGTTCCTGAATCGCTGAGTGTGTGTCTTCAGGCTCCTGTACCTCCTCCTTGATGGCGGAGGGAAGAAGCTGTTCCTGAATCGCTGAATGTGTGTCTTCAGGCTCCTGTACCTCCTCCCTGATGGCGGAGGGAAGAAGCTGTTCCTGAATCGCTGACTGTGTGTCTTCAGGCTCCTGTACCTCCTCCCTGATAGCAGAGGGAAGAAGCTGTTCCTGAATCGCTGAGTGTGTGTCTTCAGGCTCCTGTACCTCCTCCCTGATGGCGGAGGGGAAGAAGCTGTTCCTGAATCACTGAGTTTGTGTCTTCAGGCTCCTGTACCTCCTCCCTGATGGCAGAGGGAAGAAGCTGTTCATGAATCACTGAGTGTGTGTCTTCAGGCTCCTGTACCTTCTCCCTGATGGCGGAGGGGAAGAAGCTGTTCCTGAATTGCTGAGTGTGTGTCTTCAGGCTCCTGTATCTCCTCCCTGATGGCAGAGGGGAAGGAGCTGTTCCTGAATCACTGAGTGTGTGCCTTCTGGCTCCTGTACCTCCTCCCTGATGGCGGAGGGGAAGAAGCTGTTCCTGAATGGTTGTGTGTGTGTCTTCAGGCTCCTGTACCTCCTCCCTGATGGCAGAGGGAAGAAGCTGTTCCTGAATCGCTGACTGTGTGTCTTCAGGCTCCTGTACCTCCTCCCTGATGGCGGAGGGGAAGAAGCAGTTCCTGAATCGTTGAGTGTGTGTCTTCAAGCTCCTGTATCTCCTCCCTGATGGCAGAGGGAAGAAGCTGTTCCTGAAACGCTGAGTGCGTGCCTTCAGGCTCCTGTACCTCCTCCCTGATGACAGAGGGGAAGGAGCTGTTCCTGAATCACTGAGTGTGTGCCTTCAGGCTCCTGTACCTCCTCCTTGATGGCGGAGGGAAGAAGCTGTTCCTGAATCGCTGAATATGTGTCTTCAGGCTCCTGTACCTCCTCCCTGATGGCGGAGGGGAAGAAGCTGTTCCTGAATCACTGAGTTTGTGTCTTCAGGCTCCTGTACCTCCTCCCTGATGGCAGAGGGAAGAAGCTGTTCATGAATCACTGAGTGTGTGTCTTCAGGCTCCTGTACCTCCTCCCTGATGGCGGAGGGGAAGAAGCTGTTCCTGAATTGCTGACTGTGTGTCTTCAGGCTCCTGTATCTCCTCCCTGATGGCAGAGGGGAAGGAGCTGTTCCTGAATCACTGAGTGTGTGCCTTCAGGCTCCTGTACCTCCTCCCTGATGACAGAGGGGAAGGAGCTGTTCCTGAATCGCTGAGTGTGTGTCTTCAGGCTCCTGTACCTTCTCCCTGATGGTGGAGGGGATGAAGCTGTTCCTGAATCGCTGAGTGTGTGTCTTCAGGCTCTTGTACCTCCTCCCTGATGGCAGAGGGAAGGAGCTATTCCTGAATCGCTGACTGTGTGTCTTCAGGCTCCTGTACCTCCTTCCTGATGGCGGAGGGGAAGAAGCTGTTCCTGACTCGTTGAGTGTGTGCCTTCAGGCTCCTGTACCTCCTCCCTGATGGCGGAGGGGAAGAAGCTGTTCCTGAATCGCTGAGTGTGTGTCTTCAGGCTCCTGTACCTTCTCCCTGATGGTGGAGGGGATGAAGCTGTTCCTGAATCGCTGAGTGTGTGTCTTCAGGCTCCTGTACCTCCTCACTGATGGTGGAGGGGAAGAAGCTGTTCCTGAATCGCTGAGTGTGTGTCTTCAGGCTACTGTACCTCCTCCCTGATGGCGGAGGGGAAGAAGCTGTTCCTGAATCGCTGAGTGTGTGTCTTCAGGCTCCTGTATCTCCTCCCTGATGGCAGAGGGGAAGGAGCTGTTCCTGAATCACTGAGTGTGTGTCTTCTGGCTCCTGTACCTCCTCCCTGATGGCGGAGGGGAAGAAGCTGTTCCTGAATCGTTGTGTGTGTGGCTTCAGGCTCCTGTACCTCCTCCATGATGGCGGAGGGGAAGAAGCTGTTCCTGAATCGTTGAGTGTGTGCCTTCAGGCTCCTGAACCTCCTCCCTGATGGCAGAGGTGAAGAAGCTGTTCCTGAATCGCTGAGTGTGTGTCTTCAGGCTCCTGTACCTTCTCCCTGATGGTGGAGGGGAAGAAGCTGTTCCTGAATCACTGAGTGTGTGTCTTCAGGCTCCTGTACCTCCTTCCTGATGGCGGAGGGGAAGAAGCTGTTCCTGACTCGTTGAGTGTGTGCCTTCAGGCTCCTGTACCTCCTCCCTGATGGCGGAGGAAAGAAGCTGTTCCTGAATCGCTGAGTGTGTGTCTTCAGGCTCCTGTACCTCCTTCCTGATGGCGGAGGGGAAGAAGCTGTTCCTGAATCGCTGAATGTGTGTCTTCAGGCTCCTGTACCTCCTCCCTGATGGCGGAGGGTAAGAAGCTGTTCCTGAATCGCTGACTGTGTGTCTTCAGGCTCCTGTACCTCCTCCCTGATGGCAGAGGGAAGGACCTGTTCCTGAATCGCTGAGTGTGTGTCTTCAGGCTCCGGTACCTCCTCACTGATGGCAGAGGGAAAAAGCTCTTCCTGAATCGCTGAGTGTGTGTCTTCAGGCTTCTGTACCTCCTCCCTGATGGCGGAGGGGAAGAAGCTGTTCCTGAATCGCTGAGTGTGTGTCTTCAGGCTCCTGTACCTCCTCCCTGATGGCAGAGGGAAAAAGCTCTTCCTGAATTGCTGTGTGTGACTTCAGGCTCCTGTACCTCCTCCCTGATGGCAGAGGGAAGGAGCTGGTCCTGAATCGCTGAGTGTGTGTCTTCAGGCTCCTGAACCTCCTCCTTGATGGCGGAGGGGAAGAAGCTGTTCCTGAATTGTTGAGTGAGTGTCTTCAGGCTCCTGTACCTCCTCCCTGATGGCAGAGGAAAGAAGCTGTTCCTGAATCGCTGAGTGTGTGTCTTCAGGCTCCTGTACCTCCTCCCTGATGGCGGAGGGGAAGAAGCTGTTCCTGAATCGTTGAGTGTGTGCCTTCAGGCTCCTGTACCTCCTCCCTGATGGCGGAGGGGAAGGAGCTGTTCCTGAATCGTTGAGTGTGTGTCTTCAGGCTCCTGTACCTCCTCCCTGATGGCAGAGGGAAGAAGCTGTTCCTGAATCGCTGAGTGTGTGTCTTCAGGCTCCTGTACCTCTTCCCTGATGGCAGAGGGAAAAAGTTCTTCCTGAATCGCTGTGTGTGACTTCAGGCTCCTGTACCTCCTCCCTGATGGCAGAGGGAAGGAGCTGGTCCGGAATCGCTGAGTGTGTGTCTTCAGGCTGCTGTACCTCCACCCTGATGGCGGAGGGGAAGAAGCTGTTCCTGAATCGCTGAGTGTGTGTCTTCAGGCTCCTGTAACTCCTCCCTGATGGCAGAGGAAAGAAGATGTTCCTGAATCGCTGAGTGTGTGTCTTCAGGCTCCTGTACCTCCTTCCTGATGGCGGAGGGGAAGAAGCTGTTCCTGCATCGCTGATTGTGTGCCTTCAGGCTCCTGTACCTCCTCCCTGATGGCGGAGGGGAAGAAGCTGTTCCTGAATCGCTGAGTGTGTGTCTTCAGCCTCCTGTACCTCCTCCTTGATGGCGGAGGGAAGAAGCTGTTCCTGAATCGCTGAGTGTGAGTCTTCAGGCTCCTGTACCTCCACCCTGATGGCGGAGGGAAGAAGCTGTTCCTGAATCGCTGAATGTGTGCCTTCAGGCTCCTGCACCTCCTCCCTGTTGGCAGAGGGAAGAAGCTGTTCCTGAATCACTGAGTGTGTGTCTTCAGGCTCCTGTACCTCCTCCCTGATGGCAGAGGGAAGGAGCTGTTCCTGAATCGCTGAGTGTGTGTCTTCAGGCTTCTGTACCTCCTCCCTGATGGCGGAGGGGAAGAAGCTGTTCCTGAATCGTTGAGTGTGTGCCTTCAGGCTCCTGTACCTCCTCACTGATGGTGGAGGGGAAGAAGCTGTTCCTGAATCACTGAGTGTTTGTCTTCAGGCTCCTGTACCTCTTCCCTGATGGCAGAGGGAAAAAGCTCTTCCTGAATCGCTGTGTGTGACTTCAGGCTCCTGTACCTCCTCCCTGATGGCAGAGGGAAGGAGCTGGTCCGGAATCGCTGAGTGTGTGTCTTCAGGCTGCTGTACCTCCACCCTGATGGCGGAGGGGAAGAAGCTGTTCCTGAATCGCTGAGTGTGTGTCTTCAGGCTCCTGAACCTCCTCCCTGATGGTGGAGGGGAAGAAGCTGTTCCTGAATCGCTGAGTGTGTGTCTTCAGGCTCCTGTAACTCCTCCCTGATGGCAGAGGAAAGAAGATGTTCCTGAATCGCTGAGTGTGTGTCTTCAGGCTCCTGTACCTCCTTCCTGATGGCGGAGGGGAAGAAGCTGTTCCTGACTAGTTGAGTGTGTGCCTTCAGGCTCCTGTACCTCCTCCCTGATGGCGGAGGGAAGAAGCAGTTCCTGCATCGCTGATTGTGTGCCTTCAGGCTCCTGTACCTCCTCCCTGATGGCGGAGGGGAAGAAGCTGTTCCTGAATCGCTGAGTGTGTGTCTTCAGGCTCCTGTACCTCCTCCTTGATGGCGGAGGGAAGAAGCTGTTCCTGAATCGCTGAATGTGTGTCTTCAGGCTCCTGTACCTCCTCCCTGATGGCGGAGGGAAGAAGCTGTTCCTGAATCGCTGACTGTGTGTCTTCAGGCTCCTGTACCTCCTCCCTGATGACAGAGGGAAGAAGCTGTTCCTGAATCGCTGAATGTGTGTCTTCAGGCTCCTGTATCTCCTCCTTGATGGCGGAGGGAAGAAGCTGTTCCTGAAACGCCGAGTGTGTGTCTTCAGGCTCCTGTACCTCCTCCCTGATAGCAGAGGGAAGAAGCTGTTCCTGAATCGCTGAGTGTGTGTCTTCAGGCTCCTGTAACTCCTCCTTGATGGCGGAGGGAAGAAGCTGTTCCTGAATCGCTGAATGTGTGTCTTCAGGCTCCTGTACCTCCTCCCTGATGGCGGAGGGGAAGAAGCTGTTCCTGAATCGCTGAGTGTGTGCCTTCAGGCTCCTGTACCTCCTCCCTGATGATAGAGGGGAAGGAGCTGTTCCTGAATCGCTGAGTGTGTGTTCAGGCTCCTGTACCTCCTCCCTGATGGCGGAGGGAAAGAAGCTGTTCCTGAATCACTGAGTTTGTGTCTTCAGGCTGCTGTACCTCCTCCCTGATGGCAGAGGGAAGAAGCTGTTCATGAATCACTGAGTGTGTGTCTTCAGGCTCCTGTACCTCCTCCCTGATGGCGGAGGGGAAGAAGCTGTTCCTGAATCGCTGACTGTGTGTCTTCAGGCTCCTGTACCTCCTCCCTGATGGCGGAGGGGAAGAAGCAGTTCCTGAATCGTTGAGTGTGTGTCCTCAGGCTCCTGTAACTCCTCCTTGATGGCAGAGGAAAGAAGCTGTTCCTGAATCGTTGTGTGTGTGGCTTCAGGCTCCTGTACCTCCTCCATGATGGCGGAGGGGAAGAAGCTGTTCCTGAATCGTTGAGTGTGTGCCTTCAGGCTCCTGTACCTCCTCCCTGATGGCAGAGGTGAAGAAGCTGTTCCTGAATCGCTGAGTGTGTGTCTTCAGGCTCCTGTACCTCCTCCCTGATGGCGGAGGGAAGGAGTTGGTCCTGAATCGCTGAGTGTGTGTCTTCAGGCTCCTGTACCTCCTCCCTGATGGCAGAGGGGAAGAAGCTGTTCCTGAATCGCTGAGTGTGTGTCTTCAGGCTCCTGAACCTCCTCCCTGATGGCGGAGGGGAAGAAGCTGTTCCTGAATTGCTGAGTGTGTGTCTTCAGGCTCCTGTACCTCCTCCCTGATGGCAGAGGAAAGAAGCTGTTCCTGAATCGCTGAGTGTATGTCTTCAGGCTCCTGTACCTCCTCCCTGATGGCGGAGGGGAAGAAGCTGTTCCTGAATCGTTGAGTGTGTGCCTTCAGGCTCCTGTACCTCCTCCCTGATGGCGGAGGGGAAAAAGCTGTTCCTGAATCGTTGAGTGTGTGTCTTCAGGCTCCTGTACCGCCTCCCTGATGGCGGAGGGAAAGAAGCTGTTCCTGAATCGCTGAGTTTGTGTCTTCAGGCTCCTGTACCTCCTCCCTGATGGCAGAGGGAAGAAGCTGTTCCTGAATCACTGAGTGTGTGTCTTCAGGCTACTGTACCTCCTCCCTGATGGCGGAGGGGAAGAAGCTGTTCCTGAATCGTTGTGTGTGTGTCTTCAGGCTCCTGTACCTCCTCCCTGATGACAGAGGGAAGAAGCTGTTCCTGAATCGCTGAATGTGTGTCTTCAGGCTCCAGTATCTCCTCCTTGATGGCGGAGGGAAGAAGCTGTTCCTGAAACGCCGAGTTTGTGTCTTCAGGCTCCTGTACCTCCTCCCTGATAGCAGAGGGAAGAAGCTGTTCCTGAATCGCTGAGTGTGTGTCTTCAGGCTCCTGTACCTCCTCCTTGATGGCGGAGGGAAGAAGCTGTTCCTGAATCACTGAATGTGTGTCTTCAGGCTCCTGTACCTCCTCCCTGATGGCGGAGGGGAAGAAGCTGTTCCTGAATCGCTGAGTGTGTGTTCAGGCTCCTGTACCTCCTCCCTGATGGCGGAGGGAAAGAAGCTGTTCCTGAATCACTGAGTTTGTGTCTTCAGGCTGCTGTACCTCCTCCCTGATGGCAGAGGGAAGAAGCTGTTCATGAATCACTGAGTGTGTGTCTTCAGGCTCCTGTACCTCCTGCCTGATGGCGGAGGGGAAGAAGCTGTTCCTGAATCGCTGACTGTGTGTCTTCAGGCTCCTGTACCTCCTCCCTGATGGCGGAGGGGAAGAAGCAGTTCCTGAATCGTTGAGTGTGTGTCCTCAGGCTCCTGTAACTCCTCCTTGATGGCAGAGGAAAGATGCTGTTCCTGAATCGTTGTGTGTGTGGCTTCAGGCTCCTGTACCTCCTCCATGATGGCGGAGGGGAAGAAGCTGTTCCTGAATCGTTGAGTGTGTGCCTTCAGGCTCCTGTACCTCCTCCCTGATGGCAGAGGTGAAGAAGCTGTTCCTGAATCGCTGAGTGTGTGTCTTCAGGCTCCTGTACCTCCTCACTGATGGTGGAGGGGAAGAAGCTGTTCCTGAATCGCTGAGTGTGTGTCTTCAGGCTCCTGTACCTCCTCCCTGATGGCGGAGGGAAGGAGCTGGTCCTGAATCGCTGAGTGTGTGTCTTCAGGCTCCTGTACCTCCTTCCTGATGGCAGAGGGGAAGAAGCTGTTCCTGAATCGCTGAGTGTGTGTCTTCAGGCTCCTGAACCTCCTCCCTGATGGCGGAGGGGAAGAAGCTGTTCCTGAATCACTGAGTTTGTGTCTTCAGGCTGCCGTACCTCCTCCCTGATGGCAGAGGGAAGAAGCTGTTCATGAATCACTGAGTGTGTGTCTTCAGGCTCCTGTACCTCCTCCCTGATGGCGGAGGGGAAGAAGCTGTTCCTGAATCGCTGACTGTGTGTCTTCAGGCTCCTGTACCTCCTCCCTGATGGCGGAGGGGAAGAAGCAGTTCCTGAATCGTTGAGTGTGTGTCCTCAGGCTCCTGTAACTCCTCCTTGATGGCAGAGGAAAGAAGCTGTTCCTGAATCGTTGTGTGTGTGGCTTCAGGCTCCTGTACCTCCTCCATGATGGCGGAGGGGAAGAAGCTGGTCCTGAATCGTTGAGTGTGTGCCTTCAGGCTCCTGTACCTCCTCCCTGATGGCAGAGGTGAAGAAGCTGTTCCTGAATCGCTGAGTGTGTGTCTTCAGGCTCCTGTACCTCCTCCCTGATGGCGGAGGGAAGGAGTTGGTCCTGAATCGCTGAGTGTGTGTCTTCAGGCTCCTGTACCTCCTCCCTGATGGCAGAGGGGAAGAAGCTGTTCCTGAATCGCTGAGTGTGTGTCTTCAGGCTCCTGAACTTCCTCCCTGATGGCGGAGGGGAAGAAGCTGTTCCTGAATTGCTGAGTGTGTGTCTTCAGGCTCCTGTACCTCCTCCCTGATGGCAGAGGAAAGAAGCTGTTCCTGAATCGCTGAGTGTGTGTCTTCAGGCTCCTGTACCTCCTCCCTGATGGCGGAGGGGAAGAAGCTGTTCCTGAATCGTTGAGTGTGTGCCTTCAGGCTCCTGTACCTCCTCCCTGATGGCGGAGGGGAAAAAGCTGTTCCTGAATCGTTGAGTGTGTGTCTTCAGGCTCCTGTACCGCCTCCCTGATGGCAGAGGGAAGAAGCTGTTCATGAATCACTGAGTGTGTGTCTTCAGGCTACTGTACCTCCTCCCTGATGGCGGAGGGGAAGAAGCTGTTCCTGAATCGTTGTGTGTGTGTCTTCAGGCTCCTGTACCTCCTCCCTGATGACAGAGGGAAGAAGCTGTTCCTGAATCGCTGAATGTGTGTCTTCAGGCTCCTGTATCTCCTCCTTGATGGCGGAGGGAAGAATCTGTTCCTGAAACGCCGAGTTTGTGTCTTCAGGCTCCTGTACCTCCTCCCTGATAGCAGAGGGAAGAAGCTGTTCCTGAATCGCTGAGTGTGTGTCTTCAGGCTGCTGTACCTCCTCCTTGATGGCGGAGGGAAGAAGCTGTTCCTGAATCGCTGAATGTGTGTCTTCAGGCTCCTGTACCTCCTCCCTGATGGCGGAGGGGAAGAAGCTGTTCCTGAATCGCTGAGTGTGTGCCTTCAGGCTCCTGTACCTCCTCCCTGATGATAGAGGGGAAGGAGCTGTTCCTGAATCGCTGAGTGTGTGTTCAGGCTCCTGTACCTCCTCCCTGATGGCGGAGGGAAAGAAGCTGTTCCTGAATCACTGAGTTTGTGTCTTCAGGCTGCTGTACCTCCTCCCTGATGGCAGAGGGAAGAAGCTGTTCATGAATCACTGAGTGTGTGTCTTCAGGCTCCTGTACCTCCTCCCTGATGGCGGAGGGGAAGAAGCTGTTCCTGAATCGCTGACTGTGTGTCTTCAGGCTCCTGTACCTCCTCCCTGATGGCGGAGGGGAAGAAGCAGTTCCTGAATCGTTGAGTGTGTGTCCTCAGGCTCCTGTAACTCCTCCTTGATGGCAGAGGAAAGAAGCTGTTCCTGAATCGTTGTGTGTGTGGCTTCAGGCTCCTGTACCTCCTCCATGATGGCGGAGGGGAAGAAGCTGTTCCTGAATCGTTGAGTGTGTGCCTTCAGGCTCCTGTACCTCCTCCCTGATGGCAGAGGTGAAGAAGCTGTTCCTGAATCGCTGAGTGTGTGTCTTCAGGCTCCTGTACCTCCTCACTGATGGTGGAGGGGAAGAAGCTGTTCCTGAATCGCTGAGTGTGTGTCTTCAGGCTCCTGTACCTCCTCCCTGATGGCGGAGGGAAGGAGCTGGTCCTGAATCGCTGAGTGTGTGTCTTCAGGCTCCTGTACCTCCTCCCTGATGGCCGAGGGGAAGAAGCTGTTCCTGAATCGCTGAGTGTGTGTCTTCAGGCTCCTGAACCTCCTCCCTGATGGCGGAGGGGAAGAAGCTGTTCCTGAATTGCTGAGTGTGTGTCTTCAGGCTCCTGTACCTCCTCCCTGATGGCAGAGGAAAGAAGCTGTTCCTGAATCGCTGAGTGTGTGTCTTCAGGCTCCTGTACCTCCTCCCTGATGGCGGAGGGGAAGAAGCTGTTCCTGAATCGTTGAGTGTGTGCCTTTAGGCTCCTGTACCTCCTCCCTGATGGCGGAGGGGAAAAAGCTGTTCCTGAATCGTTGAGTGTGTGTCTTCAGGCTCCTGTACCGCCTCCCTGATGGCGGAGGGAAAGAAGCTGTTCCTGAATCGCTGAGTTTGTGTCTTCAGGCTCCTGTACCTCCTCCCTGATGGCAGAGGGAAGAAGCTGTTCCTGAATCACTGAGTGTGTGTCTTCAGGCTACTGTACCTCCTCCCTGATGGCGGAGGGGAAGAAGCTGTTCCTGAATCGTTGTGTGTGTGGCTTCAGGCTCCTGTACCTCCTGCATGATGGCGGAGGGGAAGAAACTGTTCCTGAATCGTTGAGTGTGTGCCTTCAGGCTCCTGTACCTCCTCCCTGATGGCAGAGGTGAAGAAGCTGTTCCTGAATCGCTGAGTGTGTGTCTTCAGGCTCGTGTACCTTCTCCCTGATGGTGGAGTGGAAGAAGCTGTTCCTGAATCGCTGAGTGTGTGTCTTCAGGCTCCTGTACCTCCTCCCTGATGGCAGAGGGAAGGAGCTATTCCTGAATCGCTGAGTGTGTGTCTTCAGGCTCCTGAACCTCCTCCCTGATGGCGGAGGGGAAGAAGCTGTTCCTGAATTGCTGAGTGTGTGTCTTCAGGCTCCTGTACCTCCTCCCTGATGGCAGAGGAAAGAAGCTGTTCCTGAATCGCTGAGTGTGTGTCTTCAGGCTCCTGTACCTCCTCCCTGATGGCGGAGGGGAAGAAGCTGTTCCTGAATCGTTGAGTGTGTGCCTTCAGGCTCCTGTACCTCCTCCCTGATGGCGGAGGGGAAAAAGCTGTTCCTGAATCGTTGAGTGTGTGTCTTCAGGCTCCTGTACCTCCTCCCTGATGGCAGAGGGAAGAAGCTGTTCCTGAATCGCTGAGTGTGTGTCTTCAGGCTCCTGTACCTCCTCCCTGATGGCAGAGGGAAGAAGCTGTTCCTGAATCGCTGAATGTGTGCCGTCAGGCTCCTGCACCTCCTAGCTGATGGCAGAGGGGAAGAAGCTGTTCCTGAATCGCTGAGTGTGTGTCTTCAGGCTACTGTACCTCCTCCCTGATGGCAGAGGGAAGAAGCTGTTCCTGAATCGCTGAGTGTGTGTCTTCAGGCTCCTGTACCTCCTCCCTGATGGCAGAGGGAAGGAGCTGTTCCTGAATCGCTGAGTGTGTGTCTTCAGGCTCCTGTACCTCTTCCCTGATGGCAGAGGGAAAAAGCTCTTCCTGAATCGCTGTGTGTGACTTCAGGCTCCTGTACCTCCTCCCTGATGGCAGAGGGAAGGAGCTGGTTCTGAATCGCTGAGTGTGTGTCTTCAGGCTGCTGTACCTCCACCCTGATGGCGGAGGGGAAGAAGCTGTTCCTGAATCGCTGAGTGTGTGTCTTCAGGCTCCTGAACCTCCTCCCTGATGGTGGAGGGGAAGAAGCTGTACCTGAATCGCTGAGTGTGTGTCTTCAGGCTCCTGAACCTCCTCCCTGATGGTGGAGGGGAAGAAACTGTTCCTGAATCGCTGAGTGTGTGTCTTCAGGCTCCTGAACCTCCTCCTTGATGGCGGAGGGGAAGAAGCTGTTCCTGAATTGTTGAGTGAGTGTCTTCAGGCTCCTGTACCTCCTCCCTGATGGCAGAGGAAAGAAGCTGTTCCTGAATCGCTGAGTGTGTGTCTTCAGGCTCCTGAACCTCCTCCTTGATGGCGGAGGGGAAGAAGCTGTTCCTGAATTGCTGAGTGTGTGTCTTCAGGCTCCTGTACCTCCTCCCTGATGGCAGAGGTGAAGAAGCTGTTCCTCAATCGCTGAGTGTGTGTCTTCAGGCTCCTGAACCTCCTCCTTGATGGCGGAGGGGAAGAAGCTGTTCCTGAATTGTTGAGTGAGTGTCTTCAGGCTCCTGTACCTCCTCCCTGATGGCAGAGGAAAGAAGCTGTTCCTGAATCGCTGAGTGTGTGTCTTCAGGCTCCTGAACCTCCTCCTTGATGGCGGAGGGGAAGAAGCTGTTCCTGAATTGCTGAGTGTGTGTCTTCAGGCTCCTGTACCTCCTCCCTGATGGCAGAGGGAAGAAGCTGTTCCTGAATCGCTGAGTGTGTGTCTTCAGGCTCCTGTACCTCCTCCCTGATGGCGGAGGGGAAGAAGCTGTTCCTGAATCGTTGAGTGTGTGCCTTCAGGCTCCTGTACCTCCTCCCTGATGGCGGAGGGGAAGGAGCTGTTCCTGAATCGCTGAGTTTGTGTCTTCAGGCTCCTGTACCTCCTCCCTGATGGCAGAGGGAAGAAGCTGTTCCTGAATCACTGAGTGTGTGTCTTCAGGCTACTGTACCTCCTCCCTAATGGCGGAGGGGAAGAAGCTGTTCCTGAATCGTTGAGTGTGTGACTTCAGGCTCCTGTATCTCCTCCCTGATGGCAGAGGGGAAGGAGCTGTTCCTGAATCACTGAGTGTGTGTCTTCTGGCTCCTGTACCTCCTCCCTGATGGTGGAGGGGAATAAGCTGTTCCTGAATCGCTGAGTGTGTGTCTTCAGGCTCCTGTAACTCCTCCCTGATGGCAGAGGAAAGAAGCTGTTCCTGAATCGCTGAGTGTGTGTCTTCAGGCTCCTGTACCTCCTTCATGATGGCGGAGGGGAAGAAGCTGTTCCTGACTCGTTGAGTGTGTGCCTTCAGGCTCCTGTACCTCCTCCCTGATGGCGGAGGGGAAGAAGCAGTTCCTGCATCGCTGATTGTGTGCCTTCAGGCTCCTGTACCTCCTCCCTGATGGCGGAGGGGAAGAAGCTGTTCCTGAATCGCTGAGTGTGTGTCTTCAGGCTCCTGTACCTCCTCCTTGATGGCGGAGGGAAGAAGCTGTTCCTGAATTGCTGAATGTGTGTCTTCAGGCTCCTGTACCTCCTCCCTGATGGCGGAGGGAAGAAGCTGTTCCTGAATCGCTGACTGTGTGTCTTCAGGCTCCTGTACCTCCTCCCTGATAGCAGAGGGAAGAAGCTGTTCCTGAATCGCTGAGTGTGTGTCTTCAGGCTCCTGTACCTCCTCCTTGATGGCGGAGGGAAGAAGCTGTTCCTGAATCGCTGAATGTGTGTCTTCAGGCTCCTGTACCTCCTCCCTGATGGCGGAGGGGAAGAAGCTGTTCCTGAATCACTGAGTTTGTGTCTTCAGGCTCCTGTACCTCCTCCCTGATGGCAGAGGGAAGAAGCTGTTCATGAATCACTGAGTGTGTGTCTTCAGGCTCCTGTACCTCCTCCCTGATGGCGGAGGGGAAGAAGCTGTTCCTGAATTGCTGAGTGTGTGCCTTCTGGCTCCTGTACCTCCTCCCTGATGGCGGAGGGGAAGAAGCTGTTCCTGAATCGTTGTGTGTGTGTCTTCAGGCTCCTGTACCTCCTCCCTGATGGCAGAGGGAAGAAGCTGTTCCTGAATCGCTGACTGTGTGTCTTCAGGCTCCTGTACCTCCTCCCTGATGGCGGAGGGGAAGAAGCAGTTCCTGAATCGTTGAGTGTGTGTCTTCAAGCTCCTGTATCTCCTCCCTGATGGCAGAGGGAAGAAGCTGTTCCTGAAACGCTGAGTGCGTGCCTTCAGGCTCCTGTACCTCCTCCCTGATGACAGAGGGGAAGGAGCTTTTCCTGAATCACTGAGTGTGTGCCTTCAGGCTCCTGCACCTCCTCCTTGATGGCGGAGGGAAGAAGCTGTTCCTGAATCGCTGAATGTGTGTCTTCAGGCTCCTGTACCTCCTCCCTGATGGCGGAGGGGAAGAAGCTGTTCCTGAATCACTGAGTTTGTGTCTTCAGGCTCCTGTACCTCCTCCCTGATGGCAGAGGGAAGAAGCTGTTCATGAATCACTGAGTGTGTGCCTTCTGGCTCCTGTACCTCCTCCCTGATGGCGGAGGGGAAGAAGCTGTTCCTGAATCGTTGTGTGTGTGTCTTCAGGCTCCTGTACCTCCTCCCTGATGGCAGAGGGAAGAAGCTGTTCCTGAATCGCTGACTGTGTGTCTTCAGGCTCCTGTACCTCCTCCCTGATGGCGGAGGGGAAGAAGCAGTTCCTGAATCGTTGAGTGTGTGTCTTCAAGCTCCTGTATCTCCTCCCTGATGGCAGAGGGAAGAAGCTGTTCCTGAAACGCTGAGTGCGTGCCTTCAGGCTCCTGTACCTCCTCCCTGATGACAGAGGGGAATGAGCTGTTCCTGAATCACTGAGTGTGTGCCTTCTGGCTCCTGTACCTCCTCCCTGATGGCGGAGGGGAAGAAGCTGTTCCTGAATCGTTGTGTGTGTGTCTTCAGGCTCCTGTACCTCCTCCCTGATGGCAGAGGGAAGAAGCTGTTCCTGAATCGCTGACTGTGTGTCTTCAGGCTCCTGTACCTCCTCCCTGATGGCGGAGGGGAAGAAGCAGTTCCAGAATCGTTGAGTGTGTGTCTTCAAGCTCCTGTATCTCCTCCCTGATGGCAGAGGGAAGAAGCTGTTCCTGAAACGCTGAGAGTGTGCCTTCAGGCTCCTGTACCTCCTCCCTGATGACAGAGGGGAAGGAGCTGTTCCTGAATCGCTGAGTGTGTGTCTTCAGGCTCCTGTACCTTCTCCCTGATGGTGGAGGGGAAGAAGCTGTTCCTGAATCGCTGAGTGTGTGTCTTCAGGCTACTGTACCTCCTCCCTGATGGTGGAGGGGAAGAAGCTGTTCCTGAATCGCTGAGTGTGTGTCTTCAGGCTACTGTACCTCCTCCCTGATGGTGGAGGGGAAGAAGCTGTTCCTGAATCGCTGAGTGTGTGTCTTCAGGCTCCTGTACCTCCTCCCTGATGGCGGAGGGGAAGAAGCTGTTCCTGAATCGCTGAGTGTGTGTCTTCAGGCTCCTGTACCTTCTCCCTGATGGTGGAGGGGAAGAAGCTGTTCCTGAATCGCTGAGTGTGTGTCTTCAGGCTCCTGTACCTCCTCCTTGATGGCGGAGGGAAGAAGCTGTTCCTGAAACGCTGAGTGTGTGTCTTCAGGCTCCTGTACCTCCTCCCTGATGGCGGAGGGAAGGAGCTGGTCCTGAATCGCTGAGTGTGTGTCTTCAGGCTCCTGAACCTCCTCCCTGATGGCGGAGGGGAAGAAGCTGTTCCTGAATTGCTGAGTGTGTGTCTTCAGGCTCCTGTACCTCCTCCCTGATGGCAGAGGAAAGAAGCTGTTCCTGAATCGCTGAGTGTGTGTCTTCAGGCTCCTGTACCTCCTCCCTGATGGAGGAGGGGAAGAAGCTGTTCCTGAATCGTTGAGTGTGTGCCTTCAGGCTCCTGTACCTCCTCCCTGATGGCAGAGGGGAAAAAGCTGTTCCTGAATCGTTGAGTGTGTGTCTTCAGGCTCCTGTACCTCCTCCCTGATGGCAGAGGGAAGAAGCTGTTCCTGAATCGCTGAGTGTGAGTCTTCAGGCTCCTGTACCACCTCCCTGATGGCAGAGGGAAGAAGCTGTTCCTGAATCGCTGACTGTGTGTCTTCTGGCTCCTGTACCTCCTCCCTGATGGCAGAGGGAAGAAGCTGTTCCTGAATCGCTGAGTGTGTGTCTTCAGGCTCCTGTACCTCCTCCCTGATGGCAGAGGGGAAGAAGCTATTCCTGAATCGTTGAGTGTGTGCCTTCAGACTCCTGTACCTCCTCCCTGATGGCAGAGGGAAGAAGCTGTTCCTGAATCGCTGAGTGTGTGTCTTCAGGCTCCTGTACATCCTCCCGGATGGCAGAGGGGAAGAAGCTGTTACTGAATCGCTGAGTGTGTGCCTTCAGTCTCCTGTACCTCCTCCCAGATGGCGTAGGGGAAGAAGATGTTCCTGAATGTCTGAGTGTGTGTCTTCAGGATCCTGTACCCACACCCTGATGCTAGAGGGAAGGAGCTTTTCCTGAATCGCTGAGTGTGTGTCGTCATGCTCCTGTACCTCCTCCATGATGGCAGAGGGAAGAAGCTGTTCCTGAATCGCTGAGTGTGTGTCTTCCGGCTCCTGTGCCTCCTCCCTGATGGCGGAGGGGAAGAAGCTGTTCCTGCGTAGCTGAGTGTGTGACTTCAGGCTCCTGTACCTCCTCCCTGATGGCAGAGGGGAAGAAGCTGTTCCTGAGTCGTTGAGTGTGTGCCTTCAGGCTCCTGTACCTCCTCCCTGATGGCGGAGAGGAAAAAGATGTTCCTGAATCGCTGACTGTGTGTCTTCAGGCTCCTGTACCTCCTCCCTGATGGCGGAGGGGAAGAAGCTGTTCCTGAATCTTTGAGAGTGTGTCTTCAGGCTCCTGTACCTGCTCCCTGATGGCGGAGGGGAAGAAGCTGTTCCTGAAACGCTGAGTGTGTGTCTTCAGGCTCCTGTACCTCCACCCTGATGGCGGAGGGGAAGAAGCTGTTCCTGAGTCGCTGAGTGTGTGTCTTCAGGCTCCAGTACCTCCTCCCTGATGGCGGAGGGGAAAAAGCTGTTCCTGATTCGCTGAGTGTGTGTCTTCAGGCTCCTGTACCTCCTCCCTGATGGCAGAGGGAAGAAGCTGTTCCTGAATCGCTGAGTGTGTGTCTTCAGGCTCCTGTACCTCCTCCCTGATGGCAGAGGGGAAAAAGCTATTCCTGAATCGTTGAGTGTGTGCCTTCAGACTCCTGTACCTCCTCCCTGATGGCAGAGGGAAGAAGCTGTTCCTGAATCGCTGAGTGTGTGTCTTCAGGCTCCTGTACCTCCTCCCTGATGGCGGAGGGGAAGAAGCTGTTCCTGAGTCGCTGAGTGTGTGTCTTCAGGCTCCTCTACCATCTCCCTGATGGCGGAGGGGAAGAAGCTGTTCCTGAGTCACTGAGTGTGTGTCTTCAGGCTCCTGTTCCTCCTCCCTGATCGCAGAGGGAAGAAGCTGTTCCTGAATCGCTGAGTGTGTGTCTTCAGGCTCCTGTACCTCATCCCTGATGGCGGAGGGGAAAAAGCTGTTCCTGATTCGCTGAGTGTGTGTCTTCAGGCTCCTGTACCTCCTCCCTGATGGCATAGTGAAGAAGCTGTTCCTGAATTTATGAGTGTGTGTCTTCGGGCTCCTGTACCTCCTCCCTGATGGCAAAGGGGAAGAAGCTGTTCCTGAATCTCTGAGTGTGTGTCTTCAGGCTCCTGTACCTAATCCCTGATGGCAGAGGGGAAGAAGCTGTTCCTGAATCGCTGAGTGTGTGTCTTCAGTCTCATGTACCTCCTCCCTGATGGCAGAGGGAACAAGCTGTTCCTGAATCACTGAGTGTGTGTCTTCAGGCTCCTGTACCTCTTCCCTGATGGCAGAGGGGAAGAAGCTATTCCTGAATCGCTGAGTGTGTGTCTTCCGGCTCCTGTGCCTCCTCCCTGATGGCGGAGGGGAAGAAGCTGTTCCTGAATCGCTGAGTGTGTGTCTTCAGGCTCCTGTACCTCCTCCCTGATGGCAGAGGGGAAGAAGCTGTTCCTGAATCGCTGAGTGTGTGTCTTCCGGCTCCTGTGCCTCCTCCCTGATGGCGGAGGAGAAGAAGCTGTTCCTGCGTCGCTGAGTGTGTGACTTCAGGCTCCTGTACCTCCTCCCTGATGGCAGAGGGGAAGAAGCTGTTCCTGAGTCTTTGAGTGTGTGCCTTCAGGCTCCTGTAACTCCTCCCTGATGGCGGAGAGGAAGAAGCTGTTCCTGAATCTTTGAGAGTGTGTCTTCAGGCTCCTGTACCTCCTCCCTGATGGCATAGTGAAGAAGCTGTTCCTGAATTTATGAGTGTGTGTCTTCGGGCTCCTGTACCTCCTCCCTGATGGCAGAGGGGAAGAAGCTGTTCCTGAATCTCTGAGTGTGTGTCTTCAGGCTCCTGTACCTCCACCCTGATGGCGGAGGGGAAGAAGCTGTTCCTGAGTCGCTGAGTGTGTGTCTTCAGGCTCCGGTACCTCCTCCCTGATGGCGGAGGGGAAAAAGCTGTTCCTGATTCAGTGAGTGTGTGTCTTCAGGCTCCTGTTCCTCCTCCCTGATGATAGAGGGAAGAAGCTGTTCCTGAATCGCTGAGTGTGTGTCTTCAGGCTCCTGTACCTCCTCCCTGATGGCAGATGGAAGAAGCTGTTCCTGAATCGCTGAGTGTGTGTCTTCAGGCTCCTGTACCTCCTCCCTGATGGCAGAGGGGAAGAAGCTATTCCTGAATCGTTGAGTGTGTGCCTTCAGACTCCTGTACCTCCTCCCTGATGGCAGAGGGAAGAAGCTGTTCCTGAATCGCTGAGTGTGTGTCTTCAGGCTCCTGTACCTCCTCCCTGATGGCAGAGGGGAAGAAGCTGTTACTGAATCGCTGAGTGTGTGCCTTCAGGCTCCTGTACCTCCTCCCTGATGGCAGAGGGGAAGAAGCTGTTCCTGAATCGCTGAGTGTGTGTCTTCAGTCACATGTACCTCCTCCCTGATGGCAGAGGGAACAAGCTGTTCCTGAATCGCTGAGTGTGTGTCTTCAGGCTCCTGTACCTCCTCCCAGAGGGCGGTGGGGAAGAAGCTGTTCCTGAATCGCTGAGTGTGTGTCTTCAGGCTCCAGTACCTCCTCCCTGATGGCGGAGGGGAAGAACCTGTTCCTGAATCTCTGAGTGTGTGTCTCCAGTCTCCTGTACCTCCTCCCTGATGGCGGAGGGGAAGAAGATGTTCCTGAATGTCTGAGTGTGTGTCTTCAGGATCCTGTACCTCCTCCCTGATGGCGGAGGGGAAGAAGCTGTTCCTGAGTCGCTGAGTGTGTGTCTTCAGGCTCCTCTACCATCTCCCTGATGGCGGAGGGGAAGAAGCTGTTCCTGAGTCGCTGAGTGTGTGTCTTCAGGCTCCTGTTCCTCCTCCCTGATCGCAGAGGGAAGAAGCTGTTCCTGAATCGCTGAGTGTGTGTCTTCAGGCTCCTGTACCTCCTCCCTGATGGCGGAGAGGAAGAAGCTGTTCCTGAATCGCTGAATGTGTGTCTTCAGGCTCCTGTACCTCATCCCTGATGGCGGAGGGGAAAAAGCTGTTCCTGATTCGCTGAGTGTGTGTCTTCAGGCTCCTGTACCTCCTCCCTGATGGCATAGTGAAGAAGCTGTTCCTGAATTTATGAGTGTGTGTCTTCGGGCTCCTGTACCTCCTCCCTGATGGCAGAGGGGAAGAAGCTGTTCCTGAATCTCTGAGTGTGTGTCTTCAGGCTCCTGTACCTCCTCCCTGATGGCAGAGGGGAAGAAGCTGTTCCTGAATCACTGAGTGTGTGTCTTCAGTCTCATGTACCTCCTCCCTGATGGCAGAGGGAAGAAGCTGTTCCTGAATCGCTGAGTGTGTGTCTTCAGGCTCCTGTACCTCATCCCTGATGGCGGAGGGGAAAAAGCTGTTCCTGATTCGCTGAGTGTGTGTCTTCAGGCTCCTGTACCTCCTCCCTGATGGCATAGTGAAGAAGCTGTTCCTGAATTTATGAGTGTGTGTCTTCGGGCTCCTGTACCTCCTCCCTGATGGCAAAGGGGAAGAAGCTGTTCCTGAATCTCTGAGTGTGTGTCTTCAGGCTCCTGTACCTCCTCCCTGATGGCAGAGGGGAAGAAGCTGTTCCTGAATCGCTGAGTGTGTGTCTTCAGTCTCATGTACCTCCTCCCTGATGGCAGAGGGAACAAGCTGTTCCTGAATCACTGAGTGTGTGTCTTCAGGCTCCTGTACCTCTTCCCTGATGGCAGAGGGGAAGAAGCTATTCCTGAATCGCTGAGTGTGTGTCTTCCGGCTCCTGTGCCTCCTCCCTGATGGCGGAGGGGAAGAAGCTGTTCCTGAATCGCTGAGTGTGTGTCTTCAGGCTCCTGTACCTCCTCCCTGATGGCAGAGGGGAAGAAGCTGTTCCTGAATCGCTGAGTGTGTGTCTTCCGGCTCCTGTGCCTCCTCCCTGATGGCGGAGGAGAAGAAGCTGTTCCTGCGTCGCTGAGTGTGTGACTTCAGGCTCCTGTACCTCCTCCCTGATGGCAGAGGGGAAGAAGCTGTTCCTGAGTCTTTGAGTGTGTGCCTTCAGGCTCCTGTAACTCCTCCCTGATGGCGGAGAGGAAGAAGCTGTTCCTGAATCTTTGAGAGTGTGTCTTCAGGCTCCTGTACCTCCTCCCTGATGGCATAGTGAAGAAGCTGTTCCTGAATTTATGAGTGTGTGTCTTCGGGCTCCTGTACCTCCTCCCTGATGGCAGAGGGGAAGAAGCTGTTCCTGAATCTCTGAGTGTGTGTCTTCAGGCTCCTGTACCTCCACCCTGATGGCGGAGGGGAAGAAGCTGTTCCTGAGTCGCTGAGTGTGTGTCTTCAGGCTCCGGTACCTCCTCCCTGATGGCGGAGGGGAAAAAGCTGTTCCTGATTCAGTGAGTGTGTGTCTTCAGGCTCCTGTTCCTCCTCCCTGATGATAGAGGGAAGAAGCTGTTCCTGAATCGCTGAGTGTGTGTCTTCAGGCTCCTGTACCTCCTCCCTGATGGCAGATGGAAGAAGCTGTTCCTGAATCGCTGAGTGTGTGTCTTCAGGCTCCTGTACCTCCTCCCTGATGGCAGAGGGGAAGAAGCTATTCCTGAATCGTTGAGTGTGTGCCTTCAGACTCCTGTACCTCCTCCCTGATGGCAGAGGGAAGAAGCTGTTCCTGAATCGCTGAGTGTGTGTCTTCAGGCTCCTGTACCTCCTCCCTGATGGCAGAGGGGAAGAAGCTGTTACTGAATCGCTGAGTGTGTGCCTTCAGGCTCCTGTACCTCCTCCCTGATGGCAGAGGGGAAGAAGCTGTTCCTGAATCGCTGAGTGTGTGTCTTCAGTCACATGTACCTCCTCCCTGATGGCAGAGGGAACAAGCTGTTCCTGAATCGCTGAGTGTGTGTCTTCAGGCTCCTGTACCTCCTCCCAGAGGGCGGTGGGGAAGAAGCTGTTCCTGAATCGCTGAGTGTGTGTCTTCAGGCTCCAGTACCTCCTCCCTGATGGCGGAGGGGAAGAACCTGTTCCTGAATCTCTGAGTGTGTGTCTCCAGTCTCCTGTACCTCCTCCCTGATGGCGGAGGGGAAGAAGATGTTCCTGAATGTCTGAGTGTGTGTCTTCAGGATCCTGTACCTCCTCCCTGATGGCGGAGGGGAAGAAGCTGTTCCTGAGTCGCTGAGTGTGTGTCTTCAGGCTCCTCTACCATCTCCCTGATGGCGGAGGGGAAGAAGCTGTTCCTGAGTCGCTGAGTGTGTGTCTTCAGGCTCCTGTTCCTCCTCCCTGATCGCAGAGGGAAGAAGCTGTTCCTGAATCGCTGAGTGTGTGTCTTCAGGCTCCTGTACCTCCTCCCTGATGGCGGAGAGGAAGAAGCTGTTCCTGAATCGCTGAATGTGTGTCTTCAGGCTCCTGTACCTCCTCCCTGATGGCATAGTGAAGAAGCTGTTCCTGAATTTATGAGTGTGTGTCTTCGGGCTCCTGTACCTCCTCCCTGATGGCAGAGGGGAAGAAGCTGTTCCTGAATCTCTGAGTGTGTGTCTTCAGGCTCCTGTACCTCCTCCCTGATGGCAGAGGGGAAGAAGCTGTTCCTGAATCACTGAGTGTGTGTCTTCAGTCTCATGTACCTCCTCCCTGATGGCAGAGGGAAGAAGCTGTTCCTGAATCGCTGAGTGTGTGTCTTCAGGCTCCTGTACCTCATCCCTGATGGCGGAGGGGAAAAAGCTGTTCCTGATTCGCTGAGTGTGTGTCTTCAGGCTCCTGTACCTCCTCCCTGATGGCATAGTGAAGAAGCTGTTCCTGAATTTATGAGTGTGTGTCTTCGGGCTCCTGTACCTCCTCCCTGATGGCAAAGGGGAAGAAGCTGTTCCTGAATCTCTGAGTGTGTGTCTTCAGGCTCCTGTACCTCCTCCCTGATGGCAGAGGGGAAGAAGCTGTTCCTGAATCGCTGAGTGTGTGTCTTCAGTCTCATGTACCTCCTCCCTGATGGCAGAGGGAACAAGCTGTTCCTGAATCACTGAGTGTGTGTCTTCAGGCTCCTGTACCTCTTCCCTGATGGCAGAGGGGAAGAAGCTATTCCTGAATCGCTGAGTGTGTGTCTTCCGGCTCCTGTGCCTCCTCCCTGATGGCGGAGGGGAAGAAGCTGTTCCTGAATCGCTGAGTGTGTGTCTTCAGGCTCCTGTACCTCCTCCCTGATGGCAGAGGGGAAGAAGCTGTTCCTGAATCGCTGAGTGTGTGTCTTCCGGCTCCTGTGCCTCCTCCCTGATGGCGGAGGAGAAGAAGCTGTTCCTGCGTCGCTGAGTGTGTGACTTCAGGCTCCTGTACCTCCTCCCTGATGGCAGAGGGGAAGAAGCTGTTCCTGAGTCTTTGAGTGTGTGCCTTCAGGCTCCTGTAACTCCTCCCTGATGGCGGAGAGGAAGAAGCTGTTCCTGAATCTTTGAGAGTGTGTCTTCAGGCTCCTGTACCTCCTCCCTGATGGCATAGTGAAGAAGCTGTTCCTGAATTTATGAGTGTGTGTCTTCGGGCTCCTGTACCTCCTCCCTGATGGCAGAGGGGAAGAAGCTGTTCCTGAATCTCTGAGTGTGTGTCTTCAGGCTCCTGTACCTCCACCCTGATGGCGGAGGGGAAGAAGCTGTTCCTGAGTCGCTGAGTGTGTGTCTTCAGGCTCCGGTACCTCCTCCCTGATGGCGGAGGGGAAAAAGCTGTTCCTGATTCAGTGAGTGTGTGTCTTCAGGCTCCTGTTCCTCCTCCCTGATGATAGAGGGAAGAAGCTGTTCCTGAATCGCTGAGTGTGTGTCTTCAGGCTCCTGTACCTCCTCCCTGATGGCAGATGGAAGAAGCTGTTCCTGAATCGCTGAGTGTGTGTCTTCAGGCTCCTGTACCTCCTCCCTGATGGCAGAGGGGAAGAAGCTATTCCTGAATCGTTGAGTGTGTGCCTTCAGACTCCTGTACCTCCTCCCTGATGGCAGAGGGAAGAAGCTGTTCCTGAATCGCTGAGTGTGTGTCTTCAGGCTCCTGTACCTCCTCCCTGATGGCAGAGGGGAAGAAGCTGTTACTGAATCGCTGAGTGTGTGCCTTCAGGCTCCTGTACCTCCTCCCTGATGGCAGAGGGGAAGAAGCTGTTCCTGAATCGCTGAGTGTGTGTCTTCAGTCACATGTACCTCCTCCCTGATGGCAGAGGGAACAAGCTGTTCCTGAATCGCTGAGTGTGTGTCTTCAGGCTCCTGTACCTCCTCCCAGAGGGCGGTGGGGAAGAAGCTGTTCCTGAATCGCTGAGTGTGTGTCTTCAGGCTCCAGTACCTCCTCCCTGATGGCGGAGGGGAAGAACCTGTTCCTGAATCTCTGAGTGTGTGTCTCCAGTCTCCTGTACCTCCTCCCTGATGGCGGAGGGGAAGAAGATGTTCCTGAATGTCTGAGTGTGTGTCTTCAGGATCCTGTACCTCCTCCCTGATGGCGGAGGGGAAGAAGCTGTTCCTGAGTCGCTGAGTGTGTGTCTTCAGGCTCCTCTACCATCTCCCTGATGGCGGAGGGGAAGAAGCTGTTCCTGAGTCGCTGAGTGTGTGTCTTCAGGCTCCTGTTCCTCCTCCCTGATCGCAGAGGGAAGAAGCTGTTCCTGAATCGCTGAGTGTGTGTCTTCAGGCTCCTGTACCTCCTCCCTGATGGCGGAGAGGAAGAAGCTGTTCCTGAATCGCTGAATGTGTGTCTTCAGGCTCCTGTACCTCATCCCTGATGGCGGAGGGGAAAAAGCTGTTCCTGATTCGCTGAGTGTGTGTCTTCAGGCTCCTGTACCTCCTCCCTGATGGCATAGTGAAGAAGCTGTTCCTGAATTTATGAGTGTGTGTCTTCGGGCTCCTGTACCTCCTCCCTGATGGCAGAGGGGAAGAAGCTGTTCCTGAATCTCTGAGTGTGTGTCTTCAGGCTCCTGTACCTCCTCCCTGATGGCAGAGGGGAAGAAGCTGTTCCTGAATCACTGAGTGTGTGTCTTCAGTCTCATGTACCTCCTCCCTGATGGCAGAGGGAACAAGCTGTTCCTGAATCACTGAGTGTGTGTCTTCAGGCTCCTGTACCTCTTCCCTGATGGCAGAGGGGAAGAAGCTGTTCCTGAATCGCTGAGTGTGTGTCTTCCGGCTCCTGTGCCTCCTCCCTGATGGCGGAGGGGAAGAAGCTGTTCCTGAATCGCTGAGTGTGTGTCTTCAGGCTCCTGTACCTCCTCCCTGATCGCAGAGGGAAGAAGCTGTTCCTGATTGGCTGAGTGTGTGACTTCAGGCTCCTGTACCTCCTCCCTGATGGCAGAGGGGAAGAAGCTGTTCCTGAATCGCTGAGTGTGTGTCTTCCGGCTCCTGTGCCTCCTCCCTGATGGCGGAGGGGAAGAAGCTGTTCCTGCGTCGCTGAGTGTGTGACTTCAGGCTCCTGTACCTCCTCCCTGATGGCAGAGGGGAAGAAGCTGTTCCTGAGTCGTTGAGTGTGTGCCTTCAGGCTCCTGTAACTCCTCCCTGATGGCGGAGAGGAAGAAGCTGTTCCTGAATCTTTGAGAGTGTGTCTTCAGGCTCCTGTACCTCCTCCCTGATGGCATAGTGAAGAAGCTGTTCCTGAATTTATGAGTGTGTGTCTTCGGGCTCCTGTACCTCCTCCCTGATGGCAGAGGGGAAGAAGCTGTTTCTGAATCTCTGAGTGTGTGTCTTCAGGCTCCTGTACCTCCACCCTGATGGCGGAGGGGAAGAAGCTGTTCCTGAGTCGCTGAGTGTGTGTCTTCAGGCTCCTGTACCTCCTCCCTGATGGCAGAGGGGAAAAAGCTGTTCCTGATTCACTGAGTGTGTGTCTTCAGGCTCCTGTTCCTCCTCCCTGATGATAGAGGGAAGAAGCTGTTCCTGAATCGCTGAGTGTGTGTCTTCAGGCTCCTGTACCTCCTCCCTGATGGCAGATGGAAGAAGCTGTTCCTGAATCACTGAGTTTGTGTCTTCAGGCTCCTGTACCTCCTCCCTGATGGCAGAGGGAAGAAGCTGTTCATGAATCACTGAGTGTGTGTCTTCAGGCTCCTGTACCTCCTCCCTGATGGCGGAGGGGAAGAAGCTGTTCCTGAATTGCTGACTGTGTGTCTTCAGGCTCCTGTACCTCCTCCCTGATGGCAGAGGGAAGAAGCTGTTCCTGAATCGCTGACTGTGTGTCTTCAGGCTCCTGTACCTCCTCCCTGATGGCGGAGGGGAAGAAGCAGTTCCTGAATCGTTGAGTGTGTGTCTTCAAGCTCCTGTATCTCCTCCCTGATGGCAGAGGGAAGAAGCTGTTCCTGAAACGCTGAGTGCGTGCCTTCAGGCTCCTGTACCTCCTCCCTGATGGCAGAGGGGAAGAAGCTGTTCCTGAATCGCTGAGTGTGTGTCTTCAGGCTCCTGTACCTCCTCCCTGATGGCGGAGGGGAAGAAGCTGTTCCTGAATCGCTGAGTGTGTGCCTTCAGGCTCCTGTACCTCCTCCCTGATGACAGAGGGGAATGAGCTGTTCCTGAATCACTGAGTGTGTGCCTTCTGGCTCCTGTACCTCCTCCCTGATGGCGGAGGGGAAGAAGCTGTTCCTGAATCGTTGTGTGTGTGTCTTCAGGCTCCTGTACCTCCTCCCTGATGGCAGAGGGAAGAAGCTGTTCCTGAATCGCTGACTGTGTGTCTTCAGGCTCCTGTACCTCCTCCCTGATGGCGGAGGGGAAGAAGCAGTTCCAGAATCGTTGAGTGTGTGTCTTCAAGCTCCTGTATCTCCTCCCTGATGGCAGAGGGAAGAAGCTGTTCCTGAAACGCTGAGAGTGTGCCTTCAGGCTCCTGTACCTCCTCCCTGATGACAGAGGGGAAGGAGCTGTTCCTGAATCGCTGAGTGTGTGTCTTCAGGCTCCTGTACCTTCTCCCTGATGGTGGAGGGGAAGAAGCTGTTCCTGAATCGCTGAGTGTGTGTCTTCAGGCTACTGTACCTCCTCCCTGATGGTGGAGGGGAAGAAGCTGTTCCTGAATCGCTGAGTGTGTGTCTTCAGGCTACTGTACCTCCTCCCTGATGGTGGAGGGGAAGAAGCTGTTCCTGAATCGCTGAGTGTGTGTCTTCAGGCTCCTGTACCTCCTCCCTGATGGCGGAGGGGAAGAAGCTGTTCCTGAATCGCTGAGTGTGTGTCTTCAGGCTCCTGTACCTTCTCCCTGATGGTGGAGGGGAAGAAGCTGTTCCTGAATCGCTGAGTGTGTGTCTTCAGGCTCCTGTACCTCCTCCTTGATGGCGGAGGGAAGAAGCTGTTCCTGAATCGCTGAGTGTGTGTCTTCAGGCTCCTGTACCTCCTCCCTGATGGCAGAGGGGAAGAAGCTGTTCCTGAATCACTGAGTGTGTGTCTTCAGTCTCATGTACCTCCTCCCTGATGGCAGAGGGAACAAGCTGTTCCTGAATCACTGAGTGTGTGTCTTCAGGCTCCTGTACCTCTTCCCTGATGGCAGAGGGGAAGAAGCTGTTCCTGAATCGCTGAGTGTGTGTCTTCCGGCTCCTGTGCCTCCTCCCTGATGGCGGAGGGGAAGAAGCTGTTCCTGAATCGCTGAGTGTGTGTCTTCAGGCTCCTGTACCTCCTCCCTGATGGCAGAGGGAAGAAGCTGTTCCTGATTGGCTGAGTGTGTGACTTCAGGCTCCTGTACCTCCTCCCTGATGGCAGAGGGAAGAAGCTGTTCCTGAATCGCTGAGTGTGTGTCTTCCGGCTCCTGTGCCTCCTCCCTGATGGCGGAGGGGAAGAAGCTGTTCCTGCGTAGCTGAGTGTGTGACTTCAGGCTCCTGTACCTCCTCCCTGATGGCAGAGGGGAAGAAGCTGTTCCTGAGTCGTTGAGTGTGTGCCTTCAGGCTCCTGTACCTCCTCCCTGATGGCGGAGAGGAAAAAGATGTTCCTGAATCGCTGACTGTGTGTCTTCAGGCTCCTGTACCTCCTCCCTGATGGCGGAGGGGAAGAAGCTGTTCCTGAATCTTTGAGAGTGTGTCTTCAGGCTCCTGTACCTGCTCCCTGATGGCGGAGGGGAAGAAGCTGTTCCTGAAACGCTGAGTGTGTGTCTTCAGGCTCCTGTACCTCCACCCTGATGGCGGAGGGGAAGAAGCTGTTCCTGAGTCGCTGAGTGTGTGTCTTCAGGCTCCAGTACCTCCTCCCTGATGGCGGAGGGGAAAAAGCTGTTCCTGATTCGCTGAGTGTGTGTCTTCAGGCTCCTGTACCTCCTCCCTGATGGCAGAGGGAAGAAGCTGTTCCTGAATCGCTGAGTGTGTGTCTTCAGGCTCCTGTACCTCATCCCTGATGGCGGAGGGGAAAAAGCTGTTCCTGATTCGCTGAGTGTGTGTCTTCAGGCTCCTGTACCTCCTCCCTGATGGCATAGTGAAGAAGCTGTTCCTGAATTTATGAGTGTGTGTCTTCGGGCTCCTGTACCTCCTCCCTGATGGCAAAGGGGAAGAAGCTGTTCCTGAATCTCTGAGTGTGTGTCTTCAGGCTCCTGTACCTCCTCCCTGATGGCAGAGGGGAAGAAGCTGTTCCTGAATCGCTGAGTGTGTGTCTTCAGTCTCATGTACCTCCTCCCTGATGGCAGAGGGAACAAGCTGTTCCTGAATCACTGAGTGTGTGTCTTCAGGCTCCTGTACCTCTTCCCTGATGGCAGAGGGGAAGAAGCTATTCCTGAATCGCTGAGTGTGTGTCTTCCGGCTCCTGTGCCTGCTCCCTGATGGCGGAGGGGAAGAAGCTGTTCCTGAATCGCTGAGTGTGTGTCTTCAGGCTCCTGTGCCTCCTCCCTGATGGCGGAGGAGAAGAAGCTGTTCCTGCGTCGCTGAGTGTGTGACTTCAGGCTCCTGTACCTCCTCCCTGATGGCAGAGGGGAAGAAGCTGTTCCTGAGTCTTTGAGTGTGTGCCTTCAGGCTCCTGTAACTCCTCCCTGATGGCGGAGAGGAAGAAGCTGTTCCTGAATCATTGAGAGTGTGTCTTCAGGCTCCTGTACCTCCTCGCTGATGGCATAGTGAAGAAGCTGTTCCTGAATTTATGAGTGTGTGTCTTCGGGCTCCTGTACCTCCTCCCTGATGGCAGAGGGGAAGAAGCTGTTCCTGAATCTCTGAGTGTGTGTCTTCAGGCTCCTGTACCTCCACCCTGATGGCGGAGGGGAAGAAGCTGTTCCTGAGTCGCTGAGTGTGTGTCTTCAGGCTCCGGTACCTCCTCCCTGATGGCGGAGGGGAAAAAGCTGTTCCTGATTCAGTGAGTGTGTGTCTTCAGGCTCCTGTTCCTCCTCCCTGATGATAGAGGGAAGAAGCTGTTCCTGAATCGCTGAGTGTGTGTCTTCAGGCTCCTGTACCTCCTCCCTGATGGCAGATGGAAGAAGCTGTTCCTGAATCGCTGAGTGTGTGTCTTCAGGCTCCTGTACCTCCTCCCTGATGGCAGAGGGGAAGAAGCTATTCCTGAATCGTTGAGTGTGTGCCTTCAGACTCCTGTACCTCCTCCCTGATGGCAGAGGGAAGAAGCTGTTCCTGAATCGCTGAGTGTGTGTCTTCAGGCTCCTGTACCTCCTCCCTGATGGCAGAGGGGAAGAAGCTGTTACTGAATCGCTGAGTGTGTGCCTTCAGGCTCCTGTACCTCCTCCCTGATGGCAGAGGGGAAGAAGCTGTTCCTGAATCGCTGAGTGTGTGTCTTCAGTCACATGTACCTCCTCCCTGATGGCAGAGGGAACAAGCTGTTCCTGAATCGCTGAGTGTGTGTCTTCAGGCTCCTGTACCTCCTCCCAGAGGGCGGTGGGGAAGAAGCTGTTCCTGAATCGCTGAGTGTGTGTCTTCAGGCTCCAGTACCTCCTCCCTGATGGCGGAGGGGAAGAACCTGTTCCTGAATCTCTGAGTGTGTGTCTCCAGTCTCCTGTACCTCCTCCCTGATGGCGGAGGGGAAGAAGATGTTCCTGAATGTCTGAGTGTGTGTCTTCAGGATCCTGTACCTCCTCCCTGATGGCGGAGGGGAAGAAGCTGTTCCTGAGTCGCTGAGTGTGTGTCTTCAGGCTCCTCTACCATCTCCCTGATGGCGGAGGGGAAGAAGCTGTTCCTGAGTCGCTGAGTGTGTGTCTTCAGGCTCCTGTTCCTCCTCCCTGATCGCAGAGGGAAGAAGCTGTTCCTGAATCGCTGAGTGTGTGTCTTCAGGCTCCTGTACCTCATCCCTGATGGCGGAGGGGAAAAAGCTGTTCCTGATTCGCTGAGTGTGTGTCTTCAGGCTCCTGTACCTCCTCCCTGATGGCATAGTGAAGAAGCTGTTCCTGAATTTATGAGTGTGTGTCTTCGGGCTCCTGTACCTCCTCCCTGATGGCAGAGGGGAAGAAGCTGTTCCTGAATCTCTGAGTGTGTGTCTTCAGGCTCCTGTACCTCCTCCCTGATGGCAGAGGGGAAGAAGCTGTTCCTGAATCACTGAGTGTGTGTCTTCAGTCTCATGTACCTCCTCCCTGATGGCAGAGGGAACAAGCTGTTCCTGAATCACTGAGTGTGTGTCTTCAGGCTCCTGTACCTCTTCCCTGATGGCAGAGGGGAAGAAGCTGTTCCTGAATCGCTGAGTGTGTGTCTTCCGGCTCCTGTGCCTCCTCCCTGATGGCGGAGGGGAAGAAGCTGTTCCTGAATCGCTGAGTGTGTGTCTTCAGGCTCCTGTACCTCCTCCCTGATGGCAGAGGGAAGAAGCTGTTCCTGATTGGCTGAGTGTGTGACTTCAGGCTCCTGTACCTCCTCCCTGATGGCAGAGGGGAAGAAGCTGTTCCTGAATCGCTGAGTGTGTGTCTTCCGGCTCCTGTGCCTCCTCCCTGATGGCGGAGTGGAAGAAGCTGTTCCTGCGTCGCTGAGTGTGTGACTTCAGGCTCCTGTACCTCCTCCCTGATGGCAGAGGGGAAGAAGCTGTTCCTGAGTCGTTGAGTGTGTGCCTTCAGGCTCCTGTAACTCCTCCCTGATGGCGGAGAGGAAGAAGCTGTTCCTGAATCTTTGAGAGTGTGTCTTCAGGCTCCTGTACCTCCTCCCTGATGGCATAGTGAAGAAGCTGTTCCTGAATTTATGAGTGTGTGTCTTCGGGCTCCTGTACCTCCTCCCTGATGGCAGAGGGGAAGAAGCTGTTTCTGAATCTCTGAGTGTGTGTCTTCAGGCTCCTGTACCTCCACCCTGATGGCGGAGGGGAAGAAGCTGTTCCTGAGTCGCTGAGTGTGTGTCTTCAGGCTCCTGTACCTCCTCCCTGATGGCAGAGGGGAAAAAGCTGTTCCTGATTCACTGAGTGTGTGTCTTCAGGCTCCTGTTCCTCCTCCCTGATGATAGAGGGAAGAAGCTGTTCCTGAATCGCTGAGTGTGTGTCTTCAGGCTCCTGTACCTCCTCCCTGATGGCATAGTGAAGAAGCTGTTCCTGAATTTATGAGTGTGTGTCTTCAGGCTCCTGTACCTCCTCCCTGATGGCATAGTGAAGAAGCTGTTCCTGAATTTATGAGTGTGTGTCTTCGGGCTCCTGTACCTCCTCCCTGATGGCAAAGGGGAAGAAGCTGTTCCTGAATCTCTGAGTGTGTGTCTTCAGGCTCCTGTACCTCCTCCCTGATGGCAGAGGGGAAGAAGCTGTTCCTGAATCGCTGAGTGTGTGTCTTCAGTCTCATGTACCTCCTCCCTGATGGCAGAGGGAACAAGCTGTTCCTGAATCACTGAGTGTGTGTCTTCAGGCTCCTGTACCTCTTCCCTGATGGCAGAGGGGAAGAAGCTATTCCTGAATCGCTGAGTGTGTGTCTTCCGGCTCCTGTGCCTCCTCCCTGATGGCGGAGGGGAAGAAGCTGTTCCTGAATCGCTGAGTGTGTGTCTTCAGGCTCCTGTACCTCCTCCCTGATGGCAGAGGGGAAGAAGCTGTTCCTGAATCGCTGAGTGTGTGTCTTCCGGCTCCTGTGCCTCCTCCCTGATGGCGGAGGAGAAGAAGCTGTTCCTGCGTCGCTGAGTGTGTGACTTCAGGCTCCTGTACCTCCTCCCTGATGGCAGAGGGGAAGAAGCTGTTCCTGAGTCTTTGAGTGTGTGCCTTCAGGCTCCTGTAACTCCTCCCTGATGGCGGAGAGGAAGAAGCTGTTCCTGAATCTTTGAGAGTGTGTCTTCAGGCTCCTGTACCTCCTCCCTGATGGCATAGTGAAGAAGCTGTTCCTGAATTTATGAGTGTGTGTCTTCGGGCTCCTGTACCTCCTCCCTGATGGCAGAGGGGAAGAAGCTGTTCCTGAATCTCTGAGTGTGTGTCTTCAGGCTCCTGTACCTCCACCCTGATGGCGGAGGGGAAGAAGCTGTTCCTGAGTCGCTGAGTGTGTGTCTTCAGGCTCCGGTACCTCCTCCCTGATGGCGGAGGGGAAAAAGCTGTTCCTGATTCAGTGAGTGTGTGTCTTCAGGCTCCTGTTCCTCCTCCCTGATGATAGAGGGAAGAAGCTGTTCCTGAATCGCTGAGTGTGTGTCTTCAGGCTCCTGTACCTCCTCCCTGATGGCAGATGGAAGAAGCTGTTCCTGAATCGCTGAGTGTGTGTCTTCAGGCTCCTGTACCTCCTCCCTGATGGCAGAGGGGAAGAAGCTATTCCTGAATCGTTGAGTGTGTGCCTTCAGACTCCTGTACCTCCTCCCTGATGGCAGAGGGAAGAAGCTGTTCCTGAATCGCTGAGTGTGTGTCTTCAGGCTCCTGTACCTCCTCCCTGATGGCAGAGGGGAAGAAGCTGTTACTGAATCGCTGAGTGTGTGCCTTCAGGCTCCTGTACCTCCTCCCTGATGGCAGAGGGGAAGAAGCTGTTCCTGAATCGCTGAGTGTGTGTCTTCAGTCACATGTACCTCCTCCCTGATGGCAGAGGGAACAAGCTGTTCCTGAATCGCTGAGTGTGTGTCTTCAGGCTCCTGTACCTCCTCCCAGAGGGCGGTGGGGAAGAAGCTGTTCCTGAATCGCTGAGTGTGTGTCTTCAGGCTCCAGTACCTCCTCCCTGATGGCGGAGGGGAAGAACCTGTTCCTGAATCTCTGAGTGTGTGTCTCCAGTCTCCTGTACCTCCTCCCTGATGGCGGAGGGGAAGAAGATGTTCCTGAATGTCTGAGTGTGTGTCTTCAGGATCCTGTACCTCCTCCCTGATGGCGGAGGGGAAGAAGCTGTTCCTGAGTCGCTGAGTGTGTGTCTTCAGGCTCCTCTACCATCTCCCTGATGGCGGAGGGGAAGAAGCTGTTCCTGAGTCGCTGAGTGTGTGTCTTCAGGCTCCTGTTCCTCCTCCCTGATCGCAGAGGGAAGAAGCTGTTCCTGAATCGCTGAGTGTGTGTCTTCAGGCTCCTGTACCTCCTCCCTGATGGCGGAGAGGAAGAAGCTGTTCCTGAATCGCTGAATGTGTGTCTTCAGGCTCCTGTACCTCATCCCTGATGGCGGAGGGGAAAAAGCTGTTCCTGATTCGCTGAGTGTGTGTCTTCAGGCTCCTGTACCTCCTCCCTGATGGCATAGTGAAGAAGCTGTTCCTGAATTTATGAGTGTGTGTCTTCGGGCTCCTGTACCTCCTCCCTGATGGCAGAGGGGAAGAAGCTGTTCCTGAATCTCTGAGTGTGTGTCTTCAGGCTCCTGTACCTCCTCCCTGATGGCAGAGGGGAAGAAGCTGTTCCTGAATCACTGAGTGTGTGTCTTCAGTCTCATGTACCTCCTCCCTGATGGCAGAGGGAACAAGCTGTTCCTGAATCACTGAGTGTGTGTCTTCAGGCTCCTGTACCTCTTCCCTGATGGCAGAGGGGAAGAAGCTGTTCCTGAATCGCTGAGTGTGTGTCTTCCGGCTCCTGTGCCTCCTCCCTGATGGCGGAGGGGAAGAAGCTGTTCCTGAATCGCTGAGTGTGTGTCTTCAGGCTCCTGTACCTCCTCCCTGATCGCAGAGGGAAGAAGCTGTTCCTGATTGGCTGAGTGTGTGACTTCAGGCTCCTGTACCTCCTCCCTGATGGCAGAGGGGAAGAAGCTGTTCCTGAATCGCTGAGTGTGTGTCTTCCGGCTCCTGTGCCTCCTCCCTGATGGCGGAGGGGAAGAAGCTGTTCCTGCGTCGCTGAGTGTGTGACTTCAGGCTCCTGTACCTCCTCCCTGATGGCAGAGGGGAAGAAGCTGTTCCTGAGTCGTTGAGTGTGTGCCTTCAGGCTCCTGTAACTCCTCCCTGATGGCGGAGAGGAAGAAGCTGTTCCTGAATCTTTGAGAGTGTGTCTTCAGGCTCCTGTACCTCCTCCCTGATGGCATAGTGAAGAAGCTGTTCCTGAATTTATGAGTGTGTGTCTTCGGGCTCCTGTACCTCCTCCCTGATGGCAGAGGGGAAGAAGCTGTTTCTGAATCTCTGAGTGTGTGTCTTCAGGCTCCTGTACCTCCACCCTGATGGCGGAGGGGAAGAAGCTGTTCCTGAGTCGCTGAGTGTGTGTCTTCAGGCTCCTGTACCTCCTCCCTGATGGCAGAGGGGAAAAAGCTGTTCCTGATTCACTGAGTGTGTGTCTTCAGGCTCCTGTTCCTCCTCCCTGATGATAGAGGGAAGAAGCTGTTCCTGAATCGCTGAGTGTGTGTCTTCAGGCTCCTGTACCTCCTCCCTGATGGCAGATGGAAGAAGCTGTTCCTGAATCACTGAGTTTGTGTCTTCAGGCTCCTGTACCTCCTCCCTGATGGCAGAGGGAAGAAGCTGTTCATGAATCACTGAGTGTGTGTCTTCAGGCTCCTGTACCTCCTCCCTGATGGCGGAGGGGAAGAAGCTGTTCCTGAATTGCTGACTGTGTGTCTTCAGGCTCCTGTATCTCCTCCCTGATGGCAGAGGGGAAGGAGCTGTTCCTGAATCACTGAGTGTGTGCCTTCTGGCTCCTGTACCTCCTCCCTGATGGCGGAGGGGAAGAAGCTGTTCCTGAATCGTTGTGTGTGTGTCTTCAGGCTCCTGTACCTCCTCCCTGATGGCAGAGGGAAGAAGCTGTTCCTGAATCGCTGACTGTGTGTCTTCAGGCTCCTGTACCTCCTCCCTGATGGCGGAGGGGAAGAAGCAGTTCCTGAATCGTTGAGTGTGTGTCTTCAAGCTCCTGTATCTCCTCCCTGATGGCAGAGGGAAGAAGCTGTTCCTGAAACGCTGAGTGCGTGCCTTCAGGCTCCTGTACCTCCTCCCTGATGGCAGAGGGGAAGAAGCTGTTCCTGAATCGCTGAGTGTGTGTCTTCAGGCTCCTGTACCTCCTCCCTGATGGCGGAGGGGAAGAAGCTGTTCCTGAATCGCTGAGTGTGTGCCTTCAGGCTCCTGTACCTCCTCCCTGATGACAGAGGGGAATGAGCTGTTCCTGAATCACTGAGTGTGTGCCTTCTGGCTCCTGTACCTCCTCCCTGATGGCGGAGGGGAAGAAGCTGTTCCTGAATCGTTGTGTGTGTGTCTTCAGGCTCCTGTACCTCCTCCCTGATGGCAGAGGGAAGAAGCTGTTCCTGAATCGCTGACTGTGTGTCTTCAGGCTCCTGTACCTCCTCCCTGATGGCGGAGGGGAAGAAGCAGTTCCAGAATCGTTGAGTGTGTGTCTTCAAGCTCCTGTATCTCCTCCCTTATGGCAGAGGGAAGAAGCTGTTCCTGAAACGCTGAGAGTGTGCCTTCAGGCTCCTGTACCTCCTCCCTGATGACAGAGGGGAAGGAGCTGTTCCTGAATCGCTGAGTGTGTGTCTTCAGGCTCCTGTACCTTCTCCCTGATGGTGGAGGGGAAGAAGCTGTTCCTGAATCGCTGAGTGTGTGTCTTCAGGCTACTGTACCTCCTCCCTGATGGTGGAGGGGAAGAAGCTGTTCCTGAATCGCTGAGTGTGTGTCTTCAGGCTACTGTACCTCCTCCCTGATGGTGGAGGGGAAGAAGCTGTTCCTGAATCGCTGAGTGTGTGTCTTCAGGCTCCTGTACCTCCTCCCTGATGGCGGAGGGGAAGAAGCTGTTCCTGAATCGCTGAGTGTGTGTCTTCAGGCTCCTGTACCTTCTCCCTGATGGTGGAGGGGAAGAAGCTGTTCCTGAATCGCTGAGTGTGTGTCTTCAGGCTCCTGTACCTCCTCCTTGATGGCGGAGGGAAGAAGCTGTTCCTGAATCGCTGAGTGTGTGTCTTCAGGCTCCTGTACCTCCTCCCTGATGGCAGAGGGGAAGAAGCTGTTCCTGAATCACTGAGTGTGTGTCTTCAGTCTCATGTACCTCCTCCCTGATGGCAGAGGGAACAAGCTGTTCCTGAATCACTGAGTGTGTGTCTTCAGGCTCCTGTACCTCTTCCCTGATGGCAGAGGGGAAGAAGCTGTTCCTGAATCGCTGAGTGTGTGTCTTCCGGCTCCTGTGCCTCCTCCCTGATGGCGGAGGGGAAGAAGCTGTTCCTGAATCGCTGAGTGTGTGTCTTCAGGCTCCTGTACCTCCTCCCTGATGGCAGAGGGAAGAAGCTGTTCCTGATTGGCTGAGTGTGTGACTTCAGGCTCCTGTACCTCCTCCCTGATGGCAGAGGGAAGAAGCTGTTCCTGAATCGCTGAGTGTGTGTCTTCCGGCTCCTGTGCCTCCTCCCTGATGGCGGAGGGGAAGAAGCTGTTCCTGCGTAGCTGAGTGTGTGACTTCAGGCTCCTGTACCTCCTCCCTGATGGCAGAGGGGAAGAAGCTGTTCCTGAGTCGTTGAGTGTGTGCCTTCAGGCTCCTGTACCTCCTCCCTGATGGCGGAGAGGAAAAAGATGTTCCTGAATCGCTGACTGTGTGTCTTCAGGCTCCTGTACCTCCTCCCTGATGGCGGAGGGGAAGAAGCTGTTCCTGAATCTTTGAGAGTGTGTCTTCAGGCTCCTGTACCTGCTCCCTGATGGCGGAGGGGAAGAAGCTGTTCCTGAAACGCTGAGTGTGTGTCTTCAGGCTCCTGTACCTCCACCCTGATGGCGGAGGGGAAGAAGCTGTTCCTGAGTCGCTGAGTGTGTGTCTTCAGGCTCCAGTACCTCCTCCCTGATGGCGGAGGGGAAAAAGCTGTTCCTGATTCGCTGAGTGTGTGTCTTCAGGCTCCTGTACCTCCTCCCTGATGGCAGAGGGAAGAAGCTGTTCCTGAATCGCTGAGTGTGTGTCTTCAGGCTCCTGTACCTCATCCCTGATGGCGGAGGGGAAAAAGCTGTTCCTGATTCGCTGAGTGTGTGTCTTCAGGCTCCTGTACCTCCTCCCTGATGGCATAGTGAAGAAGCTGTTCCTGAATTTATGAGTGTGTGTCTTCGGGCTCCTGTACCTCCTCCCTGATGGCAAAGGGGAAGAAGCTGTTCCTGAATCTCTGAGTGTGTGTCTTCAGGCTCCTGTACCTCCTCCCTGATGGCAGAGGGGAAGAAGCTGTTCCTGAATCGCTGAGTGTGTGTCTTCAGTCTCATGTACCTCCTCCCTGATGGCAGAGGGAACAAGCTGTTCCTGAATCACTGAGTGTGTGTCTTCAGGCTCCTGTACCTCTTCCCTGATGGCAGAGGGGAAGAAGCTATTCCTGAATCGCTGAGTGTGTGTCTTCCGGCTCCTGTGCCTGCTCCCTGATGGCGGAGGGGAAGAAGCTGTTCCTGAATCGCTGAGTGTGTGTCTTCAGGCTCCTGTGCCTCCTCCCTGATGGCGGAGGAGAAGAAGCTGTTCCTGCGTCGCTGAGTGTGTGACTTCAGGCTCCTGTACCTCCTCCCTGATGGCAGAGGGGAAGAAGCTGTTCCTGAGTCTTTGAGTGTGTGCCTTCAGGCTCCTGTAACTCCTCCCTGATGGCGGAGAGGAAGAAGCTGTTCCTGAATCATTGAGAGTGTGTCTTCAGGCTCCTGTACCTCCTCGCTGATGGCATAGTGAAGAAGCTGTTCCTGAATTTATGAGTGTGTGTCTTCGGGCTCCTGTACCTCCTCCCTGATGGCAGAGGGGAAGAAGCTGTTCCTGAATCTCTGAGTGTGTGTCTTCAGGCTCCTGTACCTCCACCCTGATGGCGGAGGGGAAGAAGCTGTTCCTGAGTCGCTGAGTGTGTGTCTTCAGGCTCCGGTACCTCCTCCCTGATGGCGGAGGGGAAAAAGCTGTTCCTGATTCAGTGAGTGTGTGTCTTCAGGCTCCTGTTCCTCCTCCCTGATGATAGAGGGAAGAAGCTGTTCCTGAATCGCTGAGTGTGTGTCTTCAGGCTCCTGTACCTCCTCCCTGATGGCAGATGGAAGAAGCTGTTCCTGAATCGCTGAGTGTGTGTCTTCAGGCTCCTGTACCTCCTCCCTGATGGCAGAGGGGAAGAAGCTATTCCTGAATCGTTGAGTGTGTGCCTTCAGACTCCTGTACCTCCTCCCTGATGGCAGAGGGAAGAAGCTGTTCCTGAATCGCTGAGTGTGTGTCTTCAGGCTCCTGTACCTCCTCCCTGATGGCAGAGGGGAAGAAGCTGTTACTGAATCGCTGAGTGTGTGCCTTCAGGCTCCTGTACCTCCTCCCTGATGGCAGAGGGGAAGAAGCTGTTCCTGAATCGCTGAGTGTGTGTCTTCAGTCACATGTACCTCCTCCCTGATGGCAGAGGGAACAAGCTGTTCCTGAATCGCTGAGTGTGTGTCTTCAGGCTCCTGTACCTCCTCCCAGAGGGCGGTGGGGAAGAAGCTGTTCCTGAATCGCTGAGTGTGTGTCTTCAGGCTCCAGTACCTCCTCCCTGATGGCGGAGGGGAAGAACCTGTTCCTGAATCTCTGAGTGTGTGTCTCCAGTCTCCTGTACCTCCTCCCTGATGGCGGAGGGGAAGAAGATGTTCCTGAATGTCTGAGTGTGTGTCTTCAGGATCCTGTACCTCCTCCCTGATGGCGGAGGGGAAGAAGCTGTTCCTGAGTCGCTGAGTGTGTGTCTTCAGGCTCCTCTACCATCTCCCTGATGGCGGAGGGGAAGAAGCTGTTCCTGAGTCGCTGAGTGTGTGTCTTCAGGCTCCTGTTCCTCCTCCCTGATCGCAGAGGGAAGAAGCTGTTCCTGAATCGCTGAGTGTGTGTCTTCAGGCTCCTGTACCTCATCCCTGATGGCGGAGGGGAAAAAGCTGTTCCTGATTCGCTGAGTGTGTGTCTTCAGGCTCCTGTACCTCCTCCCTGATGGCATAGTGAAGAAGCTGTTCCTGAATTTATGAGTGTGTGTCTTCGGGCTCCTGTACCTCCTCCCTGATGGCAGAGGGGAAGAAGCTGTTCCTGAATCTCTGAGTGTGTGTCTTCAGGCTCCTGTACCTCCTCCCTGATGGCAGAGGGGAAGAAGCTGTTCCTGAATCACTGAGTGTGTGTCTTCAGTCTCATGTACCTCCTCCCTGATGGCAGAGGGAACAAGCTGTTCCTGAATCACTGAGTGTGTGTCTTCAGGCTCCTGTACCTCTTCCCTGATGGCAGAGGGGAAGAAGCTGTTCCTGAATCGCTGAGTGTGTGTCTTCCGGCTCCTGTGCCTCCTCCCTGATGGCGGAGGGGAAGAAGCTGTTCCTGAATCGCTGAGTGTGTGTCTTCAGGCTCCTGTACCTCCTCCCTGATGGCAGAGGGAAGAAGCTGTTCCTGATTGGCTGAGTGTGTGACTTCAGGCTCCTGTACCTCCTCCCTGATGGCAGAGGGGAAGAAGCTGTTCCTGAATCGCTGAGTGTGTGTCTTCCGGCTCCTGTGCCTCCTCCCTGATGGCGGAGTGGAAGAAGCTGTTCCTGCGTCGCTGAGTGTGTGACTTCAGGCTCCTGTACCTCCTCCCTGATGGCAGAGGGGAAGAAGCTGTTCCTGAGTCGTTGAGTGTGTGCCTTCAGGCTCCTGTAACTCCTCCCTGATGGCGGAGAGGAAGAAGCTGTTCCTGAATCTTTGAGAGTGTGTCTTCAGGCTCCTGTACCTCCTCCCTGATGGCATAGTGAAGAAGCTGTTCCTGAATTTATGAGTGTGTGTCTTCGGGCTCCTGTACCTCCTCCCTGATGGCAGAGGGGAAGAAGCTGTTTCTGAATCTCTGAGTGTGTGTCTTCAGGCTCCTGTACCTCCACCCTGATGGCGGAGGGGAAGAAGCTGTTCCTGAGTCGCTGAGTGTGTGTCTTCAGGCTCCTGTACCTCCTCCCTGATGGCAGAGGGGAAAAAGCTGTTCCTGATTCACTGAGTGTGTGTCTTCAGGCTCCTGTTCCTCCTCCCTGATGATAGAGGGAAGAAGCTGTTCCTGAATCGCTGAGTGTGTGTCTTCAGGCTCCTGTACCTCCTCCCTGATGGCAGATGGAAGAAGCTGTTCCTGAATCGCTGAGTGTGTGTCTTCAGGCTCCTGTACCTCCTCCCTGATGGCAGAGGGGAAGAAGCTATTCCTGAATCGTTGAGTGTGTGCCTTCAGACTCCTGTACCTCCTCCCTGATGGCAGAGGGAAGAAGCTGTTCCTGAATCGCTGAGTGTGTGTCTTCAGGCTCCTGTACCTCCTCCCTGATGGCAGAGGGGAAGAAGCTGTTACTGAATCGCTGAGTGTGTGCCTTCAGGCTCCTGTACCTCCTCCCTGATGGCAGAGGGGAAGAAGCTGTTCCTGAATCGCTGAGTGTGTGTCTTCACTCTCATGTACCTCCTCCCTGATGGCAGAGGGAACAAGCTGTTCCTGAATCGCTGAGTGTGTGTCTTCAGGCTCCTGTACCTCCTCCCTGATGGCAGAGGGAAGAAGCTGTTCCTGAATCGCTGAGTGTGTGTCTTCAGGCTCCTGTACCTCCTCCCTGATGGCAGAGGGAAGAAGCCGTTCCTGAATCGCGGAGTGTGTGACTTCAGGCTCCTGTACCTCCTCCCTGATGGCAGAGGGGAAGAAGCTGTTCCTGAATCGCTGAGTGTGTGTCTTCAGTCTCATGTACCTCCTCCCTGATGGCAGAGGGAACAAGCTGTTCCTGAATCGCTGAGTGTGTGTCTTCAGGCTCCTGTACCTCCTCCCTGATGGCAGAGGGAAGAAGCTGTTCCTGAATCGCTGAGTGTGTGTCTTCAGGCTCCTGTACCTCCTCCCTGATGCCAGAGGGAAGGAGCTGTTCCTGAATCGCTGAGTGTGTGTCTGCAGGCTCCTGTACCTCCTCCCTGATGGCAGAGGGAAGAAGCCGTTCCTGATTCGCGGAGTGTGTGACTTCAGGCTCCTGTACCTCCTCCCTGATGGCAGAGGGGAAGAAGCTGTTCCTGAATCGCTGAGTGTGTGTCTTCAGGCTCCTGTACCTCCTCCCTGATGGCAGAGGGAAGAAGCTTTTCCTGATTTGCTGAGTGTGTGTTTTCAGGCTCCTGTACCTCCTCCCTGATGGCGGAGGGGAAGAAGCTGTTCCTGAATCGCTCAGTGTGTGTCTTCAGGCTCCTGTACCTCCTCCCTTATGGCGGAGGGGAAGAAGCTGTACCTGAATCTCTGAGTGTGTGTCTTCAGGATCCTGTACCTCCTCCCTGATGGCGCAGGGGAAGAAGCTGTTCCTGAATCGTTGAGTGTGTGTCTTCAGGATTCTGTACCTCCACCTTGATGGCAGAGGGGAAGAAGCTGTTCTTGAATCGCTGAGTGTGTGTCTTCAGGCTCCTATACATTCTCCCTGATGGCGGAGGGGAAGAAGCTGTTCCTGAGTCGCTGAGTGTGTGTCTTCAGGCTCCTGTACCTCCTGCCTGATGGCGGAGGGGAAGAAGCTGTTCCTGAATCGCTGAGTGTGTGTCTTCAGGCTCCTGTACCACTTCCCTGATGGCAGTGGGAAGAAGCTGTTCCTGAATCGCTGAGTGTGTGTCTTCAGGCTCCTGTACCTCCTCCCTGATGGCGGAGGGGAAGAAGCTGTTCCTGAATCTCTGAGTGTGTGTCTTCAGTCTCCTGTACCACATCCCTGATGGCGGAGGGGAAGAAGCTGTTCCTGAGTCGCAGAGTGTGTGTCTTCAGGCTCCTGTACCTCCTCCCTGATGGCGGAGGGGAAGAAGCTGTTCCTGAATCGATGAGTGTGTGCCTTCAGGCTCCTGTACCTCCTCTATGATGGCGGAGGGGAAGAAGGTGTTCCTGAATCATTGTGAGTCTGTCTTCAGGCTCCTGTACCTCCTCCCTGATGGCAGAGGGAAGAAGCTGTTCCTGAATCGCTGAGTGTGTGTCTTCAGGCTCCAGTACCTCCTCCCTGATGGCGGAGGGGAAAAAGCTGTACCTGAATCTCTGAGTGTGTGTCTTCAGGATCCTGTACCTCCTCCCTGATGGCGCAGGGGAAGAAGCTGTTCCTGAATCGTTGAGTATGTGTCTTCAGGATTCTGTACCTCCACCTTGATGGCAGAGGGGAAGAAGCTATTCTTGAATCGCTGACTGTGTGTCTTCAGGCTCCTATACCTCCTCCCTGATGGCGGAGGGAAAGAAGCTGTTCCTGAGTAGCTGAGTGTGTGTCTTCAGGCTCCTGTACCTCCTCCCTGATGGCGGAGGGGAAGAAGCTGTTCCTGAATCGCTGAGTGTGTGTCTTCAGGCTCCTGTCCCTCCTCCCTGATGGCAGAGGGAAGAAGCTTTTCCTGATTTGCTGAGTGTGTGTTTTCAGGCTCCTGTACCTCCTCCCTGATGGCGGAGGGGAAGAAGCTGTTCCTGAATCGCTGAGTGTGTGTCTTCAGGCTCCTGTACCTCCTCCCTTATGGCGGAGGGGAAAAAGCTGTACCTGAATCTCTGAGTGTGTGTCTTCAGGATCCTGTACCTCCTCCCTGATGGCGCAGGGGAAGAAGCTGTTCCTGAATCGTTGAGTGTGTGTCTTCAGGATTCTGTACCTCCACCTTGATGGCAGAGGGGAAGAAGCTGTTCCTGAATCTTTGAGAGTGTGTCTTCGGGCTCCTGTACCTCCTCCCTGATGGCAGAGGGGAAGAAGCTGTTTCTGAATCTCTGAGTGTGTGTCTTCAGGCTCCTGTACCTCCACCCTGATGGCGGAGGGGAAGAAGCTGTTCCTGAGTCGCTGAGTGTGTGTCTTCAGGCTCCTGTACCTCCTCCCTGATGGCAGAGGGGAAAAAGCTGTTCCTGATTCACTGAGTGTGTGTCTTCAGGCTCCTGTTCCTCCTCCCTGATGATAGAGGGAAGAAGCTGTTCCTGAATCGCTGAGTGTGTGTCTTCAGGCTCATGTACCTCCTCCCTGATGGCAGATGGAAGAAGCTGTTCCTGAATCGCTGAGTGTGTGTCTTCAGGCTCCTGTACCTCCTCCCTGATGGCAGAGGGGAAGAAGCTATTCCTGAATCGTTGAGTGTGTGCCTTCAGACTCCTGTATCTCCTCCCTGATGGCAGAGGGAAGAAGCTGTTCCTGAATCGCTGAGTGTGTGTCTTCAGGCTCCTGTACCTCCTCCCTGATGGCAGAGGGGAAGAAGCTGTTACTGAATCGCTGAGTGTGTGCCTTCAGGCTCCTGTACCTCCTCCCTGATGGCAGAGGGGAAGAAGCTGTTCCTGAATCGCTGAGTGTGTGTCTTCAGTCTCATGTACCTCCTCCCTGATGGCAGAGGGAACAAGCTGTTCCTGAATCGCTGAGTGTGTGTCTTCAGGCTCCTGTACCTCCTCCCTGATGGCAGAGGGAAGAAGCTGTTCCTGAATCGCTGAGTGTGTGTCTTCAGGCTCCTGTACCTCCTCCCTGATGCCAGAGGGAAGGAGCTGTTCCTGAATCGCTGAGTGTGTGTCTGCAGGCTCCTGTACCTCCTCCCTGATGGCAGAGGGAAGAAGCTGTTCCTGATTCGCGGAGTGTGTGACTTCAGGCTCCTGTACCTCCTCCCTGATGGCAGAGGGGAAGAAGCTGTTCCTGAATCGCTGAGTGTGTGTCTTCAGGCTCCTGTACCTCCTCCCTGATGGCAGAGGGAAGAAGCTTTTCCTGATTTGCTGAGTGTGTGTTTTCAGGCTCCTGTACCTCCTCCCTGATGGCGGAGGGGAAGAAGCTGTACCTGAATCTCTGAGTGTGTGTCTTCAGGATCCTGTACCTCCTCCCTGATGGCGCAGGGGAAGAAGCTGTTCCTGAATCGTTGAGTGTGTGTCTTCAGGATTCTGTACCTCCACCTTGATGGCAGAGGGGAAGAAGCTGTTCTTGAATCGCTGAGTGTGTGCCTTCAGGCTCCTATACATTCTCCCTGATGGCGGAGGGGAAGAAGCTGTTCCAGAGTCGCTGAGTGTGTGTCTTCAGGCTCCTGTACCTCCTGCCTGATGGCGGAGGGGAAGAAGCTGTTCCTGAATCGCTGAGTGTGTGTCTTCAGGCTCCTGTACCACTTCCCTGATGGCAGTGGGAAGAAGCTGTTCCTGAATCGCTGAGTGTGTGTCTTCAGGCTCCTGTACCTCCTCCCTGATGGCGGAGGGGAAGAAGCTGTTCCTGAATCTCTGAGTGTGTGTCTTCAGTCTCCTGTACCACATCCCTGATGGCGGAGGGGAAGAAGCTGTTCCTGAGTCGCAGAGTGTGTGTCTTCAGGCTCCTGTACCTCCTCCCTGATGGCGGAGGGGAAGAAGCTGTTCCTGAATCGATGAGTGTGTGCCTTCAGGCTCCTGTACCTCCTCCCTGATGGCGGAGGCGAAGAAGGTGTTCCTGAATCATTGTGAGTCTGTCTTCAGGCTCCTGTACCTCCTCCCTGATGGCAGAGGGAAGAAGCTGTTCCTGAATCGCTGAGTGTGTGTCTTCAGGCTCCAGTACCTCCTCCCTGATGGCGCAGGGGAAGAAGCTGTTCCTGAATCGTTGAGTATGTGTCTTCAGGATTCTGTACCTCCACCTTGATGGCAGAGGGGAAGAAGCTATTCTTGAATCGCTGACTGTGTGTCTTCAGGCTCCTATACCTCCTCCCTGATGGCGGAGGGAAAGAAGCTGTTCCTGAGTAGCTGAGTGTGTGTCTTCAGGCTCCTGTACCTCCTCCCTGATGGCAGAGGGAAGAAGCTGTTCCTGAATCGCTGAGTGTGTGTCTTCAGGCTCCTGTACCTCCTCCCTGATGCCAGAGGGAAGGAGCTGTTCCTGAATCGCTGAGTGTGTGTCTGCAGGCTCCTGTACCTCCTCCCTGATGGCAGAGGGAAGAAGCCGTTCCTGATTCGCGGAGTGTGTGACTTCAGGCTCCTGTACCTCCTCCCTGATGGCAGAGGGGAAGAAGCTGTTCCTGAATCGCTGAGTGTGTGTCTTCAGGCTCCTGTACCTCCTCCCTGATGGCAGAGGGAAGAAGCTTTTCCTGATTTGCTGAGTGTGTGTTTTCAGGCTCCTGTACCTCCTCCCTGATGGCGGAGGGGAAGAAGCTGTTCCTGAATCGCTCAGTGTGTGTCTTCAGGCTCCTGTACCTCCTCCCTTATGGCGGAGGGGAAGAAGCTGTACCTGAATCTCTGAGTGTGTGTCTTCAGGATCCTGTACCTCCTCCCTGATGGCGCAGGGGAAGAAGCTGTTCCTGAATCGTTGAGTGTGTGTCTTCAGGATTCTGTACCTCCACCTTGATGGCAGAGGGGAAGAAGCTGTTCTTGAATCGCTGAGTGTGTGTCTTCAGGCTCCTATACATTCTCCCTGATGGCGGAGGGGAAGAAGCTGTTCCTGAGTCGCTGTGTGTGTGTCTTCAGGCTCCTGTACCTCCTGCCTGATGGCGGAGGGGAAGAAGCTGTTCCTGAATCGCTGAGTGTGTGTCTTCAGGCTCCTGTACCACTTCCCTGATGGCAGTGGGAAGAAGCTGTTCCTGAATCGCTGAGTGTGTGTCTTCAGGCTCCTGTACCTCCTCCCTGATGGCGGAGGGGAAGAAGCTGTTCCTGAATCTCTGAGTGTGTGTCTTCAGCCTCCTGTACCACATCCCTGATGGCGGAGGGGAAGAAGCTGTTCCTGAGTCGCAGAGTGTGTGTCTTCAGGCTCCTGTACCTCCTCCCTGATGGCGGAGGGGAAGAAGCTGTTCCTGAATCGATGAGTGTGTGCCTTCAGGCTCCTGTACCTCCTCCCTGATGGCGGAGGGGAAGAAGGTGTTCCTGAATCATTGTGAGTCTGTCTTCAGGCTCCTGTACCTCCTCCCTGATGGCAGAGGGAAGAAGCTGTTCCTGAATCGCTGAGTGTGTGTCTTCAGGCTCCAGTACCTCCTCCCTGATGGCGGAGGGGAAAAAGCTGTACCTGAATCTCTGAGTGTGTGTCTTCAGGATCCTGTACCTCCTCCCTGATGGCGCAGGGGAAGAAGCTGTTCCTGAATCGTTGAGTATGTGTCTTCAGGATTCTGTACCTCCACCTTGATGGCAGAGGGGAAGAAGCTATTCTTGAATCGCTGACTGTGTGTCTTCAGGCTCCTATACCTCCTCCCTGATGGCGGAGGGAAAGAAGCTGTTCCTGAGTAGCTGAGTGTGTGTCTTCAGGCTCCTGTACCTCCTCCCTGATGGCGGAGGGGAAGAAGCTGTTCCTGAATCGCTGAGTGTGTGTCTTCAGGCTCCTGTACCTCCTCCCTGATGGCAGAGGGAAGAAGCTTTTCCTGATTTGCTGAGTGTGTGTTTTCAGGCTCCTGTACCTCCTCCCTGATGGCGGAGGGGAAGAAGCTGTTCCTGAATCGCTGAGTGTGTGTCTTCAGGCTCCTGTACCTCCTCCCTTATGGCGGAGGGGAAAAAGCTGTACCTGAATCTCTGAGTGTGTGTCTTCAGGATCCTGTACCTCCTCCCTGATGGCGCAGGGGAAGAAGCTGTTCCTGAATCGTTGAGTGTGTGTCTTCAGGATTCTGTACCTCCACCTTGATGGCAGAGGGGAAGAAGCTGTTCCTGAATCTTTGAGAGTGTGTCTTCGGGCTCCTGTACCTCCTCCCTGATGGCAGAGGGGAAGAAGCTGTTTCTGAATCTCTGAGTGTGTGTCTTCAGGCTCCTGTACCTCCACCCTGATGGCGGAGGGGAAGAAGCTGTTCCTGAGTCGCTGAGTGTGTGTCTTCAGGCTCCTGTACCTCCTCCCTGATGGCAGAGGGGAAAAAGCTGTTCCTGATTCACTGAGTGTGTGTCTTCAGGCTCCTGTTCCTCCTCCCTGATGATAGAGGGAAGAAGCTGTTCCTGAATCGCTGAGTGTGTGTCTTCAGGCTCATGTACCTCCTCCCTGATGGCAGATGGAAGAAGCTGTTCCTGAATCGCTGAGTGTGTGTCTTCAGGCTCCTGTACCTCCTCCCTGATGGCAGAGGGGAAGAAGCTATTCCTGAATCGTTGAGTGTGTGCCTTCAGACTCCTGTATCTCCTCCCTGATGGCAGAGGGAAGAAGCTGTTCCTGAATCGCTGAGTGTGTGTCTTCAGGCTCCTGTACCTCCTCGCTGATGGCAGAGGGGAAGAAGCTGTTACTGAATCGCTGAGTGTGTGCCTTCAGGCTCCTGTACCTCCTCCCTGATGGCAGAGGGGAAGAAGCTGTTCCTGAATCGCTGAGTGTGTGTCTTCAGTCTCATGTACCTCCTCCCTGATGGCAGAGGGAACAAGCTGTTCCTGAATCGCTGAGTGTGTGTCTTCAGGCTCCTGTACCTCCTCCCTGATGGCAGAGGGAAGAAGCTGTTCCTGAATCGCTGAGTGTGTGTCTTCAGGCTCCTGTACCTCCTCCCTGATGCCAGAGGGAAGGAGCTGTTCCTGAATCGCTGAGTGTGTGTCTGCAGGCTCCTGTACCTCCTCCCTGATGGCAGAGGGAAGAAGCTGTTCCTGATTCGCGGAGTGTGTGACTTCAGGCTCCTGTACCTCCTCCCTGATGGCAGAGGGGAAGAAGCTGTTCCTGAATCGCTGAGTGTGTGTCTTCAGGCTCCTGTACCTCCTCCCTGATGGCAGAGGGAAGAAGCTTTTCCTGATTTGCTGAGTGTGTGTTTTCAGGCTCCTGTACCTCCTCCCTGATGGCGGAGGGGAAGAAGCTGTACCTGAATCTCTGAGTGTGTGTCTTCAGGATCCTGTACCTCCTCCCTGATGGCGCAGGGGAAGAAGCTGTTCCTGAATCGTTGAGTGTGTGTCTTCAGGATTCTGTACCTCCACCTTGATGGCAGAGGGGAAGAAGCTGTTCTTGAATCGCTGAGTGTGTGTCTTCAGGCTCCTATACATTCTCCCTGATGGCGGAGGGGAAGAAGCTGTTCCAGAGTCGCTGAGTGTGTGTCTTCAGGCTCCTGTACCTCCTGCCTGATGGCGGAGGGGAAGAAGCTGTTCCTGAATCGCTGAGTGTGTGTCTTCAGGCTCCTGTACCACTTCCCTGATGGCAGTGGGAAGAAGCTGTTCCTGAATCGCTGAGTGTGTGTCTTCAGGCTCCTGTACCTCCTCCCTGATGGCGGAGGGGAAGAAGCTGTTCCTGAATCTCTGAGTGTGTGTCTTCAGTCTCCTGTACCACATCCCTGATGGCGGAGGGGAAGAAGCTGTTCCTGAGTCGCAGAGTGTGTGTCTTCAGGCTCCTGTACCTCCTCCCTGATGGCGGAGGGGAAGAAGCTGTTCCTGAATCGATGAGTGTGTGCCTTCAGGCTCCTGTACCTCCTCCCTGATGGCGGAGGCGAAGAAGGTGTTCCTGAATCATTGTGAGTCTGTCTTCAGGCTCCTGTACCTCCTCCCTGATGGCAGAGGGAAGAAGCTGTTCCTGAATCGCTGAGTGTGTGTCTTCAGGCTCCAGTACCTCCTCCCTGATGGCGGAGGGGAAAAAGCTGTACCTGAATCTCTGAGTGTGTGTCTTCAGGATCCTGTACCTCCTCCCTGATGGCGCAGGGGAAGAAGCTGTTCCTGAATCGTTGAGTATGTGTCTTCAGGATTCTGTACCTCCACCTTGATGGCAGAGGGGAAGAAGCTATTCTTGAATCGCTGACTGTGTGTCTTCAGGCTCCTATACCTCCTCCCTGATGGCGGAGGGAAAGAAGCTGTTCCTGAGTAGCTGAGTGTGTGTCTTCAGGCTCCTGTACCTCCTCCCTGATGGCGGAGGGGAAGAAGCTGTTCCTGAATCGCTGAGTGTGTGTCTTCAGGCTCCTGTACCTCCTCCCTGATGGCAGAGGGAAGAAGCTGTTCCTGATTTGCTGAGTGTGTGTTTTCAGGCTCCTGTACCTCCTCCCTGATGGCGGAGGGGAAGAAGCTGTTCCTGAATCGCTGAGTGTGTGTCTTCAGGCTCCTGTACCTCCTCCCTTATGGCGGAGGGGAAGAAGCTGTACCTGAATCTCTGAGTGTGTGTCTTCAGGATCCTGTACCTCCTCCCTGATGGCGCAGGGGAAGAAGCTGTTCCTGAATCGTTGAGTGTGTGTCTTCAGGATTCTGTACCTCCACCTTTATGGCAGAGGGGAAGAAGCTGTTCTTGAATCGCTGAGCGTGTGTCTTCAGGCTCCTATACCTCCTCCCTGATGGAGGAGGGGAAGAAGCTGTTCCTGAGTCGCTGAGTGTGTGTCTTCTGGCTCCTGTACCTCCTCCCTGATGTTGGAGGTGAAGAAGCTGTTCCTGAATCTCTGAGTGTGTGCCTTCAGGTTCCTGTACCTCCTCCCTGATGGCGGAGGGGAAGAAGCTGTTCCTGCGTCGCTGAGTGTGTGCCTTCAGGCTCCTGTACCTTCTCCCTGATGGCGGAGGGGAAGAAGCTGTTCCTGAATCTTTGAGAGTGTGTCTTCAGGCTCCTGTACCTCCTCCCTGATGGCATAGGGAAGAAGCTGTTCCTGAATCGCTGAGTGTGTGTCTTCAGGCTCCTGTACCTCCTCCCTGATGGCGGAGGGGAAAAAGCTGTTCCTGAATCTCTGAGTGTGTGTCTTCAGTCTCCTGTACCTCATCCCTGATGACGGAGGGGAAGAAGCAGTTCCTGAATCTCTGAGTGTGTGTCTTCAGGATCCTGTACCTCCTCCCTGATGGCGGAGTGGAAGAAGCTGTTCCTGAGTCGCAGAGTTTGTGTCTTCAGGCTCCTATACCTCCTCCCTGATGGCGGAGGGAAAGAAGCTGTTCCTGAGTAGCTGAGTGTGTGTCTTCAGGCTCCAGTACCTCCTCCCTGATGGCGCAGGGGAAGAAGCTGTTCCTGAATCGTTGAGTATGTGTCTTCAGGATTCTGTACCTCCACCTTGATGGCAGAGGGGAAGAAGCTATTCTTGAATCGCTGACTGTGTGTCTTCAGGCTCCTATACCTCCTCCCTGATGGCGGAGGGAAAGAAGCTGTTCCTGAGTAGCTGAGTGTGTGTCTTCAGGCTCCTGTACCTCCTCCCTGATGGCAGAGGGAAGAAGCTGTTCCTGAATCGCTGAGTGTGTGTCTTCAGGCTCCTGTACCTCCTCCCTGATGCCAGAGGGAAGGAGCTGTTCCTGAATCGCTGAGTGTGTGTCTGCAGGCTCCTGTACCTCCTCCCTGATGGCAGAGGGAAGAAGCCGTTCCTGATTCGCGGAGTGTGTGACTTCAGGCTCCTGTACCTCCTCCCTGATGGCAGAGGGGAAGAAGCTGTTCCTGAATCGCTGAGTGTGTGTCTTCAGGCTCCTGTACCTCCTCCCTGATGGCAGAGGGAAGAAGCTTTTCCTGATTTGCTGAGTGTGTGTTTTCAGGCTCCTGTACCTCCTCCCTGATGGCGGAGGGGAAGAAGCTGTTCCTGAATCGCTCAGTGTGTGTCTTCAGGCTCCTGTACCTCCTCCCTTATGGCGGAGGGGAAGAAGCTGTACCTGAATCTCTGAGTGTGTGTCTTCAGGATCCTGTACCTCCTCCCTGATGGCGCAGGGGAAGAAGCTGTTCCTGAATCGTTGAGTGTGTGTCTTCAGGATTCTGTACCTCCACCTTGATGGCAGAGGGGAAGAAGCTGTTCTTGAATCGCTGAGTGTGTGTCTTCAGGCTCCTATACATTCTCCCTGATGGCGGAGGGGAAGAAGCTGTTCCTGAGTCGCTGAGTGTGTGTCTTCAGGCTCCTGTACCTCCTGCCTGATGGCGGAGGGGAAGAAGCTGTTCCTGAATCGCTGAGTGTGTGTCTTCAGGCTCCTGTACCACTTCCCTGATGGCAGTGGGAAGAAGCTGTTCCTGAATCGCTGAGTGTGTGTCTTCAGGCTCCTGTACCTCCTCCCTGATGGCGGAGGGGAAGAAGCTGTTCCTGAATCTCTGAGTGTGTGTCTTCAGCCTCCTGTACCACATCCCTGATGGCGGAGGGGAAGAAGCTGTTCCTGAGTCGCAGAGTGTGTGTCTTCAGGCTCCTGTACCTCCTCCCTGATGGCGGAGGGGAAGAAGCTGTTCCTGAATCGATGAGTGTGTGCCTTCAGGCTCCTGTACCTCCTCCCTGATGGCGGAGGGGAAGAAGGTGTTCCTGAATCATTGTGAGTCTGTCTTCAGGCTCCTGTACCTCCTCCCTGATGGCAGAGGGAAGAAGCTGTTCCTGAATCGCTGAGTGTGTGTCTTCAGGCTCCAGTACCTCCTCCCTGATGGCGGAGGGGAAAAAGCTGTACCTGAATCTCTGAGTGTGTGTCTTCAGGATCCTGTACCTCCTCCCTGATGGCGCAGGGGAAGAAGCTGTTCCTGAATCGTTGAGTATGTGTCTTCAGGATTCTGTACCTCCACCTTGATGGCAGAGGGGAAGAAGCTATTCTTGAATCGCTGACTGTGTGTCTTCAGGCTCCTATACCTCCTCCCTGATGGCGGAGGGAAAGAAGCTGTTCCTGAGTAGCTGAGTGTGTGTCTTCAGGCTCCTGTACCTCCTCCCTGATGGCGGAGGGGAAGAAGCTGTTCCTGAATCGCTGAGTGTGTGTCTTCAGGCTCCTGTACCTCCTCCCTGATGGCAGAGGGAAGAAGCTTTTCCTGATTTGCTGAGTGTGTGTTTTCAGGCTCCTGTACCTCCTCCCTGATGGCGGAGGGGAAGAAGCTGTTCCTGAATCGCTGAGTGTGTGTCTTCAGGCTCCTGTACCTCCTCCCTTATGGCGGAGGGGAAAAAGCTGTACCTGAATCTCTGAGTGTGTGTCTTCAGGATCCTGTACCTCCTCCCTGATGGCGCAGGGGAAGAAGCTGTTCCTGAATCGTTGAGTGTGTGTCTTCAGGATTCTGTACCTCCACCTTGATGGCAGAGGGGAAGAAGCTGTTCCTGAATCTTTGAGAGTGTGTCTTCGGGCTCCTGTACCTCCTCCCTGATGGCAGAGGGGAAGAAGCTGTTTCTGAATCTCTGAGTGTGTGTCTTCAGGCTCCTGTACCTCCACCCTGATGGCGGAGGGGAAGAAGCTGTTCCTGAGTCGCTGAGTGTGTGTCTTCAGGCTCCTGTACCTCCTCCCTGATGGCAGAGGGGAAAAAGCTGTTCCTGATTCACTGAGTGTGTGTCTTCAGGCTCCTGTTCCTCCTCCCTGATGATAGAGGGAAGAAGCTGTTCCTGAATCGCTGAGTGTGTGTCTTCAGGCTCATGTACCTCCTCCCTGATGGCAGATGGAAGAAGCTGTTCCTGAATCGCTGAGTGTGTGTCTTCAGGCTCCTGTACCTCCTCCCTGATGGCAGAGGGGAAGAAGCTATTCCTGAATCGTTGAGTGTGTGCCTTCAGACTCCTGTATCTCCTCCCTGATGGCAGAGGGAAGAAGCTGTTCCTGAATCGCTGAGTGTGTGTCTTCAGGCTCCTGTACCTCCTCGCTGATGGCAGAGGGGAAGAAGCTGTTACTGAATCGCTGAGTGTGTGCCTTCAGGCTCCTGTACCTCCTCCCTGATGGCAGAGGGGAAGAAGCTGTTCCTGAATCGCTGAGTGTGTGTCTTCAGTCTCATGTACCTCCTCCCTGATGGCAGAGGGAACAAGCTGTTCCTGAATCGCTGAGTGTGTGTCTTCAGGCTCCTGTACCTCCTCCCTGATGGCAGAGGGAAGAAGCTGTTCCTGAATCGCTGAGTGTGTGTCTTCAGGCTCCTGTACCTCCTCCCTGATGCCAGAGGGAAGGAGCTGTTCCTGAATCGCTGAGTGTGTGTCTGCAGGCTCCTGTACCTCCTCCCTGATGGCAGAGGGAAGAAGCTGTTCCTGATTCGCGGAGTGTGTGACTTCAGGCTCCTGTACCTCCTCCCTGATGGCAGAGGGGAAGAAGCTGTTCCTGAATCGCTGAGTGTGTGTCTTCAGGCTCCTGTACCTCCTCCCTGATGGCAGAGGGAAGAAGCTTTTCCTGATTTGCTGAGTGTGTGTTTTCAGGCTCCTGTACCTCCTCCCTGATGGCGGAGGGGAAGAAGCTGTACCTGAATCTCTGAGTGTGTGTCTTCAGGATCCTGTACCTCCTCCCTGATGGCGCAGGGGAAGAAGCTGTTCCTGAATCGTTGAGTGTGTGTCTTCAGGATTCTGTACCTCCACCTTGATGGCAGAGGGGAAGAAGCTGTTCTTGAATCGCTGAGTGTGTGTCTTCAGGCTCCTATACATTCTCCCTGATGGCGGAGGGGAAGAAGCTGTTCCAGAGTCGCTGAGTGTGTGTCTTCAGGCTCCTGTACCTCCTGCCTGATGGCGGAGGGGAAGAAGCTGTTCCTGAATCGCTGAGTGTGTGTCTTCAGGCTCCTGTACCACTTCCCTGATGGCAGTGGGAAGAAGCTGTTCCTGAATCGCTGAGTGTGTGTCTTCAGGCTCCTGTACCTCCTCCCTGATGGCGGAGGGGAAGAAGCTGTTCCTGAATCTCTGAGTGTGTGTCTTCAGTCTCCTGTACCACATCCCTGATGGCGGAGGGGAAGAAGCTGTTCCTGAGTCGCAGAGTGTGTGTCTTCAGGCTCCTGTACCTCCTCCCTGATGGCGGAGGGGAAGAAGCTGTTCCTGAATCGATGAGTGTGTGCCTTCAGGCTCCTGTACCTCCTCCCTGATGGCGGAGGCGAAGAAGGTGTTCCTGAATCATTGTGAGTCTGTCTTCAGGCTCCTGTACCTCCTCCCTGATGGCAGAGGGAAGAAGCTGTTCCTGAATCGCTGAGTGTGTGTCTTCAGGCTCCAGTACCTCCTCCCTGATGGCGGAGGGGAAAAAGCTGTACCTGAATCTCTGAGTGTGTGTCTTCAGGATCCTGTACCTCCTCCCTGATGGCGCAGGGGAAGAAGCTGTTCCTGAATCGTTGAGTATGTGTCTTCAGGATTCTGTACCTCCACCTTGATGGCAGAGGGGAAGAAGCTATTCTTGAATCGCTGACTGTGTGTCTTCAGGCTCCTATACCTCCTCCCTGATGGCGGAGGGAAAGAAGCTGTTCCTGAGTAGCTGAGTGTGTGTCTTCAGGCTCCTGTACCTCCTCCCTGATGGCGGAGGGGAAGAAGCTGTTCCTGAATCGCTGAGTGTGTGTCTTCAGGCTCCTGTACCTCCTCCCTGATGGCAGAGGGAAGAAGCTGTTCCTGATTTGCTGAGTGTGTGTTTTCAGGCTCCTGTACCTCCTCCCTGATGGCGGAGGGGAAGAAGCTGTTCCTGAATCGCTGAGTGTGTGTCTTCAGGCTCCTGTACCTCCTCCCTTATGGCGGAGGGGAAGAAGCTGTACCTGAATCTCTGAGTGTGTGTCTTCAGGATCCTGTACCTCCTCCCTGATGGCGCAGGGGAAGAAGCTGTTCCTGAATCGTTGAGTGTGTGTCTTCAGGATTCTGTACCTCCACCTTTATGGCAGAGGGGAAGAAGCTGTTCTTGAATCGCTGAGCGTGTGTCTTCAGGCTCCTATACCTCCTCCCTGATGGAGGAGGGGAAGAAGCTGTTCCTGAGTCGCTGAGTGTGTGTCTTCTGGCTCCTGTACCTCCTCCCTGATGTTGGAGGTGAAGAAGCTGTTCCTGAATCTCTGAGTGTGTGCCTTCAGGTTCCTGTACCTCCTCCCTGATGGCGGAGGGGAAGAAGCTGTTCCTGCGTCGCTGAGTGTGTGCCTTCAGGCTCCTGTACCTTCTCCCTGATGGCGGAGGGGAAGAAGCTGTTCCTGAATCTTTGAGAGTGTGTCTTCAGGCTCCTGTACCTCCTCCCTGATGGCATAGGGAAGAAGCTGTTCCTGAATCGCTGAGTGTGTGTCTTCAGGCTCCTGTACCTCCTCCCTGATGGCGGAGGGGAAAAAGCTGTTCCTGAATCTCTGAGTGTGTGTCTTCAGTCTCCTGTACCTCATCCCTGATGACGGAGGGGAAGAAGCAGTTCCTGAATCTCTGAGTGTGTGTCTTCAGGATCCTGTACCTCCTCCCTGATGGCGGAGTGGAAGAAGCTGTTCCTGAGTCGCAGAGTTTGTGTCTTCAGGCTCCTGTACCTCCTCCCTGATGGCGGAGGGGAAGAAGCTGTTTCTGAATCGATGAGTGTGTGCCTTCAGGCTCCTGTACCTTCTCCCTGATGGCGGAGGGGACGAAGCTGTTCCTGAAACTTTGAGAGTGTGTCTTCAGGCTCCTGTTCCTCCTCCCTGATGGCAGAGGGAAGAAGCTGTTCCTGAATCGCTGAGTGTGTGTCTTCAGGCTCCTGTACCTCCTCCCTGATGGCGGAGGGGAAAAAGCTGTTCCTGAATCTTTGAGAGTGTGTCTTCAGGCTCCTGTACCTCCTCACTGATGGCATAGGGAAGAAGCTGTTCCTGAATCGCTGAGTTTTTGTCTTAAGGCTCCTGTACCTCCTACCTGATGGCGGAGGGGAAGAAGCTGTTCCTGAGTCGCAGAGGGTGTGTCTTCAGGCTCCTGTACCTCCTCCCTGATGGCGGAGGGGAAGAAGCTGTTCCTGAATCGCTGAGTGTGTGTCTTCAGGCTCCTTTACCTCCTCCCTGATGGCGGAGCGGAAGAAGCTGTTCCTGAATCGCTGAGTGTGTGTCTTCAGGCTCCTGTACCTCCTCCCTGATGGCCGAGGGAAGATGCTTTTCCTGATTCGCTGAGTGTGTGTCTTCAGGCTCCTGTTCCTCCTCCCTGATGGCAGAGGGAAGAAGCTGTTCCTGAATCGCTGAGTGTGTGACTTCAGGCTCCTGTACCTCCTCCCTGATGGAGGAGGGGAAAAAGCTGTTCCTGATTCGCTGAGTGTGTGTCTTCAGGCTCCTGTTCCTCCTCCCTGATGACAGAGGGAAGAAGCTGTTCCTGAATCGTTGAGTGTGTGCCTTCAGAGTCCTGTACCTCCTCCCTGATGGCAGAGGGGAAGAAGCTGTTACTGAATCGCTGAGTGTGTGTCTTCAGACTCCTGTACCTCCTCCCTGATGGCAGAGGGGAAGAAGCTGTTACTGAATCGCTGAGTGTGTGTCTTCAGGCTCCTGTACCTCCTCCCTGATGGCAGAGGAGAAGAAGCTGTTTCTGAATCGTTGAGTGTGTGCCTTCAGGCTCCTGTACCTTCTCCCTGATGGCGGAGGGGAAGAAGCTGTTCCTGAATCTTTGAGAGTGTGTCTTCAGGCTCCTGTACCTCCTGCCTGATGGCGGTGGGGAAGTAGCTGTTCCTGAATCGCTGAGTGTGTGTCTTCAGGCTCCTGTACCACTTCCCTGATGGCAGAGGGAAGAAGCTGTTCCTGAATCGCTGAGTGTGTGTCTTCAGGCTCCTGTACCTCCTCCCTGATGGCGGAGGGGAAGAAGCTGTTCCTGAATCTCTGAGTGTGTGTCTTCAGTCTCCTGTACCACATCCCTGATGGCGGAGGGGAAGAAGCTGTTCCTGAGTCGCAGAGTGTGTGTCTTCAGGCTCCTGTACCTCCTCCCTGATGGCGGAGGGGAAGAAGCTGTTCCTGAATCGATGAGTGTGTGCCTTCAGGCTCCTGTACCTCCTCCCTGATGGCGGAGGGGAAGAAGCTGTTCCTGAATCATTGTGAGTCTGTCTTCAGGCTCCTGTACCTCCTCCCTGATGGCAGAGGGAAGAAGCTGTTCCTGAATCGCTGATTGTGTGTCTTCAGGCTCCTGTACCTCCTCCCTGATGGCGGAGGGGAAGTAGCCGTTCCTGAATGGCTGAGTGTGTGTCTTCAGGCTCCTGTATCTCTTCCCTGATGGCAGAGGGAAGAAGCTGTTCCTGAATCGCTGAGTGTGTGTCTTTATGCTCCTGTACCTCCTCCATGATGGCAGAGGGAAGAAGCTGTTCCTGAATCGCTGAGTGTGTGTCTTCAGGCTCCTGTACCTCCTCCCTGATGGCGGAGGGGAAGAAGCTGTTCCTGAATCGCTGAGTGTGTGTCTTCAGGCTCCTGTACCTCCTCCCTGATGGCAGAGGGAAGAAGCTTTTCCTGATTTGCTGAGTGTGTGCCTTCAGGCTCCTGTACCTCCTCCCTGATGGCGCAGGGGAAGAAGCTGTTCCTGAATCGTTGAGTGTGTGTCTTCAGGATTCTGTACCTCCACCTTGATGGCAGAGGGGAAGAAGCTGTTCTTGAATCGCTGAGTGTGTGTCTTCAGGCTCCTATACATTCTCCCTGATGGCGGAGGGGAAGAAGCTGTTCCTGAGTCGCTGAGTGTGTGTCTTCAGGCTCCTGTACCTCCTCCCTGATGGCGGAGGGGAAGAAGCTGTTCCTGAATCGCTGAGTGTGTGTCTTCAGGCTCCTGAACCTCCTCCCTGATGGCAGAGGGAAGAAGCTTTTCCTGATTTGCTGAGTGTGTGTTTTCAGGCTCCTGTACCTCCTCCCTGATGGCGGAGGGGAAGAAGCTGCTCCTGAATCGCTGAGTGTGTGTCTTCAGGCTCCTGTACCTCCTCCCTTATGGCGGAGGGGAAGAAGCTGTATCTGAATCTCTGAGTGTGTGTCTTCAGGATCCTGTACCTCCACCCTGATGGCGCAGGGGAAGAAGCTGTTCCTGAATCATTGAGTGTGTGTCTTCAGGATTCTGTACCTCCACCTTGATGGCAGAGGGGACGAAGCTGTTCTTGAATCGCTGAGTGTGTGTCTTCAGGCTCCTATACCTCCTCCCTGATGGAGGAGGGGAAGAAGCTGTTCCTGAGTCGCTGAGTGTGTGTCTTCAGGCTCCTGTACCTCCTCCCTGATGGTGGAGGTGAAGAAGCTGTTCCTGAATCTCTGAGTGTGTGCCTTCAGGCTCCTGTACCTCCTCCCTGATGGCATAGGGAAGAAGCTGTTTCTGAATCGCTGAGTGTGTGTCTTCAGGCTCCTGTACCTCCTCCCTGATGGCGGAGGGGAAAAAGCTGTTCCTGAATCTCAGAGTGTGTGTCTTCAGTCTCCTGTACCTCCTGCCTGATGGCGGAGGGGAAGAAGCTGTTCCTGAATCGCTGAGTGTGTGTCTTCAGGCTCCTGTACCACTTCCCTGATGGCAGTGGGAAGAAGCTGTTCCTGAATCGCTGAGTGTGTGTCTTCAGGCTCCTGTACCTCCTCCCTGATGGCGGAGGGGAAGAAGCTGTTCCTGAATCTCTGAGTGTGTGTCTTCAGTCTCCTGTACCACATCCCTGATGGCGGAGGGGAAGAAGCTGTTCCTGAGTCGCAGAGTGTGTGTCTTCAGGCTCCTGTACCTCCTCCCTGATGGCGGAGGGGAAGAAGCTGTTCCTGAATCGATGAGTGTGTGCCTTCAGGCTCCTGTACCTCCTCCCTGATGGCGGAGGGGAAGAAGGTGTTCCTGAATCATTGTGAGTCTGTCTTCAGGCTCCTGTACCTCCTCCCTGATGGCAGAGGGAAGAAGCTGTTCCTGAATCGCTGAGTGTGTGTCTTCAGGCTCCAGTACCTCCTCCCTGATGGCGGAGGGGAAAAAGCTGTACCTGAATCTCTGAGTGTGTGTCTTCAGGATCCTGTACCTCCTCCCTGATGGCGCAGGGGAAGAAGCTGTTCCTGAATCGTTGAGTATGTGTCTTCAGGATTCTGTACCTCCACCTTGATGGCAGAGGGGAAGAAGCTATTCTTGAATCGCTGACTGTGTGTCTTCAGGCTCCTATACCTCCTCCCTGATGGCGGAGGGAAAGAAGCTGTTCCTGAGTAGCTGAGTGTGTGTCTTCAGGCTCCTGTACCTCCTCCCTGATGGCGGAGGGGAAGAAGCTGTTCCTGAATCGCTGAGTGTGTGTCTTCAGGCTCCTGTACCTCCTCCCTGATGGCAGAGGGAAGAAGCTTTTCCTGATTTGCTGAGTGTGTGTTTTCAGGCTCCTGTACCTCCTCCCTGATGGCGGAGGGGAAGAAGCTGTTCCTGAATCGCTGAGTGTGTGTCTTCAGGCTCCTGTACCTCCTCCCTTATGGCGGAGGGGAAGAAGCTGTACCTGAATCTCTGAGTGTGTGTCTTCAGGATCCTGTACCTCCTCCCTGATGGCGCAGGGGAAGAAGCTGTTCCTGAATCGTTGAGTGTGTGTCTTCAGGCTCCTGTAACTCCTCCCTTATGGCGGAGGGGAAGAAGCTGTATCTGAATCTCTGAGTGTGTGTCTTCAGGATCCTGTACCTCCACCCTGATGGCGCAGGGGAAGAAGCTGTTCCTGAATCATTGAGTGTGTGTCTTCAGGATTCTGTACCTCCACCTTGATGGCAGAGGGGACGAAGCTGTTCTTGAATCGCTGAGTGTGTGTCTTCAGGCTCCTATACCTCCTCCCTGATGGAGGAGGGGAAGAAGCTGTTCCTGAGTCGCTGAGTGTGTGTCTTCAGGCTCCTGTACCTCCTCCTTGATGGTGGAGGTGAAGAAGCTGTTCCTGAATCTCTGAGTGTGTGCCTTCAGGCTACTGTACCTCCTCCCTGATGGCGGAGGGGAAGAAGCCGTTCCTGCGTCGCTGAGTGTGTGCCTTCAGGCTCCTGTACCTTCTCCCTGATGGCGGAGGGGAAGAAGCTGTTCCTGAATCTTTGAGAGTGTGTCTTCAGGGTCCTGTACCTCCTCCCTGATGGCATAGGGAAGAAGATGTTTCTGAATCGCTGAGTGTGTGTCTTCAGGCTCCTGTACCTCCTCCCTGATGGCGGAGGGGAAAAAGCTGTTCCTGAATCTCTGAGTGTGTGTCTTCAGTCTCCTGTACCTCCTGCCTGATGGCGGAGGGGAAGAAGCTGTTCCTGAATCGCTGAGTGTGTGTCTTCAGGCTCCTGTACCACTTCCCTGATGGCAGTGGGAAGAAGCTGTTCCTGAATCGCTGAGTGTGTGTCTTCAGTCTCCTGTACCACATCCCTGATGGCGGAGGGGAAGAAGCTGTTCCTGAGTCGCAGAGTGTGTGTCTTCAGGCTCCTGTACCTCCTCCCTGATGGCGGAGGGGAAGAAGCTGTTCCTGAATCGATGAGTGTGTGCCTTCAGGCTCCTGTACCTCCTCCCTGATGGCGGAGGGGAAGAAGGTGTTCCTGAATCATTGTGAGTCTGTCTTCAGGCTCCTGTACCTCCTCCCTGATGGCAGAGGGAAGAAGCTGTTCCTGAATCGCTGAGTGTGTGTCTTCAGGCTCCAGTACCTCCTCCCTGATGGCGGAGGGGAAAAAGCTGTACCTGAATCTCTGAGTGTGTGTCTTCAGGATCCTGTACCTCCTCCCTGATGGCGCAGGGGAAGAAGCTGTTCCTGAATCGTTGAGTATGTGTCTTCAGGATTCTGTACCTCCACCTTGATGGCAGAGGGGAAGAAGCTATTCTTGAATCGCTGACTGTGTGTCTTCAGGCTCCTATACCTCCTCCCTGATGGCGGAGGGAAAGAAGCTGTTCCTGAGTAGCTAAGTGTGTGTCTTCAGGCTCCTGTACCTCCTCCCTGATCGCGGAGGGGAAGAAGCTGTTCCTGAATCGCTGAGTGTGTGTCTTCAGGCTCCTGTACCTCCTCCCTGATGGCAGAGGGAAGAAGCTTTTCCTGATTTGCTGAGTGTGTGTTTTCAGGCTGCTGTACCTCCTCCCTGATGGCGGAGGGGAAGAAGCTGTTCCTGAATCGCTGAGTGTGTGTCTTCAGGCTCCTGTACCTCCTCCCTTATGGCGGAGGGGAAGAAGCTGTACCTGAATCTCTGAGTGTGTGTCTTCAGGATCCTGTACCTCCTCCCTGATGGCGCAGGGGAAGAAGCTGTTCCTGAATCGTTGAGTGTGTGTCTTCAGGATTCTGTACCTCCACCTTGATGGCAGAGGGGAAGAAGCTGTTCTTGAATCGCTGAGCGTGTGTCTTCAGGCTCCTATACCTCCTCCCTGATGGAGGAGGGGAAGAAGCTGTTCCTGAGTCGCTGAGTGTGTGTCTTCAGGCTCCTGTACCTCCTCCCTGATGTTGGAGGTGAAGAAGCTGTTCCTGAATCTCTGAGTGTGTGCCTTCAGGTTCCTGTACCTCCTCCCTGATGGCGGAGGGGAAGAAGCTGTTCCTGCGTCGCTGAGTGTGTGCCTTCAGGCTCCTGTACCTTCTCCCTGATGGCGGAGGGGAAGAAGCTGTTCCTGAATCTTTGAGAGTGTGTCTTCAGGCTCCTGTACCTCCTCCCTGATGGCATAGGGAAGAAGCTGTTCCTGAATCGCTGAGTGTGTGTCTTCAGGCTCCTGTACCTCCTCCCTGATGGCGGAGGGGAAAAAGCTGTTCCTGAATCTCTGAGTGTGTGTCTTCAGTCTCCTGTACCTCATCCCTGATGACGGAGGGGAAGAAGCAGTTCCTGAATCTCTGAGTGTGTGTCTTCAGGATCCTGTACCTCCTCCCTGATGGCGGAGGGGAAGAAGCTGTTCCTGAGTCGCAGAGTTTGTGTCTTCAGGCTCCTGTACCTCCTCCCTGATGGCGGAGGGGAAGAAGCTGTTTCTGAATCGATGAGTGTGTGCCTTCAGGCTCCTGTACCTTCTCCCTGATGGCGGAGGGGACGAAGCTGTTCCTGAAACTTTGAGAGTGTGTCTTCAGGCTCCTGTTCCTCCTCCCTGATGGCAGAGGGAAGAAGCTGTTCCTGAATCGCTGAGTGTGTGTCTTCAGGCTCCTGTACCTCCTCCCTGACGGCGGAGGGGAAAAAGCTGTTCCTGAATCTTTGAGAGTGTGTCTTCAGGCTCCTGTACCTCCTCACTGATGGCATAGGGAAGAAGCTGTTCCTGAATCGCTGAGTTTTTGTCTTCAGGCTCCTGTACCTCCTACCTGATGGCGGAGGGGAAGAAGCTGTTCCTGAGTCGCAGAGTGTGTGTCTTCAGGCTCCTGTACCTCCTCCCTGATGGCGGAGGGGAAGAAGCTGTTCCTGAATCGCTGAGTGTGTGTCTTCAGGCTCCTTTACCTCCTCCCTGATGGCGGAGCGGAAGAAGCTGTTCCTGAATCGCTGAGTGTGTGTCTTCAGGCTCCTGTACCTCCTCCCTGATGGCCGAGGGAAGATGCTTTTCCTGATTCGCTGAGTGTGTGTCTTCAGGCTCCTGTTCCTCCTCCCTGATGGCAGAGGGAAGAAGCTGTTCCTGAATCGCTGAGTGTGTGACTTCAGGCTCCTGTACCTCCTCCCTGATGGAGGAGGGGAAAAAGCTGTTCCTGATTCGCTGAGTGTGTGTCTTCAGGCTCCTGTTCCTCCTCCCTGATGACAGAGGGAAGAAGCTGTTCCTGAATCGTTGAGTGTGTGCCTTCAGAGTCCTGTACCTCCTCCCTGATGGCAGAGGGGAAGAAGCTGTTACTGAATCGCTGAGTGTGTGTCTTCAGACTCCTGTACCTCCTCCCTGATGGCAGAGGGGAAGAAGCTGTTACTGAATCGCTGAGTGTGTGTCTTCAGGCTCCTGTACCTCCTCCCTGATGGCAGAGGAGAAGAAGCTGTTTCTGAATCGTTGAGTGTGTGCCTTCAGGCTCCTGTACCTTCTCCCTGATGGCGGAGGGGAAGAAGCTGTTCCTGAATCTTTGAGAGTGTGTCTTCAGGCTCCTGTACCTCCTGCCTGATGGCGGTGGGGAAGTAGCTGTTCCTGAATCGCTGAGTGTGTGTCTTCAGGCTCCTGTACCACTTCCCTGATGGCAGAGGGAAGAAGCTGTTCCTGAATCGCTGAGTGTGTGTCTTCAGGCTCCTGTACCTCCTCCCTGATGGCGGAGGGGAAGAAGCTGTTCCTGAATCTCTGAGTGTGTGTCTTCAGTCTCCTGTACCACATCCCTGATGGCGGAGGGGAAGAAGCTGTTCCTGAGTCGCAGAGTGTGTGTCTTCAGGCTCCTGTACCTCCTCCCTGATGGCGGAGGGGAAGAAGCTGTTCCTGAATCGATGAGTGTGTGCCTTCAGGCTCCTGTACCTCCTCCCTGATGGCGGAGGGGAAGAAGCTGTTCCTGAATCATTGTGAGTCTGTCTTCAGGCTCCTGTACCTCCTCCCTGATGGCAGAGGGAAGAAGCTGTTCCTGAATCGCTGATTGTGTGTCTTCAGGCTCCTGTACCTCCTCCCTGATGGCGGAGGGGAAGTAGCCGTTCCTGAATGGCTGAGTGTGTGTCTTCAGGCTTCTGTATCTCTTCCCTGATGGCAGAGGGAAGAAGCTGTTCCTGAATCGCTGAGTGTGTGTCTTCAGGCTCCTGTACCTCCTCCCTGATGGCAGAGGGAAGAAGCTTTTCCTGATTTGCTGAGTGTGTGTCTTCAGGCTCCTGTTCCTCCTCCCTGTTGGCAGAGGGAAAAAGCTGTTCCTGAATCTCTGAGTGTGTGTCTTCAGTCTCCTGTACCTCCTGCCTGATGGCGGAGGGGAAGAAGCTGTTCCTGAATCGCTGAGTGTGTGTCTTCAGGCTCCTGTACCACTTCCCTGATGGCAGTGGGAAGAAGCTGTTCCTGAATCGCTGAGTGTGTGTCTTCAGTCTCCTGTACCACATCCCTGATGGCGGAGGGGAAGAAGCTGTTCCTGAGTCGCAGAGTGTGTGTCTTCAGGCTCCTGTACCTCCTCCCTGATGGCGGAGGGGAAGAAGCTGTTCCTGAATCGATGAGTGTGTGCCTTCAGGCTCCTGTACCTCCTCCCTGATGGCGGAGGGGAAGAAGGTGTTCCTGAATCATTGTGAGTCTGTCTTCAGGCTCCTGTACCTCCTCCCTGATGGCAGAGGGAAGAAGCTGTTCCTGAATCGCTGAGTGTGTGTCTTCAGGCTCCAGTACCTCCTCCCTGATGGCGGAGGGGAAAAAGCTGTACCTGAATCTCTGAGTGTGTGTCTTCAGGATCCTGTACCTCCTCCCTGATGGCGCAGGGGAAGAAGCTGTTCCTGAATCGTTGAGTATGTGTCTTCAGGATTCTGTACCTCCACCTTGATGGCAGAGGGGAAGAAGCTATTCTTGAATCGCTGACTGTGTGTCTTCAGGCTCCTATACCTCCTCCCTGATGGCGGAGGGAAAGAAGCTGTTCCTGAGTAGCTAAGTGTGTGTCTTCAGGCTCCTGTACCTCCTCCCTGATCGCGGAGGGGAAGAAGCTGTTCCTGAATCGCTGAGTGTGTGTCTTCAGGCTCCTGTACCTCCTCCCTGATGGCAGAGGGAAGAAGCTTTTCCTGATTTGCTGAGTGTGTGTTTTCAGGCTGCTGTACCTCCTCCCTGATGGCGGAGGGGAAGAAGCTGTTCCTGAATCGCTGAGTGTGTGTCTTCAGGCTCCTGTACCTCCTCCCTTATGGCGGAGGGGAAGAAGCTGTACCTGAATCTCTGAGTGTGTGTCTTCAGGATCCTGTACCTCCTCCCTGATGGCGCAGGGGAAGAAGCTGTTCCTGAATCGTTGAGTGTGTGTCTTCAGGATTCTGTACCTCCACCTTGATGGCAGAGGGGAAGAAGCTGTTCTTGAATCGCTGAGCGTGTGTCTTCAGGCTCCTATACCTCCTCCCTGATGGAGGAGGGGAAGAAGCTGTTCCTGAGTCGCTGAGTGTGTGTCTTCAGGCTCCTGTACCTCCTCCCTGATGTTGGAGGTGAAGAAGCTGTTCCTGAATCTCTGAGTGTGTGCCTTCAGGTTCCTGTACCTCCTCCCTGATGGCGGAGGGGAAGAAGCTGTTCCTGCGTCGCTGAGTGTGTGCCTTCAGGCTCCTGTACCTTCTCCCTGATGGCGGAGGGGAAGAAGCTGTTCCTGAATCTTTGAGAGTGTGTCTTCAGGCTCCTGTACCTCCTCCCTGATGGCATAGGGAAGAAGCTGTTCCTGAATCGCTGAGTGTGTGTCTTCAGGCTCCTGTACCTCCTCCCTGATGGCGGAGGGGAAAAAGCTGTTCCTGAATCTCTGAGTGTGTGTCTTCAGTCTCCTGTACCTCATCCCTGATGACGGAGGGGAAGAAGCAGTTCCTGAATCTCTGAGTGTGTGTCTTCAGGATCCTGTACCTCCTCCCTGATGGCGGAGGGGAAGAAGCTGTTCCTGAGTCGCAGAGTTTGTGTCTTCAGGCTCCTGTACCTCCTCCCTGATGGCGGAGGGGAAGAAGCTGTTTCTGAATCGATGAGTGTGTGCCTTCAGGCTCCTGTACCTTCTCCCTGATGGCGGAGGGGACGAAGCTGTTCCTGAAACTTTGAGAGTGTGTCTTCAGGCTCCTGTTCCTCCTCCCTGATGGCAGAGGGAAGAAGCTGTTCCTGAATCGCTGAGTGTGTGTCTTCAGGCTCCTGTACCTCCTCCCTGACGGCGGAGGGGAAAAAGCTGTTCCTGAATCTTTGAGAGTGTGTCTTCAGGCTCCTGTACCTCCTCACTGATGGCATAGGGAAGAAGCTGTTCCTGAATCGCTGAGTTTTTGTCTTCAGGCTCCTGTACCTCCTACCTGATGGCGGAGGGGAAGAAGCTGTTCCTGAGTCGCAGAGTGTGTGTCTTCAGGCTCCTGTACCTCCTCCCTGATGGCGGAGGGGAAGAAGCTGTTCCTGAATCGCTGAGTGTGTGTCTTCAGGCTCCTTTACCTCCTCCCTGATGGCGGAGCGGAAGAAGCTGTTCCTGAATCGCTGAGTGTGTGTCTTCAGGCTCCTGTACCTCCTCCCTGATGGCCGAGGGAAGATGCTTTTCCTGATTCGCTGAGTGTGTGTCTTCAGGCTCCTGTTCCTCCTCCCTGATGGCAGAGGGAAGAAGCTGTTCCTGAATCGCTGAGTGTGTGACTTCAGGCTCCTGTACCTCCTCCCTGATGGAGGAGGGGAAAAAGCTGTTCCTGATTCGCTGAGTGTGTGTCTTCAGGCTCCTGTTCCTCCTCCCTGATGACAGAGGGAAGAAGCTGTTCCTGAATCGTTGAGTGTGTGCCTTCAGAGTCCTGTACCTCCTCCCTGATGGCAGAGGGGAAGAAGCTGTTACTGAATCGCTGAGTGTGTGTCTTCAGACTCCTGTACCTCCTCCCTGATGGCAGAGGGGAAGAAGCTGTTACTGAATCGCTGAGTGTGTGTCTTCAGGCTCCTGTACCTCCTCCCTGATGGCAGAGGAGAAGAAGCTGTTTCTGAATCGTTGAGTGTGTGCCTTCAGGCTCCTGTACCTTCTCCCTGATGGCGGAGGGGAAGAAGCTGTTCCTGAATCTTTGAGAGTGTGTCTTCAGGCTCCTGTACCTCCTGCCTGATGGCGGTGGGGAAGTAGCTGTTCCTGAATCGCTGAGTGTGTGTCTTCAGGCTCCTGTACCACTTCCCTGATGGCAGAGGGAAGAAGCTGTTCCTGAATCGCTGAGTGTGTGTCTTCAGGCTCCTGTACCTCCTCCCTGATGGCGGAGGGGAAGAAGCTGTTCCTGAATCTCTGAGTGTGTGTCTTCAGTCTCCTGTACCACATCCCTGATGGCGGAGGGGAAGAAGCTGTTCCTGAGTCGCAGAGTGTGTGTCTTCAGGCTCCTGTACCTCCTCCCTGATGGCGGAGGGGAAGAAGCTGTTCCTGAATCGATGAGTGTGTGCCTTCAGGCTCCTGTACCTCCTCCCTGATGGCGGAGGGGAAGAAGCTGTTCCTGAATCATTGTGAGTCTGTCTTCAGGCTCCTGTACCTCCTCCCTGATGGCAGAGGGAAGAAGCTGTTCCTGAATCGCTGATTGTGTGTCTTCAGGCTCCTGTACCTCCTCCCTGATGGCGGAGGGGAAGTAGCCGTTCCTGAATGGCTGAGTGTGTGTCTTCAGGCTTCTGTATCTCTTCCCTGATGGCAGAGGGAAGAAGCTGTTCCTGAATCGCTGAGTGTGTGTCTTCAGGCTCCTGTACCTCCTCCCTGATGGCAGAGGGAAGAAGCTTTTCCTGATTTGCTGAGTGTGTGTCTTCAGGCTCCTGTTCCTCCTCCCTGTTGGCAGAGGGAAGAAGCTGTTCCTGAATCGCTCAGTGTGTGTTTTCAGGCTCCTGTACCTCCTCCCTGATGGCGGAGGGGAAGAAGCTGTTCCTGAATCGCTGAGTGTGTGTCTTCAGGCTCCTGTACCTCCTCCCTGATGGCAGAGGGAAGAAGCTTTTCCTGATTTGCTGAGTGTGTGTCTTCAGGCTCCTGTTCCTCCTCCCTGTTGGCAGAGGGAAGAAGCTGTTCCTGAATCGCTGAGTGTGTGTCTTCAGGCTCCTGTACCTCCTCCCTAATGGCGGAGGGGAAGAAGCTGTACCTGAATCTCTGAGTGTGTGTCTTCAGGATCCTGTACCTCCTCCCTGATGGCGCAGGGGAAGAAGCTGTTCCTGAATCGTTGAGTGTGTGTCTTCAGGATTCTGTACCTCCACCTTGATGGCAGAGGGGAAGAAGCTGTTCTTGAATCGCTGAGTGTGTGTCTTCAGGCTCCTATACATTCTCCCTGATGGCGGAGGGGAAGAAGCTGTTCCTGAGTCGCTGAGTGTGTGTCTTCAGGCTCCTGTACCTCCTCCCTGATGGCGGAGGGGAAGAAGCTGTTCCTGAATCGCTGAGTGTGTGTCTTCAGGCTCCTGAACCTCCTCCCTGATGGCAGAGGGAAGAAGCTTTTCCTGATTTGCTGAGTGTGTGTTTTCAGGCTCCTGTACCTCCTCCCTGATGGCGGAGGGGAAGAAGCTGCTCCTGAATCGCTGAGTGTGTGTCTTCAGGCTCCTGTACCTCCTCCCTTATGGCGGAGGGGAAGAAGCTGTATCTGAATCTCTGAGTGTGTGTCTTCAGGATCCTGTACCTCCACCCTGATGGCGCAGGGGAAGAAGCTGTTCCTGAATAATTGAGTGTGTGTCTTCAGGATTCTGTACCTCCACCTTGATGGCAGAGGGGACGAAGCTGTTCTTGAATCGCTGAGTGTGTGTCTTCAGGCTCCTATACCTCCTCCCTGATGGTGGAGGTGAAGAAGCTGTTCCTGAATCTCTGAGTGTGTGCCTTCAGGCTCCTGTACCTCCTCCCTGATGGCGGAGGGGAAGAAGCCCTTCCTGCGTCGCTGAGTTTGTGCCTTCAGGCTCCTGTACCTTCTCCCTGATGGCGGAGGGGAAGAAGCTGTTCCTGAATCTTTGAGAGTGTGTCTTCAGGGTCCTGTACCTCCTCCCTGATGGCATAGGGAAGAAGCTGTTTCTGAATCGCTGAGTGTGTGTCTTCAGGCTCCTGTACCTCCTCCCTGATGGCGGAGGGGAAAAAGCTGTTCCTGAATCTCTGAGTGTGTGTCTTCAGTCTCCTGTACCTCCTCCCTGATGGCATAGGGAAGAAGCTGTTCCTGAATCGCTGAGTATTTGTCTTCAGGCTCCTGTACCTCCTCCCTGATGGCATAGGGAAGAAGCTGTTCCTGAATCGCTGAGTGTGTGTCTTCAGGCTCCTTTACCACTTCCCTGATGGCAGAGGGAAGAAGCTGTTCCTGAATCTCTGAGTGTGTGTCTTCAGTCTCCTGTCCCTCCTCCCTGATGGCAGAGGGAAAAAGCTGTTCCTGAATCACTGAGTGTGTGTCTTCAGGCTCCTGTACCTCCTCCCTGATGGCGGAGGGGTAGAAGCTGTACCTGAATCTCTGAGTGTGTGTCTTCAGTCTCCTGTACCTCATCCCTGATGGCGGAGGGGAAGAAGCTGTTCCTGAATCTCTGAGTGTGTGTATTCAGGATCTTGTACCTCCTACCTGATGGCGGAGGGGAACACGCTGTTCCTGAGTTGCAGAGTGTGTGTCTTCAGGCTCCTGTACCTCCTCCCTGATGGCGGAGGGGAAGAAGCTGTTCCTGAATCGCTGAGTGTGTGTCTTCAGGCTCCTGTACCTCCTCCCTGATGGGAGAGGGGAAGAAGCTGTTCCTGAATCGATGAGTGTGTGTCTTCGGGCTCCTGTACCTCCTCCCTGATTGCAGAGTGGAAGAAGCTGTTCGTGAATCTCTGAGTGTGTGTCTTCAGGATCTTGTACCTCCACCCTGATGGCAGAGGGGAAGAAGCTGTTCCTGAATCGCTGAGTGTGTGTCTTCAGGCTCCTGTACCTCCTCCCTGATGGTGGAGGGGAAGAAGCTGTCCCTGAGTTGCTGAGTGTGTGTCTTCAGGCTCCTGTACCTCCTCCCTGATGGCAGAGGGAAGAAGCTGTTCCTGAATCGCTGAGTGTGTGTCTTCAGGCTCCTGTACCTCCTCCCTGATGGCGGAGGGGAAGTAGCCATTACTGAATCGCTGAGTGTGTGTCTTCATGCTCCTGTATCTCTTCCCTGATGGCAGAGGGAAGAAGATGTTCCTGAATCGCTGAGTGTGTGTCTTCATGCTCCTGTACCTCCTCCATGATGGCAGAGGGAAGAAGCTGTTCCTGAATTGCTGAGTGTGTGTCTTCAGGCTCCTGTACCTCCTCCCTGATGGCGGAGGGGAAGAAGCTGTTCCTGAATCGCTGAGTGTGTGTGTTCAGGCTCCTGTACCTCCTCCCTGATGGCCGAGGGAAGAAGCTTTTCCTGAATCGCTGAATGTGTGTCTTCAGGCTCCTGTACCACTTCCCTGATGGCAGAGGGAAGAAGCTGTTCCTGAATCGCTGAGTGTGTGTCTTCAGGCTCCTGTACCTCCTCCCTGATGGCGGAGGGGAAGAAGCTGTTCCTGAATCTCTGAGTGTGTGTCTTCAGTCTCCTGTACCTCATCCCTGATGGCGGAGGGGAAGAAGCTGTTCCTGAGTTGCAGAGTGTGTGTCTTCAGGCTCCTGTACCTCCTCCCTGATGGCGGAGGGGAAGAAGCTGTTCCTGAATCAATGAGTGTGTGCCTTCAGGCTCCTGTACCTCCTCCCTGATGGCGGAGGGTTAGAAGCTTTCCTGAATCGCTGAGAGTTGTCTTCAGGCTCCTGTACCTCCTCCCTGATGGCGGAGGGGAAGAAGCTGTTCCTGAGTCGCTGAGTATGTGTCTTCAGGTCCTGTACCTCCTCCCTGATGGCGGAGGGGAAGAAGCTGTTCCTGAATAGCTGAGTGTGTGTCTTCAGGCTCCTGTACCTCCTCCATGATGGCGGAGGGGAAGAAGCTGTTCCTGAATAGCTGAGTGTGTGTCTTCAGGCTCCTGTACCTCCTCCATGATGGCAGAGGTAAGAAGCTGTTCCTGAATCGCTGAGTGTGTGTCTTCAGGCTCCTGTACCTCCTCCCTGATGGCGGAGGGGAAGAAGCTGTTCCTGAATCACTGAGTGTGTGTCTTCAGGCTCCTGTACCTCCTCCCTGATGGCAGAGGGAAGAAGCTTTTCCTGATTTGCTGAGTGTGTGTCTTCAGGCTCCTGTACCTCCTCCCTGATGGCGCAGGGGAAGAAGCTGTTCCTGAATCGTTGAGTGTGTGTCTTCAGGCTCCTGTACCTCCTCCCTGATGGCGGAGGGGAAGAAGCTGTTCCTGAATCGCAGAGTGTGTGTCTTCAGGCTCCTGTACATCCTCCCTTATGGCGGAGGGGAAGAAGCTGTACCTGAATCTCTGAGTGTGTGTCTTCAGGATCCTGTACCTCCACCCTGACGGCGCAGGGGAAGAAGCTGTTCCTGAATCGTTGAGTGTGTGTCTTCAGGATTCTGTACCTCCACCTTGATGGCAGAGGGGAAGAATCTGTTCTTGAATCGCTGAGTGTGTGTCTTCAGGCCCCTATTCCTCCTCCCTGATGGAGGAGGGGAAGAAGCTGTTCCTGAGTCGCTGAGTGTGTGTCTTCAGGCTCCTGTACCTCCTCCCTGATGGTGGAGGTGAAGAAGCTGTTCCTGAATCTCTGAGTGTGTGCCTTCAGGCTCCTGTACCTCCTCCCTGATGGCGGAGGGGAAGAAGCTGTTCCTGCGTCGCTGAGTGTGTGCCTTCAGGCTCCTGTACCTTCTCCCTGATGGCGGAGGGGAAGAAGCAGTTCCTGAGTCGCAGAGTGTGTGTCTTCAGGATCCTGTACCTCCTCCCTGATGGCGAAGGGGAAGAAGCTGTTTCTGAATCGATGAGTGTGTGCCTTCAGGCTCCTGTACCTTCTCCCTGATGGCGGAGGGGAAGAAGCTGTTCCTGAATCTTTGAGAGTGTGTCTTCAGGCTCCTGTACCTCCTCCCTGATGGCATAGGGAAGAAGCTGTTACTGAATCGCTGAGTTTTTGTCTTCAGGCTCCTGTACCTCCTCCCTGATGGCGGTGGGGAAGTAGCTGTTCCTGAATCGCTGAGTGTGTGTCTTCAGGCTCCTGTACCACTTCCCTGATGGCAGAGGGAAGAAGCTGTTCCTGAATCTCTGAGTGTGTGTCTTCAGTCTCCTGTACCTCCTCCCTGATGGCAGAGGGAAAAAGCTGTTCCTGAATCACTGAGTGTCTGTCTTCAGGCTCCTGTACCTCCTCCCTGATGGCGGAGGGGTAGAAGCTGTTCCTGAATCTCTGAGTGTGTGTCTTCAGTCTCCTGGACCTCATCCCTGATGGCGGAGGGGAAGAAGCTGTTCCTGAATCTCTGAGTGTGTGTATTCTGGATCTTGTACCTCCTACCTGATGGCGGAGGGGAAGAAGCTGTTGCTGAGTCGCAGAGTGTGTGTCTTCAGGCTCCTGTACCTCCTCCCTGATGGCGGAGGGGAAGAAGCTGTTCCTGAATCGCTGAGTGTGTGTCTTCAGGCTCCTGTACCTCCTCCCTGATTGCAGAGTGGAAGAAGCTGTTCGTGAATCTCTGAGTGTGTGTCTTCAGGATATTGTACCTCCACCCTGATGGCAGAGGGGAAGAAGCTGTTCCTGAATCGCTGAGTGTGTGTCTTCAGGCTCCTGTACCTCCTCCCTGATGGCGGAGGGGAAGAAGCTGTTCCTGAGTTGCTGAGTGTGTGTCTTCAGGCTCCTGTACCTCCTCCCTGATGGCAGAGGGAAGAAGCTGTTCCTGAATCGCTGAGTGTGTGTCTTCATGCTCCTGTACCTCCTCCCTGATGGCGGAGGGGAAGATGCTGTTCCAGAATCATTGTGAGTCTGTCTTCAGGCTCCTGTACCTCCTCCCTGATGGCAGAGGGAAGAAGCTGTTCCTGAATCGCTGAGTGTGTGTCTTCAGGATCCTGTACCTCCTCCCTGATGGCGGAGGGGAAGTAGCCGTTCCTGAATCGCTGAGTGTGTGTCTTCAGGCTCCTGTACCTCCTCCCTGATGGCGGAGGGGAAGAAGCTGTTCCTGAATCGCTGAGTGTGTGTCTTCAGGCTCCTGTACGTCCTCCCTGATGGCAGAGGGAAGAAGCTTTTCCTGATTTGCTGAGTGTGTGTTTTCAGGCTCCTGTACCTCCTCCCTGATGGCGGAGGGGAAGAAGCTGTTCCTGAATCGCTGAGTGTGTGTCTTCAGGCTCCTGTACATCCTCCCTTATGGCGGAGGGGAAGAAGCTGTACCTGAATCTCTGAGTGTGTGTCTTCAGGATCCTGTACCTCCACCCTGACGGCGCAGGGGAAGAAGCTGTTCCTGAATCGTTGAGTGTGTGTCTTCAGGATTCTGTACCTCCACCTTGATGGCAGAGGGGAAGAAGCTGTTCTTGAATCGCTGAGTGTGTGTCTTCAGGCCCCTATTCCTCCTCCCTGATGGAGGAGGGGAAGAAGCTGTTCCTGAGTCGCTGAGTGTGTCTCTTCAGGCTCCTGTACCTCCTCCCTGATGGTGGAGGTGAAGAAGCTGTTCCTGAATCTCTGAGTGTGTGCCTTCAGGCTCCTGTACCTCCTCCCTGATGGCGGAGGGGAAGAAGCTGTTCTTGAATCTTTGAGAGTGTGTCTTCAGGCTCCTGTACCTCCTCCCTGATGGCATAGGGAAGAAGCTGTTCCTGAATCTCTGAGTGTGTGTCTTCAGGATCCTGTACCTCCTCCCTGATGGCGGAGGGGAAGAAGCTGTTCCTGAGTCGCAGAGTGTGTGTCTTCAGGATCCTGTACCTCCTCCCTGATGGCGGAGGGGAAGAAGCTGTTTCTGAATCGATGAGTGTGTGCCTTCAGGCTCCTGTACCTTCTCCCTGATGGCGGAGGGGAAGAAGCTGTTCCTGAATCTTTGAGAGTGTGTCTTCAGGCTCCTGTACCTCCTCCCTGATGGCATAGGGAAGAAGCTGTTCCTGAATCGCTGAGTTTTTGTCTTCAGGCTCCTGTACCTCCTCCCTGATGGCGGTGGGGAAGTAGCTGTTCCTGAATCGCTGAGTGTGTGTCTTCAGGCTCCTGTACCACTTCCCTGATGGCAGAGGGAAGAAGCTGTTCCTGAATCTCTGAGTGTGTGTCTTCAGTCTCCTGTACCTCCTCCCTGATGGCAGAGGGAAAAAGCTGTTCCTGAATCACTGAGTGTCTGTCATCAGGCTCCTGTACCTCCTCCCTGATGGCGGAGGGGTAGAAGCTGTTCCTGAATCTCTGAGTGTGTGTCTTCAGTCTCCTGTACCTCATCCCTGATGGCGGAGGGGAAGAAGCTGTTCCTGAATCTCTGAGTGTGTGTATTCAGGATCTTGTACCTCCTACCTGATGGCGGAGGGGAAGAAGCTGTTCCTGAGTCGCAGAGTGTGTGTCTTCAGGCTCCTGTACCTCCTCCCTGATGGCGGAGGGGAAGAAGCTGTTCCTGAATCGCTGAGTGTGTGTCTTCAGGCTCCTGTACCTCCTCCCTGATGGGAGAGGGGAAGAAGCTGTTCCTGAATCGATGAGTGTGTGTCTTCGGGCTCCTGTACCTCCTCCCTGATTGCAGAGTGGAAGAAGCTGTTCGTGAATCTCTGAGTGTGTGTCTTCAGGATCTTGTACCTCCACCCTGATGGCAGAGGGGAAGAAGCTGTTCCTGAATCGCTGAGTGTGTGTCTTCAGGCTCCTGTACCTCCTCCCTGATGGCGGAGGGGAAGAAGCTGTTCCTGAGTTGCTGAGTGTGTGTCTTCAGGCTCCTGTACCTCCTCCCTGATGGCAGAGGGAAGAAGCTGTTGCTGAATCGCTGAGTGTGTGTCTTCAGGCTCCTGTACCTCCTCCCTGATGGCGGAATGGAAGTAGCCGTTCCTGAATCGCTGAGTGTGTGTCTTCATGCTCCTGTATCTCTTCCCTGATGGCAGAGGGAAGAAGCTGTTCCTGAATCGCTGAGTGTGTGTCTTCATGCTCCTGTACCTCCTCCATGATGGCAGAGGGAAGAAGCTGTTCCTGAATCGCTGAGTGTGTGTCTTCAGGCTCCTGTACCTCCTCCCTGATGGCGGAGGGGAAGAAGCTGTTCCTGAATCTCTGAGTGTGTGTCTTCAGTCTCCTGTACCTCATCCCTGATGGCGGAGGGGAAGAAGCTGTTCCTGAGTCACAGAGTGTGTGTCTTCAGGCTCCTGTACCTCCTCCCTGATGGCGGAGGGGAAGAAGCTGTTCCTGAATCGATGAGTGTGTGCCTTCAGGCTCCTGTACCTCCTCCCTGATGGCGGAGGGTTAGAAGCTTTCCTGAATCGCTGAGTGTTGTCTTCAGGCTCCTGTACCTCCTCCCTGATGGCGGAGGGGAAGAAGCTGTGTCTGAGTCGCTGAGTATGTGTCTTCAGGTCCTGTACCTCCTCCCTGATGGCGGAGGGGAAGAAGCTGTTCACGAATAGCTGAGTGTGTGTCTTCAGGCTCCTGTACCTCCTCCATGATGGCAGAGGGAAGAAGCTGTTCCTGAATCGCTGAGTGTGTGTCTTCAGGCTCCTGTACCTCCTCCCTGATGGCGGAGGGGAAGAAGCTGTTCCTGAATCGCTGAGTGTGTGTCTTCAGGCTCCTGTACCTCCTCCCTGATGGCAGAGGGAAGAAGCTTTTCCTGATTTGCTGAGTGTGGGTTCAGGCTCCTGTTCCTCCTCCCTGATGGCAGAGGGAAGAAGCTGTTCCTGAATCGCTCAGTGTGTGTTTTCAGGCTCCTGTACCTCCTCCCTGATGGCGGAGGGGAAGAAGCTGTTCCTGAATCACTGAGTGTGTGTCTTCAGGCTCCTGTACCTCCTCCCTTATGGCGGAGGGGAAGAAGCTGTAACTGAATCTCTGAGTGTGTGTCTTCAGGCTCCTGTACCTCCTCCCTGATGGCGGAGGGGAAGAAGCTGTTCCTGAATCGCTGAGTGTGTGACTTCAGGCTCCTGTACCTCCTCCCTTATGGCGGAGGGGAAGAAGCTGTACCTGAATCTCTGAGTGTGTGTCTTCAGGATCCTGTACCTCCTCCCTGATGGCGCAGGGGAAGAAGCTGTTCCTGAATCGTTGAGTGTGTGTCTTCAGGCTCCTGTACCTCCTCCCTGATGGCGGAGGGGAAGAAGCTGTTCCTGAATCGCTGAGTGTATGTCTTCAGGCTCCTGTACCTCCTCCCTGATGGCGGAGGGGAAGAAGCTGTTCCTGAGTTGCTGAGTGTGTGTCTTCAGGCTCCTGTACCTCCTCCCTGATGGCAGAGGGAAGAAGCTGTTCCTGAATCGCTGAGTGTGTGTCTTCAGGCTCCTGTACCTCCTCCCAGATGGCGGAGGGGAAGTAGCCGTTCCTGAATCGCTGAGTGTGTGTCTTCATGCTCCTGTATCTCTTCCCTGATGGCAGAGGGAAGAAGCTGTTCCTGAATCGCTGAGTGTGTGTCTTCAGGCTCCTGTACTGCCTCCCTGATGGCGGAGGGGAAGAAGCTGTTCCTGAATCGCTGAGTGTGAGTCTTCAGGCTCCTGTACCTCCTCCCTGATGGCCGAGGGAAGAAGCTTTTCCTGAATCGCTGAGTGTGTGTCTTCAGGCTCCTGTACCACTTCCCTGATGGAAGAGGGAAGAAGCTGTTCCTGAATCGCTGAGTGTGTGTCTTCAGGCTCCTGTACCTCCTCCCTGATGGCGGAGGGGAAGAAGCTGTTCCTGAATCGCTGAGTGTGTGTCTTCAGGCTCCTGTACCTCCTCCCTGATGGCAGAGGGAAGAAGCTTTTCCTGATTTGCTGAGTGTGTGTTCAGGCTCCTGTTCCTCCTCCCTGATGGCAGAGGGAAGAAGCTGTTCCTGAATCGCTCAGTGTGTGTTTTCAGGCTCCTGTACCTCCTCCCTGATGGCAGAGGGAAGAAGCTGTTCCTGAATCTCTGAGTGTGTGTCTTCAGTCTCCTGTATCTCCTCCCTGATGGCAGAGGGAAAAAGCTGTTCCTGAATCACTGAGTGTCTGTCTTCAGGCTCCTGTACCTCCTCCCTGATGGCGGAGGGGTAGAAGCTGTTCCTGAATCTCTGAGTGTGTGTCTTCAGTCTCCTGGACCTCATCCCTGATGGCGGAGGGGAAGAAGCTGTTCCTGAATCTCTGAGTGTGTGTATTCAGGATCTTGTACCTCCTACCTGATGGCGGAGGGGAAGAAGCTGTTGCTGAGTCGCAGAGTGTGTGTCTTCAGGCTCCTGTACCTCCTCCCTGATGGCGGAGGGGAAGAAGCTGTTCCTGAATCGCTGAGTGTGTGTCTTCAGGCTCCTGTACCTCCTCCCTGATTGCAGAGTGGAAGAAGCTGTTCGTGAATCTCTGAGTGTGTGTCTTCAGGATATTGTACCTCCACCCTGATGGCAGAGGGGAAGAAGCTGTTCCTGAATCGCTGAGTGTGTGTCTTCAGGCTCCTGTACCTCCTCCCTGATGGCGGAGGGGAAGAAGCTGTTCCTGAGTTGCTGAGTGTGTGTCTTCAGGCTCCTGTACCTCCTCCCTGATGGCAGAGGGAAGAAGCTGTTCCTGAATCGCTGAGTGTGTGTCTTCATGCTCCTGTACGTCCTCCCTGATGGCGGAGGGGAAGAAGCTGTTCCAGAATCATTGTGAGTCTGTCTTCAGGCTCCTGTACCTCCTCCCTGATGGCAGAGGGAAGAAGCCGTTCCTGAATCGCTGAGTGTGTGTCTTCAGGATCCTGTACCTCCTCCCTGATGGCGGAGGGGAAGTAGCCGTTCCTGAATCGCTGAGTGTGTGTCTTCAGGCTCCTGTACCTCCTCCCTGATGGCGGAGGGGAAGAAGCTGTTCCTGAATCGCTGAGTGTGTGTCTTCAGGCTCCTGTACGTCCTCCCTGATGGCAGAGGGAAGAAGCTTTTCCTGATTTGCTGAGTGTGTGTTTTCAGGCTCCTGTACCTCCTCCCTGATGGCGGAGGGGAAGAAGCTGTTCCTGAATCGCTGAGTGTGTGTCTTCAGGCTCCTGTACATCCTCCCTTATGGCGGAGGGGAAGAAGCTGTACCTGAATCTCTGAGTGTGTGTCTTCAGGATCCTGTACCTCCACCCTGACGGCGCAGGGGAAGAAGCTGTTCCTGAATCGTTGAGTGTGTGTCTTCAGGATTCTGTACCTCCACCTTGATGGCAGAGGGGAAGAAGCTGTTCTTGAATCGCTGAGTGTGTGTCTTCAGGCCCCTATTCCTCCTCCCTGATGGAGGAGGGGAAGAAGCTGTTCCTGAGTCGCTGAGTGTGTCTCTTCAGGCTCCTGTACCTCCTCCCTGATGGTGGAGGTGAAGAAGCTGTTCCTGAATCTCTGAGTGTGTGCCTTCAGGCTCCTGTACCTCCTCCCTGATGGCGGAGGGGAAGAAGCTGTTCCTGCGTCGCTGATTGTGTGCCTTCAGGCTCCTGTACCTTCTCCCTGATGGCGGAGGGGAAGAAGCTGTTCCTGAATCTTTGAGAGTGTGTCTTCAGGCTCCTGTACCTCCTCCCTGATGGCATAGGGAAGAAGCTGTTCCTGAATCGCTGAGTTTTTGTCTTCAGGCTCCTGTACCTCCTCCCTGATGGCGGTGGGGAAGTAGCTGTTCCTGAATCGCTGAGTGTGTGTCTTCAGGCTCCTGTACCACTTCCCTGATGGCAGAGGGAAGAAGCTGTTCCTGAATCTCTGAGTGTGTGTCTTCAGTCTCCTGTACCTCCTCCCTGATGGCAGAGGGAAAAAGCTGTTCCTGAATCACTGAGTGTCTGTCATCAGGCTCCTGTACCTCCTCCCTGATGGCGGAGGGGTAGAAGCTGTTCCTGAATCTCTGAGTGTGTGTCTTCAGTCTCCTGTACCTCATCCCTGATGGCGGAGGGGAAGAAGCTGTTCCTGAATCTCTGAGTGTGTGTATTCAGGATCTTGTACCTCCTACCTGATGGCGGAGGGGAAGAAGCTGTTCCTGAGTCGCAGAGTGTGTGTCTTCAGGCTCCTGTACCTCCTCCCTGATGGCGGAGGGGAAGAAGCTGTTCCTGAATCGCTGAGTGTGTGTCTTCAGGCTCCTGTACCTCATCCCTGATGGGAGAGGGGAAGAAGCTGTTCCTGAATCGATGAGTGTGTGTCTTCGGGCTCCTGTACCTCCTCCCTGATTGCAGAGTGGAAGAAGCTGTTCGTGAATCTCTGAGTGTGTGTCTTCAGGATCTTGTACCTCCACCCTGATGGCAGAGGGGAAGAAGCTGTTCCTGAATCGCTGAGTGTGTGTCTTCAGGCTCCTGTACCTCCTCCCTGATGGCGGAGGGGAAGAAGCTGTTCCTGAGTTGCTGAGTGTGTGTCTTCAGGCTCCTGTACCTCCTCCCTGATGGCAGAGGGAAGAAGCTGTTGCTGAATCGCTGAGTGTGTGTCTTCAGGCTCCTGTACCTCCTCCCTGATGGCGGAATGGAAGTAGCCGTTCCTGAATCGCTGAGTGTGTGTCTTCATGCTCCTGTATCTCTTCCCTGATGGCAGAGGGAAGAAGCTGTTCCTGAATCGCTGAGTGTGTGTCTTCATGCTCCTGTACCTCCTCCATGATGGCAGAGGGAAGAAGCTGTTCCTGAATCGCTGAGTGTGTGTCTTCAGGCTCCTGTACCTCCTCCCTGATGGCGGAGGGGAAGAAGCTGTTCCTGAATCTCTGAGTGTGTGTCTTCAGTCTCCTGTACCTCATCCCTGATGGCGGAGGGGAAGAAGCTGTTCCTGAGTCACAGAGTGTGTGTCTTCAGGCTCCTGTACCTCCTCCCTGATGGCGGAGGGGAAGAAGCTGTTCCTGAATCGATGAGTGTGTGCCTTCAGGCTCCTGTACCTCCTCCCTGATGGCGGAGGGTTAGAAGCTTTCCTGAATCGCTGAGTGTTGTCTTCAGGCTCCTGTACCTCCTCCCTGATGGCGGAGGGTTAGAAGCTTTCCTGAATCGCTGAGTGTTGTCTTCAGGCTCCTGTACCTCCTCCCTGATGGCGGAGGGGAAGAAGCTGTTCCTGAATCACTGAGTGTGTGTCTTCAGGTCCTGTACCTCCTCCCTGATGGCGGAGGGGAAGAAGCTGTTCACGAATAGCTGAGTGTGTGTCTTCAGGCTCCTGTACCTCCTCCATGATGGCAGAGGGAAGAAGCTGTTCCTGAATCGCTGAGTGTGTGTCTTCAGGCTCCTGTACCTCCTCCCTGATGGCGGAGGGGAAGAAGCTGTTCCTGAATCGCTGAGTGTGTGTCTTCAGGCTCCTGTACCTCCTCCCTGATGGCAGAGGGAAGAAGCTTTTCCTGATTTGCTGAGTGTGGGTTCAGGCTCCTGTTCCTCCTCCCTGATGGCAGAGGGAAGAAGCTGTTCCTGAATCGCTCAGTGTGTGTTTTCAGGCTCCTGTACCTCCTCCCTGATGGCGGAGGGGAAGAAGCTGTTCCTGAATCACTGAGTGTGTGTCTTCAGGCTCCTGTACCTCCTCCCTTATGGCGGAGGGGAAGAAGCTGTAACTGAATCTCTGAGTGTGTGTCTTCAGGCTCCTGTACCTCCTCCCTGATGGCGGAGGGGAAGAAGCTGTTCCTGAATCGCTGAGTGTGTGACTTCAGGCTCCTGTACCTCCTCCCTTATGGCGGAGGGGAAGAAGCTGTACCTGAATCTCTGAGTGTGTGTCTTCAGGATCCTGTACCTCCTCCCTGATGGCGCAGGGGAAGAAGCTGTTCCTGAATCGTTGAGTGTGTGTCTTCAGGCTCCTGTACCTCCTCCCTGATGGCGGAGGGGAAGAAGCTGTTCCTGAATCGCTGAGTGTATGTCTTCAGGCTCCTGTACCTCCTCCCTGATGGCGGAGGGGAAGAAGCTGTTCCTGAGTTGCTGAGTGTGTGTCTTCAGGCTCCTGTACCTCCTCCCTGATGGCAGAGGGAAGAAGCTGTTCCTGAATCGCTGAGTGTGTGTCTTCAGGCTCCTGTACCTCCTCCCAGATGGCGGAGGGGAAGTAGCCGTTCCTGAATCGCTGAGTGTGTGTCTTCATGCTCCTGTATCTCTTCCCTGATGGCAGAGGGAAGAAGCTGTTCCTGAATCGCTGAGTGTGTGTCTTCAGGCTCCTGTACTGCCTCCCTGATGGCGGAGGGGAAGAAGCTGTTCCTGAATCGCTGAGTGTGAGTCTTCAGGCTCCTGTACCTCCTCCCTGATGGCCGAGGGAAGAAGCTTTTCCTGAATCGCTGAGTGTGTGTCTTCAGGCTCCTGTACCACTTCCCTGATGGAAGAGGGAAGAAGCTGTTCCTGAATCGCTGAGTGTGTGTCTTCAGGCTCCTGTACCTCCTCCCTGATGGCGGAGGGGAAGAAGCTGTTCCTGAATCGCTGAGTGTGTGTCTTCAGGCTCCTGTACCTCCTCCCTGATGGCAGAGGGAAGAAGCTTTTCCTGATTTGCTGAGTGTGTGTTCAGGCTCCTGTTCCTCCTCCCTGATGGCAGAGGGAAGAAGCTGTTCCTGAATCGCTCAGTGTGTGTTTTCAGGCTCCTGTACCTCCTCCCTGATGGCAGAGGGAAGAAGCTGTTCCTGAATCTCTGAGTGTGTGTCTTCAGTCTCCTGTATCTCCTCCCTGATGGCAGAGGGAAAAAGCTGTTCCTGAATCACTGAGTGTCTGTCTTCAGGCTCCTGTACCTCCTCCCTGATGGCGGAGGGGTAGAAGCTGTTCCTGAATCTCTGAGTGTGTGTCTTCAGTCTCCTGGACCTCATCCCTGATGGCGGAGGGGAAGAAGCTGTTCCTGAATCTCTGAGTGTGTGTATTCAGGATCTTGTACCTCCTACCTGATGGCGGAGGGGAAGAAGCTGTTGCTGAGTCGCAGAGTGTGTGTCTTCAGGCTCCTGTACCTCCTCCCTGATGGCGGAGGGGAAGAAGCTGTTCCTGAATCGCTGAGTGTGTGTCTTCAGGCTCCTGTACCTCCTCCCTGATTGCAGAGTGGAAGAAGCTGTTCGTGAATCTCTGAGTGTGTGTCTTCAGGATATTGTACCTCCACCCTGATGGCAGAGGGGAAGAAGCTGTTCCTGAATCGCTGAGTGTGTGTCTTCAGGCTCCTGTACCTCCTCCCTGATGGCGGAGGGGAAGAAGCTGTTCCTGAGTTGCTGAGTGTGTGTCTTCAGGCTCCTGTACCTCCTCCCTGATGGCAGAGGGAAGAAGCTGTTCCTGAATCGCTGAGTGTGTGTCTTCATGCTCCTGTACCTCCTCCCTGATGGCGGAGGGGAAGAAGCTGTTCCAGAATCATTGTGAGTCTGTCTTCAGGCTCCTGTACCTCCTCCCTGATGGCAGAGGGAAGAAGCCGTTCCTGAATCGCTGAGTGTGTGTCTTCAGGATCCTGTACCTCCTCCCTGATGGCGGAGGGGAAGTAGCCGTTCCTGAATCGCTGAGTGTGTGTCTTCAGGCTCCTGTACCTCCTCCCTGATGGCGGAGGGGAAGAAGCTGTTCCTGAATCGCTGAGTGTGTGTCTTCAGGCTCCTGTACGTCCTCCCTGATGGCAGAGGGAAGAAGCTTTTCCTGATTTGCTGAGTGTGTGTTTTCAGGCTCCTGTACCTCCTCCCTGATGGCGGAGGGGAAGAAGCTGTACCTGAATCTCTGAGTGTGTGTCTTCAGGATCCTGTACCTCCACCCTGACGGCGCAGGGGAAGAAGCTGTTCCTGAATCGTTGAGTGTGTGTCTTCAGGATTCTGTACCTCCACCTTGATGGCAGAGGGGAAGAAGCTGTTCTTGAATCGCTGAGTGTGTGTCTTCAGGCCCCTATTCCTCCTCCCTGATGGAGGAGGGGAAGAAGCTGTTCCTGAGTCGCTGAGTGTGTCTCTTCAGGCTCCTGTACCTCCTCCCTGATGGTGGAGGTGAAGAAGCTGTTCCTGAATCTCTGAGTGTGTGCCTTCAGGCTCCTGTACCTCCTCCCTGATGGCGGAGGGGAAGAAGCTGTTCCTGCGTCGCTGATTGTGTGCCTTCAGGCTCCTGTACCTTCTCCCTGATGGCGGAGGGCAAGAAGCTGTTCTTGAATCTTTGAGAGTGTGTCTTCAGGCTCCTGTACCTCCTCCCTGATGGCATAGGGAAGAAGCTGTTCCTGAATCTCTGAGTGTGTGTCTTCAGGATCCTGTACCTCCTCCCTGATGGCGGAGGGGAAGAAGCTGTTCCTGAGTCGCAGAGTGTGTGTCTTCAGGATCCTGTACCTCCTCCCTGATGGCGGAGGGGAAGAAGCTGTTTCTGAATCGATGAGTGTGTGCCTTCAGGCTCCTGTACCTTCTCCCTGATGGCGGAGGGGAAGAAGCTGTTCCTGAATCTTTGAGAGTGTGTCTTCAGGCTCCTGTACCTCCTCCCTGATGGCATAGGGAAGAAGCTGTTCCTGAATCGCTGAGTTTTTGTCTTCAGGCTCCTGTACCTCCTCCCTGATGGCGGTGGGGAAGTAGCTGTTCCTGAATCGCTGAGTGTGTGTCTTCAGGCTCCTGTACCACTTCCCTGATGGCAGAGGGAAGAAGCTGTTCCTGAATCTCTGAGTGTGTGTCTTCAGTCTCCTGTACCTCCTCACTGATGGCAGAGGGAAAAAGCTGTTCCTGAATCACTGAGTGTCTGTCATCAGGCTCCTGTACCTCCTCCCTGATGGCGGAGGGGTAGAAGCTGTTCCTGAATCTCTGAGTGTGTGTCTTCAGTCTCCTGTACCTCATCCCTGATGGCGGAGGGGAAGAAGCTGTTCCTGAATCTCTGAGTGTGTGTATTCAGGATCTTGTACCTCCTACCTGATGGCGGAGGGGAAGAAGCTGTTCCTGAGTCGCAGAGTGTGTGTCTTCAGGCTCCTGTACCTCCTCCCTGATGTCGGAGGGGAAGAAGCTGTTCCTGAATCGCTGAGTGTGTGTCTTCAGGCTCCTGTACCTCCTCCCTGATGGGAGAGGGGAAGAAGCTGTTCCTGAATCGATGAGTGTGTGTCTTCGGGCTCCTGTACCTCCTCCCTGATTGCAGAGTGGAAGAAGCTGTTCGTGAATCTCTGAGTGTGTGTCTTCAGGATCTTGTACCTCCACCCTGATGGCAGAGGGGAAGAAGCTGTTCCTGAATCGCTGAGTGTGTGTCTTCAGGCTCCTGTACCTCCTCCCTGATGGCGGAGGGGAAGAAGCTGTTCCTGAGTTGCTGAGTGTGTGTCTTCAGGCTCCTGTACCTCCTCCCTGATGGCAGAGGGAAGAAGCTGTTCCTGAATCGCTGAGTGTGTGTCTTCAGGCTCCTGTACCTCCTCCCTGATGGCGGAGTGGAAGTAGCCGTTCCTGAATCGCTGAGTGTGTGTCTTCATGCTCCTGTATCTCTTCCCTGATGGCAGAGGGAAGAAGCTGTTCCTGAATCGCTGAGTGTGTGTCTTCATGCTCCTGTACCTCCTCCATGATTGCAGAGGGAAGAAGCTGTTCCTGAATCGCTGAGTGTGTGTCTTCAGGCTCCTGTACCTCCTCCCTGATGGCGGAGGGGAAGAAGCTGTTCCTGAATCTCTGAGTGTGTGTCTTCAGTCTCCTGTACCTCATCCCTGATGGCGGAGGGGAAGAAGCTGTTCCTGAGTCGCAGAGTGTGTGTCTTCAGGCTCCTGTACCTCCTCCCTGATGGCGGAGGGGAAGAAGCTGTTCCTGAATCGATGAGTGTGTGCCTTCAGGCTCCTGTACCTCCTCCCTGATGGCGGAGGGTTAGAAGCTTTCCTGAATCGCTGAGTGTTGTCTTCAGGCTCCTGTACCTCCTCCCTGATGGCGGAGGGGAAGAAGCTGTGTCTGAGTCGCTGAGTATGTGTCTTCAGGTCCTGTACCTCCTCCCTGATGGCAGAGGGGAAGAAGCTGTTCCTGAATCGCTGAGTGTTGTCTTCAGGCTCCTGTACCTCCTCCCTGATGGCGGAGGGGAAGAAGCTGTTCACGAATAGCTGAGTGTGTGTCTTCAGGCTCCTGTACCTCCTCCATGATGGCAGAGGGAAGAAGCTGTTCCTGAATCGCTGAGTGTGTGTCTTCAGGCTCCTGTACCTCCTCCCTGATGGCGGAGGGGAAGAAGCTGTTCCTGAATCGCTGAGTGTGTGTCTTCAGGCTCCTGTACCTCCTCCCTGATGGCAGAGGGAAGAAGCTTTTCCTGATTTGCTGAGTGTGTGTTCAGGCTCCTGTTCCTCCTCCCTGATGGCAGAGGGAAGAAGCTGTTCCTGAATCGCTCAGTGTGTGTTTTCAGGCTCCTGAACCTCCTCCCTGATGGCGGAGGGGAAGAAGCTGTTCCTGAATCGCTGAGTGTGTGTCTTCAGGCTCCTGTACCTCCTCCCTTATGGCGGAGGGGAAGAAGCTGTAACTGAATCTCTGAGTGTGTGTCTTCAGGCTCCTGTACCTCCTCCCTGATGGCGGAGGGGAAGAAGGTGTTCCTGAATCGCTGAGTGTGTGACTTCAGGCTCCTGTACCTCCTCCCTTATGGCGGAGGGGAAGAAGCTGTACCTGAATCTCTGAGTGTGTGTCTTCAGGATCCTGTACCTCCTCCCTGATGGCGCAGGGGAAGAAGCTGTTCCTGAATCGTTGAGTGTGTGTCTTCAGGCTCCTGTACCTCCTCCCTGATGGCGGAGGGGAAGAAGCTGTTCCTGAATCGCTGAGTGTATGTCTTCAGGCTCCTGTACCTCCTCCCTGATGGCGGAGGGGAAGAAGCTGTTCCTGAGTTGCTGAGTGTGTGTCTTCAGGCTCCTGTACCTCCTCCCTGATGGCAGAGGGAAGAAGCTGTTCCTGAATCGCTGAGTGTGTGTCTTCAGGCTCCTGTACCTCCTCCCAGATGGCGGAGGGGAAGTAGCCGTTCCTGAATCGCTGAGTGTGTGTCTTCATGCTCCTGTATCTCTTCCCTGATGGCAGAGGGAAGAAGCTGTTCCTGAATCGCTGAGTGTGTGTCTTCAGGCTCCTGTACCGCCTCCCTGATGGCGGAGGGGAAGAAGCTGTTCCTGAATCGCTGAGTGTGAGTCTTCAGGCTCCTGTACCTCCTCCCTGATGGCCGAGGGAAGAAGCTTTTCCTGAATCGCTGAGTGTGTGTCTTCAGGCTCCTGTACCACTTCTCTGATGGAAGAGGGAAGAAGCTGTTCCTGAATCGCTGAGTGTGTGTCTTCAGTCTCCTGTACCTCCTCACTGATGGCAGAGGGAAAAAGCTGTTCCTGAATCACTGAGTGTCTGTCATCAGGCTCCTGTACCTCCTCCCTGATGGCGGAGGGGTAGAAGCTGTTCCTGAATCTCTGAGTGTGTGTCTTCAGTCTCCTGTACCTCATCCCTGATGGCGGAGGGGAAGAAGCTGTTCCTGAATCTCTGAGTGTGTGTATTCAGGATCTTGTACCTCCTACCTGATGGCGGAGGGGAAGAAGCTGTTCCTGAGTCGCAGAGTGTGTGTCTTCAGGCTCCTGTACCTCCTCCCTGATGTCGGAGGGGAAGAAGCTGTTCCTGAATCGCTGAGTGTGTGTCTTCAGGCTCCTGTACCTCCTCCCTGATGGGAGAGGGGAAGAAGCTGTTCCTGAATCGATGAGTGTGTGTCTTCGGGCTCCTGTACCTCCTCCCTGATTGCAGAGTGGAAGAAGCTGTTCGTGAATCTCTGAGTGTGTGTCTTCAGGATCTTGTACCTCCACCCTGATGGCAGAGGGGAAGAAGCTGTTCCTGAATCGCTGAGTGTGTGTCTTCAGGCTCCTGTACCTCCTCCCTGATGGCGGAGGGGAAGAAGCTGTTCCTGAGTTGCTGAGTGTGTGTCTTCAGGCTCCTGTACCTCCTCCCTGATGGCAGAGGGAAGAAGCTGTTCCTGAATCGCTGAGTGTGTGTCTTCAGGCTCCTGTACCTCCTCCCTGATGGCGGAGTGGAAGTAGCCGTTCCTGAATCGCTGAGTGTGTGTCTTCATGCTCCTGTATCTCTTCCCTGATGGCAGAGGGAAGAAGCTGTTCCTGAATCGCTGAGTGTGTGTCTTCATGCTCCTGTACCTCCTCCATGATTGCAGAGGGAAGAAGCTGTTCCTGAATCGCTGAGTGTGTGTCTTCAGGCTCCTGTACCTCCTCCCTGATGGCGGAGGGGAAGAAGCTGTTCCTGAATCTCTGAGTGTGTGTCTTCAGTCTCCTGTACCTCATCCCTGATGGCGGAGGGGAAGAAGCTGTTCCTGAGTCGCAGAGTGTGTGTCTTCAGGCTCCTGTACCTCCTCCCTGATGGCGGAGGGGAAGAAGCTGTTCCTGAATCGATGAGTGTGTGCCTTCAGGCTCCTGTACCTCCTCCCTGATGGCGGAGGGTTAGAAGCTTTCCTGAATCGCTGAGTGTTGTCTTCAGGCTCCTGTACCTCCTCCCTGATGGCGGAGGGGAAGAAGCTGTGTCTGAGTCGCTGAGTATGTGTCTTCAGGTCCTGTACCTCCTCCCTGATGGCGGAGGGGAAGAAGCTGTTCACGAATAGCTGAGTGTGTGTCTTCAGGCTCCTGTACCTCCTCCATGATGGCAGAGGGAAGAAGCTGTTCCTGAATCGCTGAGTGTGTGTCTTCAGGCTCCTGTACCTCCTCCCTGATGGCGGAGGGGAAGAAGCTGTTCCTGAATCGCTGAGTGTGTGTCTTCAGGCTCCTGTACCTCCTCCCTGATGGCAGAGGGAAGAAGCTTTTCCTGATTTGCTGAGTGTGTGTTCAGGCTCCTGTTCCTCCTCCCTGATGGCAGAGGGAAGAAGCTGTTCCTGAATCGCTCAGTGTGTGTTTTCAGGCTCCTGAACCTCCTCCCTGATGGCGGAGGGGAAGAAGCTGTTCCTGAATCGCTGAGTGTGTGTCTTCAGGCTCCTGTACCTCCTCCCTTATGGCGGAGGGGAAGAAGCTGTAACTGAATCTCTGAGTGTGTGTCTTCAGGCTCCTGTACCTCCTCCCTGATGGCGGAGGGGAAGAAGCTGTTCCTGAATCGCTGAGTGTGTGACTTCAGGCTCCTGTACCTCCTCCCTTATGGCGGAGGGGAAGAAGCTGTACCTGAATCTCTGAGTGTGTGTCTTCAGGATCCTGTACCTCCTCCCTGATGGCGCAGGGGAAGAAGCTGTTCCTGAATCGTTGAGTGTGTGTCTTCAGGCTCCTGTACCTCCTCCCTGATGGCGGAGGGGAAGAAGCTGTTCCTGAATCGCTGAGTGTATGTCTTCAGGCTCCTGTACCTCCTCCCTGATGGCGGAGGGGAAGAAGCTGTTCCTGAGTTGCTGAGTGTGTGTCTTCAGGCTCCTGTACCTCCTCCCTGATGGCAGAGGGAAGAAGCTGTTCCTGAATCGCTGAGTGTGTGTCTTCAGGCTCCTGTACCTCCTCCCAGATGGCGGAGGGGAAGTAGCCGTTCCTGAATCGCTGAGTGTGTGTCTTCATGCTCCTGTATCTCTTCCCTGATGGCAGAGGGAAGAAGCTGTTCCTGAATCGCTGAGTGTGTGTCTTCAGGCTCCTGTACCGCCTCCCTGATGGCGGAGGGGAAGAAGCTGTTCCTGAATCGCTGAGTGTGAGTCTTCAGGCTCCTGTACCTCCTCCCTGATGGCCGAGGGAAGAAGCTTTTCCTGAATCGCTGAGTGTGTGTCTTCAGGCTCCTGTACCACTTCTCTGATGGAAGAGGGAAGAAGCTGTTCCTGAATCGCTGAGTGTGTGTCTTCAGGCTCCTGTACCTCCTCCCTGATGGCGGAGGTGAAGAAGCTGTTCCTGAATCTCTGAGTGTGTGTCTTCAGTCTCTTGTACCTCATCCCTGATGGCGGAGGGGAAGAAGCTGTTCCTGAGTCGCAGAGTGTGTGTCTTCAGGCTCCTATACCTCCTCCCTGATGGCGGAGGGGAAGAAGCTGTTCCTGAATCGATGAGTGTGTGCCTTCAGGCTCCTGTACCTCCTCCCTGATGGCGGAGGGTTAGAAGCTTTCCTGAATCGCTGAGTGTTGTCTTCAGGCTCCTGTACCTCCTCCCTGATGGCGGAGGGGAAGAAGCTGTTCCTGAGTCGCTGAGTATGTGTCTTCAGGTCCTGTACCTCCTCCCTGATGGCGGAGGGGAAGAAGCTGTTCCTGAATAGCTGAGTGTGTGTCTTCAGGCTCCTGTACCTCCTCCCTGATGGCGGAGGGGAAGAAGCTGTTCCTGAATCGCTGAGTGTGTGTCTTCAGGCTCCTGTACCTCCTCCCTGATGGCAGAGGGAAGAAGCTTTTCCTGATTTGCTGAGTGTGTGTCTTCAGGCTCCTGTTCCTCCTCCCTGATGGCAGAGGGAAGAAGCTGTTCCTGAATCGCTCAGTGTGTGTTTTCAGGCTCCTGTACCTCCTCCCTGATGGCGGAGGGGAAGAAGCTGTTCCTGAATCGCTGAGTGTGTGTCTTCAGGCTCCTATACCTCCTCCCTGATGGCGGAGGGGAAGAAGCTGTTCCTGAGTCGCTGAGTGTGTGTCTTCAGGCTCCTGTACCTCCTCCCTGATGGCGGAGGGGAAGAAGCTGTTCCTGAATCTTTGAGAGTGTGTCTTCAGGCTCCTGTACCTCCTGCCTGATGGCGGTGGGGAAGTAGCTGTTCCTGAATCGCTGAGTGTGTGTCTTCAGGCTCCTGTACCACTTCCCTGATGGCAGAGGGAAGAAGCTGTTCCTGAATCGCTGAGTGTGTGTCTTCAGGCTCCTGTACCTCCTCCCTGATGGCGGAGGGGAAGAAGCTGTTCCTGAATCTCTGAGTGTGTGTCTTCAGTCTCCTGTACCACATCCCTGATGGCGGAGGGGAAGAAGCTGTTCCTGAGTCGCAGAGTGTGTGTCTTCAGGCTCCTGTACCTCCTCCCTGATGGCGGAGGGGAAGAAGCTGTTCCTGAATCGATGAGTGTGTGCCTTCAGGCTCCTGTACCTCCTCCTTGATGGCGGAGGGGAAGAAGCTGTTCCTGAATCATTGTGAGTCTGTCTTCAGGCTCCTGTACCTCCTCCCTGATGGCAGAGGGGAAGTAGCCGTTCCTGAATGGCTGAGTGTGTGTCTTCAGGCTCCTGTATCTCTTCCCTGATGGCAGAGGGAAGAAGCTGTTCCTGAATCGCTGAGTGTGTGTCTTTATGCTCCTGTACCTCCTCCCTGATGGCGGAGGGGAAGAAGCTGTTCCTGAATCGCTGAGTGTGTGTCTTCAGGCTCCTGTACCTCCTCCCTGATGGCAGAGGGAAGAAGCTTTTCCTGATTTGCTGAGTGTGTGTCTTCAGGCTCCTGTTCCTCCTCCCTGTTGGCAGAGGGAAGAAGCTGTTCCTGAATCGCTCAGTGTGTGTTTTCAGGCTCCTGTACCTCCTCCCTGATGGCGGAGGGGAAGAAGCTGTTCCTGAATCGCTGAGTGTGTGTCTTCAGGCTCCTGTACCTCCTCCCTAATGGCGGAGGGGAAGAAGCTGTACCTGAATCTCTGAGTGTGTGTCTTCAGGATCCTGTACCTCCTCCCTGATGGCGCAGGGGAAGAAGCTGTTCCTGAATCGTTGAGTGTGTGTCTTCAGGATTCTGTACCTCCACCTTGATGGCAGAGGGGAAGAAGCTGTTCTTGAATCGCTGAGTGTGTGTCTTCAGGCTCCTATACATTCTCCCTGATGGCGGAGGGGAAGAAGCTGTTCCTGAGTTGCTGAGTGTGTGTCTTCAGGCTCCTGTACCTCCTCCCTGATGGCAGAGGGAAGAAGCTGTTCCTGAATCGCTGAGTGTGTGTCTTCAGGCTCCTGTACCTCCTCCCAGATGGCGGAGGGGAAGTAGCCGTTCCTGAATCGCTGAGTGTGTGTCTTCATGCTCCTGTATCTCTTCCCTGATGGCAGAGGGAAGAAGCTGTTCCTGAATCGCTGAGTGTGTGTCTTCAGGCTCCTGTACCGCCTCCCTGATGGCGGAGGGGAAGAAGCTGTTCCTGAATCGCTGAGTGTGAGTCTTCAGGCTCCTGTACCTCCTCCCTGATGGCCGAGGGAAGAAGCTTTTCCTGAATCGCTGAGTGTGTGTCTTCAGGCTCCTGTACCACTTCTCTGATGGAAGAGGGAAGAAGCTGTTCCTGAATCGATGAGTGTGTGCCTTCAGGCTCCTGTACCTCCTCCCTGATGGCGGAGGGGAAGAAGCTGTTCCTGAGTCGCTGAGTATGTGTCTTCAGGTCCTGTACCTCCTCCCTGATGGCGGAGGGGAAGAAGCTGTTCCTGAATAGCTGAGTGTGTGTCTTCAGGCTCCTGTACCTCCTCCCTGATGGCGGAGGGGAAGAAGCTGTTCCTGAATCGCTGAGTGTGTGTCTTCAGGCTCCTGTACCTCCTCCCTGATGGCAGAGGGAAGAAGCTTTTCCTGATTTGCTGAGTGTGTGTCTTCAGGCTCCTGTTCCTCCTCCCTGTTGGCAGAGGGAAGAAGCTGTTCCTGAATCGCTCAGTGTGTGTTTTCAGGCTCCTGTACCTCCTCCCTGATGGCGGAGGGGAAGAAGCTGTTCCTGAATCGCTGAGTGTGTGTCTTCAGGCTCCTGTACCTCCTCCCTAATGGCGGAGGGGAAGAAGCTGTTCCTGAATAGCTGAGTGTGTGTCTTCAGGCTCCTGTACCTCCTCCCTGATGGCGGAGGGGAAGAAGCTGTTCCTGAATCGCTGAGTGTGTGTCTTCAGGCTCCTGTACCTCCTCCCTGATGGCAGAGGGAAGAAGCTTTTCCTGATTTGCTGAGTGTGTGTCTTCAGGCTCCTGTTCCTCCTCCCTGATGGCAGAGGGAAGAAGCTGTTCCTGAATCGCTCAGTGTGTGTTTTCAGGCTCCTGTACCTCCTCCCTGATGGCGGAAGGGAAGAAGCTGTTCCTGAATCGCTGAGTGTGTGTCTTCAGGCTCCTATACCTCCTCCCTGATGGCGGAGGGGAAGAAGCTGTTCCTGAGTCGCTGAGTGTGTGTCTTCAGGCTCCTGTACCTCCTCCCTGATGGCGGAGGGGAAGAAGCTGTTCCTGAATCTTTGAGAGTGTGTCTTCAGGCTCCTGTACCTCCTGCCTGATGGCGGTGGGGAAGTAGCTGTTCCTGAATCGCTGAGTGTGTGTCTTCAGGCTCCTGTACCACTTCCCTGATGGCAGAGGGAAGAAGCTGTTCCTGAATCGCTGAGTGTGTGTCTTCCGGCTCCTGTACCTCCTCCCTGATGGCGGAGGGGAAGAAGCTGTTCCTGAATCTCTGAGTGTGTGTCTTCAGTCTCCTGTACCACATCCCTGATGGCGGAGGGGAAGAAGCTGTTCCTGAGTCGCAGAGTGTGTGTCTTCAGGCTCCTGTACCTCCTCCCTGATGGCGGAGGGGAAGAAGCTGTTCCTGAATCGATGAGTGTGTGCCTTCAGGCTCCTGTACCTCCTCCCTGATGGCGGAGGGGAAGAAGCTGTTCCTGAATCATTGTGAGTCTGTCTTCAGGCTCCTGTACCTCCTCCCTGATGGCAGAGGGGAAGTAGCCGTTCCTGAATGGCTGAGTGTGTGTCTTCAGGCTCCTGTATCTCTTCCCTGATGGCAGAGGGAAGAAGCTGTTCCTGAATCGCTGAGTGTGTGTCTTTATGCTCCTGTACCTCCTCCCTGATGGCGGAGGGGAAGAAGCTGTTCCTGAATCGCTGAGTGTGTGTCTTCAGGCTCCTGTACCTCCTCCCTGATGGCAGAGGGAAGAAGCTTTTCCTGATTTGCTGAGTGTGTGTCTTCAGGCTCCTGTTCCTCCTCCCTGTTGGCAGAGGGAAGAAGCTGTTCCTGAATCGCTCAGTGTGTGTTTTCAGGCTCCTGTACCTCCTCCCTGATGGCGGAGGGGAAGAAGCTGTTCCTGAATCGCTGAGTGTGTGTCTTCAGGCTCCTGTACCTCCTCCCTAATGGCGGAGGGGAAGAAGCTGTACCTGAATCTCTGAGTGTGTGACTTCAGGATCCTGTACCTCCTCCCTGATGGCGCAGGGGAAGAAGCTGTTCCTGAATCGTTGAGTGTGTGTCTTCAGGATTCTGTACCTCCACCTTGATGGCAGAGGGGAAGAAGCTGTTCTTGAATCGCTGAGTGTGTGTCTTCAGGCTCCTATACATTCTCCCTGATGGCGGAGGGGAAGAAGCTGTTCCTGAGTTGCTGAGTGTGTGTCTTCAGGCTCCTGTACCTCCTCCCTGATGGCAGAGGGAAGAAGCTGTTCCTGAATCGCTGAGTGTGTGTCTTCAGGCTCCTGTACCTCCTCCCAGATGGCGGAGGGGAAGTAGCCGTTCCTGAATCGCTGAGTGTGTGTCTTCATGCTCCTGTATCTCTTCCCTGATGGCAGAGGGAAGAAGCTGTTCCTGAATCGCTGAGTGTGTGTCTTCAGGCTCCTGTACCGCCTCCCTGATGGCGGAGGGGAAGAAGCTGTTCCTGAATCGCTGAGTGTGAGTCTTCAGGCTCCTGTACCTCCTCCCTGATGGCCGAGGGAAGAAGCTTTTCCTGAATCGCTGAGTGTGTGTCTTCAGGCTCCTGTACCACTTCTCTGATGGAAGAGGGAAGAAGCTGTTCCTGAATCGATGAGTGTGTGCCTTCAGGCTCCTGTACCTCCTCCCTGATGGCGGAGGGTTAGAAGCTTTCCTGAATCGCTGAGTGTTGTCTTCAGGCTCCTGTACCTCCTCCCTGATGGCGGAGGGGAAGAAGCTGTTCCTGAGTCGCTGAGTATGTGTCTTCAGGTCCTGTACCTCCTCCCTGATGGCGGAGGGGAAGAAGCTGTTCCTGAATAGCTGAGTGTGTGTCTTCAGGCTCCTGTACCTCCTCCCTGATGGTGGAGGGGAAGAAGCTGTTCCTGAATCGCTGAGTGTGTGTCTTCAGGCTCCTGTACCTCCTCCCTGATGGCAGAGGGAAGAAGCTTTTCCTGATTTGCTGAGTGTGTGTCTTCAGGCTCCTGTTCCTCCTCCCTGTTGGCAGAGGGAAGAAGCTGTTCCTGAATCGCTCAGTGTGTGTTTTCAGGCTCCTGTACCTCCTCCCTGATGGCGGAGGGGAAGAAGCTGTTCCTGAATCGCTGAGTGTGTGTCTTCAGGCTCCTGTACCTCCTCCCTAATGGCGGAGGGGAAGAAGCTGTACCTGAATCTCTGAGTGTGTGTCTTCAGGATCCTGTACCTCCTCCCTGATGGCGCAGGGGAAGAAGCTGTTCCTGAATCGTTGAGTGTGTGTCTTCAGGATTCTGTACCTCCACCTTGATGGCAGAGGGGAAGAAGCTGTTCTTGAATCGCTGAGTGTGTGTCTTCAGGCTCCTATACATTCTCCCTGATGGCGGAGGGGAAGAAGCTGTTCCTGAGTTGCTGAGTGTGTGTCTTCAGGCTCCTGTACCTCCTCCCTGATGGCAGAGGGAAGAAGCTGTTCCTGAATCGCTGAGTGTGTGTCTTCAGGCTCCTGTACCTCCTCCCAGATGGCGGAGGGGAAGTAGCCGTTCCTGAATCGCTGAGTGTGTGTCTTCATGCTCCTGTATCTCTTCCCTGATGGCAGAGGGAAGAAGCTGTTCCTGAATCGCTGAGTGTGTGTCTTCAGGCTCCTGTACCGCCTCCCTGATGGCGGAGGGGAAGAAGCTGTTCCTGAATCGCTGAGTGTGAGTCTTCAGGCTCCTGTACCTCCTCCCTGATGGCCGAGGGAAGAAGCTTTTCCTGAATCGCTGAGTGTGTGTCTTCAGGCTCCTGTACCACTTCTCTGATGGAAGAGGGAAGAAGCTGTTCCTGAATCGATGAGTGTGTGCCTTCAGGCTCCTGTACCTCCTCCCTGATGGCGGAGGGTTAGAAGCTTTCCTGAATCGCTGAGTGTTGTCTTCAGGCTCCTGTACCTCCTCCCTGATGGCGGAGGGGAAGAAGCTGTTCCTGAGTCGCTGAGTATGTGTCTTCAGGTCCTGTACCTCCTCCCTGATGGCGGAGGGGAAGAAGCTGTTCCTGAATAGCTGAGTGTGTGTCTTCAGGCTCCTGTACCTCCTCCCTGATGGCGGAGGGGAAGAAGCTGTTCCTGAATCGCTGAGTGTGTGTCTTCAGGCTCCTGTACCTCCACCCTGATGGCAGAGGGAAGAAGCTTTTCCTGATTTGCTGAGTGTGTGTCTTCAGGCTCCTGTTCCTCCTCCCTGATGGCAGAGGGAAGAAGCTGTTCCTGAATCGCTCAGTGTGTGTTTTCAGGCTCCTGTACCTCCTCCCTGATGGCGGAGGGGAAGAAGCAGTTCCTGAATCGCTGAGTGTGTGTCTTCAGGCTCCTATACCTCCTCCCTGATGGCGGAGGGGAAGAAGCTGTTCCTGAGTCGCTGAGTGTGTGTCTTCAGGCTCCTGTACCTCCTCCCTGATGGCGGAGGGGAAGAAGCTGTTCCTGAATCTTTGAGAGTGTGTCTTCAGGCTCCTGTACCTCCTGCCTGATGGCGGTGGGGAAGTAGCTGTTCCTGAATCGCTGAGTGTGTGTCTTCAGGCTCCTGTACCACTTCCCTGATGGCAGAGGGAAGAAGCTGTTCCTGAATCGCTGAGTGTGTGTCTTCAGGCTCCTGTACCTCCTCCCTGATGGCGGAGGGGAAGAAGCTGTTCCTGAATCTCTGAGTGTGTGTCTTCAGTCTCCTGTACCACATCCCTGATGGCGGAGGGGAAGAAGCTGTTCCTGAGTCGCAGAGTGTGTGTCTTCAGGCTCCTGTACCTCCTCCCTGATGGCGGAGGGGAAGAAGCTGTTCCTGAATCGATGAGTGTGTGCCTTCAGGCTCCTGTACCTCCTCCCTGATGGCGGAGGGGAAGAAGCTGTTCCTGAATCATTGTGAGTCTGTCTTCAGGCTCCTGTACCTCCTCCCTGATGGCAGAGGGGAAGTAGCCGTTCCTGAATGGCTGAGTGTGTGTCTTCAGGCTCCTGTATCTCTTCCCTGATGGCAGAGGGAAGAAGCTGTTCCTGAATCGCTGAGTGTGTGTCTTTATGCTCCTGTACCTCCTCCCTGATGGCGGAGGGGAAGAAGCTGTTCCTGAATCGCTGAGTGTGTGTCTTCAGGCTCCTGTACCTCCTCCCTGATGGCAGAGGGAAGAAGCTTTTCCTGATTTGCTGAGTGTGTGTCTTCAGGCTCCTGTTCCTCCTCCCTGTTGGCAGAGGGAAGAAGCTGTTCCTGAATCGCTCAGTGTGTGTTTTCAGGCTCCTGTACCTCCTCCCTGATGGCGGAGGGGAAGAAGCTGTTCCTGAATCGCTGAGTGTGTGTCTTCAGGCTCCTGTACCTCCTCCCTAATGGCGGAGGGGAAGAAGCTGTACCTGAATCTCTGAGTGTGTGTCTTCAGGATCCTGTACCTCCTCCCTGATGGCGCAGGGGAAGAAGCTGTTCCTGAATCGTTGAGTGTGTGTCTTCAGGATTCTGTACCTCCACCTTGATGGCAGAGGGGAAGAAGCTGTTCTTGAATCGCTGAGTGTGTGTCTTCAGGCTCCTATACATTCTCCCTGATGGCGGAGGGGAAGAAGCTGTTCCTGAGTCGCTGAGTGTGTGTCTTCAGGCTCCTGTACCTCCTCCCTGATGGCGGAGGGGAAGAAGCTGTTCCTGAATCGCTGAGTGTGTGTCTTCAGGCTCCTATACCTCCTCCCTGATGGAGGAGGGGAAGAAGCTGTTCCTGAGTCGCTGAGTGTGTGTCTTCAGGCTCCTGTACCTCCTCCCTGATGGTGGAGGTGAAGAAGCTGTTCCTGAACCTCTGAGTGTGTGCCTTCAGGCTCCTGTACCTCCTCCCTGATGGCGGAGGGGAAGAAGCCGTTCCTGCGTCGCTGAGTGTGTGCCTTCAGGCTCCTGTACCTTCTCCCTGATGGCGGAGGGGAAGAAGCTGTTCCTGAATCTTTGAGAGTGTGTCTTCAGGGTCCTGTACCTCCTCCCTGATGGCATAGGGAAGAAGCTGTTTCTGAATCGCTGAGTGTGTGTCTTCAGGCTCCTGTACCTCCTCCCTGATGGCGGAGGGGAAAAAGCTGTTCCTGAATCTCTGAGTGTGTGTCTTCAGTCTCCTGTACCTCCTCCCTGATGGCATAGGGAAGAAGCTGTTCCTGAATCGCTGAGTATTTGTCTTCAGGCTCCTGTACCTCCTCCCTGATGGCATAGGGAAGAAGCTGTTCCTGAATCGCTGAGTGTGTGTCTTCAGGCTCCTGTACCACTTCCCTGATGGCAGAGGGAAGAAGCTGTTCCTGAATCTCTGAGTGTGTGTCTTCAGTCTCCTGTCCCTCCTCCCTGATGGCAGAGGGAAAAAGCTGTTCCTGAATCACTGAGTGTGTGTCTTCAGGCTCCTGTACCTCCTCCCTGATGGCGGAGGGGTAGAAGCTGTTCCTGAATCTCTGAGTGTGTGTCTTCAGTCTCCTGTACCTCATCCCTGATGGCGGAGGGGAAGAAGCTGTTCCTGATTTGCTGAGTGTGTGTCTTCAGGCTCCTGTTCCTCCTCCCTGATGGCAGAGGGAAGAAGCTGTTCCTGAATCGCTCAGTGTGTGTTTTCAGGCTCCTGTACCTCCTCCCTGATGGCGGAGGGGAAGAAGCTGTTCCTGAATCGCTGAGTGTGTGTCTTCAGGCTCCTATACCTCCTCCCTGATGGCGGAGGGGAAGAAGCTGTTCCTGAGTCGCTGAGTGTGTGTCTTCAGGCTCCTGTACCTCCTCCCTGATGGCGGAGGGGAAGAAGCTGTTCCTGAATCTTTGAGAGTGTGTCTTCAGGCTCCTGTACCTCCTGCCTGATGGCGGTGGGGAAGTAGCTGTTCCTGAATCGCTGAGTGTGTGTCTTCAGGCTCCTGTACCACTTCCCTGATGGCAGAGGGAAGAAGCTGTTCCTGAATCGCTGAGTGTGTGTCTTCAGGCTCCTGTACCTCCTCCCTGATGGCGGAGGGGAAGAAGCTGTTCCTGAATCTCTGAGTGTGTGTCTTCAGTCTCCTGTACCACATCCCTGATGGCGGAGGGGAAGAAGCTGTTCCTGAGTCGCAGAGTGTGTGTCTTCAGGCTCCTGTACCTCCTCCCTGATGGCGAAGGGGAAGAAGCTGTTCCTGAATCGATGAGTGTGTGCCTTCAGGCTCCTGTACCTCCTCCCTGATGGCGGAGGGGAAGAAGCTGTTCCTGAATCATTGTGAGTCTGTCTTCAGGCTCCTGTACCTCCTCCCTGATGGCAGAGGGGAAGTAGCCGTTCCTGAATGGCTGAGTGTGTGTCTTCAGGCTCCTGTATCTCTTCCCTGATGGCAGAGGGAAGAAGCTGTTCCTGAATCGCTGAGTGTGTGTCTTTATGCTCCTGTACCTCCTCCCTGATGGCGGAGGGGAAGAAGCTGTTCCTGAATCGCTGAGTGTGTGTCTTCAGGCTCCTGTACCTCCTCCCTGATGGCAGAGGGAAGAAGCTTTTCCTGATTTGCTGAGTGTGTGTCTTCAGGCTCCTGTTCCTCCTCCCTGTTGGCAGAGGGAAGAAGCTGTTCCTGAATCGCTCAGTGTGTGTTTTCAGGCTCCTGTACCTCCTCCCTGATGGCGGAGGGGAAGAAGCTGTTCCTGAATCGCTGAGTGTGTGTCTTCAGGCTCCTGTACCTCCTCCCTAATGGCGGAGGGGAAGAAGCTGTACCTGAATCTCTGAGTGTGTGACTTCAGGATCCTGTACCTCCTCCCTGATGGCGCAGGGGAAGAAGCTGTTCCTGAATCGTTGAGTGTGTGTCTTCAGGATTCTGTACCTCCACCTTGATGGCAGAGGGGAAGAAGCTGTTCTTGAATCGCTGAGTGTGTGTCTTCAGGCTCCTATACATTCTCCCTGATGGCGGAGGGGAAGAAGCTGTTCCTGAGTTGCTGAGTGTGTGTCTTCAGGCTCCTGTACCTCCTCCCTGATGGCGGAGGGGAAGAAGCTGTTCCTGAGTCGCTGAGTATGTGTCTTCAGGTCCTGTACCTCCTCCCTGATGGCGGAGGGGAAGAAGCTTTTCCTGAATAGCTGAGTGTGTGTCTTCAGGCTCCTGTACCTCCTCCCTGATGGCGGAGGGGAAGAAGCTGTTCCTGAATCGCTGAGTGTGTGTCTTCAGGCTCCTGTACCTCCTCCCTGATGGCAGAGGGAAGAAGCTTTTCCTGATTTGCTGAGTGTGTGTCTTCAGGCTCCTGTTCCTCCTCCCTGTTGGCAGAGGGAAGAAGCTGTTCCTGAATCGCTCAGTGTGTGTTTTCAGGCTCCTGTACCTCCTCCCTGATGGCGGAGGGGAAGAAGCTGTTCCTGAATCGCTGAGTGTGTGTCTTCAGGCTCCTGTACCTCCTCCCTAATGGCGGAGGGGAAGAAGCTGTACCTGAATCTCTGAGTGTGTGTCTTCAGGATCCTGTACCTCCTCCCTGATGGCGCAGGGGAAGAAGCTGTTCCTGAATCGTTGAGTGTGTGTCTTCAGGATTCTGTACCTCCACCTTGATGGCAGAGGGGAAGAAGCTGTTCTTGAATCGCTGAGTGTGTGTCTTCAGGCTCCTATACATTCTCCCTGATGGCGGAGGGGAAGAAGCTGTTCCTGAGTTGCTGAGTGTGTGTCTTCAGGCTCCTGTACCTCCTCCCTGATGGCAGAGGGAAGAAGCTGTTCCTGAATCGCTGAGTGTGTGTCTTCAGGCTCCTGTACCTCCTCCCAGATGGCGGAGGGGAAGTAGCCGTTCCTGAATCGCTGAGTGTGTGTCTTCATGCTCCTGTATCTCTTCCCTGATGGCAGAGGGAAGAAGCTGTTCCTGAATCGCTGAGTGTGTGTCTTCAGGCTCCTGTACCGCCTCCCTGATGGCGGAGGGGAAGAAGCTGTTCCTGAATCGCTGAGTGTGAGTCTTCAGGCTCCTGTACCTCCTCCCTGATGGCCGAGGGAAGAAGCTTTTCCTGAATCGCTGAGTGTGTGTCTTCAGGCTCCTGTACCACTTCTCTGATGGAAGAGGGAAGAAGCTGTTCCTGAATCGATGAGTGTGTGCCTTCAGGCTCCTGTACCTCCTCCCTGATGGCGGAGGGTTAGAAGCTTTCCTGAATCGCTGAGTGTTGTCTTCAGGCTCCTGTACCTCCTCCCTGATGGCGGAGGGGAAGAAGCTGTTCCTGAGTCGCTGAGTATGTGTCTTCAGGTCCTGTACCTCCTCCCTGATGGCGGAGGGGAAGAAGCTGTTCCTGAATAGCTGAGTGTGTGTCTTCAGGCTCCTGTACCTCCTCCCTGATGGCGGAGGGGAAGAAGCTGTTCCTGAATCGCTGAGTGTGTGTCTTCAGGCTCCTGTACCTCCTCCCTGATGGCAGAGGGAAGAAGCTTTTCCTGATTTGCTGAGTGTGTGTCTTCAGGCTCCTGTTCCTCCTCCCTGATGGCAGAGGGAAGAAGCTGTTCCTGAATCGCTCAGTGTGTGTTTTCAGGCTCCTGTACCTCCTCCCTGATGGCGGAGGGGAAGAAGCTGTTCCTGAATCGCTGAGTGTGTGTCTTCAGGCTCCTATACCTCCTCCCTGATGGCGGAGGGGAAGAAGCTGTTCCTGAGTCGCTGAGTGTGTGTCTTCAGGCTCCTGTACCTCCTCCCTGATGGCGGAGGGGAAGAAGCTGTTCCTGAATCTTTGAGAGTGTGTCTTCAGGCTCCTGTACCTCCTGCCTGATGGCGGTGGGGAAGTAGCTGTTCCTGAATCGCTGAGTGTGTGTCTTCAGGCTCCTGTACCACTTCCCTGATGGCAGAGGGAAGAAGCTGTTCCTGAATCGCTGAGTGTGTGTCTTCAGGCTCCTGTACCTCCTCCCTGATGGCGGAGGGGAAGAAGCTGTTCCTGAATCTCTGAGTGTGTGTCTTCAGTCTCCTGTACCACATCCCTGATGGCGGAGGGGAAGAAGCTGTTCCTGAGTCGCAGAGTGTGTGTCTTCAGGCTCCTGTACCTCCTCCCTGATGGCGGAGGGGAAGAAGCTGTTCCTGAATCGATGAGTGTGTGCCTTCAGGCTCCTGTACCTCCTCCCTGATGGCGGAGGGGAAGAAGCTGTTCCTGAATCATTGTGAGTCTGTCTTCAGGCTCCTGTACCTCCTCCCTGATGGCAGAGGGGAAGTAGCCGTTCCTGAATGGCTGAGTGTGTGTCTTCAGGCTCCTGTATCTCTTCCCTGATGGCAGAGGGAAGAAGCTGTTCCTGAATCGCTGAGTGTGTGTCTTTATGCTCCTGTACCTCCTCCCTGATGGCGGAGGGGAAGAAGCTGTTCCTGAATCGCTGAGTGTGTGTCTTCAGGCTCCTGTACCTCCTCCCTGATGGCAGAGGGAAGAAGCTTTTCCTGATTTGCTGAGTGTGTGTCTTCAGGCTCCTGTTCCTCCTCCCTGTTGGCAGAGGGAAGAAGCTGTTCCTGAATCGCTCAGTGTGTGTTTTCAGGCTCCTGTACCTCCTCCCTGATGGCGGAGGGGAAGAAGCTGTTCCTGAATCGCTGAGTGTGTGTCTTCAGGCTCCTGTACCTCCTCCCTAATGGCGGAGGGGAAGAAGCTGTTCCTGAATCTCTGAGTGTGTGTCTTCAGGATCCTGTACCTCCTCCCTGATGGCGCAGGGGAAGAAGCTGTTCCTGAATCGTTGAGTGTGTGTCTTCAGGATTCTGTACCTCCACCTTGATGGCAGAGGGGAAGAAGCTGTTCTTGAATCGCTGAGTGTGTGTCTTCAGGCTCCTATACATTCTCCCTGATGGCGGAGGGGAAGAAGCTGTTCCTGAGTCGCTGAGTGTGTGTCTTCAGGCTCCTGTACCTCCTCCCTGATGGCGGAGGGGAAGAAGCTGTTCCTGAATCGCTGAGTGTGTGTCTTCAGGCTCCTATACCTCCTCCCTGATGGAGGAGGGGAAGAAGCTGTTCCTGAGTCGCTGAGTGTGTGTCTTCAGGCTCCTGTACCTCCTCCCTGATGGTGGAGGTGAAGAAGCTGTTCCTGAACCTCTGAGTGTGTGCCTTCAGGCTCCTGTACCTCCTCCCTGATGGCGGAGGGGAAGAAGCCGTTCCTGCGTCGCTGAGTGTGTGCCTTCAGGCTCCTGTACCTTCTCCCTGATGGCGGAGGGGAAGAAGCTGTTCCTGAATCTTTGAGAGTGTGTCTTCAGGGTCCTGTACCTCCTCCCTGATGGCATAGGGAAGAAGCTGTTTCTGAATCGCTGAGTGTGTGTCTTCAGGCTCCTGTACCTCCTCCCTGATGGCGGAGGGGAAAAAGCTGTTCCTGAATCTCTGAGTGTGTGTCTTCAGTCTCCTGTACCTCCTCCCTGATGGCATAGGGAAGAAGCTGTTCCTGAATCGCTGAGTGTGTGTCTTCAGGCTCCTGTACCTCCTCCCTGATGGCGGAGGGGAAGAAGCTGTTCCTGAATCTCTGAGTGTGTGTCTTCAGTCTCCTGTACCACATCCCTGATGGCGGAGGGGAAGAAGCTGTTCCCGAGTCGCAGAGTGTGTGTCTTCAGGCTCCTGTACCTCCTCCCTGATGGCGGAGGGGAAGAAGCTGTTCCTGAATCGATGAGTGTGTGCCTTCAGGCTCCTGTACCTCCTCCCTGATGGCGGAGGGGAAGAAGCTGTTCCTGAATCATTGTGAGTCTGTCTTCAGGCTCCTGTACCTCCTCCCTGATGGCAGAGGGGAAGTAGCCGTTCCTGAATGGCTGAGTGTGTGTCTTCAGGCTCCTGTATCTCTTCCCTGATGGCAGAGGGAAGAAGCTGTTCCTGAATCGCTGAGTGTGTGTCTTTATGCTCCTGTACCTCCTCCCTGATGGCGGAGGGGAAGAAGCTGTTCCTGAATCGCTGAGTGTGTGTCTTCAGGCTCCTGTACCTCCTCCCTGATGGCAGAGGGAAGAAGCTTTTCCTGATTTGCTGAGTGTGTGTCTTCAGGCTCCTGTTCCTCCTCCCTGTTGGCAGAGGGAAGAAGCTGTTCCTGAATCGCTCAGTGTGTGTTTTCAGGCTCCTGTACCTCCTCCCTGATGGCGGAGGGGAAGAAGCTGTTCCTGAATCGCTGAGTGTGTGTCTTCAGGCTCCTGTACCTCCTCCCTAATGGCGGAGGGGAAGAAGCTGTACCTGAATCTCTGAGTGTGTGTCTTCAGGATCCTGTACCTCCTCCCTGATGGCGCAGGGGAAGAAGCTGTTCCTGAATCGTTGAGTGTGTGTCTTCAGGATTCTGTACCTCCACCTTGATGGCAGAGGGGAAGAAGCTGTTCTTGAATCGCTGAGTGTGTGTCTTCAGGCTCCTATACATTCTCCCTGATGGCGGAGGGGAAGAAGCTGTTCCTGAGTCGCTGAGTGTGTGTCTTCAGGCTCCTGTACCTCCTCCCTGATGGCGGAGGGGAAGAAGCTGTTCCTGAATCGCTGAGTGTGTGTCTTCAGGCTCCTATACCTCCTCCCTGATGGAGGAGGGGAAGAAGCTGTTCCTGAGTCGCTGAGTGTGTGTCTTCAGGCTCCTGTACCTCCTCCCTGATGGTGGAGGTGAAGAAGCTGTTCCTGAACCTCTGAGTGTGTGCCTTCAGGCTCCTGTACCTCCTCCCTGATGGCGGAGGGGAAGAAGCCGTTCCTGCGTCGCTGAGTGTGTGCCTTCAGGCTCCTGTACCTTCTCCCTGATGGCGGAGGGGAAGAAGCTGTTCCTGAATCTTTGAGAGTGTGTCTTCAGGGTCCTGTACCTCCTCCCTAATGGCATAGGGAAGAAGCTGTTTCTGAATCGCTGAGTGTGTGTCTTCAGGCTCCTGTACCTCCTCCCTGATGGCGGAGGGGAAAAAGCTGTTCCTGAATCTCTGAGTGTGTGTCTTCAGTCTCCTGTACCTCCTCCCTGATGGCATAGGGAAGAAGCTGTTCCTGAATCGCTGAGTATTTGTCTTCAGGCTCCTGTACCTCCTCCCTGATGGCATAGGGAAGAAGCTGTTCCTGAATCGCTGAGTGTGTGTCTTCAGGCTCCTGTACCACTTCCCTGATGGCAGAGGGAAGAAGCTGTTCCTGAATCTCTGAGTGTGTGTCTTCAGTCTCCTGTCCCTCCTCCCTGATGGCAGAGGGAAAAAGCTGTTCCTGAATCACTGAGTGTGTGTCTTCAGGCTCCTGTACCTCCTCCCTGATGGCGGAGGGGTAGAAGCTGTTCCTGAATCTCTGAGTGTGTGTCTTCAGTCTCCTGTACCTCATCCCTGATGGCGGAGGGGAAGAAGCTGTTCCTGAATCTCTGAGTGTGTGTATTCAGGATCTTGTACCTCCTACCTGATGGCGGAGGGGAAGACGCTGTTCCTGAGTTGCAGAGTGTGTGTCTTCAGGCTCCTGTACCTCCTCCCTGATGGCGGAGGGGAAGAAGCTGTTCCTGAATCGCTGAGTTTGTGTCTTCAGGCTCCTGTACCTCCTCCCTGATGGGAGAGGGGAAGAAGCTGTTCCTGAATCGATGAGTGTGTGTCTTCGGGCTCCTGTACCTCCTCCCTGATTGCAGAGTGGAAGAAGCTGTTCGTGAATCTCTGAGTGTGTGTCTTCAGGATCTTGTACCTCCACCCTGATGGCAGAGGGGAAGAAGCTGTTCCTGAATCGCTGAGTGTGTGTCTTCAGGCTCCTGTACCTCCTCCCTGATGGTGGAGGGGAAGAAGCTGTCCCTGAGTTGCTGAGTGTGTGTCTTCAGGCTCCTGTACCTCCTCCCTGATGGCAGAGGGAAGAAGCTGTTCCTGAATCGCTGAGTGTGTGTCTTCAGGCTCCTGTACCTCCTCCCTGATGGCGGAGGGGAAGTAGCCGTTACTGAATCACTGAGTGTGTGTCTTCATGCTCCTGTATCTCTTCCCTGATGGCAGAGGGAAGAAGATGTTCCTGAATCGCTGAGTGTGTGTCTTCATGCTCCTGTACCTCCTCCATGATGGCAGAGGGAAGAAGCTGTTCCTGAATTGCTGAGTGTGTGTCTTCAGGCTCCTGTACCTCCTCCCTGATGGCGGAGGGGAAGAAGCTGTTCCTGAATCGCTGAGTGTGTGTGTTCAGGCTCCTGTACCTCCTCCCTGATGGCCGAGGGAAGAAGCTTTTCCTGAATCGCTGAATGTGTGTCTTCAGGCTCCTGTACCACTTCCCTGATGGCAGAGGGAAGAAGCTGTTCCTGAATCGCTGAGTGTGTGTCTTCAGGCTCCTGTACCTCCTCCCTGATGGCGGAGGGGAAGAAGCTGTTCCTGAATCTCTGAGTGTGTGTCTTCAGTCTCCTGTACCTCATCCCTGATGGCGGAGGGGAAGAAACTGTTCCTGAGTTGCAGAGTGTGTGTCTTCAGGCTCCTGTACCTCCTCCCTGATGGCGGAGGGGAAGAAGCTGTTCCTGAATCGATGAGTGTGTGCCTTCAGGCTCCTGTACCTCCTCCCTGATGGCGGAGGGTTAGAAGCTTTCCTGAATCGCTGAGAGTTGTCTTCAGGCTCCTGTACCTCCTCCCTGATGGCGGAGGGGAAGAAGCTGTTCCTGAGTCGCTGAGTATGTGTCTTCAGGTGCTGTACCTCCTCCCTGATGGCGGAGGGGAAGAAGCTGTTCCTGAATAGCTGAGTGTGTGTCTTCAGGCTCCTGTACCTCCTCCATGATGGCAGAGGGAAGAAGCTGTTCCTGAATCGCTGAGTGTGTGTCTTCAGGCTCCTGTACCTCCTCCCTGATGGCGGAGGGGAAGAAGCTGTTCCTGATTTGCTGAGTGTGTGTCTTCAGGCTCCTGTAGCTCCTCCCTGATGGCGCAGGGGAAGAAGCTGTTCCTGAATCGTTGAGTGTGTGTCTTCAGGCTCCTGTACCTCCTCCCTGATGGCGGAGGGGAAGAAGCTGTTCCTGAATCGCAGAGTGTGTGTCTTCAGGCTCCTGTACATCCTCCCTTATGGCGGAGGGGAAGAAGCTGTACCTGAATCTCTGAGTGTGTGTCTTCAGGATCCTGTACCTCCACCCTGACGGCGCAGGGGAAGAAGCTGTTCCTGAATCGTTGAGTGTGTGTCTTCAGGATTCTGTACCTCCACCTTGATGGCAGAGGGGAAGAAGCTGTTCTTGAATCGCTGAGTGTGTGTCTTCAGGCCCCTATTCCTCCTCCCTGATGGAGGAGGGGAAGAAGCTGTTCCTGAGTCGCTGAGTGTGTGTCTTCAGGCTCCTGTACCTCCTCCCTGATGGTGGAGGTGAAGAAGCTGTTCCTGAATCTCTGAGTGTGTGCCTTCAGGCTCCTGTACCTCCTCCCTGATGGCGGAGGGGAAGAAGCTGTTCCTGCGTCGCTGAGTGTGTGCCTTCAGGCTCCTGTACCTTCTCCCTGATGGCGGAGGGGAAGAAGCTGTTCCTGAGTCGCAGAGTGTGTGTCTTCAGGATCCTGTACCTCCTCCCTGATGGCGAAGGGGAAGAAGCTGTTTCTGAATCGATGAGTGTGTGCCTTCAGGCTCCTGTACCTTCTCCCTGATGGCGGAGGGGAAGAAGCTGTTCCTGAATCTTTGAGAGTGTGTCTTCAGGCTCCTGTACCTCCTCCCTGATGGCATAGGGAAGAAGCTGTTACTGAATCGCTGAGTTTTTGTCTTCAGGCTCCTGTACCTCCTCCCTGATGGCGGTGGGGAAGTAGCTGTTCCTGAATCGCTGAGTGTGTGTCTTCAGGCTCCTGTACCACTTCCCTGATGGCAGAGGGAAGAAGCTGTTCCTGAATCTCTGAGTGTGTGTCTTCAGTCTCCTGTACCTCCTCCCTGATGGCAGAGGGAAAAAGCTGTTCCTGAATCACTGAGTGTCTGTCTTCAGGCTCCTGTACCTCCTCCCTGATGGCGGAGGGGAAGAAGCTGTTCCTGAATCGCTGAGTGTGTGTCTTCAGGCTCCTGTACCTCCTCCCTGATTGCAGAGTGGAAGAAGCTGTTCGTGAATCTCTGAGTGTGTGTCTTCAGGATATTGTACCTCCACCCTGATGGCAGAGGGGAAGAAGCTGTTCCTGAATCGCTGAGTGTGTGTCTTCAGGCTCCTGTACCTCCTCCCTGATGGCGGAGGGGAAGAAGCTGTTCCTGAGTTGCTGAGTGTGTGTCTTCAGGCTCCTGTACCTCCTCCCTGATGGCAGAGGGAAGAAGCTGTTCCTGAATCGCTGAGTGTGTGTCTTCATGCTCCTGTACCTCCTCCCTGATGGCGGAGGGGAAGAAGCTGTTCCTGAATCATTGTGAGTCTGTCTTCAGGCTCCTGTACCTCCTCCCTGATGGCAGAGGGAAGAAGCTGTTCCTGAATCGCTGAGTGTGTGTCTTCAGGATCCTGTACCTCCTCCCTGATGGCGGAGGGGAAGTAGCCGTTCCTGAATCGCTGAGTGTGTGTCTTCAGGCTCCTGTACCTCCTCCCTGATGGCGGAGGGGAAGAAGCTGTTCCTGAATCGCTGAGTGTGTGTCTTCAGGCTCCTGTACGTCCTCCCTGATGGCAGAGGGAAGAAGCTTTTCCTGATTTGCTGAGTGTGTGTTTTCAGGCTCCTGTACCTCCTCCCTGATGGCGGAGGGGAAGAAGCTGTTCCTGAATCGCTGAGTGTGTGTCTTCAGGCTCCTGTACATCCTCCCTTATGGCGGAGGGGAAGAAGCTGTACCTGAATCTCTGAGTGTGTGTCTTCAGGATCCTGTACCTCCACCCTGACGGCGCAGGGGAAGAAGCTGTTCCTGAATCGTTGAGAGTGTGTCTTCAGGATTCTGTACCTCCACCTTGATGGCAGAGGGGAAGCAGCTGTTCTTGAATCGCTGAGTGTGTGTCTTCAGGCCCCTATTCCTCCTCCCTGATGGAGGAGGGGAAGAAGCTGTTCCTGAGTCGCTGAGTGTGTCTCTTCAGGCTCCTGTACCTCCTCCCTGATGGTGGAGGTGAAGAAGCTTTTCCTGAATCTCTGAGTGTGTGCCTTCAGGCTCCTGTACCTCCTCCCTGATGGCGGAGGGGAAGAAGCTGTTCCTGCGTCGCTGAGTGTGTGCCTTCAGGCTCCTGTACCTTCTCCCTGATGGCGGAGGGGAAGAAGCTGTTCTTGAATCTTTGAGAGTGTGTCTTCAGGCTCCTGTACCTCCTCCCTGATGGCATAGGAAAGAAGCTGTTCCTGAATCTCTGAGTGTGTGTCTTCAGGATCCTGTACCTCCTCCCTGATGGCGGAGGGGAAGAAGCTGTTCCTGAGTCGCAGAGTGTGTGTCTTCAGGATCCTGTACCTCCTCCCTGATGGCGGAGGGGAAGAAGCTGTTTCTGAATCGATGAGTGTGTGCCTTCAGGCTCCTGTACCTTCTCCCTGATGGCGGAGGGGAAGAAGCTGTTCCTGAATCTTTGAGAGTGTGTCTTCAGGCTCCTGTACCTCCTCCCTGATGGCATAGGGAAGAAGCTGTTCCTGAATCGCTGAGTTTTTGTCTTCAGGCTCCTGTACCTCCTCCCTGATGGCGGTGGGGAAGTAGCTGTTCCTGAATCGCTGAGTGTGTGTCTTCAGGCTCCTGTACCACTTCCCTGATGGCAGAGGGAAGAAGCTGTTCCTGAATCTCTGAGTGTGTGTCTTCAGTCTCCTGTACCTCCTCCCTGATGGCAGAGGGAAAAAGCTGTTCCTGAATCACTGAGTGTCTGTCTTCAGGCTCCTGTACCTCCTCCCTGATGGCAAAGGGGTAGAAGCTGTTCCTGAATCTCTGAGTGTGTGTCTTCAGTCTCCTGTACCTCATCCCTGATGGCGGAGGGGAAGAAGCTGTTCCTGAATCTCCGAGTGTGTGTATTCAGGATCTTGTACCTCCTACCTGATGGCGGAGGGGAAGAAGCTGTTCCTGAGTCGCAGAGTGTGTGTCTTCAGGCTCCTGTACCTCCTCCCTGATGGCGGAGGGGAAGAAGCTGTTCCTGAATCGCTGAGTGTGTGTCTTCAGGCTCCTGTACCTCCTCCCTGATGGGAGAGGGGAAGAAGCTGTTCCTGAATCGATGAGTGTGTGTCTTCGGGCTCCTGTACCTCCTCCCTGATTGCAGAGTGGAAGAAGCTGTTCGTGAATCTCTGAGTGTGTGTCTTCAGGATCTTGTACCTCCACCCTGATGGCAGAGGGGAAGAAGCTGTTCCTGAATCGCTGAGTGTGTGTCTTCAGGCTCCTGTACCTCCTCCCTGATGGCAGAGGGGAAGAAGCTGTTCCTGAGTTGCTGAGTGTGTGTCTTCAGGCTCCTGTACCTCCTCCCTGATGGCAGAGGGAAGAAGCTGTTCCTGAATCGCTGAGTGTGTGTCTTCAGGCTCCTGTACCTCCTCCCTGATGGCGGAGTGGAAGTAGCCGTTCCTGAATCGCTGAGTGTGTGTCTTCATGCTCCTGTATCTCTTCCCTGATGGCAGAGGGAAGAAGCTGTTCCTGAATCGCTGAGTGTGTGTCTTCATGCTCCTGTACCTCCTCCATGATGGCAGAGGGAAGAAGCTGTTCCTGAATCGCTGAGTGTGTGTCTTCAGGCTCCTGTACCTCCTCCCTGATGGCGGAGGGGAAGAAGCTGTTCCTGAATCTCTGAGTGTGTGTCTTCAGTCTCCTGTACCTCATCCCTGATGGCGGAGGGGAAGAAGCTGTTCCTGAGTCGCAGAGTGTGTGTCTTCAGGCTCCTGTACCTCCTCCCTGATGGCGGAGGGGAAGAAGCTGTTCCTGAATCGATGAGTGTGTGCCTTCAGGCTCCTGTACCTCCTCCCTGATGGCGGAGGGTTAGAAGCTTTCCTGAATCGCTGAGTGTTGTCTTCAGGCTCCTGTACCTCCTCCCTGATGGCGGAGGGGAAGAAGCTGTGTCTGAGTCGCTGAGTATGTGTCTTCAGGTCCTGTACCTCCTCCCTGATGGCAGAGGGAAGAAGCTGTTCCTGAATCGCTGAGTGTGTGTCTTCAGGCTCCTGTACCTCCTCCCTGATGGCGGAGGGGAAGAAGCTGTTCCTGAATCGCTGAGTGTGTGTCTTCAGGCTCCTGTACCTCCTCCCTGATGGCGGAGTGGAAGTAGCCGTTCCTGAATCGCTGAGTGTGTGTCTTCATGCTCCTGTATCTCTTCCCTGATGGCAGAGGGAAGAAGCTGTTCCTGAATCGCTGAGTGTGTGTCTTCATGCTCCTGTACCTCCTCCCAGATGGCGGAGGGGAAGAAGCTGTTCCTGAGTCGCAGAGTGTGTGTCTTCAGGATCCTGTACCTCCTCCCTGATGGCGAAGGGGAAGAACCTGTTTCTGAATCGATGAGTGTGTGCCTTCAGGCTCCTGTACCTTCTCCCTGATGGCGGAGGGGAAGAAGCTGTTCCTGAATCTTTGAGAGTGTGTCTTAAGGCTCCTGTACCTCCTCCCTGATGGCATAGGGAAGAAGCTGTTACTGAATCGCTGAGTTTTTGTCTTCAGGCTCCTGTACCTCCTCCCTGATGGCGGTGGGGAAGTAGCTGTTCCTGAATCGCTGAGTGTGTGTCTTCAGGCTCCTGTACCACTTCCCTGATGGCAGAGGGAAGAAGCTGTTCCTGAATCTCTGAGTGTGTGTCTTCAGTCTCCTGTACCTCCTCCCTGATGGCAGAGGGAAAAAGCTGTTCCTGAATCACTGAGTGTCTGTCTTCAGGCTCCTGTACCTCCTCCCTGATGGCGGAGGGGTAGAAGCTGTTCCTGAATCTCTGAGTGTGTGTCTTCAGTCTCCTGGACCTCATCCCTGATGGCGGAGGGGAAGAAGCTGTTCCTGAATCTCTGAGTGTGTGTATTCAGGATCTTGTACCTCCTACCTGATGGCGGAGGGGAAGAAGCTGTTCCTGAATCGTTGAGTGTGTGTCTTCAGGCTCCTGTACCTCCTCCCTGATGGCGGAGGGGAAGAAGCTGTTCCTGAATCGCTGAGTGTATGTCTTCAGGCTCCTGTACCTCCTCCCTGATGGCGGAGGGGAAGAAGCTGTTCCTGAGTTGCTGAGTGTGTGTCTTCAGGCTCCTGTACCTCCTCCCTGATGGCAGAGGGAAGAAGCTGTTCCTGAATCGCTGAGTGTGTGTCTTCAGGCTCCTGTACCTCCTCCCTGATGGCGGAGGGGAAGTAGCCGTTCCTGAATCGCTGAGTGTGTGTCTTCATGCTCCTGTATCTCTTCCCTGATGGCAGAGGGAAGAAGCTGTTCCTGAATCGCTGAGTGTGTGTCTTCAGGCTCCTGTACCGCCTCCCTGGTGGCGGAGGGGAAGAAGCTGTTCCTGAATCGCTGAGTGTGAGTCTTCAGGCTCCTGTACCTCCTCCCTGATGGCCGAGGGAAGAAGCTTTTCCTGAATCGCTGAGTGTGTGTCTTCAGGCTCCTGTACCACTTCCCTGATGGAAGAGGGAAGAAGCTGTTCCTGAATCGCTGAGTGTGTGTCTTCAGGCTCCTGTACCTCCTCCCTGATGGCGGAGGGGAAGAAGCTGTTCCTGAATCTCTGAGTGTGTGTCTTCAGTCTCTTGTACCTCATCCCTGATGGCGGAGGGGAAGAAGCTGTTCCTGAGTCGCAGAGTGTGTGTCTTCAGGCTCCTATACCTCCTCCCTGATGGCGGAGGGGAAGAAGCTGTTCCTGAATCGATGAGTGTGTGCCTTCAGGCTCCTGTACCTCCTCCCTGATGGCGGAGGGTTAGAAGCTTTCCTGAATCGCTGAGTGTTGTCTTCAGGCTCCTGTACCTCCTCCCTGATGGCGGAGGGGAAGAAGCTGTTCCTGAGTCGCTGAGTATGTGTCTTCAGGTCCTGTACCTCCTCCCTGATGGCGGAGGGGAAGAAGCTGTTCCTGAATAGCTGAGTGTGTGTCTTCAGGCTCCTGTACCTCCTCCCTGATGGCGGAGGGGAAGAAGCTGTTCCTGAATCGCTGAGTGTGTGTCTTCAGGCTCCTGTACCTCCTCCCTGATGGCAGAGGGAAGAAGCTTTTCCTGATTTGCTGAGTGTGTGTCTTCAGGCTCCTGTTCATCCTCCCTGATGGCAGAGGGAAGAAGCTGTTCCTGAATCGCTCAGTGTGTGTTTTCAGGCTCCTGTACCTCCTCCCTGATGGCGGAGGGGAAGAAGCTGTTCCTGAATCGCTGAGTGTGTGTCTTCAGGCTCCTATACCTCCTCCCTGATGGCGGAGGGGAAGAAGCTGTTCCTGAGTCGCTGAGTGTGTGTCTTCAGGCTCCTGTACCTCCTCCCTGATGGCGGAGGGGAAGAAGCTGTTCCTGAATCGCTGAGTGTGTGTCTTCAGGCTCCTGTACCTCCTCCCTGATGGCCGAGGGAAGAAGCTGATCCTGAATCTCTGAGTGTGTGTCTTCAGGTTCCTGTACCTCCACCCTGATGGCAGAGGGGAAGAAGCTGTTCCTGAATCACTGAGTGTGTGTCTTCAGGCTCCTGTACCTCCTCCCTGATGGCGGAGGGGAAGAAGCTGTTCCTGAATCTCTGAGTGTGTGTCTTCAGGGTCCTGTACCTCCACCCTGATGGCAGAGGGGAAGAAGCTGTTCCTGAATCGCTGAGTGTGTGTCTTCAGGCTCCTGTACATCCTCCCTGATGGCGGAGGGGAAGAAGCTGTTCCTGAGTCGCTGAGTGTGTGTCTTCAGGCTCCTGTACCTCCTCCCTGATGGCAGAGGAAAGAAGCTGTTCCTGAATCGCTGAGTGTGTGTCTTCAGGCTCCTGTACCTCCTCCCTGATGGCGGAGGGGAAGAAGCTGTTCCTGAATCGCTGAGTGTGTGTCTTCAGGCTCCTGTACCTCCTCCCTGATGGCAAAGGGGAAGATGCTGTTCTTAATTTGTGTTCCATTGACTCTATTTGATGGGATGTGTCATATAAGCAGTGGATGGATCTTCAATCAAGTTATAGTTGTCTCTGCCAATCATGGCCCCACAATCGCCTTCCTGTTTTTACCACATGCAAGCCCAATGTGGCTTTTTGGTTGTTGTATTTTCCTGTTAGAAATGTCATTGCCACAGGAGTTATTTTTTCTCCCGTATAAGTTCTCAGTTGGATATCTGCAGACTTCAGTTCAATATCTTTGAAATTCATTTTGTAGGATAAACTGCAACAGCCAAACTACTGTCCAATTCTATTTTAATTAATTTCCCATTCATTTCTGGTATAAGCCATGTTGCTTGTCTATTATTAGTTTTCACATTGCAAATCTCAAGGCTACCCAATCCTGCGTCATTCTCATCGTTATCAGATTTTTCCTCAACAGCATACAGATCCGTGCTTTTTTAGAAATTGCAACTTGTCTTTTTATCTTCCCTGTGCAGCTTATTTATTTTTGTCGGCCTGACATGCTCTTTGTACCTGTCCTGCTTTGTTGCATTTTCTACAAGTTTCACCTGCATTTATCTGGTGTATGTAATTGAGTAGGATTAAGAAATGAGAATGATTCTGTGATGTACACCAGTTCCAGACCATATAGAGCTTTAAAACAAGCAAGAGAACTTTAAAATTAGTTCTAATCAATACAGGAAACCAATGCAGAGCAGTTAAAATGGGAGTAATATGTTTCCATTATCATGGTTGGGTTAAAAGTCTAGCAGCAGTGCACTGAATGAGTTGAATTGTTTTAACTCATCAATAGATTGCTTTGAAAGGCCAGTAAAAAAATACATTGCAGTAATCTAGTCTATTTGATATAAAGGCACGTGTTTCAACATCATTATGTGACACAAATGGATGTACCTTGGAGTGGAGGTATTAGGTATATGTGTGGTACAGAACAGTCCACACAATCTTAGAGGATTAGGACAGACTAAAAAGTCTGAATGGACTTTTGCTGTGCTTGTAACCTGTGCAATAAGTGGAGAAGTAAATGACTGGTGGGATATCTGGTTGCCCCTCATTACCTGCTGCATGAAGCACATTTTGCCTCAGAGTAATGCCTTTTTCTGTTGAGAAAAATTGGAAATTGCCATTCTTTTTCTGAGGGAACTAAGGAAATGCTTCTGACTTCAAGATGGAGAGAATGGGAAAGGAAATGAGGGTTAATTTCTTCAGTCTGTTTATTTGAATGGAGAAGGTTCAGCAGCCAATCCAAATGCCAGTGTTAGATGATAACACTGTCATAATCTAGGCAACGGTAAAATGTCAAAATCTTACTTGAAGTCAATATAACTCTTTAAATGTTATATTAAACCACAACAAATTATTCCAATTATAGAAACCCTTTCTGCAGTGAATGGATACGTCAACTGGATGTAGACAGGCTCCTGGCTATCTCTTTAGTTTCTATCATCTCTGGTTTGTTGGGATAATGTTTTTGGCGACCTACTCCATCAATTGGAGCACTTTCATCCATCTTCGCCAATGGCTTCATTTATCCCTAAAAAATGCTTACTTCCTTTTTGTAACTTGACTTCAGTCAGCAGCCTTAAACAACATGATAGAGGCCACTTTATTCAGTATAGGAGTGGAACTTGGTGTGGTTTTCTGCTGCTGTAACCCATCCACTTCAAGATTTGATGTGTTGTGCATTCAGAGATGCTCTTCTGCACACCACTGTCGTAGCATGTGGTTTGAGTTCCTGTCAACTTGAAACAATCTGAAAGGTTACAGGGAGAAGTGCGGGAGAAATGGGATTGAGAGGGAAATAGATCAGCCATGATCAAATGGTAAAGCAGATTCGATGGCCTGAATCGCCTAAATTTGCTCCTATGTCTTATGGTCTAATGGTCTAGTCATTCTCCTCTGACCTCTCTCATTAACAATGTGTTTTCACTCACAGAAATGCTACTCATTGAGTTTTAATTTTTTGTTTTTCACTCCATTCTCTGTAAACTCTAGAAACTTTTGAGGGTGAAAATTCCAGGAGATCAGCAGTTTCTGAGATGCTCAAATCATCCCGTTTGGCAACAACAATCATTCCAGGTCAAAGTAATTTCTTCCCCATTCTATTGTTTGGCCTGAACAACAACTGAACCTCTTGACCTTGTCTGCTTGCTTTTATGCATTGAGTTGCTACCACGTGATTGGCTGATCACTAAAGAGCAGCTGTACAGGTGTACCTAATAAAGTGGTCACCCAGTGTATGTCATGCATGAAAATAGTTGACAAATATTTCAAACTCCAGACTATAATGCATTGTTGTTTTATATCATTTTGGATTTGGGATTAAGAAATACCACTGATCCTTGCTAAATGAGCTCAGCACATCAATTTGCAGCTCATTGCTTCAGATGATGGTTTACAAAAGCCCATTAGAGTAGCAGATCATTTATAACTTCCAATGTGCCTCTTGAAAAAGCTGGATCATCTGGAATTCATCAGAGAAATACTTCACAGTAATTGTCAGTACTTCCTAGACTGCAGGGGGAAGAAATAATCTCTCACATGAAACTGATAAAATCAGTGTCTGTCTGAGGACAAATATTCACAGTGATTGCCAAAGAACAATGAAGGATCCCACCCACCCTGCTCATGGACAGTTTGTCCATTTCCCATCAGGGAGGAGGCTACGTAGAGTCCATGCCAGGACCACCACGACTCAAAATGGTTACTTTCTCCAAGCAATACCTCCAACCCAGCCCTCCACACCCCAACTTTAGTATTTCCAGTCAGTCACTTTACGTACAGACACTCCTGTGTCGAGCCTCACTTTATAGACATATTATCATCAATCTATGTACGGTAAGCAATCTAATGTATTTATATTTTTTGTGTTTTTCTTTTCTGTGCGGCATCAAATCCAGAGGAACAATAATATTGATCTTCATTACATTGGCGTACTGGAAATTATATTAAAGTCTTAAAAAAATGGAGAGACATTGAATTTACAATCCAATCATCCCCAATAGGCTTTGAAATGTTGGGCCACTGTCAGCTGATATGGTGCCATCAATGGAATGGAAATTATTTAGTTTTAAAGACTGTGCTGGGTCTTTTGGTGAGAGTAAATTGTATATGCAAAGTGGCCAGGGTAATCAATAAGTTTGCGTTTTTATTTTATTTAGAGATACAACATGGTAACAGGTACTTAAGACCAATGAACCTGTGTTTCTCAATGACACCCATGTGATCAATTAGCCTACTGACCCATAAGTCTTGGACTGTGGGAGGAAAGCAGAGGACCCAGAGGAAACCCATACGGTGACAGGGAGAATATACAAACTCCTTACAGAGAGCAGTGGAATTGAACTGGAGTCCCGGGGTGCTGTAATAGTGTTATACTGACCGCTACACTATCGTGCCACCCTCATGGAACAGGAAGAACAGCTTCTTCCCCTCTGCCATCAGATTTCCATGTGCACTACTTCACAGCCTTTTTTTTCTTTTCTGGCCTCCTTTTTGCATCTCTTTTTGTATTTATTTTTAAATATATATTTCTTACTCTAATTGATAGCTTTAAAAATTATTTTTATTGCAATGTCCTGCTGTTGCAAAACAACAAAGCACATGCCAGTGATATTAAACCTGATTCTGATTCTCTTTCCAAAGTGTCGCCACACATTCCAGCTAGATTCAAAGTCAATGCCAAGTTTATTGTCATTTGCACTCATACATGTACGCACAGGTGCAATGAAAAACTTAATTGGAGCAGCATCACAGGCACAGAGCATCAAATAAGCAGCATTCAGAAGAAAAGCAGATGTCAGGTTGGCCAAGGGGGACAAAGCTATTGAACAGAGGGTCCAATCAGCTGCATTTTGTGGCAGTGTTCAACTGGTTAATTTCATCCATCATTTAGTAAAGTGACTTGAGGTGTGGCCACCGGGCCCCTGTGAGTACAAATGTATCTTGGGAATGATATCAAAGGAATCAAATATACTGAACCACCAGGACCTCTGGAATTTTACCTTAAAAGCTTCTTGCCTAGGCAGTTAATCTGATTAACCATTCTAGTTAACACCCCACCCCTCTCTATCTATTATCTCAGTCACTGCACTTTAAACCACTCTTTAAAATATTATTTACATTTTAAATAGATGCTGGTATTTATGTACTTATGCACATTTCATTGCATATCCATACTTTAACCTCTATATTTTTATATAATTCTTCATTCTGCATAATTTTTTAAATTTTATTTTTTTTTATTTAGAGACCCAGCACGGAACAGGTCGTTCAGGCCTAGCAACCTACCGATTTAACTCCTAGCCTAATCATCGGACAATTAACAATGGCCAATTAACCGACGCGTCTTTGGAAGGTGGGAGGAAACCGGAGCACCGGAAGGCAACCCAAGTGGTTTACGGGGAGAATATACACACCTCTTACAGATGTCGGTGGAACTGAACTCCGAACTGCAATAGTGTGCTAACTGCTACACTACTGTGAAACATATCCTGTGTTGGTCAGTTTTCATTGTTGGCACAACAGTGAATTTCCCCATTTGAATTTGCCATGGTTTTTCAGTATTTTCTAGAATTGAAGATAGCAGTCATATTTGCCTTGCTCTTGACACTACAAGTCTATTGCACATTTCCATTCTGCCAGCAGTGAGGATAACCTACCTCAGCATGGCCTTGCCCCTTATTGTCTCCCTGCACTGCACTTTCTTTGTAACTGTAACACCTTATTCTGCCCTCTGTTATTGTTTTCCCTCGTCCTACCTCAATGCATTGTTGAAATGAAACGATCCGTATGGATGGCTTGCAACGCTGTACCTCAGTAAATGTGAAATAATAAACCAATTCACCAATTTACTAGGACTCAACAGATAACTTTGCCTGGCAGCTTGTTCCCTGGGGTCCAAAATAGGATAGGTATCCACCTTCCTGCAATAGGACCTTGAGCCAACCTGTTATGTCAAGGTGAACTGTTACTCTGTTTTTCTGTGACCACACTGACTACAAACATTTGATTTGACCTCTCTCCAACACATAACTGGGTAAGTGGACATTTAAACTGGGTCAGCATCCAATATACACACTTCTTTTGCCACTTGGCCAAACAACTTTAGCAAGTAACCATTTAATTGAAAGGTTATAAAAACATGTATAGAATTTGAAAATTTATGATGTCACATTACCAAATGTCAAGGCACTTAAAAACTGTGCCTAAGTACATGGCTAAAACTAGTAACTTTATTTATTTATTGAGATACAGTGCCCTTCTGGCCTTTTGAGCTGTGCCACCCAGCAGTCCCTGATATAACCCTAGTCTAATCAAGGGACAATTTACAATGACCAATGAATCTACCAGTGTCATTGTGCCATGGGAGGAAACCCATGTAGTCATGGGGAGAACACATACACTCCTTACAGACAGTGGCGGGAAATGAACTGAGTTGCAGGTACTGTAAAGCCCTGTGCTAACCACTATGTTGATATTTAAATTTTGAATGTTGAAATACCTGAAGTGAAAAAAATATATCTAATGTGAACTCTGGAAACAGATTCCAATGGTACTGAATTTTCCCCTCAACTGGCTTTTCCTATCAACTTGGCAATTTCTCTCCCCTCTCTGCCTCTCCCTCCCTCTTTTTCCATTCCTCATTCTATCTCCCCTTTTACCCCTTCTCTTCATCTGCCTATCACTTCCATCGCTGCCCTTTCTCCTGACTTGCTGTTCCCCAGCATTTTGTGTACGTTGCACAGTATCTTAGACCCTTCCAGTTAATTGAGCTTAAACAAAATATATTTGAACTAGAGCATTTTATTTCTGTAGAAATAACAGTTGCGTTCTTATTCTGGAAAGTTTATTAGATTTGTGGACAGTCTCAGCCCAAAATGTCAAATTTTTATTCCCCTCCATAGATGCTACTTGACCTGTTGAGTTCGTCCAGGATTTTAAATATGTGTTCCTCAAGATTTCCAGCATCTGCAGAATCTCTTCTGTACTTTGCAGCTTTTTAGTTAATACAGAATTTCATGTGTGATTTTAGGAGGGCCACATAGGGAAGCAGTTAGCATGATGCTATTACAGTTTGGCGGGGAGGGGTGGTAGGTCAGAGTTTGGAGTTCAATTTTGGCATCCTCTATAAGCAATTTGGTACCTTCCTTGCCACATGTATGTGTTTCCTCTGAGTTCTCCAGTTTGCTCTCCCTGTTCAATGACGTACCAGTTAGTAGGTTAGTTGGTTATTGTAAATTGTCCTGTGATTAGGCTAGGGTTAAATCGTAGAGCCTGAAGAACCTGTTCCATGATGTACCTCTAAATAAAATAATCTATATTCCTTGACTATCATTGTGCACCACTATTTATGGACATTTAACTTGTGTCAAACTGGTTGCATCTAGTGGGTAGTGCTTGTCGCTCTCACTTTTAGATTCCACCACTGGCTAACAATCTCACGAAAAGGAGAGCTGAATGTGTAAGTCTCTCCTTAGCTTCTCCAACAACAAGCTTCATGTAGGGTCTCCTCACTGGTGACACACAGTCACTGAACTCCTTTTGGACTCAGGCTGAACTACAGAGGACGGGGAGGAGGTCTGGCCCCTGCACATGTAGCACACAGGCCCACTGGTGTGTGGACATGCCCTGGTGCTCGTGAACTAGATCCCCAGCTATGCGTAAGTGGCCCCACTGCCTTGTGGTCAGCCTCAGGAGAGACGAAGGCTACAGGAGTAAACCCAGACAGCAGATCTGGAGTGGAACCCCTATGACGGCTGGATGTCATTGAACATCCTTCTGGTAGCTCCTGCAGCCGAGCTGTGCCAAATGCATTGCTTCATAAGCTTTCCTTGGGGACGCCGAGAGAGGGATCTTGATGACTGGGCATCTCAGGATCTCCATACCTTCCACTCAGGCTTGTGATGATGATCATCACCCATTGTCCTTCGAGACAGATGGATGCCAACCTACTAAATAACTTGAGGCAACAGAATATTGACTTATGGCGTAAAGGTTAATTATTCCAGCAGTGCAGAGTTTGCATTCCATCTTGTGAGTGTGGCTCAGAACCTCAAAATACAATAAAGATTCTGAAATATAACAATTGAATTGTATTACAATCTGATAAGGAATTTGAGTGAGGTGAGGACGAGTAGCTCAAGGAGGATGGTTACGGATGATTTCACTCGCCTCAGCGATGAAATGACTCCACAGCTGCTAGACTCGCTTTCAGGGACTATGCCTTTGTTATGTGTGATTTTTCATAGAATCTGTTGTACTTCTTTGTTTACCTGTGAGTGCCTGCAAAAAATGAACTTCAAGGTTGTACAGTACTGTGCAAAAGTCTTAGGCACAAATATATAGCTAGGGTGCCCTTGACTTTCGCACAGTACTGTAGTAATTTTATGTACTGCACTGTACTGCTGCCACAAAAAAAAATTCATGACCTGTGTGAGTGATGATAAACCTGATTCTGAAATGGGTCTCTATTGTGGACTGAGAGTGGGAAGCGGGCAGGGAGAGGGGAATCATGGTTTGGAAAAGGGGAACGGAGAGGAGAGGAAGCAGGAAGCACCAGAAAGAAATTCTGTTATGATCAATACACCAACTGTTTGGAATCAAATGACCTTGCCTGGTGCTTCAGGGCTGGGTATGTCTGCACCTATGCCATCCCCTTCCCCTGGCTCTCCTTCTCTGCCATTTATCCTACATCTATCCTGTGGTGTTCCACCCTCACCATTCCCAACATCCTTTGCACCTGTTAGATTTACAAACTTGCTCTCCAGTCTATGTTGGCAACATAATACTGTGTAAAAGTCTTAGGCACCCTATCTATAAATGTGTGCTTAAGACTTTTGCACAGTACTGTTCATGGTACACATACTTTGATAATAAATTTTACTTCGAACTTTGATAATTCTCCATAGCTTGCTCATTTAATCATTGACTTTCTTTGACCCAAATATTATGAATATTACTTCAATATTTCTTTTTTGGCATTTTTTTGATAAATAAATAATGGGAGATTGAAAATCTGGCTGAGTGGTACCACAACAACAATCTCTTATTCAATGTCAGCAAGACCAAGGAGCTGATTATTGACTTCAGAAGAAGGAAACCAGAGATCCATGAGCCAGTCCTCATCAGAAGATCAGAGGTGGAGAGGGTCAGGAACTTTAAATTCCTCATTGTTATCATTTCGGAGGACCTGTCCTGGGCCTGGCACTTAAGTGCAACTACAAAGAAGGCATGGCAGTGCATCTACAATTCAAAATGACATCTAAAACTTTGACAATCTTCTATAGATGTGTAGCGGAGAGTATATTGACTGGCTGCATCACAGACTGGTATGGAAACACCAATGCCCTTGATCGGAAAATCCTACAAAAAGTCATAGATACAGCCCAGTCCATCACCGGTAAAGCCTTCCACATCACTAAGCACACCTACAAAGTAAAGCAGCATTCATCATCAGCGACTCCCACCACCCAGGTCAAGCTCTCTTCTTACTGCTGCCATCAGGAAGAAGGTACAAGAGCCTCAGGACTCACACGACCAGGGTCAGTTATTACCCCTCAGTCATCAGGCTCTTGAACCAGTGGGGTAACTTCACTCAGTTTCATTTGCCTCATTATTGAAATGTTCCCACAACCTACAGACTCACTTTCAAGGACTCTTCATTTCATGTTAATATATTTATTGCTTATTTATTATTAATTATTATTATTATTCCTTTCTTTTGCATTTACAGAGTTTGTTGTGTTTTACACACTGGTTGAATGCTCGGTGCAGTCTTTCATTGATTCTGTTATGGTTATTATTCTATTTTGGATTTATTGAGTATGACCACAAGAAAATGAATCTCAGGGTTGTATATGGTGACATATATATGTACTTTGATAATAAATTCATTTGCACTTTTCAATTTTGAACTTTATTTTGTAATTCATATTAATTTTATGACTTTTGCACTGTACTGCTATCGCAAAACAACAGATTTCATGATAATAAACCTGATTCTGATTCTGATAGGCTTTGTCATTTGCAAAATGATCCCTTTGACAATAATGCACATCACTGTACAGAGAAAAATATAGGCAAGTATCAACTTATTTGAAAACAAACCACAAACCCAACATCATGGGCGGTATGGTAGCGTGGTGGTTACCACAGTACCAGCGACCCAGGTTCGATATCCGCTGCTGTCTGTAAGGAGTTTGTACATTCTCCCTGTGACTGTGTGAGTTCTCTCCAGGTGCTCCAATTTCCTCCCACAGTCCAAAGACATACCAGCTAGTAGGTTAATTGGTCATTGCAAATTGTCCTGTGATTAGGCTAGGATTAAATTGGGGGATTGCTGGGCGGCACACTCGAAAGGTTGGAAGGACCTACTCTGCACTGTATCTCAATAAATAATAAAAATAATTAAAAATAACATTCATAAAATGAGCCATTTTAATGGAGGAGTTCAGTGATTTAGCCAAACAACTGTCTAATAAGGTCAAAGTTACTGCCAGGAAGAGAGATCCCCAGAGGAATATGAAATTTTGTAAGGAGTACTGACATGCCAGCACATTTACATTTCAAAGAATGTGAAGGATAACTCCCCAAACAATCTCCTAATGAACAAACTACCGGACTGTAGCATGGACCATTTTTTTAAAATCTATTTTTTTAAATGTTTACTAATCTCCAGAAAGATTTTGGGAATCTTTTATGATTTTCTTTAAACTAGGTATTAAGAAAATGTAAACCTTTGAGTGTGAGGTGAGGAATAAGCCAAAGTGTGTGCACTAATACAATGCACAGATTCTGTAACACAGTAATGTGTTTACAAGTGACCAAGAATGTACAGATAATTTGGAGGTGGATTTACTAGATTCAACATGTTTTAGATAACCAAATATGGAATGAAGCTGAATGAATCAAGTCTGATATATACACGGCTAACACTTCTTCCCACTGAGTACATTATTTCAGCACCATGTTACAGGTTCCAGCTCCTCTCAGTGATAAGACCCACTTCCTGGACTGCAACTATTTTCTCTTCAATAACTATGACCTGAAAACTGACCTCATTAACAAAGAGCATGTGGACTTTGGCAGGGCACAGTAGACAGAGTGAAAACAGAACTTGGTAGATATGATTGGAAGCTAAATTATTGCTCTGTTGGCTTTTGAAAATAAAATTGTATTCATTGTTAACAGACGTAATAGCCCAAATTGATTGCTAAATGCTTCAGAATACCTTGATGATATAAACTGTACAGTGTCAACCTATGGATACATGAGAAAATACACAAAGTGGCCAATTTAACTATCTCCCACACCCCATAAAGTGGCCACTGAATGTGCATTCATGAACTTCTACTGCTATAGCCCATTCACTTTAAAATTCAACATGTTGTGCATTCAGAGATGATCTTCTGTATGCCACTGTTGTAATGTGTGTTTAATTGAGTTACTGTCAGCTTGAACCAGTCTGGCCATTCTCCTCTGACCTCTCTCATTATTAAGGCATTTTTGCCCACAGAACCACACTCACTAGATATATTTTGTTTTTCGCAGCATTCTCTGTAAACTCTAGGGACTGTTTGTGCTTGAAAATCCCATAAAATCAGCAGTTTCTGTGATACTCAAACCACCCCATCTGGCACCAATAATCATTCCATGGTCAAAGTCAGATAGATTACATTTCTTCCCCAATCTGATGTTTGGTCTGAACAACAACTAAACCTCTTGACCATGTCTGCATGCTTTTATGCATTGAGTTACTGCCACGTGATTAGCTGACTAGATATTTGCATCAACAAGCAGGTGTAAAGTGGCCACTGAGTGTTACTGTTCTGTACTTTTTCATTAATTCTGTTGTGCAACATTTGGCATGACAGTTGAAATAGAGATTAAAAGCAAAATATAAAGTTCAAAGTAAATTTATTATGGAATAACAGACTCAAAGAGCAATACAGCATTGACCCAACCAGTGCATGCTGTTTGTAAAATCAGTCAGCTCTATCATAGGCACCAGCCTCCCCTACCATCAAGGGCATGTTCAAAACTGCACAGCTGCAGGTCCTCCTGCCCAACCAGTCTATGTGGTTGTAAACTTAGCCATTGACACTAGCTTCCACTACCATCGAGGGCATGTTCAAAACAGCACAGATACAGGTCCTCCTGCTCATCCAGTCTATGTGGTTGCAAACTTAGCCATTGACACTACCATCGAGGACATGACCAAAGAGGGAGTACAGGAGCCTGAAAACACACATTTAACATTTAAGGAACAGCTTCTTTCCCTCCGCCATCAGATTTCTGTCTAGACCATGAACTACCTCACTTTTTGCTCACTTTATGCACTACTCATTTATTTTTTATGTTTCTTATTGTAACTTTTAGTATTTTGTTATGTATTGCACTGAACTGCCACTTCAAAACAACAAATTTCACAACGTAGGATATGTCAGTGATAATAAACCTGATTCTGTTTCTACCGATGACAGTGCTCACCCAGCTTGGCCCAGTTTCCTGCACTAAGCCCCATCCCGCCCCTCCGTGTGCCGATCCAAGTGCGTCTTAAATGATACTATTGCGCTCACCTCAACCAATTCCTCTGGCAGCTCATTCTATGTACTCACCACTCTCTGTGTGAAAAAGTTGCCCCTCAGATCCCTTTCTAATCTTTCCCGTCTCATCCTAAAGTCATGCCCCCTAGTTGTGGCCTCCCTCCCCTGAAGAAAAGACTTTACCATTCATTCGTCTTCTAAGAGCAGGATAGAAGCTGTCCTTGAGCCTGGTGGTACCATCTACCTTATCTATGTCTCTAATCACTTCTATAAACTCTCATGCTCCTATGTTCCAATGAAAGAAGACCTACCGGTATCCTAGCCGACATACATAGGGCCTATAATTCAGACCCTCTAGACCAGGGTTTCTCAGCTGGGGTTCTGTGGAACCCTAGGGTTCTGAGAGAGGTCACTAAGGATTCCGCAAGAGATTGTAATTAAAAAGAATAATTATTGTTTTTTGAACTTCATGCGACGTTAGCGCTCATAGTGGTGGGCAGTGACCGAGCAGACCCGTTAGCAATCTCGTTAGAGGTTCCCCAGCCCAGTATGGCAGTGCACAGCAGGACAGTGTTTATTTGATTGATTCTATTCTCAGTTTTTGATGCAAGATAAGGGAGGCTGTTGATAATTGGTGAGTGCTCTTTTGCAGGGAGAGGAGGACACTAGGCTGATAATTGGTGAGCGCTGTATTGCACGGAGGGGAGGACGGTAGGCTGATAATTTATGAATGCTGTATTGCATAGCGGGGTGGTTTGTAGGCTGATGAGGAGTGTGAAGTGCATTTTCTGAGCATCGAATGGACTTGGGCAGTGATGTCAGCCTCTCCCCGCAGAATTATCTCCCCCCAACATCCAGTTACTTAACAGAAACTTATTATGGTTGGCTAAAAATTCATTCTCTACTCAAAAGAGCATTGATCATTATTTTTGGATTACTATATCTACAACTTACTGATCACACTAATGTACAGTGAGTTCGAGATATAATCATTTTTACACAGGGGTTCCCTAAGACCTGAAAATCATTTCAGGGTTTCCTCCAAGGCAAAAAGGTTGAGAAAGGCTGGTCAAGACCAGGCAACTAAAATAATACAGAATAACTAGGGATGGTAAAGTAATGTAGTGATTAGCTTGATACTATTACAGTGCCAGTAATCAGGGTTCAATTCCACCACTGTCTGTAAGGATGTGCTTCTCCCATGACCATGCAGGTTTCCTCTGGGTGCTCCAGTTTCCTCCCACAGTCCAAAGGCATACTAGTTAAGGTAAATGCAAGCAGTCTTTTTCCACTGAGGTTAGGTGGAACTACAAGTCAAGTCAAGTCACTTTTTATTGTCATTTCAACCATAACTGCTGGTACAGTACACAGTAAAAACGAGACAACGTTTTTCAGGACCATGGTGCTACATGAAACAGTGCAAAAATTACACTGAACTACGTAAAAAATAACACAGAAAAAAAAACTACACTAGACTACAGACCTACCCAGGACTGCATAAAGTGCACAAAACAGTGCAGGCATATATTAAATAATAAGCAAGACAATAGGCACAGTAGAGGGCAGTAAGTTGGTGTCAGTCCAGGCTCTGGGTATTGAGGAGTCTGATGGCTTGGGGGAAGAAACTGTTACATAGTCTGTTTGTGAGAGCCTGAATGCTTCGGTGCCTTTTCCCAGATGGCAGGAGGGAGAAGAGTTTGTATGAGGGGTGTGTGGGGTCCTTCATAATGTTGTTTGCTTTGCAGATACAGTATGTAGTGTAAATGTCTGTAATGACGGGAAGAGAGACCCCGATGATCTTCTCAGCTGACCTCACTATCCGCTGCAGGGTCTTGCGATCCAAGATGGTGCAATTTCCGAACCAGGCAGTGATGCAGCTGCTCAGGATGCTCTCAATACAACCTTTGTAGAATGTGGTGAGGATGGGGAGTGGGAGATGGACTTTCCTCAGCCTTCGCAGAAAGTAGAGATGTTGCTGGGCTTTCTTTGCTATGGAGCTGGTGTTTAGGGACCGCCAGGTGAACACCAAGAAATTTGGTGCTCTTAACGATCTCTACCAAGGAGCTGTTGATGTTCAGCGGAGAGTGATCACTCCGTGCCCTCCCGAAGTCAACAACCATCTTTTTTGTTTTGTTCACATTCTGAGACAGCACCTCCTCTCTGTATGCTGAAAAGTCATTCTTGCTGATGAGACCCACCACGGTTGTGTCATCAGTGAACTTGATGATATGGTTCGAGCTGTGTGTTGCAGCACAGTCGTGGGTCAGCAGAGTGAATAGCAATGGACTGAGCACACAGCCCTGTGGGGCCCCCTGCTCAGTGTGATGGTGTTGGAGATGCTGCTCCTGATCCGGACTGACTGAGGTCTCCCAGTCAGAAAGTCTAGGATCCAGTTGCAGAGAAAGGCATTCAGAACCAGTGGGCTCAGCTTTCCAATCAGTTACTGAGGAAAGATTGTGTTGAATGCTGAACTGAAGTCTATGAACAGCATCCGAACGTACGTGTCTTTTTTGTCCAGGTGGGTTAGGACCAGGTGGAGGGTGATGGCAATGGTGACATCTGTTGAACGGTTGGGATGGTACTCGAACTGCAGGGGGTCCAGTGGGGGGGGGGGGGGAACAACATGACAACTAGAGGTCATGGGTTAAGGGTGAAAGGTGAAAAGTTTAAGGGGAACACGAAGAGAAATTACTTCACTCAGAGGGTTGAGAGAGTGTGGAACACACTGCCAGCATAAATGATGTGTGTGAGCTCGCTTTCAAGGCTTAAGAGAAGTTTGGATAGGTACATGGATGGTAAGGGTATGGAGGGCTATAGTCCTGGGAGTAGGCAGTTTAAATGGTTTGGTATGGATAGATGAGCTGAAGGGCCTGTTTCTGGGCTGTACTTTTCAATTACTCTGTTCTAAGTTAGTAGGTTAATTGGTCACATGTCTGGTCAGCTGGGCTTGTTAGGTGGGAAGGGCCTATTACTGTGCTGTATCTCTAGAAAAAACTATTTTTTCATTAATCCAAATCATTACTGTTGCACAGATTGACATGGTACAATCTACAACCTCAAGTTGTTCCAAAGCATTTAGCAGCCAAATTTTTTTAACTGTGAATACCTCTTTATTTGCAAAAGTCAATGAAATAATAAATGTTGAATTATGTGAAATCCTTGTAAATTTTCCATGGGGATCTTACGTGTCTATGTCAGAGGATTAAAAACATCAAAGAAGTGTTAGATCTTTAAATATTTAATTGACCTCTTTATCTCTTTTTGCAGAAATTTAAACTGAAGAAGTAAACAGTTTAGCATTACTGAATTAAAGAAACAGGCTAATATTTTATGCAATAAAAGTAGAAAAATATGGAAATAATCAGCCAATCAGGCAGCATCTGGGGAGTGAGAAACAGGATTAACATTCCAGGTTGATGAACTTACACAGTTTTTGAATTGGAGTTGGGGTACTCTACTATTTAAAAGAAAGAGAAAGAGATAATTGGTGGGGGGGGTTGGTGGGGTGGGGGGGTTAACTATTCACCAATGAAACAGAACAGAGACCTAGGAGCAGAATTAGGCCATTCGACCCATTGAGTCTGTTCTGCCATTCTATCATGGCTGATTTATTATGCCTCTCAACCCCATTCTCCTGTCTTCTCCCCATAACTTTTGACACTTTTCCTGATCAAGAATCTATCAAACTCTGCTTTAAGTATACCCAATGACTTGGCCTCCACAGCTATCCATGGCAGTGAGTTCCACAGATTCACCACGTCAATTCTTCTAGAGAGGAATCTGTGGGATCTGTTCAGTAAGACAACCAACAAGGCTAACAGAACATTCTTTACTGAAGGTAAAGTGCTGAGGCCACTCCCAGGTTGGAGAAGCAACAGGTCATATTCTGTCTGGGTAGCCTCCAACTTGACCACATGAACATCGATTTCTCTAACTTTCAGTAATTTCTTCCCCCCCCCCATCTCTCATTTTCCATTCCCCATTCTGCCTCCCCTTTTACCCCTTCTCTCCTTACCAGCCTATCACCTCCTTCTGATGACAATCCTCTATCTCTTTCTCCCATGCTCCACTCTCCTCTCCTATCAAATTGCTTCTTCAGCCCTTTACCTTTCTCACCTATCACCTTCCAGCTTTATCCCCCCTGCCCATCCACCTAACTTCCCCCTCACCTGGCTTCTAATTGCCTGCCAACTGGTACTCCTTCCCCACCCCAGCTTTATCCCACTTCCTTTCCAGTCCTGATGTAGGGTCTCAACCCAAAACATCGAAACTTTATTCCACTCCATAGATACTGCCTGACCTGCTGAGTTCCTCCAGCATTTTGTGTGTGTTACTCTGGATTTCAAGCATCTGCAGTATCTCTTGTATCCATTTTACAGACAAAGGTTGTGAAAGAAACACTGGTGCCTCTGCCTGAATGGCAGCATTTTGTGTGAGGTACCATAGAAGCTATCGCAAGAAGTATGGCATTTTGTACTTTAAACATTAGAAATAATTTTACACATGATGGATGTGATTTATTTTGGATTTTTACCTTATTTTAAGTGAGCTCTCCTGTTGGAGAAAGAAATCACATAGAACTTCGAGGCAGACTGGTCATTATAGCTTTGTGGATTTGCCAAGTCCTTGACAATGGTCCTATACAGAGGAATGCTGGGTAACTCAGCACCGATGTTGGAGCCAATGAGAATGAACTTTAGTTTCTGATCTCGGATTATTAAGAGTTGTTGATGTTCTTGTTAAAGATCACCATGAGATTACCAGAGAATCATGTAGAGAGACTTTACCAAAGGAATAGCCAAATATTTTCATACTCTGACCTACCATATTGTAATCTCCAAATAGTTAAATGAATTTAAAATGTTACTCAGGAGGTACTATTTGCATGTCTAGGAGTACCATATTTCAGTTCCAAAGCTGTGTTGTGAAATGGAATTTAAGAATGTATGCATGGGGCTCAACTATTTATTATCTTGATGTTCCATAGTTCAATGCTGCTTTGTGGCCTTACTACATGAATGCACCATTTCACTATATCCTTTGAGGGAGGGGCATGTTAGTGTAGCAGTTAGCACGTTGCTTTTATAGTGCGAGCGATCACCAATCAGGGTTCAATTCCCACCACTGTCTGTAGGGAGTTTATACATTCTCCCCATGACCATGTGGGTTTCCTCTGGGCACTCTAGTTTCCTCCCATATTCCAAAGACGTAGAGGAAAGAGGTAGTGAATTGTGAGCATGGCACCAGAAGTGAGGCAACACATACTCAGCACAAACCTCGCTGATTTGATTTGATGCAAATGACACATTACACTCAATGTTTTGATGTACATATGACAGATCAATCTTTATCATTATCTTATGGTACTAATAGTTAATAAAGCTCTATAAATCCCTGAGGTATCTACAGCTGAGGTAACATTAAAGGTAACATTAATTCCTGATTGTGAAAGTGAGTTTCAAATTCTTACAATTTTTACAATTATGAAAACGTTTTCTTTCCTACCTTTGCAAGACCTGTTCCGATGCTGAGGCCTTATCTCTTAGCCAAGGGTTCCTGAACAGCTGCAAAGTCCATTTTACTATTATTTACCAAGTCCAATATGGTACAGATACGATATTGATATGAAAAATTTGCTTATGGCACCAGCACAAGTATGCACAGTACTGTATTTGTCAACGTGGAGGGAAGAGCGAGTTTGTGAATCTGGCGGGAGTAAAGAATGCTGGGAAAGGCGAGGATGGATTGCCGTGGGAGGGGTGTGGGACAGCTGGCAGAGAAGGTGTGCCAGGCGTGGGATTCCAAACAATTGGTTTGTTGATCATTATAGAATGTCTCTCTGGTGCCTCCCACTCTCTCCCCTCTCCCTTTCCCTTTTCCCAACTATGATTCCCCTCTCCCTGCCCCCTTCCCACTCTCAGTCCACAATAGAGACCCATATCAGAATCAGGTTTATCATCACTCACATACATCATGAAAATTTATTTTTTTTGTGGCAGCAGTACAGAGTATTACAGTGCAATACGTAAAATTACTACAGTACTGTGCAAAAGTCTTAGGCATCTTAGCTATTGATGTGTGCCAAAGACTTTTGCACAGTACTTTAGATACAGACAATGCACACAGAATATACATTATACAAGACAGTGAAGAAGAAAACTATGTGCAAAATAAGATAGTCATTTTAAAAAAGACAATCAAAGATAAGTCCTTAGTGGCAACACACAGAAAATGCTGGAGGAACTCGACTTGTCAGGCAGCATCTACGGAAATGAATAAACACACAAATGTAAAGGACTAGAAAGGAAGGGGGAAGATGCCAAAATAAAAATGTGGTGGGCGGGGATGGGAAGGAGGATAGCTAAAAGGTGAAAGGTGAAGCCAGGTGAGTGGGAATGGTAAGTGGCTGGAGAAGAAGGAATCTGACAGGAGGCAACCATAGGAGAAAGGGAAGGAAGAGGCAACCCAGAGGGAGGTGATAGGCAGGTGAGAAGAGGTAAGAGACCACAGTGGGGAATAACTAGTCCATAGTAGTGCAAGAAGTGATCATGGTATTCTAATGCTGAATGAGGTTTAGGGGTGCACAGGCTAGCTCAAGAGCCTCATGGTTGTAGGAAAGTAGCTGTCCCTGAACCTGGTGGTGGGGGACTTCAGGTTTCAAACAATTATAACAATTTCTTGCACCTAAGGAAATGTCACGCTAAGAAAATAGCCTTCATCAAGCTTTGCTGTTGCCACCTTTTTAGTTGAGTGATAGAATAGGATGATCTTTCCCAATCAGATCAAAGCTTCACTACCAGTTAGTCCTGAATCTTTCCAGGGGAACTTAACAGGGGAGGAGTGGAGGAGATCTCAGTGTCCGAGTCGATCCCTATCTTGTTGTCTGTCACTAACACAGGCTGTAGACTACAGCAGTTGAACTTTCCAAGTTCACCATCACCTTTACAAGAGTTGGCCTTGACATAAACTCTTGCTTCCGATAAAAATCTGGAAAGTTCCACGGTGCCTTTTGTGAGAAAGCATATGGAAATAGTCCTGTACATTTTCCTATTTCAAAACAGTGAGAACACTTCAAAAATCCATCATAGCGGCACCCACTAATAGGACATGAAGGGATTATAGAATGAACAAACATACATAGAACAGTAAAGCACAGGCCATTTGGGTCACAATGCCATGCCAATCTTGGTGACAAATGTCCTGCTGTGTATCACTTACTGTATATCTGACCATTCCCATCATTTCCATGTGTCTATCTAAAAGCCACTTAAACTTCACCAATCCTGGCAACGCATTCTAGACGCCTTTCTGCTTTCTGCATTAAAAGGTTTTTCCTCACATTGTTAGAGCGTATTTTGGAGATGCAATATAGCAAATATTAATTTCAGCAGCAACCAGCCTTCAATCCAAATTATGGATTATAGCATGAATATAAAATGCAGCTTAAAACAAAAGCCTTCCTGAATTTGCATTTTAGAGTATTTGCAGACCAGGAAACACCCAGTTAACTGACACATATGTCTGTATATGCATGAATGCAATCAACACCCCATTGCATGAGTACGACTCAAAACCACAGTAATGAACTCTAATATAAATTTATAAAGCAGAAGCGGATGGCTAAGTCAACCTAGGTCCTTTGGAAGATGAGAAGGGGAAATTGATATTGGGTGATAAGGAAATGGCTGAGGCATTGAACGACTATTTTGTGTCGGTCTTCACGGTGGATGACACGTCTAATATGCCAGAGAAGGATGTTATGGACGAAATGGGAGGTGAGGACCTTGATAAAATCACTGTCACTAAAGAGATAGTGATGAGCAAACTGGAGGGCCTGAAGGTAAATAAGCCCCCTGGTCCTGATGGGATGCATCCCTTGGTGCTGAAGGGATTGGTGGAGGTTATAGTAGACATGTTGGTAATCAGTTATCAAAATTCTCTAGACTCTGGGTAGGTCCTGGCGGATTGGAAGACAGTAAATGTCATGCCACTTTTTAAAAAAGGATGTAGGCAAAAGGCGGGCAATCATAGGCCAGTTAGCTTAACGTCTGTAGTCAGGAAAATGCTTGAAGCTGTCATTAAGGAAGAAATAGTGAAACATTTAGAAAGGAGTGGTTCCATTAGACAGACACAGCATGGATTCAGGAAGGGCAAGTCCTGTTTGACAAACTTACTGGAGTTCTTTGAGGACATAATGAGTGCAGTGGATAGAGGGGAACAGGTGGATGTCATGTACTTGGATTTTCAGAAGGCGTTCGTTAAGGTGCCGCACAAGAGACTTATAAACAAGATACGGATGCATGGAGTTGGAGGTGTATTGGCATGGATAGTGGATTGGTTAACCGATAGAAGGCAGAGAGTTGGTGTAAATGGGTGTTTCTCCAGTTGGCTGTCAGTGGTGAGTGGGGTACCACAGGGGTCGGTGCTAGGACCACAGCTGTTTACCATTTACATTGATGATCTGGAAGAGGGGACTGAGTGTAGCGTAGCAAAATTTGCTGATGACACTAAGCTGAGTAGAAAAGCAAATTGTACAGAGGATGTGGAGAGTCTGCAGAGGGATATTAGGTTAAGTGATTGGGCCAAGGTCTGGTAGATGGAACACAACATTGGTAAATGCGAGATCATCCACTTTGGAAGGAATAAGAGAAGAGCAGATTATTATTAAATGGTGAAAGATTGCAGCATGCTGTTGTGCAGAAGGACAGGAGTGCTTGTTCATAAATCGTAAAAAGTTGGCTTGCAGATACAACAGGTTATTAAGAAGGCAAATGGAATGTTGGCCTTCATTGCCAGAGGGATTGAATTCAAGAGCAGGGAGGTCATGCTGCAACTATACAGGGTACTGGTGAGGCTGCACCTGGAGTGCTGTGTGCAGTTCTGGTCTCCATAATTGAAGAAGGATATACTGGGTTTGGAGGCGGTGCTGAGGAGGTTCACCAGGTTGATTCCAGGGATGAAGGGGTTAACCTTTGAGGAGCAATTGAGTCACCTGGGACTATACTCTTTGGAGTTCAGAAGAATGAGAGGGGATCTTATAGAAACATACAAAATTCTGAAATGGACAGATAAGATAGAAGTAGGAAAGTTGTTTCCATTGGTAGGTGAGACTAGAACTAAGTGACATTGCCTCAAGATTCAGGGGAGAAGATTTAGGACAGAGATGAGGAGAAACTATTTGTCCCAGAGAGTGGTGAATCTGTGGAATTCTCTGCCCAGGGAAGCAGTTGAAGCTTCCTCCCTAAATATATTTAAGAACAAGTTAGATAGGTTTTTACATAGTAAGGGAATTAAGGGTTATGGGGAAAAGGCAGGTAGATGGAGCTGATTTTACGGACAGATCAGCCATGATCTTATTGATTGGTGGGGTAGGCTCGATGGGCCGGATGGCCTACTCCTGCTCCTATTTCTTAAGTTCTTATGTAATGAACTCTTATTTTGGGTGCATTGGTGGGAAAACCCAGGAACTTGGAAAGCTACATGTAACTCAAAAGAAGCATTACGAGGGCATTGTAACTATAGAGGTAGTCATGTTACCTTTGTTCTTTAACATATAAAAATATGCTTTAATGTTGGGTCAGGGAACCTTTCTCTCTCTCTCTCTCGAGTGACTCCAAAGTCACTTGTGCATGTCCCGAATAAAGATTTTTCTATCTACCAGCTGCATCTCTCTGGTGACTTTGTTCACAGTCACAACATCACCTTTAAACATCCCCCCTCTAACCTTAAAAGCATGTCCTCCAGCATTAGAAATGTCTACCTTGGGGAAAAAATTCTGACTGTCTACCCCATCAATACCTCTCATAATTGGAAAAAAAAGCCTCAATCAGGTCTCCTTTCACCCTCCAACACCCTAGGGAGAGCAACCCAAGGTTTACCCAATATTTCTTTATACTTCATACCCTCCGATCCAGGTAAACCTCCTCTACACCTTCTTCACAGTCTCCACATGTTACAATGCGTGAGCAGGGCTGCACACAATATGATGGCAGTAGTAGTTGTCCATCATGTCCGACATTGGCAGGAAACCTGTGTGGGAGAGTTTTTAAAATGGAAAAGCCATTGTACTGGGGCAGTTCCTCTCTTGTGACCTCATAAGACTGGGTCCAGTGGTATGAACAAATGTCACAAACTGGTGTCTTCCTTGGTTGCAGTGGGTGACCGTGACGTCATCCATGCCTTGTCATTATCTTCACTCTCCACTGTCTTCCCGGCTGTTGGATCTCACTGTAGATCTCATCCGCCTTGTCCGCAGGAGCTGACTTCACATGCTAAGATAGGCATGTCCCTATCTCACTGGGGTATGAGGCCTACTAACTACCCTCACCTGGTTTAGCCCATTAGTCGAAGTGGTGTACTGGGCTGTGGCCACTGTCGTATGCAAACAGCTACTTGAAGCCATGGGTGAGAACTGAGTGCCTCGTAGGTACTAAAGGTGAGTAAGCTGTTCTGGAATGGATTTGACAAGCATCCTCACAAGAGGTGCTACCCCTTCCTGGACACCCCATAGACCCCACACAATATGGTTGCACCTTAATAAAAGTTTTCTTAACTGGTTATTCAATCCATCAAGGAAATTTCAAGGGAAATAATGTTGACACTGTTCTTATGATGATGGTGTTTGGAAATTCCTGAAGTAATCAGTGTTTTGCCAAGCAAAAGTAGAGGTTGTTGTCTCATTCCCAGCCTGTTTGGCAGGAAAAACTACACATTTGTTTTTTGGAAACCCTGCAGGTCTGGTAAAACAAAGAGTAGACTCAAACCACTGAGTAGGAACATTCTTCAATAGAAACTAAACAAGAACATTAAAAGGCATTTGGGAAAGAGAAAAAAAAAGCCGTTACTCATAAAAATAGCTGAACCCATGTAACACTCACATGGAAGTTAGTAGGTTGTTTGTCAGTGAAGTACATGTCAACAAAGGTAGCTCTCAATGAATTCTTTAACTTTTTTGCTTTGTTAAGGAAAATTGGCCAAGCAAATTCCAGACAGGCAGACAGATATATTTATTTGAAAAACATAAGCACAGGAGGAGCTGACTCAGACACCAGAGCTCAATGTACCATTCAACCAGACCAAGTTAAATATCAAAGACAGCTAACTGAGGATAAAATACAGATTAACTTAGTTAAAATATCAATAATAAAGCTCCAGTTATTATAATGTTGTAAGTTTCAATTGGCTCTGAACATCCATAATACTTTGGGTGGAATTCAGGGTGAAAGAAGTGGTGATTATTTGGCGGAATGGGGAGGGGTGGTAGATGAGAGTTCCAGAATCCTACAAACCTTTAAGTAAAAAAATAATTTTCCTGATTAAATTAGTCACCAAAGACTCCAGCAAATGTCTACAGATGTACTGTGGAAAGCATTCTGACTGGTTGCATCACTGTCTGGTATGGAGGCACCAATCACAGGGCTGGAAAGAGCTGCAGAAGGTGGTAGACTCAGCCAGCTTCTTCACGGGCACTGGCCTCCCCAGCATTGAGGACACCTTCAATAAGCGATGAAGCAAGAAGGCAGCATCCATCATGAAAGAGCCTCACCATCCAGCGTATGCCTCTTCTCATTACTGCCATCAGGGAGATGGTACAGGAGCCTGAAGACACACACTCAATATTTTAGGAACAGCTTCTTTCCCTCTACCATCAGATTTGTGAACAGACTACAAAGCTGTAGGGTAATGTAATTGGTGGAAAATGTAAGTAATTCATAATCATCAACATTGAGTTGGGGTTCACTTTACAAGCTTGGTCTGACACAATCACGTGTTTTCCTTTACTGCATTTTATGTTCTGCATTTGATTGACAATAAATTGAGTTGTTACGGATGCTCCAGAACAATTCCAGAGTTATTCAACATGTTGGCCAACACAGTCACTTTGAAACTGCCGGAGTTTTGGGAACAAACTTTCATGGCTTGGTTTGTACAGGCCAATACCCAACTTGCCCTGCAAAAATACCTCCAAGAACGAACAAGAAGGCTGAGCTTGCCAACATGGAAAGGCTTGGCATTATACACAAGTCGAATAGCCCCTGGGCTTCACCCCTCCATATGGTCGCTGAGTCCAATGGTGGTTGCTGCCCATGTGGTGATTACTGATGCCTTAATGGGGTCACCGCTTCCTATCGTTACCCAGTACCATATATCCCAAATATGAATGCAAGCAGGCTTTTTCCACTGAGACTAGGTGAGAACAAAAAAAAACAGAGGACATAGGTAAAGGGTGAAGGGGGAAAATTTTAAAGGGAACATGGGGGGGGGGGGCTTTTTCCACACAGAGAGTGGTGGGAGTGTGGAATGAGCTGCCAGATGAAGTTGTAAATGCAGGCTCACTTTTGACATTTAAGAAAAACTTGCACAGGTACATGGATGAGAGGTGTATGGAGGGATATGGTCCAGGTGCAGGTGAGTGGGACTAGGCAGAATAATGGTTTGGCACAGCCAAGAAGGGCCAAAAGGACTTTTTCTGTGCTGTAATGTTCTATGGTTCTATCCAAGACTTTTCAGCACGTTTAGCTAGAAATTTGATTTTTTTTCTGAAGTTGCCTTTATTAGTGGCTAGCATCAGGTACCTGTGTGCTCAGAGGACATTCCCAAAATGGCCATGAGAACCCGGGCACCAGGCAAGCAACTCAGCCTTCGGGAAACTCAATCCTCGCGACAGCGAACTCTATTTCCATGACGATACTATCTCCAATTACCACCACATATCTCTTCTCCCCCCATCCCCCCGAATGGCTCCCTGAACTACGGTACCACAGTTACGTTGCTCATCCTTCCTACAGCCCGACTCTCATCCGCACAGGGAGCAAGAATCTCAGACCTGTTGGACAAGCTCAATGGCTGAGGCTCCTCCAGCACCCTCTCTTGGATCCCAATCCCCACTCACTCGCAGTCACACCCTCTTGTCCCTGACCACAGGCAGCTAATCTAATGGGTGTGACTATCTCCTGAAACCGAGAATCCAGGTAACTCTCTCCCTCCCTGATGTGACACAGTGTTTGAAGCTCAGATTCCAGGTCATCAACTTTGAGCCTGAGTTCCTCAAGCAGCCAATACTTGCTGCAGATGTGGTTACCAGGAACCACAATGGGGTCCAGCAGTTCCCACATCATGCAGCTGCAGCACATCTCCTGATCCTGCATCATCCTTACTTTATTTAGTTAGCTGTAATTTAGTGACTTTTTATTCAACCACTACAAAACCCTTACTTGCTATTTACCTGTGCCTCCTCGCCAAAGCCTCACGTTCCCACTCCTAAACTGGTCCCCTCTCACAACGGCCGCTTTTCTTTGACCCTGCTTTACTTTTATTTGCTCCTGCTAATAAATCGCAATCGATTAGTCCATCGCTAATATACGTCGATCCCCGCAAAACGCTCCTTTTTTAAACTCTTCTCCCCGATGAGTGCGAAGCTCTCTCTCTCTGTGTTCGAATCAATTGGTCTGCCAGTAATGCACCAAGCCCCATGACATTTTCCTTTTTAAAACTCTTCTCCTCGACCTGTGCAAAGCTCGCTCTCCCTGCGAATTGACTGGTATACGTGCAGCCGTTACGAGTGCCGGGTGATTTTATTCCTGATACCACGACCGCCTAGACAACAGCGTTCCACCCTCCTCAGTAAACTCAATTCCTTTATACCTATTCCTACCTTCTATCATGGTGTGCAGCACTCTTAGGTTCCAGTTGACCAACATTCCGCCTCATTTGCTTTTATTCGCCATGATGCATACCAACACCCCTTCACAATGGCCCATTCAGCGTTTTGGAACGGAGAGAAAAGGCGTTTATCATAGATAGGTGGGATAGACCTGAATGCCTTAACCCTTATTCTATACCTTCACGGTATGGTCCCGGTCAAGTTTGACCCGGCCCAAGAATCCCCTCATAACAAGTGTCAATACCAAATTTTGAACCACAGATTTACTTAGAATGTATAAATAGCTTATCTGACATCAATAAATGGGTGATTAATCCTTAATTAATTTTTCAGAGATGTAAAATCCATTTCAATAGACATAGGTCAAATTTGACCCGGAACAGCCTCAATGTACAAAAATTTGTAGCACCTGTACAAAAGTATAAATTTTAAAATATTTTCATTTTTGCGCATTTTGGGTCACTTTAGGAAAAGTCATCAAATTTCAGCTAAAAATGGCATTTAGGGTGTTTTTACTGCTGTCAAATATCAAAACGGGTCAAATTTGACCAGAACAGTATGTAAGGGATCCACCAAGATTTGGAGTACTGTATTCTGCTACCATGCCCGTGCCGTCTCGACGTGACTATTTTGCGTGTTAACATACCTCTGGGACTAGCCAGAAGCACCTGCTGTTCCTCCACCCATGGAACATAGGACCCGAGCCGGGCGACACGTTCGAACTCCGGACAGGCTCACAATGCGATTGTAGTGAATTCTGGCGGGGCGGGGAGGGAGGTCCGCGTTGGGTAACGTAATTGATGGAAACATACGCATAATTCACAACCACTGACATTGAGTTGGGGTTCCCTTTGAGAGGCTGCTCCGATATGATGAGGTAATTACGTAAAGTACTTTTACCACTCTTTGTGTTCAGTGTTTGGTTGACAATAAAGTGAGTTGCTACGGTTTCCCTTGAACTTCAAATGCCTCTGCCCACAACTTTTCACAATATACATTAATGATCTGGAGGAGGGGAACCAGTGTAGTTTGCAGATGACACTAGATTGAGTGGGAAAGCAAATTGTGCGGAGGATATGGAGAGTCTGCAGAGAGATATAGATAGGGTAAGTGAGTGGGCAAGGGTCTGGCAGATGGAGTACAATGCTACTAAATCTGAGGTCATCCACTTTGGAAGGAAAAAATGGAAGAGCAGATTATTATTCAGATGGTAAAAGATTGCAGCATGACGTTATGCAGAAGGACTTGGGAGTGCTTGTGCATGAATCACAGAAGGTTGGTTTGCAGGTGCGGCAGGCTATCAAGAAGGCAAATGGGATGTTGGTCTTCATTGCTAGAGGGATTGAATTTGACAGTAGGGAGGTTATGCTGCAACTGTACAGGGTACTGGTGAGGCTGAGGGAGTGCTGTGTGCAGTTCTGGTCTCCTTACTTGAGGAAGGATATACTGGCTTTGGAGGTGGTGCAGAGGAGGTTCACCAGATTGATTCCAGGAATGAGGGGTGAGACTATGAGGAGAGATTGAGTTGCCTGGGACTATATTCGCTAGAATTCAGAAGAATGTGAGGAGATCTTACAGAAACATATAAAATTATGAAAAGGATAGATAAAATAAAGGCAGGAAAGTTGTTTCCACTGGTAGGTGAGACTAGAATTAGGAAGCATAGCCTCAAGATTCAGGGGAGTAGATTTAGGATGGAGATGAGGAGGAACTGCTTTCCCAGAGAGTGGTGAATGTGTGGAATTCTCTGCCCAATGAAGCAGTGGAGGCTACCTCAGTAAATATATTTAAGACAAGGTTGGATAGATTTTTACATAGTAGGGGAATTAAGGGTTATGGGGAAAATGCAGACAGATGGAGATGAGTCCATGGTCAGATCAGCCATGAACTTATTGAATGTAGGAGCAGGTTCAACCAGCCAGATGGCTTATTCCTTCTCCTATTTCTTATGTTCTTATTTATGAAAACCTACAAAGGCTACCTCAGCTTTTGCTCTTTTTTTGCACTATTTATTTTAAAAATACTTCTTATTGTAACTTACAGAATTTTTAGGCATTGCTCTGTAGTGCTGCCAGGAAACAAAATTCACTACAAATGTATGTCAGTGATAATAAACCTGATATTAATTCTGTTTTTGATTCTGATGTTGTGCCTGTTCCACAATCAACCTAACCCTTTCCTCCTACACAGCCCATACCCCTCCATTTTTTCTTACATCCACATGCCTATCTAAGAATCTCCTGTGTCACTATTGTATCGGCCTCCACCAGGCAAAGCTTAATGTCGAGTCAGTGTAATTGCATTAGTGTTCAATGTCAAAAATGTTACATAAATGCAAGCATTTGTATTTTTATTATATTCAATGAGAAAAAAGGTTCATATATTTTAACTTTTAAGCAGGAATAATCTAATAAATTGGTTGGCAGGGTGGAGATACATCTCTACCAAAGGAGGTGTAAGGTGCTTCTTCCCTCCACTAGCCTGCCAGGTCACCCTTGGGCAGGGTGCTGCTTAACCCCCCCCCCCCCCACCCGATCATGGGAGCAGGAAGCGGATGCCGCATGAGCAGCTGGTGCCGATCACGTCCTGGTTATGCACCCATTGATACCAAGCTGACAATCTCTGTAGAGTATTGATAATGGTTGGGGTCATTCATCTTGTAAAGACACTGCCCAAAAGAAAGCAATGGCAAAGCACTTCCGCAGAAAATTTGCCAAGAACAGTCAGGGTCATAAAAAGTCTATAATCACCCATGTCATGCAACTCGACACATAACAAATGGACAAACAAATTCCAATGAGGACACATGAGATGACAGATGCTGGGATCTGGAGCAACAATCTACAGGAAGAACTCCATGGGTTAAGCATCATCTGAATGACAAAGTCTAGTGGATGTGTACTCTCCCCTACCGTACCCAGGCCCATTTATCCTTCCAGAGATAATACTCCTAACACTGAATGCTCAATCCACCTCCAGCACACTCTGCCTTGTCCACCTATTCCTCTCCACACCCCACATTCTTATTCTAGCATCTACCCCTTGAAAGGTCTCGGCCTGAAACATCGACTGTTTATTCATGTCCATAGATGGTGCCTGACCTGCAGGGTTCCTCCAGCATTTTATGTGTGTGTTGCTCTGGAATTCCAGCATCTGCAGAATCTATTATGTTTACAGTTGTATTCCATCCCATTCCAACAGTAAGCATCCATTAACCTTTTGATCCAGTTCCCTGCTCTGAAACCCAATATGTCCAGATTGTTTAATGTCATTTTCTGTTCACAGGTGTTAAAGAGAATGAAATAGTCATTACTCTGGATCTGATGCAGGTAAAAAATACACAATAAGGTAAAGAACATATTAATAATAAAAAAACACAATAAATATAAATACATAAGGTCACTTGCATTCTTAGATTGATTGTATGTCCATAAAGTGACACTAGGCACATTACATAAGATGACTGACAGGAAATGATAAAGAAGTGGTGATTGGGTGTGTGGAGGGGTGGGTTAGTGATTGAAGGTGTTGATCAGCCTCATTGGGGAAGTCAAAGCCAACAAAAAAGCCAAAGAGAGGGCACATAATAGAGCAAAAGGTTGTGGGAAGTTTAAGGATCGGGAAGCTTTTAAAAACCAACAGAAGGCAACTAAAAAGTCATTAAGAAGGTAAAGATGGACTACCAAAGTAAGCTAGCCAGTAATATTAAAAAGAATACCAAAAGTTTCTTTAGGTATATAAAGTATAAAAGAGAGGTGAGAGTGGATATTGGACTGCTGGAAAAGGATGCTGGAGAGATAGTAATGGGGATAACAAAATGGCAGATGAACTGCATTAGTATTTTGCATCAGTCTTCACTGTGGAAGATACTAGCAGAATGGAGTAAGTTCTAGGTGTCAGAGATCATGAAGTCTGTGAGGTTACCATTACTAGAGAGAAGGTTCTTGGGAAACTGAAAGTTCTGAACATAGGTAAGTCACCTAGACCAAATGGTGTACACTCCAGTGTTCTAAAAGAGATGACTGAAGAAATTGTGGAGGCAATAGTGATCATCTTTCAAGAATTACTAGATTCTGGAATAGTTCCTGAAGACTGGAAATTTGCAAACGTCACTCCACTCTTCAAGAAGGGAGGGAGGCAGAATAAAGGAAACTTTAGGCCAGTTAGTCTGATCTCAATGGTTGGGAAGATGTAGGAGACAATTATTAAGGATGAGGTCTCAGGGTACTTGGAGGCACATGATAAAATAGGCCATAGTCCGTATGGTTTCCTCAAGGGAAAATTTTGACTGACAATCTACTGGAATTCTTTGAAAAAATAGCAAGAAACAAAAATAATAGACAAAAGAGAATTGGTTGATGTTGTGTACTTGGATTTTCAGAAGGCATTTTACAAGATGCCACATATGAGGCTCCTTAACAAGTTAAGAGTCCATGATATTACAGGGAAGATTCTAGCATGGATAAAGCAAGGGCTGATTGGCAGGAGGCAAAGAGTGGGAATAAAGGGAGCCTTTTCTGGTTGGCTGCCAGTGACTAGTGGTGTTCCATAGGGGTCTGTGTTGGGAATGATTCTTTTTACGTTATATGTCAATGACTTGGATGATGGAATTGATGGCTTCATTCCAAAGTTTGGCATATGATATGAAGATAGTTGGAGGGGCAGGTAGTTTTAAGGAAGTAGAAAGACTACAGAAGGACTAAGACAGATTAGGAGAATGGGCAAAGAAATGGCAGATGAAATACAGTGTCAGAAATTGCATGGTCATGCACTTTGGTGGAAGAAATGAAAGGGTTGACTATTTTCTAAATGGAGAGAAAATACAAAAAAACTGAGACACAACAGGATTTGGAAGTCCTTGTCCAGGATTCCCTAGAGGTTTATTTGTAGGTTGAGTTTGTGGTGAGGAATGCGAAGTTAGTATTCATTTCAAGAGGAGTCGAATATAAAAGCAAGGATGTAATGTTGAAACTTTATAAAGCACTGGTGAGGCCTCACTTGGAGTATTGTGAGCAGTTTTGGGCCCCTCATCTTAGAAAGGATGTGCTGAAACTGGAGAGGGTTGAAAGGAGATTTGAAAGGCTCATCACATGAAGAGTGTCTGATTGCTCTAGGCCTGTATTCACTAGAATTCAGAATCAGAATCAGGTTTATTATCACCTGCATGTGACATGAAATTTGTAAACTTAGCAGCAGCAGTTCAATGCAATACATAATCCAGGAAAATTTAATAATAAATGTAATTTAATAATAATAATAATAAATAAGTAAATTGATTACAGTACACATATTGAATAGATTAAAAACATGCAAAAAATGGAAATACTGTATATTAAAAAAAAGTGAGGTAGTGTTCATGGGTTCAATGTCCATTTAGGAATCGGATGGCAGAGGGGAAGAAGCTGTTCCTGAATTGCTGAGTGTGTGCCTTCAGGCTTCTGTACCTCCTACCTGATGGTAACAATGAGAAAAGGCATATGCCCTGGGTGCCGGAGGTCCTTAATAATGGACGCTGCCTTTCTGAGCCACCACTCCCTGAAGATGTCCTGGGTACTTTGTGGGCTAGTTGCCAAGATGGGGCTGACTAGATTTACAACCCTCTGCAGCTTCTTTTGGTCCTGTGCAGTAGTCCCCCTCCCCCATACCAGACAGTGATGCAGCCTGTCAGAATGCTCTCCACGGTACATCTATAGAAGTTTTTGAGTGTATTTGTTGACATGCCAAATCTCTTCAAATTCCTAATGAAGTATAGCGGTTGTCTTCTTTATAACTACATGGATGTGTTGGGACTAAGTTAAATCCTCAGAGATCTTGACACCCAGGAACTTGAAACTGCTCACTCTCTCCACTTCTGATCCCTCTATGAGGATTGGTATGTGTTCCTTCGTCTTACCCTTCCTGAAGTCCACAATCAGCTGTTTGGTCTTACTGACGTTGTGCCAGGTTGTTGCTGCAGCACCATTCCACTGGTTGACATATCTCACTCCTGACCTCATTGAAACTTATTGAATGGTGAAAAGCCTTGATAGAGTGGACGTGGAGAGGATGTTTTCTATGGTGGGGGAGTCTAAGACCAGAGGACACAGCTTCAGAATAGAGAGGCGTCATTTTAGAATGGAGATGAGGAGGAATTTCTTTCGCCACAGTTGTTTCTGTGTCTGGTGGTCCTGGCTTCGATGTTATGTAGCTTGTTCCCTGATGCGAGTGGGACAAATAATCCATGAGTAAGGTATGTGGATGGGAAGCTGCTCTGTAAACAATTAAAAAATAGTTTACACTGCCCCAGGAGCAGGCATCCCCATTCATACATATACTGTAGCTCCATATGTTAAAAATTATTTCATTTTATTTGACTTATGAACACATTTAACATTGTTATGTGGATTAGGCATTAAATGTTAAGACAGACTAACCAAGAGGTTTTCATGAACTTGGATGGATCATGTGGATGAGGTACCACGATAGCGTAGTGGTTAGTATAACACTATTACAGTGCCAATGATCAGAGAACCTTATCAACGTCAGGATTCAAGATTGTTCAATGTTATTTCCAGTGCACAAGTGTAACAGAGACGAAATAATAGTTACTCAGGCAAAAAAAAAATCACAATAAGAGAAGGAACACAGTAATAAAAAATATGAATATGTAAGATAGTGTTTTTACATAGATTGATTGTACGTCCATAGAGTGATATTAGGCACAGGAGTATCTGTACGTAAGGTGACTGACAGGAAATTATAAAGTCGTAGTGTTTGGTTAGTGCGTGGAGGTGTTGACCAGCCTTACTGCTTGGGGAAGTAACTGGTTTTGAATCTGATGGCTCTGGTGTGGATGCTGTGCAGTCTCATTCCTGATGGGAGTGGGACAAACAGTCCATGAGCAGGATAGGTGGGATCCTTCATGATGTTACTGGCTCTTTTCTGTATATATGTCCTTGATAGCAGGTATGCTGGTGCCGGTGATGCATTGGGCAGCTTTGACTACCCGTTGTGGAGCACTGCTGTCCGCCACAGTGGAGTTTCTATACTATGTAGTGGTGCAGCTTGTTAGGATGCTCTCTACTGTGCTTTGTCCAGCTCTCTTCAGTCTCCTCAGAAAATAGAGATGTTGGTATGTACAATATATAGTACAGTGCAAATATATTCAATGCCATGGCCTCCAGGGCTGTCTGTGCCATAAACATCGAAACACATAATTGCATACACACGCATCTGGAAGTAGCATTTAATTTGAAACTTGAGAAAATAGGCAATCCAAGGCAGCATACACAAATTGTGGAGCAACTTCAAATTAAAGTAAGCTGTCACATTGGCTTTGAGTGAAATCTTGTTAGAGTTCAGAAATACTGATGCACTTAGTTATACTGATGTTACAGCATCAATACCTTGCAATGAGATGATCTTCAACACCAACATTTCCAATGATCAGTGATTCCAGCACTCGAGTCCAAAGTGAATCACAGAAACATCAAAGAGAGGTATTGCATGGAGCAAGTTAATTGGTTACCTTTCCTTGTGACTATTCCAATGGTATAAACCATATAACAATTACAGCACGGAAACAGGCCATCTCGGCCTTTCTAGTCCGTGCCGAACGTTTACTCTCACCTAGTCCCACTGACCTGCACTCAGCCCATAACCCTCCATTCCTTTCCTGTCCGTATACCTATCCAATTTTACTTTAAATGACAATACCAAACCTGCCTCTACCACTTCTACTGGAAGCTCGTTCCACACAGCTACCACTCTGTGAGTAAGGAAATTCCCCCTTGTGTTACCCTTAAACTTTTGCCCCCTAACTCTCAACTCATGTCCTCTTGTTTGAATCTCCCCTACTTTCAGCCTATCCATGTCAAATCTATCTATCCCCCTCAGAATTTTAAATACCTCTATCAAGTCCCCCCTCAACCTTCTACGCTCCAAAGAATAAAGACCTAACTTGTTCAACCTTTCCCTGTAACTTAGGTGTTGAAACCCAGGTAACATTCTAGTAAATCTCTGTACTCTCTCTAATTTGTTGACATCTTTCCTATAATTCAGTGGCCCGAACCGTCCACAATACTCCAAATTCGGCCTTACCAATGCCTTGTACAATTTTAACATTACATCCCAACTCCTATACTCAATGCTCTGATTTATAAAGGCCAACATACCAAAAGCTTTCTTCACCACTCTATCCACATGAGATTCCACCTTCAGGGAACTATGCACCATTATTCCTAGATCACTCTGATCTCCTGCATTCTTCAATGCCCTAACATTTACCATGTATGTCCTATTTGGATTATTCCTACCAAAATGTAGCACTTCACACTTATCAGCATTAAACTCCATCTGCCATCATTCAGCCCACTATTCTAACTGGCCTAAATCTCTCTGCAAGCTTTGAAAACCTACTTCATTATCCATAATGCCACCTACCTTAGTATCATCTACATACTTACTAATCCAATCTGCCACCCCATCATCCAGATCATTAATGTATATGAAAAACAACATTGGACCCAGTACAGATCCCTGAGGCACCCCGCTAGTCACCGGCCTCCAACCTGACAAACAGTTATCCACCACTACTCTCTGGCATCTCCCATCCAGCCACTGTTGAATCCATTTTACTACTTCAATATTAATACCTAATGATTGAACCTTCCTAACTAACCTTCTGTGCGGAACCTTGTCAAAGGCCTTACTGAAGTCCACATAGACAACATCCACTGCTTTACCCTCATCAACTTTCCTCATACCCTCTTCAAAAAATTCAATAAGATTTGTCAAACATGACCTTCCACGCACAAATCCATGTTGACTGTTCCTAATCTGACCCTGTCTATCCAGATAATTATATATACCATCTCTAAGAATACTTTCCATTAATTTACCCACCACTGACGTCAAACTGACAGGCCTATAATTGCTAGGTTTACTCTTAGAACCCTTTTTAAACAATGGAACCACATGAGCAATATGCCAATCCTCCAGCACCATCCCCATGTCTAATCATTAGGTATTAATATTGAAGTAGTAAAATGGATTCAACAGTGGCTGGATGGGAGATGCCAGAGAGTAGTGGTGGATAACTGTTTGTCAGGTTGGAGGCCGGTGATTAGTGGTGTGCCTCAGGGATCTGTACTGGGTCCGATGTTGTTTGTCATATACATTAATGATCTGGATGATGGGGTGGTAAATTGGATTAGTAAGTATGCAGATGATACTAAGATAGGTGGCGTTGTGGATAATGAAGTAGGTTTTGAAAGCTTGCAGAGAGATTTAGGCCAGTTAGAAGAGTGGGCTGAAAGATGGCAGATGGAGTTTAATGCTGATAAGTGTGAGCTGCTACATTTTGGTAGGAATAATCAAAATAGGACATACATGGTAAATGGTAGGGCATTGAGGAATGCAGTAGAACAGAGTGATCTAGGAATAATGGTGCATAGTTCCCCGAAGGTGGAATCTCATGTGGATAGGATGGTGAAGAAAGCTTTTGGTATGCTGGCCTTTATAAATCAGAACATTGAATATAGGAGTTGGGATGTAATGTTAAAATTGTACAAGGCATTGGTAAGGCCGAATTTGGAGTATTGTATACAGTTTGGGCCACCGAATTATAGGAAAGATGTCAACAAAATAGAGAGAGTACAGAGAAGATTGACTAGAATGTTACCTGGGTTTCAGCACCGAAGTTACAGGGAAAGGTTGAACAAGTTAGGTCTTTATTCTTTGGAGCGTAGAAGGTTGAGGGGGGACTTGATAGAGGTATTTACAATTATGAGGGGGATAGATAGAGTTGACGTGGATAGGCTTTTTCCATTGAGAGTAGGGGAGATTCAAACAAGAGGACATGAGTGGAGAGTTAGGGGGCAAAAGTTTAAGGGTAACACGAGGGGGAATTTCTTTACTCAGAGAGTGGTAGCTGTGTGAAACGAGCTTCCAGTAGAAGTGGTAGAGGCAGGTTTGGTATTGTCATTTAAAGTAAAATTGGATAGGTATATGGACAGGAAAGGAATGGAGGGTTATGGGCTGAGTGCGGGTCAGTGGGACTAGGTGAGAGTAAGCGTTCAGCGTGGACCGGAAGGGCTGAGATGGTCTGTTTCCATGCTGTAATTGTTATGTGGTTATATATGATTGAACCTTCCGTACAGAACCTTGTCAAAGGCCTTACTGAAGTCCATATAGACAACATCCACTGCTTTACCCTCGTCAACTTTCCTCATAACCTCTTCAAAAAATTCAATAAGATTTGTCAAACGTGACCTTCCACGCACAAATCCATGTTGACTGTTCCTAATCAGACCTTGTCTATCTAGATAATTATATATACCATCTCTAAGAATACTTTCCATTAATTTACCCACCACTGACGTCAAACTGACAGGCCTATAATTGCTAGGTTTACTCTTAGAACCCAGATTAAACAATGGAACCACATGAGCAATACGCCAATCCTCCAGCACCATCCCCGTTTCTAATGACATTTGAAATATTTCTGTCAGAGCCCCTGCTATTTCTCCACTAACCTCCCTCAAGGTCCTAGGGAATATCCTGTCAGGATCCAGAGATTTATCCACTTTTATATTCCTTAAAAGCGTATATTTGATTAGTATTCTCAACAGTTTTGATTGAGAAGTTTTGGAGAAATAAATAGTGTTGTAGAGAGTGATTAAGGTGGTTGTGGATTTTGGTGGGATTAAATCGGTGTGTGTGTGTGTGTGTGTGTTGGGGGGGCGTGTGTGTGTGTGTGTTGGGTGTGTGTGTGTGTGTGTGTGTGTGTGTGTGTGTGTGTGTGTGTGCGCGCGCGCATGTGAGAGACAGAAAGGGAGGGAGGGGGAGAGAGAGTGATAAGTTCACATATAACGAAGATAAGGGAGATTTCGAAAATGAAAGCAAACCGTTGAAATTTTTTTTTCACAAACACAAAAGATTCTGCAGGTGATGGAAATCCAGAGCAAGAACACACACAAAATGATGGAGGAACTCAGCAAGTCAGGCAGCATCAATGGAGGGGATTGAGCAGTCAACATGTCTGGCTGGACCTTTCATCAGGACTGGAAAGGCAGGCAGTAGAAGCCAGAATAAGAAGGTAGGGTATGGGAAGGAGTACAATCTGGGCAGTGATATGTGAAGCCAGGTGAGGTGGGAGGTGAGGGAGTAGGGAAGGAGGATGAAGAGAGAAGCTGGGAGGTGATAGGTGGAAAAGGTAAAGTGTTGAAGAAGAAGGAATCTAATAGGAGAGGGCAGTGAACCAGGGAAGGAAGACAGGACCAGAGGGAAGTGATGTGCTAGTGAGGAGAAGAGAAGGGATGAGAGGTGACCCAGAATGGGGAATGGAAAAAGAGAGAAGACAGAGGGAAGAAATTACCAGAACGTAGATAAATCAACGTTCATGGCATCCAATTTTGAAACTTTTTCTTTATACAGTAGTTACAGCTTCATTTAACATATCTTGAAGCAACTACAATGAAATATTTACACTTAGGTACACTTGTACACCTGCTCTTTAATGCAAATATCTAATTAGCCAATCATATGGCAGCAACTCATTGCATAAAAGTATTCAGACATGGTCAAAAGGTTCTTTAGACGAATGATTGCTTTTGTAACATTAATGGCCAGAAGGTCTATATTACAAAATTGGAAAGAAGTAAATCCTCCTACCACGTTCCAGTGGTTCTCTCAAACTATTTCTTTTCTGAGCTTGGAAAAAATTAGAAGCACTATTTTTGACTCATCAATTAAATTTGAAGAAACTTGGGGACCGTTCATTTGACATTTTCATATGAATTAATTTGGCCTCTTCCAGACCTTCTCTCTACTTATTCTTGTTCAGGTATGGAGTTCCGGAGTTTTTGGCACTATCATATACAAATAAACTGTTATTATTGCCCAGTTAGTTTAGTTTAGTATTTTTTTATATTTTTTGCCTGTATTTTTATAATTTTTTCTTTTTCTTTTGATGATTATTTTTATTTTTTTCATATAATTATTATAGACTTGATTGATAATGTACTATGTTTCTATGTTGATATTTTAATAGGATATTGTTATCCTACTATTAATTCAATTTCAAGTCTTATGCATTTATAACCTATTTATTATTATATTATGTTTCTTTTATATATGAAATTCAATAAAAAGATTGAAAAAGAAAGAAAAAGGTTCAATTGTTGTTCAGACCAAATGTGAGAATGGGGAACAAATGTGATCTAAGTGACTTTGACAGTGGACTGATTCTTGGTGCCAGATGGGGTGGCTTGAATAACTCAGAACTTGTTGATCTCCGGAGATTTTCACGCACAACAGTCTCTGGAGCAGGGGTTCTCAACCTTTTTTTATGCTGTGGAACAATACTTTTAACCGAGGAGTTTGTGGATCCCAGGTTGGGAATACCTGTGCTAGAATTTACATAGAATGGTATGATAAACTAAAGAAAAAACATCCAGAGAGTAACAGGTCTGTGGGTGAAAGCAGCTTGTTATGAGAGAGGTCAGAGGAGAATGGCCAGACTGGTTCAAGCTGACAGGAAGGAAACAGTAACTCAAAGAACCACGCATTACAACTAACAGTGGTGAGCAGAAGAGCTTCTCTGAATGCACAACACATTGAACCTTGAAGTGGATGGGCTACAGCAGCAGAAGACATCAAACATACACTCAGTGGCCTCTTTATTAGACGCAGGAGGTACCTAGTAAAGTAGCCACTGAGTGTATATATAAAGAGAAGTAAATATACTGTAATTGGAGGCAAATTAGCCTACTTTCTAATAAATGACCAAATATGGCTGAAGATAGAAACTTAATAACCTTCAGCAAACAACATTCCAAAATAGTCATCGCCAATATATTTCAGGATTAACTGTAGTGTAAAATAGGATTATGCATGAAATTTTGCTAAAACATGAATTTTATGGTTTTTAAACAGCCTTGCATAAAGAATTTGGTGTGACTGCTTAATGTCTCAAATCTATTGCAACAGGCTTCTGTATTAACCTCACTAATGTGTGTGACACAATCAGGATGTAAACACAATGTGACTTTGAAAATCACACCAGAAGAGACCGCAGATGCTGAAGATCTGAAATAAAAAGGAAAATGCTTCAAACACTCAGCAGAGCACACCATGTTTGTAGGAAGGGAAACAGTGCAAACACCCCAGATCAAAGACCCTTTGTATATCAGAGGATCTATAATTTGTTCCTTTCTCACACATGCAGTCTTACCTACATTTTCTGTTTCTATGTATGGACAGTAGATCTTTATGTACTCTAGATCATAGATCATGGTCTTTGGGAGCTTGCTATTATTTGCATTGTGGGTGGTGGTTGGGGGGCTAACACTTTTGTTGGAGCAAGGAGGGAGGGGGAGGGTTAATGCTTTGCTGCTGCTTGTATGTGGGAGGGGGGCTTTGGTGTTCTAACATTTTCTGTCATTCATTCTTTAGAGTTTTTTCTCTGTTTTGTGGATATCTGTGAAGAGTAAGAATTTCAGGTTTTATACTGTATACATTCTCTGATATTAAATTGAAGCATCAAACTATTCTATACAATGTTACTTTGTGTTATTTGTGAAATTGGTGTGCAATATTTTTATAAACATAGGAGATTCTGCAGGTGCTGGAAATCCAGAGGAACACACACAAAATGATGGAGGAACTCAACAGATCAGACAACATCTATGGAAATGAATAAACAGTTGACATTTCTGGCTAAGATCCTTCATCAGGACTGAAAAGGAAGGAGTGGAGGGAGGAAGCCAGAAGAGAAGGTGAGGGGAGGAGAGGAGCACAAGCTGGTAAGTGACAGGTGAGACCAGATGAAGGGGAAGGTAGGTGTGTGGGGAAGGAGGATGAAGTAAGAGGCTTAGAGGGAATAGGTGCAAAAGAGCTAAAGAAGAAAGAATCTGATGACCATGGGGGAAAGGGAAGGAGGAAGGGAACCAGAGGGATGTGATATGTAGCTGAGGAGATGGGAACCAGAATGGGAAATGGAAGGTACCCAGAAAAAATATGAGATGTTGCTGCTTCAACCTGAGTGTGGTCTGGTCGTGGCACTAGAGGAGTCCATGGACCAACATGTCAGAATGGAACAGGAAGTCAAGTTGAAATGGGTGGCCATGGGAAAATCCCACCTGCTGTGGCGGATGGAGCAAAGGTATTCCATTTCATTGATATGGAGCGGGCTGCACCGGGAGCACTGGATACAATCGATGACCCTGACAGATTCACAGGTGAAGTGTAGCCTCACCTGTTTGGGGCCCTAAATAGAGGTGAAAGAGGAGGTGCAGTGATTTGCAGACATTAAGTGCCAGGATGGAGATCAGTTGGGGGGGGGGGGAAATGAATGGACAATGGAGTCATCTAGAAAAGTGCGGTGTTTGCAGCAGTTTTATGATCCCTTGCATCGCGACAAAGTGCAACTTAAATTCATCTTAGGAGCAAATTTTCAGTGCTAATCCATATATGTTGGCAATGCCAAATTAGCTGATATAAGATGCATGCAAGCTGAAAGCTTCAGTTAGCTTTGCTATGTTTGAACAAAACTATTAATCAGACTGATTACCAGGGCAGAAACTACTATTGCCCATGAGGCAGTCTGCTCGGTACTATTTCTTTGCCTTTGTCTGTTTCACTTTAATAAGAGGTAAAACAGGTGCTGAAGCAGCAAATGCAGTCAGAGAGTGAGGATTATGATGTGTGATTAATGCTGACAGTCTATAAGCAGCATGTATTGTAAATTGCATATCACACCCATGTGTGTAACATAGCAGCAACCAGTCAGACCTAACCTTGCAGTTCAGGAGGAGAGACATGAGACCATAAGATACAGAACCAGGCAATTCTGTCCATCAAGTCTGTTCTTATTCGATCCTGGCTGATTTATCATCCTTGTTAACCCCATTCCCCTGCCTTCTCCGCATAATCTTTGACGCTCTTGCTAATCGAGAACCTATTAACATTTGCTCTAACTATAGCCAATGACTTGGTCTCCACAGCCATCTATGGCAGTGAATTCCAGAGATTCACCACTCTCTAACTAAATAAATTAATCCTCATCTCTGTTCCTAAGGGACATCTTTCTATTCTGAGGCTGTGCCCTCTGGTCCCAGACAGCAGTAGCAGTACATGGCAAAGACAGAAAAAATAATATAAATTACAAATTTCACAACATATATATACACAATAGTCAACAATAATCTGATTCTGATTCTAATTCCAAGCATTACACTCCATGCAGCTGCACTGTTTTTGACCAGGCATTTGCTGTGTGGCTTATGTTCTGGAGTCAGGAGCCATAGGACGGAGATTGAAAATCTGGTTGAGTGGTGACACAATAATAACTTCTCTCTGAACATCAGTAAAACCAAAGAGCTGATTACTGACTACAGGAAGGTCCACGAGCCAGTCCTCATTAGGGGAGCAGAGGTGGAGAGGGTCAGTAACTTTAAATTTCTTGGCAATAGCACATCTGAGAACCCATCCTGGGACGAGTACATAAGTGTCATCAGAAAGAAGGCATGGTAGCACCTATACTTTCTTACAAGTTTGCCTATATTTGGCACATCACCAAAAACTTTGACAAACTTCTATAGATGCACGGTAAGAGTATTCTAACTGGTTACATCACAGGCTGGTATGATTTCATCAGTGTCCAGTAACAGAAAAGGCTACAGAAAATGGTAGATACAGCCCATTCTATTTCAGGTATAGCCTTCTCCATGACTGAGTACATTCTTATAGAGCGTTGTCACAGAAGTCTTCCCTGCTCTTGTTTGACCTCCACATATTCACCTTCGAGTAACGGAAATGAGTGCCAAAGTTTTGAGGGTTACAAACTCACCAAAACTTGAGCAAATTTCTACAGACATATCATCGGGAACATTCTGACTGGTTGCATCATCATCTGGAGAGGGCACTGCACAGGATTGGACAAAGCTACAGAGGGTTGTAAACTCAGGCAGCTACGCCACAGGCACCAGCCTCCCCAACATTGATGACATCTTTGTAAAGTAAATCCTCAAAAAGGTGGCAACCATCATTTAAGACGTTCACCATCCAGAAGATGTCCTCTTCTCATTGCTGGCATCAGGGGGATCACGTAGGAGGTACAGGATCCTGAAGACACATGTTCATTATTTTAGAAACAACTTCTTCCCCCACCCGCCATCAGATTTCTGAACGACAATGGACCAACTCATGAACACTATTATTTATTTGCTCTACCTTAGTACTACTTAATAATATATGTAATAGATATCTTGGGCATGTATATATAGCAAGGGTGCCCGACACCTTTGCACAGTACTGTATTTGTTAATGTGGAGCGAAGAACAAGTTTGTAAATCTGATGGGAGCAAAGGTTTTAGGAATAATGAGGGTGAGTGCTGTGGAAGGGGTGTGGGGTAGGTGGTAGGGAAGGAGTGCCAGGGACAGTGGGGTTGACATGGGTGCAGACAAACCTAGACCTGGGACACCAGGCAAGGTAATTTGATTCCATATGACTGGTCTATTGATCATTACAGAATGTCTCTCTGGTGCTTCATGCTCCATCCCCTCTCCCTTCCCCTTTTCCAACCATAATTTCTCTCTCCCTGTCCCCTTCTGACTCTCAGTCCACAATAGAGACCTATATCAGAGTCATTCACACATGTCATGAAATTTGTATTTTTTGCGGCAAAGGACAGTGCAATACATAAAATTACCACAGTATATATACTATACTGTATATACACAAACAGTTCTTATTGCAATGTACTCTTGCTGTGATATGCCAGTGATTCTGATTCTGGAGGATCTGGTAACATTTAATTATACCATCAAATATGCTCAACCACTAATCCTTTGTGATTGGCAAATAGAACAGAGATTAGTCAGCTGCCTTGGATCTAAGTTTGAAAACAGAGGCGGCAAACATTATCCAGGTGGAAGCCAGGTGAAAATACTTCAGCAGTAGACAACTCTCCTGTTGATCCAATTATTTCTGTCAGTCATCCAAAAATCTCAATTAACACTTACATACGCTACTGTGCAAAAGTCATACGCTACTGTGCTACTGTGCATATATATACGGCTAGTGTGCCTAATACCTTTGCAGAGTACCATAGTACTGCCGTGAGTGATGATAAACGTGATTCTGATATGTGTCTCTATTGTGGATTGAGGGTGGGAAGGGACAGGGAGAGGGGAATCATGGTTGGGAAAAGGGAACAGAGAGGGGAGAGACTGGGAAGTACCAGAGAGACATTTTATAATGATCAATGAATCAATTATTTGGAATCAAATGACCTTGCCTGGTGTCTTAAGGCTGGATGTATCTGCACCCACACCACTAACAACCCCCAGTCCTGGCATTCCTTCTCTGCCATCTCTCCCAAAATGCTTCTGTATCACTTCATCCTCACCATTTCCAATATTGTTTGCTCCCACCCGATTTACCACTCCATGTTGACAAATACAGTACAATATATATATATACACACACACTACAATAAGTGTATGGGACACTGGAAAAATGTTGAATTTCCCCTTGGGGATGAATAAAGTATCTATCTATCTATCTGTCATCTATCCTAAGCCTTTGCACAATACTGTACTTTCCCAGCCAATGCTTGTAACTCGTTATCCCCGCATATGAAATCTAAATAGAAAGACAATCCGATGAAAACCACTCCACCATTTAAAACTTGCTCACTAGTTACAACCTGCTTTTTGATAGTTATGTGTCAGCTTGACTGAACTGTTCACTTGTTGTCTCCAAGTCTGCAGATGTTACCTCAGGCTCTGATTATGTTCTCAAGGGAGACTTCAGTGTCCCACCTAAGGCTGTCACAAGAAAGCAGCATCCATCATCTAGGACTCCCATCATCCATACTCTCTTCTCACTGCTGCTGTCAGGAAGGAGGTAATCAGGTTTCACACCACCAGGTTCAGGAACAGTTATTACCCCTCAACCATCAGGCTCCTGAACCCGTGTGGATAACTTCACTCACCTCAACTCTGAAGAGATTCCACAACCTATGGACTCACTTTCGAGGACTCTACAACTCACGTTCTCGATATTATTTATTCCTTATTTATTTATTATTTTGATGATTTAGTTTGTCTTTTTCTATTGGCATAATTTATTGCCTTTTGCACATTTATTCTCTATCATTCTTTGTGTGTAGTTTCTAACTGATTCTATTGTATTTCTTTGTTCTTCTGTAAATGCCTGCAAGAAAATAAATTTTGGGGTTGTAGATGATGACATATAAGTACTTTGATAATAAACTTAATGAGTCTGTTTAAACTGATGACTCTCAGCATGGCAGCACATCGATATGTCTGTGGAGGAATGCTGCCGTTTGGCACATTCCAAGCTGCAGGAGGGACGCACTGAAGCTCAGTGGGGCCACTGAGCCACTGCAGGTGTTCAGCAAGGAAGAACCACAGTAGAAGGTTCTTCTGGTACCGAACAAGGACCGGCCAAGTTAGGTGAGGAAACCTCCCAATTATTGTAGTAGTTACCACTCCAGGGAGCCACGTGAGTGGCAAAAGATCTATTAGTTTTAATAAAACAGAACTTAATGCATTGGCTGTGAATGTAACAATGAAAAGGGCATTGAATTATTTATTCTTGCAACTAATATTTTTATTATGAATGAAGATTATTTTCTTAAATAACAAAATTGAAAAAAAATGAGGTTTTAGATCAGGAGCTCCCAACCTGGCGTCCATGGAGCCCTTGAATAATGGAATTGGTCCTTGGCATCAAAAAGGTGGGGAAATCTGCTGTAAATCAGTATTTTTTGCAATGGATTATAAAAATAAAGAATGTCTTTATTCGTCATATGCACATTGAAACATACAGTGAAATGCATCAGATCTGTCAAATCAAATCAGCAAGGAGTGTGCTAGGGCAGTATGCAAGTGTAAACACACTTCCAGTGCCAAAATTGCATACCCACAGCTCACTAACCCAATTTGGCAGACCATGTCTCCCAATAAACAGACTACCTGCAGACCATGTCTTTCAATAACAAGTCCATCAGCAAACCGTGTCTTTCAATAGCAAGTCAAAAGGCAAACCGTATCTTTAGATAAAGAAGTCTATCAGCAGACCATATCTTTGAATAGCAAATCTATCGGCAGACCATATCTTTCAGTGACAACTCTTTCAGCAGAGCATATCTCTCAAGACAAGTCCCTCGGCAGAACATGTCTTTCAATAACAAGTCTATCAGCAGACCATGTTTTTCATAACAGGTATGAACAGGTCAATCAGCAGACAATGTATTTCAATAACATGTCTATTAGCAGACCATGTCTTTCAATAACAAGTCTATTGACCGATCATATCTTTAAATAGCAAGTCAATTGGCAGACCATATCTTTCAATATCAAGTCTATAGGCAGACCATATCTTTCAATAACGAATCTATCGGTAGACCAGATGATTCAATAACAAATCTATCGGCTGGCAATTTTGTTCAATAGCAAGTGTATCAGCAGAGCGTATCTTTCAATAATAAGTCAACCGGCAGGCCATATCTTTCATCAGGAAGTTTATCGACAGAACATGTCTTTCAACAACAATTGTATTGGCAGATCATGTCTTTCAAAAGCAAGTCTATCAGCAGAGCATGTATTTCAATGACAAGACTATCGGCAGACCATATCTTTCAATAACCAGTCTATCATCAGACCACTTCTTTCAATAATAAGTCTATCGGCAGAGCACGTATTTCAATGACAAGACTATCGGCAGACCATATCTTTCAATAACAAGTCTATCATCAGACCACTTCTTTCAATAACAAGTCTATCGGCAGAGCATGTATTTCAATGACAAGTCTATTGGCAGATGATATTTTTCAACAACAAATCTGTGGGCAGACCATATCTTTCAATCTGCTATTTGCAGAATGTGTTTTAATAACAAGCTATGGGAAGAACACTTCTTTCAATAATAAGTCTGTCGGCAGACAGTATCTTTCAATGAAGAGTTTAACAGCACAAAATGGCTTTCCGCGACAAGTCGATTGGCAGACATAGCTTTAAATAGCAAGTCTATCAGCAGACCATATCTCTCCAGAAGAAGACTATCGACAGATCACGTCTTTCAATAAGACCATCAGTGGAGCATATCATTTAATAACAAGTCTATCGGCAGAACGTATCTTTAATTGATAAGTCTATTGGAAGATGATACTTTGCAATAACAAATCTGTTGGCAGACCATATTTTTCAATTACAAAACTATCGCAGACCATGTCTTTTAACAACAAGCCAAAGGCAGAACACTATTTTCAAAAACAAGTCAATCAGTGGACCAAAGCTTTCAATGATAAGTCTATCGGCAAGTGACATCTTTCACTAGCAAATCTGTTGGCAGGCCATATCTTTCAAAAACAATTCTATCTGCAGACATATCTTTCAGTCACAAGTCTATTAGCAGAACATGACTTTCAGTAACAAGTCTATTGTCAGACCATATCTTTTAAAACCAACTCTATTGGTAGACTATATCTTTCAGTGACAAGTCTATCGACCAGCGATATCTTTCATTATCAAGTCTGTCGTCAGACCATATCTTTTAAGAACAATTCTATTGGCAGACCATGTCCTTCAATAAATCACCAATCTTTCAATTACAAGCCTATCAGGAGACCATTTCTTTTCAATAACAAGTCGCTCGGCAGACTATATCTCTCAATGACAAAGTCTATTGGCAGACCATTTCTTTCGATAACAATTCTATCAGCAGACCATATCTTTCAGGAACAAATGTATCGGCCGAGCATATCTTTCAGTAACATCTATCGGCAGACTATATCTTTCAATGACAAGTCTATCAGCTGACAATATCATTTAATGACAACTGTATTGCCAAATCATATCATTCAGTAGCAAGTCTATCGGCAGACCATAAGATTCCATAACAAGTCTATCAGCAGACCAAATCTTTCAACAACAAGTCTATCTTCAGACCATGTCTCTCAGTAAAATGTTTGTTGTCAGACCATATCTTTCAACAATTCTATCAGCAGGCTTTATCTTTAAATAGCAAGTCTATTGCCAGGCCACGTTTTTCAATAACAAGACTATCAGCAGACCGTATCTGTCAATAGCAAGTCTACAGTCAGACCAGATCATTCAATAACAATTCTACCAGCAGACCATATCCTTTCCATGACAAGTTTATCGACAGATGATACCTTCAACAATAAATCTGGCCGCAGACCATATATTTCAATGAAAGGTTTAACAGCAGAAAATGGCTTTCAGCAACAAGTTGATCAGCAGATCATATCTTGAAATAACAAGTCTATTGGCAGACCATATCTTTCAATGACAAGTCTGTTGGCAAAACATATCTTTTAATAACAAATCTATCAGCAGAGCATGACTTTCAATAACAAGATTATTGGCAAGTCTCATCTGTCAATAGCAAGTCTATAGTCAGACCAGATCATTCAATAACAAGTCTATTGGCAGACCATATCTTTCCAGAACAAGTCTATCAGCAGACCATATCTTTCAATAATAATTGCATCAACAGAGCATATCTTTCAATAGCAAGTCTATCAGTGGACAATGTCTTTCAATAAAATGTCTATCGGCAGACCACATCTTTCAAAAACAAGTCTATCAACAGACCACATATATCAATACAAGTCTACTGGCAAATCACGTCTTTCAGTAGCAAGTCTTTTGGCAGACCTTATCTTTCAATAACAAGCCTATATGCAGAAGATATCTTTCAATAACAAGTCTATCGGCAGTTCATGTCTTGCAATAACAAGTCTGTTTGCAGGTCATATCTTTCAAAAACAATTCTAATAGCAGACCATATATTTCAATGACCACTCTTCTCTCAGAACATCTATTTCAGTAACAAGTCTGTTGGCAGAACTTATCTTTCAATTAGAAGTCTATCGATAGACGATACCTTTCAATAAAAAGTCCATCGGCAGACCATATTTTTCAATAGCAAAACTATCGGCAGACCATGTCTTTTAACAACAAGCCACAGGCAGACAATTTCTTTCACAAATAGGTCTGTCAGCAGATGATATTGTTACGTATCCCATAACTGGATAACTTACCAGCAAAGATAGAGAGGTCCGTTGAAGTCTGTTGTCACTATTTTCAAACGTTTTTATTTATAAAGGGACACAAAAGTAGGGTTAATACAAACATTCAGATAGTGCACATCGTCAACATTCAATCTAAAGCGCGGGTATAGTAATAATCATCATTAAGAAGTGAGCTCTGCTGGTGTCTAGGGGTTAATAGATTGTCCGTTGGAAATATAAAAGTCACTCTGAAAGTCTGCAGGCCTCAGCCCTTTGAAAATCGCTGGGTTTTGCGTGGGGCGACCGAGAGAGAGAGATTGGGGGGAGAAGAGAAAGAACTTGCTGGGTCTTGATGAAGCTTCCGTGAAATCGGGGGAGCGTTGGTTCCCTCTCCCCGATGTTAGTTAAAAAGCGGTTTTCTGTGATTCTAGCCACAAATTCCAATCCCGGAATCTAACGCACGTGGCTTCCTTCAGAATGGCTTCCCGCTGCTGCGGGACCACTCTCTCGTGTCTTCTTGGTGCGTCTGAGGGCTGTCCCCCTGAGACTCTCCTTTATACTTCCTCACGGGGTTGCAGGTGTCAATCAGGTAGGGATGATGCAACCTCTCTCTCAACCAGCCCACCTTGCCGGAGGGCTTTTCACGTGGTCTCCATGAGACAATAGTCGCTGGCATCTTATTCTGTATCCCGGGTGGGACATGCAATTTTGCACGTTTCTCTCTCTCTCTCTCACTTCCTGGGTCTACTGACCCCCCCCCCCCCATTAACAGGTGCTCTTGCGATTCTCACAAAGGAGGGGGCTGGGATCATAACAATATCTTTCAATGAAGAGTTTAATTGCACAAAATGGCTTTCAGCAACAAGTCGATCGGCAGACCATGTCTTTCAATAGCAAATCTATTGACAGATCATATCTCTCAATAACAAGTCTATCTGCAGAGCATGACTTTCAATGACAAGTCTGTTGTTAGATTATATCTTTTAAAGCAAAATCTATCTGGAGACCATGCCCTTCAATAAACCATCTATCGGCAGATTCTATCTTTCAGTAACAAGTCTATTGGCAAACTATGCCTTTCAATAACAATTGTGTCAACAGAACATATCTTTCAGTAGCAAGTGCATCAGTAGACAATGTCTTTCAATAACATGTCTATCGGCAGACCATGTCTTTCAAAAACGAGTCTATCAGCAGACCACACCTTCCAATAGCAAGTCTACTGGCAAATCATGTCTTTCAAAAGCAAGACTTTTGGTAGACCGTATCTTTTAATAACAGGCCTATATGCAGAAGACATTTTTCAATAACAATTCTCTCGGCAGACCATGTCTTTCAATAGCAAGTCTATCGGCAGAACATATTTTTGAAATACAAGTCTATCAGCAGACCATATCTTCCAATAACAAGTCTATTGGCAGCCCATGTCTTTCAATAACAACTCTATTGCAGACCATAATATTCAAAATCAAGTCTATCAGCAGATCATATCTTTCAATGGCAAACCTAATGGGAGACCACTTCTTTTAATAACAAATCTATCAGCAGACCACATCTATCAATAACACGTCTATAGGAAGACTACATCTTTCAACACTTCAAATGGCAGAACATACCTTTGAATCACAAGTCTATGGGCAGACTTATTATGTTCAATTACGTCAATTGGCAGACCATATCAGTCAATAACAAGTTGATTAGCAGATGACATCTTACAATAATAGGTTGATCATATCTTTCAATTACAATTTCATCAGCAGACCATGTCTTTAAATAACAAGTCTATTGGCAGACCATGTCTTTCAATACTAATCTTTTGCTAAACCTTATCTTTCATTTATCTTTCAATAACAAGATAATTTGCTGACCACTTCTTTCAATAACGAATCTTTCAGCAGACCATATGATTCAATAACAAGTCTATCGGCAGACCACACCTTTCAACAGCAGGTCTATCAGCAGACCATAGCTTTCAATAGCATGTCTATTAGCAGACCATATCTTTCAATGACAAATCTTACTGCAGACCATGTCTTCCACCAACAAGTCTATCGGTAGTCTATCTTTCAAGAACAACTCTATTGGCAAACTACACCTTTCTGTCAGCAGACCATGTCATTCAATAAAAAGTCTATCAGCAGACCATATCATTCTATAACAATTGTATCAGCAAACCATATTTTTCAATAGTAAGTCTATCAGCAGACCGTATCTTTCAATAACAAGTCTGTTGGTAGGCCATATCTTTCAAAAAGAATTCTATTGACAGACCATATTTTTCAATAGCAAGTCTGTCGGTAGACCATCTTTTACAATAAGTCTATTGGCAAACCATATCTTTCAATAGCGAGTCTATCGGCAGACCATGTCATTCAATAATAATTCAATTGGCAGGCCATATCTTTCAATAGCAAGTCTATTAGCAAACAATGCCTTTCAACAACAAGTCTCTCGGCAAACCATATACTTTAATAAGAAGTCTGTCGGCAGACCATGTCTTTCAAGAACAAGTAGATCGGCATACAATATCTTTCAATAACAATTCTATCGGCAGACCAAATATTTCAATAGAAGTCCATCGGCAGATCATGCCTTTCAAAAACAAGTTTGTCAGTAGACCATGTCTTTCAATGACAAGTATATTGGAGGAACTTATCTTTCAAAAACCTTTCTTCCGGCAGACCATGTCTTTCAACAGCAAGTTGATTGTCAGACCATATCTTTCAATAAACAGTCTATTGACAGACCACATCTTTCAATAGCAATTCTATCGGCCAACTGTATCTTGCAGGAACATACCTATTGGCAAACCATATATTTCAATAATAAATCTATCGGCAGATCATATCTTTCAATGACAGGTCTCATGGGAGACCACATCTTGTATTAACATATCTATTGGCAGACAACAAGTCAAAAGGCAGAATGTGTCTTTCAATAGCTAGTCTTTTAGAACATAGAATGGTACAGCACATTACAGGCCCTTTGGCCCACAATGTTGTGCCAACCCTCAAACCCTGCCTCTCATACAACCCCCCACCTTAAGTTCCTCGATATACCTGTCCAGTAGTCTCTTAAACTTCACTAGTGTATCTGCCTCCACCACAGACTCAGGCAGTGCATTCCACGCACCAACTACTCTCTGAGTGAAAAACTTTCCTCTAATATCCCCCTTGAATATCCACAGACGACTGGAGATCGGAGGATCAGCCGTTGTAGGTAGGCCGAGACCCTCGGACCTACCTGGAGAGTACCTGAGGAGGAAGGTAAAGCTGCACAAGCGCGGGTGACGTCAGCGGCGAGCGCGGGCTTTAAAAAGCAGCCCACTTTCAGGAGCGGGCAGCAGAGTGCGCGGGAGCAGAGTGCTGGGCTTTGGCTCAGTGGGCTTCGGCGCAAGGGGACTTCGGTGCGAGGAAATCAGTGAGACTGAGTACGTGCTTGCTGAGGTAAAAAAGGTAAGGTTAGTAGGTTCTTTTTTCATTTATTCTGACTAATCTGGGATCAGGTAATGGGGGAGACAGTTAGAGCAGTGGTGTGCTCTGTATGCAGTATGTGGGAGGTCAGGGTCAACACAGTTGTCCCTGATGATCACACCTGCAAAAGGTGCGTCCAGCTGCAGCTCCTATCAGACCGAGTTAGGGAGTTGGAGCAGGAGCTGGATGAACTACGGATCATTCGGGAGGTGGAGGCAGAGATAGATAAGAGTTATCGGGAGGTAGTCACACCGAAAAGACAGGAGGTAGGCAAATGGGTGACAGTCAAGAAAGGCAGGGGGAGCAGACATAGAGAGCAGAGCACTCCTGTGGCTGTTCCCATCAAAAATAAGTATACCGTTTTGGATACTGTTGGTGGGGATGACCTACCAGGAACAAGTTGCAGTGGTCCTGTCTCTGGCACTGAGGTTGGACCCTCGACTAGGAGGGGGAGGAGGGAAGAGAAGAGAGCGGTAGTGATAGGAGATTCTATAGTCAGGGGGGCGGATAGGAGATTTTGTGGGGAAGATCGGGAGTCTCGGATGGTATGTTGCTTCCCTGGTGCTGGGGTTCGAGACATCTCAGATCGGGTGCAGGTTATTCTCGAGAGGGAGGGCAAGAATCCAGATGTTGTGGTCCATGTAGGGACCAATGACGTGGGTAGGATGAGTCAGGGGGTCCTGCGTAGGGAGTTCAGGGAGTTAGGTGAAAAGCTGAAGAGCAGGACCTCCAGGGTAACAATCTCAGGATTTCTACCTGTGCCACGTGCGAGTGAGGCAAGGAACAGAAAGATTATAAAGATTAATACATGGCTGAGAGGATGGTGCAGGGGGGAGGGCTTCAGGTTTGTAGATAATTGGGCTTTGTTCCAGGAAAGGTGGGATCTGTTCCAAAGGGACAGTTTACACCTGAACTGGAGTGGTACTAACATTCTTGCAGGGAAGTTTGCTAGTGTTTCTTGGGGGGGTTTAAACTAAATTTGCAGGGGGTGAGGATCCAGAATGTGAGAGAGGATAGTGAGAGGAAGAATAAAGGACAGGTGGGGACTACACGGTTCTGGAATATTAAGTGTGTAGTAGAGAAAGGTGAGGCGGAACAAGTGATGAGGAGGACACATGTACAGAGGGATGGTCTGACGGAACATGGAGTTAAATGTGTTGAAAGAATAAGTAAATTTAGGAAGGACAACAAAATTCTAGGGGCGTATAGCCTGATGGGAGTTCGGGGAGCTGGGTTAAGCACAATAGGCAGCGATTCAAACAGAGAGAGGAGAAATGGGCTAAAAATTCTATATCTGAATGCACGAAGTGTCAGAAATAAGGCGGATAAGCTTGAAGCTCAGGTACGAATGGGTAACTATGATGTTGTTGGGATAACGGAGACATGGCTGCAGGGAGATCAGACCTGGGAAATGAATGTACAAGGGTATTCATGCTATCGTAGGGACAGAACAGTGGGCAGAGGGGGTGGGGTGGCCCTGTTGGTGAGGAATGAGAAGGGGGGGACATAGGATCAGAATAAGTAGAGTCTGTGTGGATAGAACTAAGGAACAAGGAATGGTAAGGGCAAAAGGACCCAAATGGGTGTTGTCTACAGGCCACCAAACAGTAGCATGGATATTGGGTGCAAGTTGAATAGGAAGTTAACATTGGCATGTGGCAAAGGTAATGTTGCAGTAGTTATGGGGGATTTCAACATGCAGGTGAACTGGGAGAATCAGGTTGGTGCTGGACCCCAGGATAGGGAGTTTGTCAAGTGCCTACGGGATGCATTCTTGGAACAGCTTGTACAAGAGCCGACCAGGGACAAGACTATTCTGGATTTAGTGTTATGTAATGAACATGATTTGATAAGCGATCTTGAAGTAAAGGAGCCATTAGGAGGTAGTGATCACAATATGATAAGCTTTTATCTGCAATTTGAGAAGGATAAGGGCAGCTCGGAGGTGTCAGTGTTGTAGTTGAACAGGGGAGACTATGGAGCCATGAGGGAGGAGCTGGCCAAAGTTGACTGGACGGATATCCTAGCAGAAAAGACAGTGGAAAGGCAGGTATTCTTGGGAATGATGCACAAGGTGCAAAATCAGTTCATCCCCCGGAGAAGGAAGGATTCAAAGGGGGGAAAAGGGCCACTGTAGTTGACAAAAGAAGTCCGAGATTGCATAGCATTAAAAAATAGGAAGTATGACACAGCTAAGGTGAGTGGGGGGACAGATGATTGGGAAGTTTTTAAAGGAACAACAGAACTTAACTAAAAAGGCAATATGGGGAGAAAAAATGAGGATTATTATCTGAACGGTGTAGAGTTAGGTAAGGGAGAAATACAAAGAGATCTAGGAGTCCTTGTTCATCAGTCACTGAAGGTGAATGAGCAAGTGCAGCAGGCGATGAAGAAGGCTAATGGAATGTTGGCCTATATTACAAAGGGAATTGAGTACAAGAGCAAGGAAATCCTCTTGCATTTGTACAGAGCTCTGGTGAGACCACACCTGGAGTATTGTGTACAGTTTTGGTCTCCAGGGTTAAGGAAGGACATCCTGGCTGTAGAGGAATTGCAGCGTAGATTCATGAGGTTAATTCCTGGGATGTCTGGACTGTCTTACGTAGAGAGGTTAGAGAGACTGGGCTTGTACACGCTGGAATTAAGGAGATTGAGAGGGGATCTGATTGAAACATATAAGATTATTAAGGGATTGGACAAGATAGAGGCAGGAAATATGTTCCAGATGCTGGGAGAGTCCAGTAACAGAGGGCATGGTATGAGAATAAGGGGTAGGTCATTTAGGACAGAGTTAAGGAAAAACTTCTTCTCTCAGAGAGTTGTGGGGGTCTGGAATGCTCTGCCTCGGAAGATAGTGGAGGTCAATTCTCTGGATGCTTTCAAGAAGGAGCTAGATAGGTATCTTATGGATAGGGGAATCAAGGGCTATGGGGACAAGACAGGAACTGGGTATTGATAGTAGTTGATCAGCCATGATCTCAGAATGGAGGTGCAGGCTCAAAGGGCCGAATGGTCTACTTCTGCACCTATTGTCTATTGCCTATTGAACTTCCCTCCACTTACCTTAAATCCATGTCCTCTTGTACTGAGCAGTGGTGCCCTGGGGAAGAGGCGCTGGCTGTCCACTCTGTCTATTCCTCTTAATTTTGCTAAATCTTATCTTTCATTGTTCTTTCAAGACGATTGGCTGACCACATCTTTCAATAATGAGACTTTCGGCAGACCGTATGATTCAATAACAAGTTCTTCAGCAAACATACCTTTGAACAGCAGCTCTTTCAGCAGACCATATTTTTCAACGGCAAAGCCTACTGCAGACCATGACTTCCACCAACAAGTCTATCGGTAGACGATATCTTACAATAACTCTATCGACAAACCATCTCTTTCAATAGCAAGTCTGTCAGCAGACCATATATTTAAATAAGAAGTCTTTCAGCAGACCTTATCTTTCAATCGCAAGTAGAACAGCAGACCATATCTTGTAGTGGCAAGTCCATCAGCAGACCATGTCTTTCAATAACAAATCTATCAGTATATCATATCTTTTTGGCTGACCATATCTTTAACAACACTTCAAAAGGCAGAAAATATCTTTGGATTACAAGTCCATCAGCAGACAAGTGTCTTTCAACAACATGCTTGGAGCAGAGAAGTTGAGGATTATGCCTTATCACCCTCAGGGTGATCTCCAGCCTGAGAGGTTCAATCAGATATTGCTAGACATGCTCAGAACCCTGGAGATCAGCAAGAAGAACAAATGGAGTCAACATATTGGGAATCTGGTCCACTGCTACAACTGTACACAGAATGAAGCTACTGGATACTCGCCATATTATTTGATGTCTGGGCGTGAAATGAGGTTGCCTGTTGACATCTGTTTTGGGACTGGTGAGGAACATTTGCCACAGAAGACTTATCTGAAGTATGTGCCTGAGATGAGCAGGGAATTGCAAAGGGCTTATGAACTAGCCAAGGTCTCTACTACTCAGCAAAATCAAGGAAATAAGAGGAGATATGATCAAAAGGTGAGGTTCTCCCAGCTGATGCCTAGAGACAGAGTTCTCATAAAGAATTTGGGGCTACCAGGGAAGCATAAGTTGGCTGACCACTAGGTGACTACACCTTACATAGTGGAGAGTCAGATGCCCAATGTGCCTCTTTTCCGGGTGAAACCAAAGGATGGGAATGGACCTGTCAAGATTCTCCATTGGAACCACCTGCTGCTGCTGGGACAGGAGGCACATGTTGACCCAGAGCCTGACATGAGCCCTACACCTAGTAAGTGGACTTAACTACTGAGTGTGGTACGAACTCAGAGGATGAGGAAATGCGGGTATGGGGTACGCTACCATACGCAAACCCACCAATAATTAACAAAGAGATTCCCAAACCTCCCCACGCTGATACGGAAGAAGTTGGGGGGGGGAATTAACAATGGACAGGCAGACTTGTGGATGGACAAATGGACAATGAAGGGCCCTGAAGTAACTGAGAATGAAGCTGAGCTCAGCCATATGATGGGGGGGCTCCGAGTTGTTGGAAGACACAAGTAATGGACAGGGGTATGCTTCTCCATGTAGACAGGAAAGATCCCAAGACACTGAAGAAGTAGGGGATGGGATAAGGAGGTCTGAAGGAGACAGGAAACCCCCAGATAGACTGGCATATGTCACACCGGGGTTGCAGAGTGTTGCACCTATTCCCTTAGTGAGATATGTCACTGCCATTTACACATAGATTGGAGGTTCTGACATCACAAAACTCCTTTAAAATTCTATGATATCCATGAGGGTTGGGGGGGGTGTGACAAATTATCTCAAAGTCATGAGGACATGACTATTTTTGGTAGGGGGAGAGTGTAATGCCCTGCTAAATGTTTTTCTGTTAATGTTGTAGGGTATTTCATGTAATGGTATTTCTGTAGAAGCAGTGTTTGGGTGACTGTTAGAGATAAGGGGTGCTTAGGAATGTGGGCCATTGAATCAGGAGAGAAGGCTGGGGAGTGTTTTTTTTGTGACTGACAATGGTGTGAACCTTAGTTTTTGTTTGGTGGGAGATGAAGACAGAAGACGCTGGAGAGAACCGGTCGTAGGATTCGATCTGGTGGGGACAATGATTCAATGGTGCGGGAGTCTACTGAGAATCGGTGAATGCTACTTTTGGAAGAGCTGAGCTCCAACCTGTGCACATTTGTCTGTTTAATTATAATGGCTCTTTTTGTCTTTTTCTTTCTCTTCTTTACTCTCTTTAATTAGTTAATATTCATAAATATACTTCCTTTAATTGCATGTAGTGGGTGGTCTGTTATTTCCTGCCAATGAGCTGTAACAGGGAAGCAAATCACACAGCATTCACACAAAGCAGGGTTTGGGTGGGAGACACATCCCAGTCTCCTGGATTTGGCAGGACCAGAGAAACATGGGTTTCTCAGCGCTGAGTTGGGAGACCGCCAGTGAGGGCTAACTAGCTGGTTCCTGAGATGCCCGGGCAGAAAAGGGTTTCACAATTCTATTGGCAAACCATATAATTCAATGACAAGTCTATTGGCAGACCTTGTCATTCAATAATAACTCTGTTGGCAGATCATATCTTTCAATAACAAGTCTGTCATCAGACCATATCTTTCAATGACAAGTCGACTGGCAGACCATATATTTCATTTACAAGTCTATCAGCAGACCACGTCTTTCTATAATGAATCTATCAGCAGATCATAAGATTCAACAGCAAGTCTATTGGCTGACCATACCTTTTAATAACATGTCTATCGGCAGATCATATCTTTCACCAAATCTGTCAGCACACCATGTCTTTCAATAATAAGTCTATTAGCAGAACATACCTTTCAATAGCAAGTCAATCTGCTGACCATATTTTTCAATAACAAATCTAGCGACAGACCATATCTTTCAGTGGCAAGTCTGTTGGCAGACCGAATCTTCCAATACCAATTCTTAGGGAGTATGCACAAACTCCTTACAGGCAGTGGCAGCAATTGAACCTGGGTTGATGCGTCAGGAATTGAACCCAGGTCGCTGGTACTGTAAAGCCTTATCTTAACCACTACAGTACTGTGCAGTGGGAATTGAACCCAGGTCAGCTGTACTGTATACCATTGTGCTAACCACTACACTACCATGCTGTGGGAATTGAACCCGGGTTGTCTGTACTGTAAACATTGTGCTAACCATTACACTACCGTGCTGTGGGAATTGAACCCGGGTTGTCTGTATTGTAAATGTTGTGCTAACCAGTACACTACCGTGCTGTGGGAATTGAACCCGGGTTGTCTGTACTGTAAACGTTGTGCTAACCACTACACTACCGTGCTGTGGGAATTGAACCCGGGTTGTCTGTACTGTAAACATTGAGCTAACCACTATACTGTGTGGTGGGAATTCAACCCGGGTTGTCTGTACTGTAAACATTGAGCTAACCACTATACTGTGTGGTGGGAATTCAACCCAGGTCGTTTGTACTGTAAGATGTTGTGCTAACCACTATACTGCTATGTGATGGAAATCGAACCCAGGTCATCTACACTGTAAACCATTGTTCTAACCACTACACTAATGTACGATGGGAATTGAACCCGGGTAATCTACACTCTAAACCATTATGCTAACCACTACATTAGTGTGTGATGGGAATTGAACCCGGGTAATCTACACTCTAAACCATTACGCTAACCATTACACTAATGTGCGATGGGAATTGAGCCCAGGTAATCTACACTCTAAACTGTTGTGCTAACCATTACATTAATGTGCGATGGGAATTGAGCCTGGGTAATCTACACTGTAAACTGTTGTGCTAACCACTACATTAATGTGCGATGGGAATTGAGCCCGGGTAATCTACACTGTAAACTGTTGTGCTAACCACTACATTAATGTGCGATGGGAATTGAACCCGGGTTGTCCGTACAATAAATCATTGTGCTTACCACTATACTAACATGATGCCTAATGACAGAGGCCTCAGTGTAGATGTGTAATTATGTTGTTTGTCTATTGTAGGAAGATTTCCCAATGGGTTGAAATATTAGCATTCTTTCGCCAAGGCATTTAACACACAGTGAAATGTTTAGACAAGAAAATAAATATCTTTTGAGTAGAAGAAGATTTAAAAAGTCAAAAGCTTGGCTTTTCTGTTTTCCTACCATTCATTTAGCTGCCTTTGATTTACATTTTGTTGGTTAATCAAGATTGAACAATATTCAATTCTGTCAGATACTCTGCTTGAATTCATCTACATTGCTCAATCAGCTCTTTACATTTCTGTTAATTTATATTACAAACATAAATTATATTTATCAGCCTAGAAAAAAATGAGTTGTCATCTTGGCACTGGGAGCACTGCCCTGAGTGCTGGAACAAATTTAACATCTGGTATAATGAGATACAGTAGAAAAACAACACTCATTTTCCTAGTTATTTTCCATCTGATGCAAACAAAGTGTTATAAAGCTAGAGGCATAAGGGGGAGAAAGAAACAGAGAAACTGCAGGATTATGACTCGACTGGAACTGTTGACATGATAACACACAGCTGGTACTGATCAAAGTTCCGAGCTGGTTGGTGAGCTGCTGAGTGAAGGTGATATTCAGAAAGCATTTCAACAAAAAGTATATTTGACATGTTGTAAATTAGATTCAAGATTCAAGGTTCAGGTTTATTTATCAAGTGCACTTTGAAACATATAGTGAATTGTGTTGTTTGGATGTGCTGGGGGCAGTCCACAAGTGTTGCCACACATTCCGGCAACACAGTATGCTCCTTGTAATTTTGTATACCTCTATTGGATCTCCCCTCATTTTCCTGTGCTCCAGTGAATATTGGTCTAACCTATTCAACATCTCCCTGTAACACAGGTCAAGTCCCGGCAACAGGCTTGCAAATCTCTGGCCCTTATCCTTTATCAAGAAACCCTAAAACGTCCAGGATGTACACAATAAATAATAAATGGTAGGGGCCTGGAGAGTTTTAAAACAGAGAGACCTAGCAGTGCATTTACTGTCCCCTGTACATGGTGACACAGGTAGACAGGATGTTGATGAAGGCAATAGGCAGTCAGTATACAGGAGATGGAACGTTTATATATGTGAAGGTTCTGGAAAAGGGCCAGTAACATCATGAAGGATCCCACCTGCCCTGTTTATGGACTATTTGTCCCACTTCCATAAGGTAGGAGACAACAGAGCATCCACACCAGGACCACGAGACTCAAAAGCAGTTATTTTCCCCAAGCAGTATATGAATGAACAGGAATGTTGACTCCTGGGTCAGTGTAAACTATGGTTAAATTCATTACAAAGCAACCTCACATTCACCCACACTCCCATCAAGAAGGAGGCTATGTACAATCCATGCCAGGGCCACCAGACTCAAAAACAGATAATTTCCCCAAGCAGTAAGGCTGATCAAAATCTCCACCCACTAAGCCAGCCCCAGCCACCACTACTTTATCATTTCTTGTCACTCCTGATGGACATATAAAGTAAGTATTTTTACAAAGAAAGCACAATAGCACCTCTACTTTCTTAGAAGTCTGTGAAGATTTGGGATAACATATAAAACCTTGACTAACTTCTATAGATGTGTGGTGGAGAGTATATTGACTGGCTGTACCACAGCCTGGTATAGAAATACCAATTCCCTTGAAAGGAAAATCCTACAAAAACTATTGAACACGATCCAGTCCATCATAGGTAAACTCCCCTGCCCCCCACCATTGAGCATATCTACATGGACTGTTGTCGCAGGAAAGCAGCATCCATCATCAAGGACCCTCACCACCCTGATCATGCTCTCTTCTTGCTGCTCCATCAGCAAGAAGGTACAGGAGCCTCAGGACTCACACCATCAGCTTCAGAAACAATGATAACCCCTCAACCATCAAGTTTTAGAACCACTGGGTAAAACTTCACTGAACTTCACGCTCTATCACTAAGCTGTTCCCACAAATTATGGACTCACCTTCAAGAACTCTTCATCTCATCATCTCTATGCTTATTTATTTATTATTATTTCTTACTTTAATTTTGCTCAGTTTGTTGTCTTTTGCACCTTAGTTGTTTGTCCTATTGGATACAGTCTTTCAATGATTCTACTATGTTTCTTGGATTTTCTGAGTATGCTCTCAAGAAAACAAATCTCAGGGTTGTATATGGTGACATATATGTAATTTGATAATAAAGTTACTTTGAACTTTGAATCCATCCATGTTAATAAGCTATCTTAAATATTTATATTTATTGTGTTTTTTTGTTATTATTGCATTCTTTATCTTATAGTGTTATTTTTGCTGCATCGGATCCAGAGTAACAGTTATTTCACTCCACTTTACACTGGTGTACTAGAAATGGCATTAAACAATCTTAGTCTTGTTATGTTACAACTGCATAAGTGATTACTGGAACCATACTCGGGATACTATTCTGGTCACTCAGCTATAGGAAAGATATCAATAAGTTTGAACAAGTGCCAAAAAGATTCACAAGGATGTTACCAGGACAGGAGGGCTTAAGTTATAGGGAGAATTTGGATGAACTGTAACTTCTTTCTTTGGAATGTTAGGAGATGGAGGGATGGCCTTATAGAGGTATATAAAATTATAAAGGGCATTGATAAGATGGATGGTCACATTCTTTTATGCAGGGTAGGGGAGTCAAAAACTAAACAATATACACTCAGTTGCCACTTTATTTGGTGTCTCCTCTATATAATAAGGTGGCCATTGAGTTTATGTTCATGGTCTTCTGTTGCTGTAGCCCATCCACTTCAAGATTTGACGTGTTGTGCGTTCACAGATGTTCCTCTGCGCACCATTTTTGTAACAAGTGGTTATTTGAATTACTGTCACCTTTTTGTCAGCTTGAACCAGTCTGGCCTTTCTCCTCTGACCTCTCTCATTAATTAACAAGGCATTTTCACCACAGAATGGCTGCTCACTGGATGTTTTCTGTTTCTCTCACCATTCTCTGTTAACTCTAGAGACTGTTATGCATGGAAACCCCAGGAGATCAGCTGTTTCTGAGATGCTCAAACCACCCTGTCCGGCACCACAGTCATGGTCAAAGTCACTTGTATCACATTTCCTCCCCATTCTGATGTTTGGCCTGAACAACAACTGGACCTCTTGACCATGTCTGCTTTTATGCATTGAGTTGCTGTCACATGATTGGTGGATTAGATATTTGCATTAAAGAGCAGGTGTACCTAATGGAGTGACCACTGGGTGTAGAACATCCAAGGTCATATTTAACTGCAGGGCAGGCATGAGGGGTCTGGAGGCCAACTCCTGCTCCTGTTGTCTTGGGTTCTTGGGATGCTGCAAACTCTCTAAACCTCTGAAGTCAGGAACCCATGTCCTTTCCCATCATTGGATCTTCAGTTAGTGTGTTGAATCAGCCTACCCTTCCACCACCATCTGTCGCTATATCCATGATTATCAACTTTCCAGACTGAAATGACCGTAAGAACTTTCCATGATTCCTGAAGAATAATGTGCCTATGGTATCTTGTTCCAAATTTCCACATGGGAAGAAATCTCTCATTGCAAGTCTTTCCAATTTGAACATATTCCAGTGTTGGGTTTCTATACACAGTAACCCAAAAGAAAGGAAGAACATGCAAATGTGTTGGAACAAGGAATTCTGCCATTAATATGACTTCTTTCTTTCCTAATTCTGATATTTAATTTTCCCAAATCTTTTTTTTTGGGAAAAACCACCAACAGAGAAGTGATAGAAATCTTTATGCAGGCACTTAACCCCTTTCACAGATAAATCATGGACCATGGCAACCTTCCTTGGACACTATCTTCACCTCGGGTGGTTAGTGTAGTGCTCTACAGTGTCAGTGACTGGGGTTCAATTCCCACCACCAACTTTCTCCCTGTGACTGTGTGGGTTTCTTCTGGTGCTTCAGTTTCCTCCCACATTCCAAAGATGCGCAAGTTAATGGGCGGTGGGGAATCGCTGGGACAGAAGGATTCAGAATCAGTTTTAATATCACTGGCACACTGTATGTCATGACAGTTATTGTTTTGTGGTGGCAGTACAATGTAAAACATAGTAATAAAAGTAATATTATAAATTACAATAAGAAATAAATTATATATATAATTAAATTAGTGCAAAAAGAAAAATAGTGAGGTAGTGTTCATGGATTCATTGTCGATTCAGAAATCCAATGGCATAGGAGAAGAAGCTGTTCCTGAAACATTGAGTGTGTGCCTTCAGGCTTCTGTGCCACTTCCTTGATGGTAGCAATGAGAAGGGGACATGTTCTGAGTGATGGGGGACCTTAATGATGGATGCCGCCTTTTTCTGACAATGCCTTCTAAAAATGTCCTCATTGCTGCAGAGGCCAGTGCTGAGTATGCACCTTTCTGCAGGATTTTTCAATCTTGTGTTGTGGCCCCTCCTTACCAGACAGTGATGCAACCAGTTAGAATGCTCTCCATGGTATATTTGTGAGTGTCTTTGGAGGGCCTGTTACCAAGCTGTATCTCTTTGCAATGACTGCCATGTCCTTTCCAAGTTCTCTGCTGGATCTGTATTTATATGGATGATTAATGTTCTTATTTAGCAGAGGATCAAAACAGAACTGTTTCCCAGAAGAGATCTCAGGGAGAGATCTGATATCCAATTATTATTTTGACTGTGGGGCTCTGTGTTAAATAGTTTCTCCTTCCACTCGTACTGCCTGAGCTACATTTACTTTTCAATTTTAATATACGTTATATTTTTTAAACACTACATTATTTTCTGCTTCAGACATCCAGCATCTGCAATTCTTTTCTGCTTTTTGATGTCAAATATTTTATTTTTACAAAATAAACTTTATTCATAATTTTAAAAATTACAAGGATAAAGCACGCAATGTCTTTTCCTTCTTTACGTTCATAGTTAATGTTTTTTGTATAGTTCTGCTACATTCCAACACCTCAAAAATGTACCACTTCATGCTATTGTACAATGGTTATTGCCATAAAGCCATGGAGTCATAGAGGAAGATAGCATCTTCCCTAGGATCTTTCCTCAGGGTTCTCTGGTTTCCTTCTATATCTCAAAGATATAGTTTGAGTCGAGAGTTAATAAGTTGTGGGCATGCAATGTTGGCACAGGAAGCATGGTGACACTTGCAGGCAACCCAAGCACAATCCTCAGACTGTGTTGGTTGTTGATGCACTGTGTGCATCAATGTACATTGACAGATAAAACTAAATTTTAGTCTTTAGTATTTTGCCCATCTTATTGACGCCAACCATGCTGCAAGACCCATATGACCATGTTGGCCCATATCCCAAGGCTAAAGTGGTAGGGAAAAGATGCAAATGAGAAGGTAAGAGAAGAAAGGAACATGAAAGGTGGACACAGTGGAAAAAAGAGTGAGTTTTGCTGGTCAGTAGCAATGCTGGGGTAGCTGTGTGTAATCTGAAGTATGAAGGACCTTTTATTCTATAGTGGAAGGTCTATATTTAACATCAGTGAAGTCTGGATACCAGGGGATTGACTTCCTCTGTCAGCTAGAGGGAGTTGTTTGGGAAAGAACTGAAAGCTGATCATCGTGTAGGCCACACAGTTGATGAAGATGTAAGAAGAACAAAAGAACTGAATTGAAGTAGGATTAGAAATAAATGATTAATTTATGGTAGTGTGGACTCAATGGGCTGAAGAGTTGTTTCCTGTTCTATGACTATGAACAGATGGTCAATGACAGTGTTTCATTGATAAACACACACAAAATGCTGGAGGAACTCAGCAGGTCAGGCAGCATCTATGGAGGGAAGCAAACTATGGAGGGGTTCAGATGGGGTGGAGTTATTATGTGTATTCAGGAAGGTTTCTTGACACAATATGTAGATAAGCCTACAAGAGGAGAGGCTGTACTTGATCTGGAAATGAACCTGGTTAGGTGTCAGGTCTCTCAGTGGGAGAACATTTTTGAGATAATGATCACGATCTTATCTCCTTTACCATAGCATTGGAGAGGGATAGGAACAGACAAGTTAGGAAAGTGTTTAGTTGGAGTAAAGGGAAATTTGAAGCTATCAGGCAGGAACTTGGAAGCATAAATTGGGAACAGAAATTCTCTGGGAAATGTAGGGCAGTAAATGTGGCAAATGTTCAGAGGAAATGTTCTGCACAGGTATGTTCCAATGAGACAGGGAAGGGATGGTAGGGTACAGGAAACGTGGTGTACAAACAGAGTTAAAATCTCGTCAAGAAGAAAAGCTTATGAAAGGTTCAAAAATCTAGGTAACAATTGAGGTCTAGAAGATTATAAGACGAGCAGGAAGGAGCTTAACAATGAAATTAGGAGAGCCAGAAGGGGCCATGAGAAGGCCTTGGCAAACAGGATTAAGGAAAACCCCAAGGCAGTCTACAAGTATGTGAAAAGCAAGAAGACGTGAAAGAATAGGACCAATCACATGTGACAGTGAAAAAGTGCATATGGAACCGGAGGAGGTAGCAGGGGTACTTAATGAATACTTTGCTTCAGTATTCACTACAGAAAAGGACCATGGTAATTGTAGGGATGACTTGGACTGAAAAGCTTGAGCATGTAGATATTATGAAACAGGATGGGCTGGAGCTTTTGGAAAGCATCAAGTTGGATAAGTCACCGAGACCAGATGAGATATACCCCAGGCTACTATGGGAGGTGAGGCAGGAGATTGCTGAGCCTCTGGCGATGATATTGGCATCATCAATGGGGAGGGACGGGAGAGGTTCTGGAGGATTCGAGGGTTGGAGATGTTTTTTCCCTTATTCAAGAAAGGGGGTAGAGATACCCCAGGAAATTATAGACCAGTGATTCTTACTTTAGTTGTTGGTAAGTTGATGGAGAAGATCCTGAGAGGCAGGATTTATGAACATTTGGAGAGGCATAACATGATTAGGAATAGTCACTTTCATTCTTTGGTTTCCAGGGGCTCCCAGGTACAATGGATGATGACAAGTCTGCAGGCTATCATGGAAAAAGGTTACAATAACTGATGGATTTAAATTAATATCTTTATTCATCAATTATTAATGATCTTGTAACGAGAGTCCTTGATGAGGAAGACTGGAATTGAGACATGGTCTCAAATGGGATCAAGAAAATGAGCACAAAACAAATGTTAGACAAAATCACTGGAGGGCTTACAATTGAGCACTGTGTTCAAGTGTCCTTGAATTTTCAATTCTTGGTGCCCAAAGGCAACAAATTTCATGACATATGCCGGTGGTATTAAACCTGATTCTGACGTGAATTTTGTTTTGAAGACACTGTATCACTATTTATCACAGTGAAGTACCCCTTTGAAGCCATTGATAAGGTGCCAAGCATTAATCTCGTTGGTGTATTAAATCAATTCCGTACAGTATTATATAGAAACTCCAATGCTATACTGTGGTTTAGTTTAGGGCAAAGATAATTTTTATTGCTCATTGAACAAAATTTGTAATTTAAACATTTTTAGATTCATGCAAGTTTGTTTCAGTGGTGCTCCTCAACGATATATGACCGAGAGATTATCAGTGTAAAATTGTGTTAGGGTGATTCATGCTTGTGAAGATCAGTCTATGTTCCTACATGATTTGAGGTGATATTTGGAATATTGTGTTTAGTTCCTTTTGCCTCCTAGGAAAGACATGAAAGCTTTAGAGAGGGCATAGAGGAGATCTGCCCAGGTGCTGCCTGGATGAGAAGACCTGTCTTCTAAAGATAGGTTGATTGAGTTAGGAGTTTTCTCTTTGGAGCAAAGGAGAAGGAGAAGTGTACAAGATGATAAGAGGTATTTGTGTGTGTGTGTGTGTGTGTGTGTGTGTGTGTGTGTGTGTGTGTGTGTGTGTGTGTGTGTGTGTGTGTGTGTGTGTGTGTGTGTGTGTGTGTGTGTGTGTGTGTGAGAGAGAGAGAAAACAATCTTCTATAGATATGTAGTGGAGAGCATATTGACTGGCTGCATCATAGACTGAAATATTAAATACAAATTCCAAAAAAATATATGGTGGCTGCAAATGGAAATTTTCCCGACTTGCCACCTTCACAAGTCAGAGTGTGGGAGAGAGTTCCATCTGCTGCAGCCTTTGGGAGCATCTCAACGCTGGTGTTCCATATGGGTGACTTGGACTGATTCTAATACCACTGAAACAGCTCCAGCAACTCTTTTAGATCATGACGCAAGCAGAGGTCGGTCTGGGATCTGAGCAAATTGAGTGGTGTTCTGTAGGTCAACACAGACACATGTTAAATGTCCTTGGAGACTGACTCTAAGCTGGAAAGTACACCATCGTTGGATTGTGTTCCAAACAGCATAAATGTTGATGCAATTCAGCTATTAACATTACTAGCATGCAGAGGTGGCTCTGTACATAATAATGTTAACTCTTGCCTGGTTCCCTCAGTCATCCTGCAGTGATCATTTTTCTTCAAAGCTCAAAGTTCAAAGAAAATTTATTATCAAACGACATATATATCACCAGCTACAAACCAGAGATACTTTTTCCTGGAGGCATACACAGTAAATCGAAGAAACACAATAGAATCAATGAAAGACCACACTCAGCAAGATGAACAAACAACCAATGTGCAAAAGACAACAAACTGTGCAAATACAAAATAAGAATAATACAAAATAATAATGATAATAATAGAAAATGCCGAGTAAAAACATGAACGATCCAACAAATTACTGGGTCCTGTAGCAGTTTAACACAAACTGATTACTTACACAGTCACAATGAAGTGACAAACATTATTCATCAAAATCTTGCTTAAAATACAAAGTTATAAAATAAATCACACCTTACTATGAATACAAGCCTAATCCAGCTTTAGAATCAGAAAACACAAATTATATTATGACTGATCAGTTATTACAGATATGATAATCCAAAATAACTATTTGGAAATAAAAATACAAGAGAAACAAGCAAGAACAACTTATTTAACAGACATAGCCATTCCAAATACACATAACTTACAGAAATCAATCATTGAAAACAGAAAGATGCTGAATCAAAAGAGGAAATTGAAAGACTACGGAACATGAACAGGGTATACATTGTCTCAATGGTAATATCTACAACTGGTGTCATCCCAAAGTCACTACACAAGAGCATTAAAAAATTAGAGCTACAAAGCAAAATCTACATAAATGTTCAAACAGCCACAATACTGAACTCCACTAGAACATACCAAAAGTTCTCAGCAACTCGGAAATTAGCATGCTTGGCTATGCCTGTATCTCAGGTCTTACCAGTTTGAGCTGAAAAAAAATAAATAACAATGATAATAATAAGGGGAGTCCACACAGCAGAACCAGAACTGAGGGATAGCAACAGTACTGAAAACAGTGGAGACCAACAGCACTGGAACCAGGGGAGACTAAACAATACTTGAACAAAGGCAGAATAATAATAGCGGAAACAGGGGAGACCAACAGCACCTGAAACAGGGAAGATTAACACGACCGTATTAGATCTGTATTAGTTCCGTATCAGTATTGTATTAGTTTTGTACGATTTACTTTGTTTTTTAATACTGCATATGTAATTGCTGGATACACAAGTGTGGATATCGAACATGAAACGGAGATTGTAATGGTGGGATCTGATTATGAAGTTCATTTGTTTTGTTTTAAGACCCTCTTCTGGCACTTAAACATCCAAAACAGATAAAGGAATAAAAACCCGAAGAAGTAGTTGTTTTGAGTGTGTATTTTTCCCCGGGCCACAACATTAATAGTAACGGAATCAGGGGAGACTAACAGCTCCAGAACCAGGGGAGACCAACAGCATCAGAACCAGTGGGGAACAACGGAACCTCAAACAGGGGAAACCCACAGAAACTGAACCAGGGGAGACTAACAGCATCAGAACCAGTGGGGAACAAGGGAACCTCAAACAGGGGAAACCCACAGAAACTGAACCAGGGGAGACTAACACAAACTCAACCATGGAGACCAACAGCACATGAATCAGGGGACACCAACAGCACAAGACCTAGCAGAGGCTAATAGCACAAAAGCTACAGGAGACTAACAGCATGGAAAAATGGGGTGTTCAACATCACTTGAACCAGGGGACACCAACAGAACCCAAACCGGGGGAGAACAACGGCACCTGAACCGGGGAGACCATCAGAACCAGAACAAGGGGAGACCAACTGAACCTGAAGCAGGAGAGACCAACAGAACCTGAACCGGGGAGACCAACAGCACATGAACTGGGGAGACAAACACAAACTGAACCAGGGAGAGCAAATTCAAATGAACCAGGGGAGACCAACAGAACCTGAACCAGAGGTGACCAACAGCAGATGTAGACGGGAGAATAACAGACCCAGAACCGGCGAGACGAACAGAACCTGAACTGCGGAGACTAACACAAACTGAACTAGGGAGACCAAAAGCACCTGATCCAGAGGAGACCAACAGCACCAGAACCAGGGAGAGCAACAGAAACTGAACTGGGGAGACCAACAAAACCTGAACCGGGGAGACCAACAGAACCTGAACCAGGGAGACCAACAGCACCTGAACCAGGGGAGACCAACAGAACCTGAACCGGGGAGACCAACAACACCTGAACCAGGGAGAAAAACAGAACCTGAACCGGGGAGAACAACAGAACATGAACCAGGGGAGACTAACAGAACCTGAACCAGGGAGACCAACAGCACATGAACCGGGGAGAACAACAGCACCTGAACCAGGGAGAACAACAGCACCTGAACTGGGGAGACTAACACAAACTGAACCAGGGAGAGCAACATCACATGAACCAGGGGAGACCAACAGAGCCTGAACAAGGGGAGACCAACAGAACCTGAACCAGCGGTGACCAACAGCAGATGGACACGGGAGACTAACAGACCCTGAACCGGCGAGACAAACAGAACCTGAACTGCGGAGACTAACACAAACTGAACTAGGGAGACCAAAAGCACCTGATCCAGAGGAGACCAACAGCACCTGAACCAGGGAGAGCAACAGCACCAGAACCGGGGAGAGCAACAGAACCTGAACCAGGGGAGACCAACAGCACCTGAACCAGGGAGACTAACAGAACCTGAACCAGGGGAGACCAACAGCACCTGAACCAGGGAGACTAACAGAACCTGAACCAGGGAGACCAACAACACCTGAACCAGGGGAGAACAACAGAACCTGAACCAGGGAGACCAACAGAACCTGAACCAGGGAGACCAACAGAACCTGAACCAGGGGAGAACAACAGCACCTGAACCAGGGAGAACAACAGAACCTGAACCAGGGAGACCAACAGCACCTGAACCAGGGAGAACAACAGAACCTGAACCAGGGGAGACCAACAGCACCTGAACCAGGGAGACCAACAGAACCTGAACCAGGGGAGACCAACAGAAACTGAACCAGGGAGACCAACAGCACCTGAACCAGGGGAGACCAACAGAACCTGAACCGGGGAGACCAACAACACCTGAACCAGGGAGAAAAACAGAACCTGAACCGGGGAGAACAACAGAACATGAACCAGGGGAGACTAACAGAGCCTGAACAAGGGGAGACCAACAGAACCTGAACCAGCGGTGACCAACAGCAGATGGACACGGGAGACTAACAGACCCTGAACCGGCGAGACAAACAGAACCTGAACTGCGGAGACTAACACAAACTGAACTAGGGAGACCAAAAGCACCTGATCCAGAGGAGACCAACAGCACCTGAACCAGGGAGAGCAACAGCACCAGAACCGGGGAGAGCAACAGAACCTGAACCAGGGGAGACCAACAGCACCTGAACCAGGGAGACCAACAGAACCTGAACCAGGGAGAACAACAGAACCTGAACCAGGGAGGCCAACAGAACCTGAACGAGGGGAGAACAACAGAACCTGAACCAGGGAGACCAACAGAACCTGAACCAGGGGAGACGAACAGAACCTGAACCAGGGGAGAACAACAGAACCTGAACCAGGGGAGACCAACAGAAACTGAACCAGGGAGACCAACAGCACATGAACCAGGGAGACCAACAGAACCTGAACCAGGGAGACCAACAGCACATCAACCGGGGAGAACAACGGCACCTGAACTGGGGAGACCAACAGCAACACAACCAGGGAGACCAACAGAACATGAACCAGAGAGACCAACAGAAGCTGAATCAGGGGAGAACAACTGAATCTGAACCAGGGAGAACAACAGAACATGAACCATGAGTGAACAACAGATCCTGAACCAGGGATGAACAACAGAACATGAACCAGGGAGACCAACAGAACCTGAACCAGGGAGAACAACAGAACATGAACCAGGGAGACCAACAGAACCTGAACCAGGGAGACCAACAGAACCTGAACCAGGGGAGAACAACGACACCTGAACTGGGGAGACCAACAGCACCACAACCAGGGAGACCAACAGAACATGAACCAGAGAGACCAACAGAAGCTGAATCAGGGGAGAACAACAGAATCTGAACCAGGGAGAACAACAGAACATGAACCAGGGAGACCAACAGAACCTGAACCAGGGAGAACAACAGAACATGAAACAGGGAGACCAACTGAACCTGAACCAGGGAGACCAACAGAACCTGAACCAGGGGAGAACAACAGCACCTGAACCAGGGAGAACAACAGAACCTGAACCAGAGAGACCAACAGCACCTGAACCAGGGAGAACAACAGAACCTGAACCAGGGGAGACCAACAGCACCTGAACCAGGGAGACCAACAGAACCTGAACCAGGGGAGAACAACAGAACATGAATGAGGGGAGAACAACAGAACCTGAACCAGGGAGACCAACAGAACCTGAACCAGGGGAGAACAACAGAACATGAATGAGGGGAGAACAACAGAACCTGAACCAGGGAGAACAACAGAACCTGAACCAGGGAGGCCAACAGAACCTGAACGAGGGTAGACCAACAGAACCTGAAACAGGGAGACCAACAGAACCTGAACCAGGGGAGACGAACAGAACCTGAACCAGGGGAGAACAACAGAACCTGAACCAGGGGAGACCAACGGAAACTGAACCAGGGAGACCAACAGCACCTGAACCAGGGAGAACAACAGGACCTGAACCAGGGAGACCAACAGAACCTGAACCAGGGGAGACCAACAGAACCTGAACCAGGGAGAAAAACAGAACCTGAACCAGGGGAGACGAACAGAACCTGAACCAGGGGAGAACAACAGAACCCGAACCAGGGGAGACCAACAGAAACTGAACCAGGGAGACCAACAGCACCTGAACCAGGGAGAACAACAGGACCTGAACCAGGGAGACCAACAGAACCTGAACGAGGGGAGACCAACAGAACCTGAACCAGGGAGACCAACAGCACCTGAGCCAGGGTGAACAACAGCATCTGAACCGGGGAGAACAACAGAACCTGAACCAGGGTGAACAACAGCACCTGAACCTGGGGAGAACAACAGAACCTGAACTAGGGAGACTAACAGATCCTGAACCAGGGGAGACCAACGGCACCTGAACCAGGGGAGACCAACAGAACCTGAACCAGGGAGACCAACAGAACCTGAACAAGGGGAGAACAACGGCACCTGTACTGGGGAGACCAACAGCACCACAACCAGGGAGACCAACAGAACATGAACCAGAGAGACCAACAGAAGCTGAATCAGGGGAGAACAACAGAATCTAAACCAGGGAGACCAACAGAACCTGAACCATTGGAGAACAACAGAACATGAACCAGGGAGACCAACAGAACATGAACTAGGGAGACCAACAGAACCTGAACCAGGGAGACCAACAGATCCTGAACCAGGGAGACCAACAGAACCTGAACCAGGGAGACCAACAGAACCTGAACTGGGGAGACAAACAGAACCTGAACCAGAGGTGACCAACAGCAGATGTAGACGGGAGACTAACAGACCCTGAACCGGCGAGACGAAGAGAACCTGAACAGCGGAGACTAACACAAACTGAACTAGGGAGACCAAAAGCACCTGATCCAGAGGAGACCAACAGCACCAGAACCGGGGAGAGCAACAGAAACAGAACTGGGGAGACCAACAAAACCTGAACCGGGAAAAACAAAAGCACCTGAACCAGGAAGACCAACAGATCCAGAACTGGGGTAACCAACAGAACCTGAACCAGGGAGACCAACAACACCTGAACCAGGGAGAACAACAGAACCTGAACCATTGGAGAACAACAGCACCTGAACCAGGGGAGAAAAACAGAATATGAACCAGGGAAGAACAACAGAACCTGAACTAGGGAGACCAACAGAACCTGAACCAGGGAGACCAACAGATCCTGAACCAGGGAGACCAACAGAATATGAACCAGGGAGAACAACAGAACCTGAACCAGGGAGACCAACAGAACATGAACCAGGGAGACCAACAGAACCTGAACTGGGGAGACAAACAGAACCAGAACCAGAGGTGACCAACAGCAGATGTACATGGGAGACTAACAGACCCTGAACCGACGAGACGAAGAGAACCTGAACTGCGGAGACTAACACAAACTGAACTAGGGAGACCAAAAGCACCTGATCCAGAGGAGACCAACAGCACCAGAACCAGGGAGAGCAACAGAAACAGAACTGGGGAGACCAACAATACCTGAACCGGGGAGAACAAAAGCACCTGAACCAGGAAGACCAACAGATCCAGAACTGGGGAGACCAACAGAACCTGAACCAGAGGTGACCAACAGCAGATGTAGACGGGAGACTAACAGACCCTGAACCGGCGAGACGAACAGAACCTGAACAGCGGAGAATAACACAAACTGAACTAGGGAGACCAAAAGCACCTGATCCAGAGGAGACCAACAGCACCAGAACCGGGGAGAGCAACAGAAACAGAACTGGGGAGACCAAGAAAACCTGAACCGGGGAGAACAACAGAACCTGAACCAGGGAGAACAACAAAACCTGAACCGGGGAAACCAACAGAACCTGAACCGGGGAGACCAACAACACCTGAACCAGGGAGAACAACAGAACCTGAACCATTGGAGAACAACAGCACCTGAACCAGGGAGAACAACAGAACCTGAACCAGGGAGACCAACAGCACCTGAACCAGGGAGAACAACAGAACCTGAACCAGGGGAGACCAACAGCACCTGAACCAAGGAGACCAACAGAACCTGAACCAGGGGAGAACAACAGAACATGAACGAGGGGAGAACAACAGAACCTGAACCAGGGGAGAACAACAGAACCTGAACCAGGGGAGAACAACAGAACCTGAACCAGGGAGAACAACAGAACCTGAACCAGGGAGGCCAACAGAACCTGAACGAGGGGAGACCAACAGAACCTGAACCAGGGAGACCAACAGAACCTGAACAAGGGGAGACGAACAGAACCTGAACCAGGGAGACCAACAGCACCTGAACCAGGGAGAACAACAGGACCTGAACCAGGGAGACCAACAGAACCTGAACCAGGGGAGACCAACAGAAACTGAACCAGGGAGAAAAACAGAACCTGAACCGGAGAGAACAACAGAACATGAACCAGGGGAGACCAACAGAACCTGAACCAGGGAGACCAACAAAACCTGAACCAGGGAGAACAACAGAACCTGAACCAGGGAGAACAACAGAACATGAACCAGGGTGAACAACAGCACCTGAACCGGGGAGAACAACAGAACCTGAACCACGGTGAACAACAGCACCTGAACCTGGGGAGAACAACAGAACCTGAACTAGGGAGACTAACAGAACCTGAACCAGGGAGACCAACAGAACCTGAACCAGGGTGAACAACAGCACCTGAACCGGGGAGAACAACAGCACCTGAACCAGGGAGAACAACAGAACATGAACCAGGGTGAACAACAGAACATGAACCAGGGGAGAACAACAGAACCTGAACCACGGTGAACAACAGCACCTGAACCTGGGGAGAACAACAAAACCTGAACTAGGGAGACGAACAGAACCTGAACCAGGGAGACCAACAGAACCTGAACCAGGGTGAACAACAGCACCTGAACCGGGGAGAACAACAGAACCTGAACCAGGGTGAACAACAGCACCTGAACCTGGAGAGTACAACAGAACCTGAACTAGGAAGACTAACAGAACCTGAACCGGCGAGACGAAGAGAACCTGAACTGCGGAGACTAACACAAACTGAACTAGGGAGACCAAAAGCACCTGATCCAGAGGAGACCAACAGCACCTGAACCGGGGAGACCAACAACACCTGAACCAGGGAGAACAACAGAACCTGAACCATTGGAGAACAACAGCACCTGAACCAGGGGAGAAAAACAGAATATGAACCAGGGAAGAACAACAGAACCTGAACTAGGGAGACCAACAGAACCTGAACCAGGGAGACCAACAGAACCTGAACCAGGGGAGAACAACAGGACCTGAACCAGGGGAGAAAAACAGAATATGAACCAGGGAAGAACAACAGAACCTGAACTAGGGAGACCAACAGAACCTGAACCAGGGAGACCAACAGATCCTGAACCAGGGAGACCAACAGAATATGAACCAGGGAGAACAACAGAACCTGAACCAGGGAGACCAACAGAACATGAACCAGGGAGACCAACAGAACCTGAACTGGGGAGACAAACAGAACCAGAACCAGAGGTGACCAACAGCAGATGTACATGGGAGACTAACAGACCCTGAACCGACGAGACGAAGAGAACCTGAACTGCGGAGACTAACACAAACTGAACTAGGGAGACCAAAAGCACCTGATCCAGAGGAGACCAACAGCACCAGAACCAGGGAGAGCAACAGAAACAGAACTGGGGAGACCAACAATACCTGAACCGGGGAGAACAAAAGCACCTGAACCAGGAAGACCAACAGATCCAGAACTGGGGAGACCAACAGAACCTGAACCAGAGGTGACCAACAGCAGATGTAGACGGGAGACTAACAGACCCTGAACCGGCGAGACGAACAGAACCTGAACAGCGGAGAATAACACAAACTGAACTAGGGAGACCAAAAGCACCTGATCCAGAGGAGACCAACAGCACCAGAACCGGGGAGAGCAACAGAAACAGAACTGGGGAGACCAAGAAAACCTGAACCGGGGAGAACAAAAGCACCTGAAACAGGAAGACCAACAGATCCAGAACTGGGGTAACCAACAGAACCTGAACCAGGGAGACCAACAACACCTGAACCAGGGAGAACAACAGAACCTGAACCATTGGAGAACAACATAACATGAACCAGGGGAGACCAACAGAACCTGAACCAGAGAGACCAACAGCACCAGATCCAGGGGAGACGAACAGAACCTGAACCTGGGGAGACCAACAACACCTGAACCGGGGAGAACAACAGAACCTGAACCAGGGAGAACAACAAAACCTGAACCGGGGAAACCAACAGAACCTGAACCGGGGAGACCAACAACACCTGAACCAGGGAGAACAACAGAACCTGAACCATTGGAGAACAACAGCACCTGAACCAGGGAGAACAACAGAACCTGAACCAGGGAGACCAACAGCACCTGAACCAGGGAGAACAACAGAACCTGAACCAGGGGAGACCAACAGCACCTGAACCAAGGAGACCAACAGAACCTGAACCAGGGGAGAACAACAGAACATGAACGAGGGGAGAACAACAGAACCTGAACCAGGGGAGAACAACAGAACCTGAACCAGGGGAGAACAACAGAACCTGAACCAGGGAGAACAACAGAACCTGAACCAGGGGAGACCAACAGAAACTGAACGAGGGGAGACCAACAGAACCTGAACCAGGGAGACCAACAGAACCTGAACAAGGGGAGACGAACAGAACCTGAACCAGGGAGACCAACAGCACCTGAACCAGGGAGAACAACAGGACCTGAATCAGGGAGACCAACAGAACCTGAACCAGGGGAGACCAACAGAAACTGAACCAGGGAGAAAAACAGAACCTGAACCGGAGAGAACAACAGAACATGAACCAGGGGAGACCAACAGAACCTGAACCAGGGAGACCAACAAAACCTGAACCAGGGAGAACAACAGAACCTGAACCAGGGAGAACAACAGCACCTGAACCTGGGGAGAACAACAGAACCTGAACTAGGGAGACCAACAGAACATGAACCAGGGAGACCAACAGAACCTGAACCAGGGTGAACAACAGCACCTGAACCTGAGGAGTACAACAGAACCTGAACTAGGAAGACTAACAGAACCTGAACCGGCGAGACGAAGAGAACCTGAACCAGAGGAGACCAACAGAAACTGAACCAGGGAGACCAACAGAACCTGAACCAGGAGAGAACAACGGCACCTGAACTGGGGAGACCAACAGCACCACAACCAGGGAGACCAACAGAACATGAACCAGAGAGACCAACAGAAGCTGAACCAGGGAGACCAACAGAACCTGAACCAGGGAGAACAACAGAACCTGAACCAGGGAGAACAACAGAACATGAACCAGGGGAGACCAACAGAACCTGAACCAGGGAGACCAACAGAACCTGAACCAGGGTGAACAACAGCACCTGAACCGGGGAGAACAACAGAACCTGAACCAGGGTGAACAACAGCACCTGAACCTGGGGAGAACAACAGAACCTGAACTAGGGAGACTAACAGAACCTGAACCAGGGAGACCAACAGAACCTGAACCAGGGTGAGCAACAGCACCTGAACCGGGGAGAACAACAGAACCTGAACCAGGGTGAACAACAGCACCTGAACCAGGGAGACCAACAGCACCTGAACCAGGGAGAACAACAGAACCTGAACCAGGGGAGACCAACAGCACCTGAACCAGGGAGACCAACAGAACCTGAACCAGGGGAGAACAACAGAACCTGAACCAGGGGAGACCAACAGAAACTGAACCAGGGAGACCAACAGCACCTGAACCAGGGGAGACCAACAGAACCTGAACCGGGGAGACCAACAACACCTGAACCGGGGAGAACAACAGCACCTGAACCAGGGAGACCAACAGCACCTGAACCAGGGGAGAACAACACCACCTGAACTGGGGAGACTAAAACAAACTGAACCAGGGAGAGTAACATCACATGAACCAGGGAGACCAACAGAACCTGAACCAGCGGTGACCAACAGCAGATGGACACGGGAGACTAACAGACCCTGAACCGGCGAGACGAACAGAACCTGAACTGTGGAGACTAACACAAACTGAACTAGGGAGACCAAAAGCACCTGATCCAGAGGAGACCAACAGCACCTGAACCAGGGAGAGCAACAGCACCAGAACCAGGGAGAACAACAGAACCTGAACCAGGGGAGAACAACAGCACCTGAACCAGGGAGACCAAAAGAACATGAACCAGAGAGACCAACAGAAGCTGAACCAGGGAGACCAACAGAACCTGAACCAGGGAGAACAACAGAACCTGAACCAGGGAGAACAACAGAACATGAACCAGGGGAGACCAACAGAACCTGAACCGGGGAGACCAACAACACCTGAACCAGGGAGAAAAACAGAACCTGAACCGGGGAGAACAACAGAACATGAACCAGGGGAGACTAACAGAACCTGAACCAGGGAGACCAACAGCACATGAACCGGGGAGAACAACAGCACCTGAACCAGGGAGACCAACAGCACCTGAACCAGGAGAGAACAACAGCACCTGAACTGGGGAGACTAAAACAAACTGAACCAGGGAGAGTAACATCACATGAACCAGGGGAGACCAACAGAGCCTGAACAAGGGGAGACCAACAGAACCTGAACCAGCGGTGACCAACAGCAGATGGACACGGGAGACTAACAGACCCTGAACCGGCGAGACGAACAGAACCTGAACTGTGGAGACTAACACAAACTGAACTAGGGAGACCAAAAGCACCTGATCCAGAGGAGACCAACAGCACCTGAACCAGGGAGAGCAACAGAACCAGATCCAGCGAGAACAACAGAACCTGAACCAGGGGAGAACAACAGCACTGAACCAGGGAGAACAACAGAACCTGAACCAGGGAGACCAACAGCACCTGAACCAGGGAGAACAACAGAACCTGAACCAGGGGAGACCAACAGCACCTGAACCAGGGAGACCAACAGAACCCGAACCAGGGGAGAACAACAAAACATGAACGAGGGGAGAACAACAGAACCTGAACCGGGGAGAACAACAGAACCTGAACCAGGGAGAACAACAGAACCTGAACCAGGGAGGCCAACAGAACCTGAACGAGGGGAGAACAACAGAACCTGAACCAGGGAGACCAACAGAACCTGAACCAGGGGAGACGAACAGAACCTGAACCAGGGGAGAACAACAGAACCTGAACCAGGGGAGACCAACAGAAACTGAACCAGGGAGACCAACAGCACCTGAACCACGGAGACCAACAGAACCTGAACCAGGGAGACCAACAGCACATCAACCGGGGAGAACAACAGCACCTGAACCAGGGAGAACAACAGAAACTGAACCAGGGAGACTAACAGAACCTGAACCAGGGGTGAACAACAGGACCTGAACCTGGGGAGAACAACAGAACCTGAACTAGGGAGACTAACAGAACCTGAACCAGGGGAGACCAACGGCACCTGAACCAGGGAGACCAACAGAACCTGAACCAGGGGAGAACAACGGCACCTGAACTGGGGAGACCAACAGCAACACAACCAGGGAGACCAACAGAACATGAACCAGAGAGACCAACAGAAGCTGAATCAGGGGAGAACAACAGAATCTGAACCAGGGAGAACAACAGAACATGAACCATGAGTGAACAACAGATCCTGAACCAGGGACGAACAACAGAACATGAACCAGGGAGACCAACAGAACCTGAACCAGGGAGAACAACAGAACATGAACCAGGGAGACCAACAGAACCTGAACCAGGGAGACCAACAGAACCTGAACCAGGGGAGAACAACGGCACCTGAACTGGGGAGACCAACAGCACCACAACCAGGGAGACCAACAGAACATGAACCAGAGAGACCAACAGAAGCTGAATCAGGGGAGAACAACAGAATCTGAACCAGGGAGAACAACAGAACATGAACCAGGGAGAACAACAGAACCTGAACCAGGGAGAACAACAGAACATGAAACAGGGAGACCAACTGAACCTGAACCAGGGAGACCAACAGAACCTGAACCAGGGGTGAACAACAGATCCTGAACCAGGGATGAACAACAGAAAATGAACCAGGGAGACCAACAGAACCTGAACCAGGGAGAAAAACAGAACATGAAACAGGGAGACCAACTGAACCTGAACCAGGGAGACCAACAGAACCTGAACCAGGGGAGAACAACAGCACCTGAACCAGGGAGAACAACAGAACCTGAACCAGGGAGACCAACAGCACCTGAACCAGGGGAGACCAACAGCACCTGAACCAGGGAGACCAACAGAACCTGAACCAGGGGAGAACAACAGAACATGAATGAGGGGAGAACAACAGAACCTGAACCAGGGGAGAACAACAGAACCTGAACCAGGGAGAACAACAGAACCTGAACCAGGGAGGCCAACAGAACCTGAACGAGGGTAGACCAACAGAACCTGAAACAGGGAGACCAACAGAACCTGAACCAGGGAGACCAACAGAACCTGAACCAGGGGAGAACAACGGCACCTGAACTGGGGAGACCGACAGCACCACAACCAGGGAGACCAACAGAACCTGAACCAGGGAGACCAACAGAACCTGAACCAGGGGAGAACAACGGCACCTGAACTGGGGAGACCAACAGCACCACAACCAGGGAGACCAACAGAACATGAACCAGAGAGACCAACAGAAGCTGAATCAGGGGAGAACAACAGAATCTGAACCAGGGAGAACAACAGAACATGAACCAGGGAGAACAACAGAACCTGAACCAGGGAGAACAACAGAACATGAAACAGGGAGACCAACTGAACCTGAACCAGGGAGACCAACAGAACCTGAACCAGGGGTGAACAACAGATCCTGAACCAGGGATGAACAACAGAAAATGAACCAGGGAGACCAACAGAACCTGAACCAGGGAGAAAAACAGAACATGAAACAGGGAGACCAACTGAACCTGAACCAGGGAGACCAACAGAACCTGAACCAGGGGAGAACAACAGCACCTGAACCAGGGAGAACAACAGAACCTGAACCAGGGAGACCAACAGCACCTGAACCAGGGAGAACAACAGAACCTGAACCAGGGGAGACCAACAGCACCTGAACCAGGGAGACCAACAGAACCTGAACCAGGGGAGAACAACAGAACCTGAACCAGGGGAGAACAACAGAACCTGAACCAGGGAGAACAACAGAACCTGAACCAGGGAGGCCAACAGAACCTGAACGAGGGTAGACCAACAGAACCTGAAACAGGGAGACCAACAGAACCTGAACCAGGGGAGACAAACAGAACCTGAACCAGGGGAGAACAACAGAACCTGAACCAGGGGAGACCAACGGAAACTGAACCAGGGAGACCAACAGCACCTGAACCAGGGAGAACAACAGGACCTGAACCAGGGAGACCAACAGAACCTGAACCAGGGGAGACCAACAGAACCTGAACCAGGGAGAAAAACAGAACCTGAACCAGGGGAGACGAACAGAACCTGAACCAGGGGAGAACAACAGAACCCAAACCAGGGGAGACCAACAGAAACTGAACCAGGGAGACCAACAGCACCTGAACCAGGGAGAACAACAGGACCTGAACCAGGGAGACCAACAGAACCTGAACGAGGGGAGACCAACAGAACCTGAACCAGGGAGACCAACAGCACCTGAACCTGGGGAGAACAACAGAACCTGAACTAGGGAGACTAACAGATCCTGAACCAGGGGAGACCAACGGCACCTGAACCAGGGGAGACCAACAGAACCTGAACCAGGGAGACCATCAGAACCTGAACAAGGGGAGAACAACGGCACCTGTACTGGGGAGACCAACAGCACCACAACCAGGGAGACCAACAGAACATGAACCAGAGAGACCAACAGAACATGAACCAGAGAGACCAACAGAAGCTGAATCAGGGGAGAACAACAGAATCTGAACCAGGGAGACCAACAGAACCTGAACCATTGGAGAACAACAGAACATGAACCAGGGGAGACCAACAGAACCTGAACCAGGGAGACCAACAGATCCTGAACCAGGGAGACCAACAGAACCTGAACCAGGGAGACCAACAGAACCTGAACTGGGGAGACAAACAGAACCTGAACCAGAGGTGACCAACAGCAGATGTAGACGGGAGACTAACAGACCCTGAACCGGCGAGACGAAGAGAACCTGAACAGCGGAGACTAACACAAACTGAACTAGGGAGACCAAAAGCACCTGATCCAGAGGAGACCAACAGCACCAGAACCGGGGAGAGCAACAGAAACAGAACTGGGGAGACCAACAAAACCTGAACCGGGAAAAACAAAAGCACCTGAACCAGGAAGACCAACAGATCCAGAACTGGGGTAACCAACAGAACCTGAACCGGGGAGACCAACAACACCTGAACCAGGGAGAACAACAGAACCTGAACCATTGGAGAACAACAGCACCTGAACCAGGGGAGAAAAACAGAACCTGAACTAGGGAGACCAACAGAACCTGAACCAGGGAGACCAACAGAACCTGAACCAGGGGAGAACAACAGGACCTGAACCAGGGGAGAAAAACAGAATATGAACCAGGGGAGAACAACAGAACCTGAACCAGGGAGACCAACAGAACATGAACCAGGGAGACCAACAGAACCTGAACTGGGGAGACAAACAGAACCAGAACCAGAGGTGACCAACAGCAGATGTACATGGGAGACTAACAGACCCTGAACCGACGAGACGAAGAGAACCTGAACTGCGGAGTCTAACACAAACTGAACTAGGGAGACCAAAAGCACCTGATCCAGAGGAGACCAACAGCACCTGAACCAGGGAGAGCAACAGAAACAGAACTGGGGAGACCAAGAAAACCTGAACCGGGGAGAACAAAAGCACCTGAACCAGGAAGACCAACAGATCCAGAAATGGGGAGACCAACAGAACCTGAAACAGGGGAGAACAACATAACATGAACCAGGGGAGACCAACAGAACCTGAACCAGAGAGACCAACAGCACCAGATCCAGGGGAGACGAACAGAACCTGAACCTGGGGAGACCAACAACACCTGAACCAGGGAGAACAACAGAACCTGAACCAGGGGAGACCAACAGAACCTGAACTAGGGAGACTAACAGATCCTGAACCAGGGGAGACCAACAGCACCTGAACCAGGGAGAGCAACAGCACCAGAAGCGGGGAGAGCAACAGAACATGAACCAGGGAGACCAACAGAACCTGAACCAGGGAGACCAACAGAACCTGAACCAGGGGAGAACAACAGAACCTGAACAAGGGGAGAACAACAGAACCTGAACCAGGGGAGACCAACAGATCCTGAACCAGGGAGACCAACAGCACCGGAACCTGGGGAGAACAACAGAACCTGAACTAGGGAGACTAACAGATCCTGAACCAGGGGAGACCAACGGCACCTGAACCAGGGGAGACAAACAGAACCTGAACCAGGGAGACCAACAGAACCTGAACAAGGGGAGAACAACAGCACCACAAACAGGGAGACCAACAGAACATGAACCAGAGAGACCAACAGAAGCTGAAACAGGGGAGAACAACAGAATCTGAACCAGGGAGAAAAACAGAACCTGATCCAGAGGAGACCAACAGCACCTGAACCAGGGAGAGCAACAGCACCAGAACCGGTGAGAGCAACAGAACATGAACCAGGGAGACCAACAGAACCTGAACCAGGGAGACCAACAGAACCTGAACCAGGGGAGAACAACAGAACCTGAACCAGGGGAGAACAACAGAACCTGAACCAGGGGAGACCAACAGAAACTGAACCAGGGAGACCAACAGCACCTGAACCCGGGAGAACAACAGAACCTGAACTAGGGAGACTAACAGAACCTGAACCAGGGGAGACCAACGGCACCTGAACCAGGGGAGACCAACAGAAACTGAACCAGGGAGACCAACAGAACCTGAACCAGGGGAGAACAACGGCACCTGAACTGGGGAGACCAACAGCACCACAACCAGGGAGACCAACAGAACATGAACCAGAGAGACCAACAGAAGCTGAATCAGGGGAGAACAACAGAATCTGAACCAGGGTGAACAACAGATCCTGAACCAGGGATGAACAACAGAACATAAACCAAGGAGACCAACAGAACCTGAACCAGGGAGAACAACAGGACATGAACCAGGGAGAACAGCAGAACCTGAACCAGGGGAGAACAACAGAACATGAACCAGGGGAGAGCAACAGAACCTGAACCAGGGGAGACCAACAGAACCTGAACCAGGGAGACCAACAGAACCTGAACCAGGGGAGACCAACAGATCCTGAACCAGGGGAGACCAACAGCACCTGAACCAGGGAGACCAACAGAACCTGAACCAGGGAGAACAACAGCACATTAACCAGGGAGAACAACAGAACCTGAACCAGGGATGAACAACAGAACATGAACCAGGGAGACCAACAGAACCTGAACCAGGGAGAACAACAGAACATGTACCAGGGAGACCAACAGAACCTGAACCAGGGAGACCAACAGAACCTGAACCAGGGAGAACAACAGAACCTGAACCAGGGAGACCAACAGCACCTGAACCAGGGAGAACAACAGAACCTGAACCAGGGGAGGCCAACAGCACCTGAACCAGGGAGACCAACAGAACCTGAACCAGGGGAGAACAACAGAACCTGAACGAGGGGAGACCAACAGAACCTGAACCAGGGAGACCAACAGAACCTGAACCAGGGGAGACGAACAGAACCTGAACCAGGGGAGAACAACAGAACCTGAACCAGGGGAGAAAAACAGAAACTGAACCAGGGGAGAACAACAGAACCTGAACTGGGGAGAACAACAGAACCTGAACCAGGGAGAAAAACAGAACCTGAACCGGGGAGACCAACAGAACATCAATGAGGGGAGACCAACAGAACCTGAACCAGGGGAGACGAACAGAACCTGAACCAGGGGACAACAACAAAACCTGAACCAGGGAGAACAACAGAACCTGAACCAGGGAGAACAACAGCACCTGAACCAGGGTGAACAACAGCACCTGAACAGGGGAGAACAACAGAACCTGAACCAGGGTGAACAACAGCACCTGAACCTGGGAGAAAAACAGAACCTGAACCGGGGAGACCAACAGAACATGAACGAGGGGAGACCAACAGAACCTGAACCAGGGGAGACCAACAGAACCTGAACTAGGGAGACTAACAGATCCTGAACCAGGGGAGACCAACGGCACCTGAACCAGGGGAGACAAACAGAACCTGAACCAGGGAGACCAACAGAACCTGAACAAGGGGAGAACAACGGCACCTGAACTGGGGAGACCAACAGCACCACAACCAGGGAGACCAACAGAACATGAACCAGAGAGACCAACAGAAGCTGAATCAGGGGAGACCAACAAAACCTGAACCAGGGAGACCAACAGAACCTGAACCAGGGAGACCAACAGAACATGAACCAGGGGAGACCAACAGAACCTGAAACAGGGAGAAAAACACAACCTGATCCAGAGGAGACCAACAGCACCTGAACCAGGGAGAGCAACAGCACCAGAACCGGGGAGAGCAACAGAACATGAACCAGGGAGACCAACAGAAACTGAACCAGGGAGACCAACAGAACCTGAACCAGGGAGAGCAACAGAACCTGAACCAGGGGAGAACAACAGAACCTGAACCAGGGGAGACCAACAGATCCTGAACCAGGGAGACCAACAGCACCTGAACCAGGGAGACCAACAGAACCTGAACCAGGGAGAACAACAGCACCTGAACCAGGGAGAACAACAGAACCTGAACCATGGATGAACAACAGAACATGAACCAGGGAGACCAACAGAACCTGAACCAGGGAGACCAACAGAACCTGAACCAGGGAGAACAATAGCACATGAACCAGGGAGAACAACAGAACCTGAACCAGGGGAGACCAACAGCACCTGAACCAGGGAGACCAACAGAACCTGAACCAGGGTAGAACAACAGAACCTGAACGAGGGGAGACCAACAGAACCTGAACCAGGGAGACCAACAGAACCTGAACCAGGGGAGACGAACAGAACCTGAACCAGGGGAGAACAACAGAACATGAACCAGGGGAGAGCAACAGAACCTGAACCAGGGGAGACCAACAGAACCTGAACAGGGAGACCAACAGAACCTGAACCAGGGGAGACCAACAGATCCTGAACCAGGGGAGACCAACAGCACCTGAACCAGGGAGACCAACAGAACCTGAACCAGGGAGAACAACAGCACATTAACCAGGGAGAACAACAGAACCTGAACCAGGGATGAACAACAGAACATGAACCAGGGAGACCAACAGAACCTGAACCAGGGAGAACAACAGAACATGTACCAGGGAGACCAACAGAACATGAACCAGGGAGACCAACAGAACCTGAACCAGGGAGAACAATAGCACATGAACCAGGGAGAACAACAGAACCTGAACCAGGGAGACCAACAGCACCTGAAACAGTGAGAACAACAGAACCTGTACCAGGGGAGACCAACAGCACCTGAACCAGGGAGACCAACAGAACCTGAACCAGGGGAGAACAACAGAACCTGAACGAGGGGAGACCAACAGAACTTGAACCAGGGAGACCAACAGAACCTGAACCAGGGGAGACGAACAGAACCTGAACCAGGGGAGAACAACAGAACCTGTACCAGGGGAGACCAACAGAAACTGAACCAGGGGAGAACAACAGAACCTGAACTGGGGAGAACAACTGAACCTGAACCAGGGAGAAAAACAGAACCTGAACCGGGGAGAACAACAGAACATGAACCAGGGGAGACCAACAGAACCTGAACCAGGGAGACCAACAGAACCTGAACCAGGGGAGACCAACAGAACCTGAACCAGGGAGAAAAACAGAACCTGAACCGGGGAGACCAACAGAACATCAACGAGGGGAGACCAACAGAACCTGAACCAGGGGAGACGAACAGAACCTGAACCAGGGGAGAACAACAAAACCTGAACCAGGGAGAACAACAGAACCTGAACCAGGGAGAACAACAGCACCTGAACCAGGGTGAACAACAGCACCTGAACCGGGGAGAACAACAGAACCTGAACCAGGGTGAACAACAGCACCTGAACCTGGGAGAAAAACAGAACCTGAACCGGGGAGACCAACAGAACATAAACGAGGGGAGACCAACAGAACCTGAACCAGGGGAGACCAACAGAACCTGAACTAGGGAGACTAACAGATCCTGAACCAGGGGAGACCAACGGCACCTGAACCAGGGGAGACAAACAGTACCTGAACCAGGGAGACCAACAGAACCTGAACAAGGGGAGAACAACGGCACCTGAACTGGGGAGACCAACAGCACCACAACCAGGGAGACCAACAGAACATGAACCAGAGAGACCAACAGAAGCTGAATCAGGGGAGAACAACAGAATCTGAACCAGGGAGACCAACAGAACCTGAACCATAGGAGAACAACAGAACATGAACCAGGGAGACCAACAGAACATGAACTAGGGAGACCAACAACACCTGAACCAGGGAGAACAACAGAACCTGAACCATTGGAGAACAACAGCACCTGAACCGGGGGAGAAAAACAGAATATGAACCAGGGAAGAACAACAGAACCTGAACTAGGGAGACCAACAGAACCTGAACCAGGGAGACCAACAGAACATGAACCAGGGGAGACCAACAGAACCTGAACCAGGGAGAAAAACAGAACCTGATCCAGAGGAGACCAACAGCACCTGAACCAGGGAGAGCAACAGAACCTGAACCAGGGGAGAACAACAGAACCTGAACGAGGGGAGACCAACAGAACCTGAACCAGGGAGACCAACAGAACCTGAACCAGGGGAGACGAACAGAACCTGAACCAGGGGAGAACAACAGAACCTGAACCAGGGGAGAAAAACAGAAACTGAACCAGGGGAGAACAACAGAACCTGAACTGGGGAGAACAACAGAACCTGAACCAGGGAGAAAAACAGAACCTGAACCGGGGAGACCAACAGAACATCAACGAGAGGAGACCAACAGAACCTGAACCAGGGGAGACGAACAGAACCTGAACCAGGGGACAACAACAAAACCTGAACCAGGGAGAACAACAGAACCTGAACCAGGGGAGAACAACAGAACATGAACCAGGGTGAACAACAGCACCTGAACCTGGGAGAAAAACAGAACCTGAACCGGGGAGACCAACAGAACATGAACGAGGGGAGACCAACAGAACCTGAACCAGGGGAGACCAACAGAACCTGAACTAGGGAGACTAACAGATCCTGAACCAGGGGAGACCAACGGCACCTGAACCAGGGGAGACAAACGGAACCTGAACCAGGGAGACCAACAGAACCTGAACAAGGGGAGAACAACGGCACCTGAACTGGGGAGACCAACAGCACCACAACCAGGGAGACCAACAGAACATGAACCAGAGAGACCAACAGAAGCTGAATCAGGGGAGACCAACAACACCTGAACCAGGGAGACCAACAGAACCTGAACCAGGGAGACCAACAGAACATGAACCAGGGGAGACCAACAGAACCTGAACCAGGGAGAAAAACAGAACCTGATCCAGAGGAGACCAACAGCACCTGAACCAGGGAGAGCAACAGCACCAGAACCGGGGAGAGCAACAGAACATGAACCAGGGAGACCAACAGAAACTGAACCAGGGAGACCAACAGAACCTGAACCAGGGGAGAGCAACAGAACCTGAACCAGGGGAGAACAACAGAACCTGAACCAGGGGAGACCAACAGATCCTGAACCAGGGAGACCAACAGCACCTGAACCAGGGAGACCAACAGAACCTGAACCAGGGAGAACAACAGAACCTGAACCAGGGAGAACAACAGAACATGTACCAGGGAGACCAACAGAACCTGAACCAGGGAGACCAACAGAACCTGAACCAGGGAGAACAATAGCACATGAACCAGGGAGAACAACAGAACCTGAACCAGGGAGACCAACAGCACCTGAACCAGGGAGAACAACAGAACCTGAACCAGGGGAGACCAACAGCACCTGAACCAGGGAGACCAACAGAACCTGAACCAGGGTAGAACAACAGAACCTGAACATGGGAGACCAACAGAACCTGAACCAGGGAGACCAACAGAACCTGAACCAGGGGAGACGAACAGAACCTGAACCAGGGGAGAACAACAGAACAGGAACCAGGGGAGAGCAACAGAACCTGAACCAGGGGAGACCAACAGAACCTGAACCAGGGAGACCAACAGAACCTGAACCAGGGGAGACCAACAGATCCTGAACCAGGGGAGACCAACAGCACCTGAACCAGGGAGACCAACAGAACCTGAACCAGGGAGAACAACAGCACATTAACCAGGGAGAACAACAGAACCTGAACCAGGGATGAACAACAGAACATGAACCAGGGAGACCAACAGAACCTGAACCAGGGAGAACAACAGAACATGTACCAGGGAGACCAACAGAAACTGAACCAGGGAGACCAACAGCACCTGAACCAGGGATGAACAACAGAACATGAACCAAGGAGACCAACAGAACCTGAACCAGGGAGAACAACAGGACATGAACCAGGGAGAAGAACAGAACCTGAACCAGGGGAGAACAACAGAACATGAACCAGGGAGACCAACAGAACCTGAACCAGGGAGACCAACAGAACCTGAACCAGGGAGAACAATAGCACCTGAACCAGGGAGAACAACAGCACCTGAACCAGGGAGACCAACAGCACCTGAACCAGGGAGAACAACAGAACCTGAACCAGGGGAGACCAACAGCACCTGAACCAGGGAGACCAACAGAACCTGAACCAGGGGAGAACAACAGAACCTGAACGAGGGGAGACCAACAGAACCTGAACCAGGGGAGACGAACAGAACCTGAACCAGGGGAGAACAACAGAACATGAACCAGGGGAGACCAACAGAAACTGAACCAGGGGAGAACAACAGAACCTGAACTGGGGAGAACAACAGAACCTGAACCAGGGAGAAAAACAGAACCTGAACCGGGGAGAACAACAGAACATGAACCAGGGGAGACCAACAGAACCTGAACCAGGGAGACCAACAGAACCTGAACCAGGGGAGACCAACAGAACCTGAACCAGGGAGAAAAACAGAACCTGAACCGGGGAGACCGACAGAACATCAACGAGGGGAGACCAACAGAACCTGAACCAGGGGAGACCAACAGAACCTGAACCAGGGGAGAACAACAAAACCTGAACCAGGGAGAACAACAGAACCTGAACCAGGGAGAACAACAGCACCTGAACCAGGGTGAACAACAGCACCTGAACCGGGGAGAACAACAGAACTTGAACCAGGGTGAACAACAGCACCTGAACCTGGGAGAAAAACAGAACCTGAACCGGGGGAGACCAACAGAACCTGAACTAGGGAGACTAACAGATCCTGAACCAGGGGAGACCAACGGCACCTGAACCAGGGGAGACAAACAGAACCTGAACCAGGGAGACCAACAGAACCTGAAAAAGGGGAGAACAACGGCACCTGAACTGGGGAGACCAACAGCACCACAACCAGGGAGACCAACAGAACATGAACCAGAGAGACCAACAGAAGCTGAATCAGGGGAGAACAACAGAATCTGAACCAGGGAGAACAACAGAACATGAACCAGGGGAGACCAACAGAACATGAACTAGGGAGACCAACAGAACATGAACCATTGGAGAACAACAGAACATGAACCAGGGAGACCAACAGAACATGAACTAGGGAGACCAACAACACCTGAACCAGGGAGAACAACAGAACCTGAACCATTGGAGAACAACAGCACCTGAACCAGGGGAGAAAAACAGAATATGAACCAGGGAAGAACAACAGAACCTGAACTAGGGAGACCAACAGAACCTGAACCAGGGAGAACAACAGCACATTAACCAGGGAGAACAACAGAACCTGAACCAGGGATGAACAACAGAACATGAACCAGGGAGACCAACAGAACCTGAACCAGGGAGAACAACAGAACATGTACCAGGGAGACCAACAGAAACTGAACCAGGGAGACCAACAGCACCTGAACCAGGGATGAACAACAGAACATGAACCAAGGAGACCAACAGAACCTGAACCAGGGAGAACAACAGGACATGAACCAGGGAGAAGAACAGAACCTGAACCAGGGGAGAACAACAGAACATGAACCAGGGAGACCAACAGAACCTGAACCAGGGAGACCAACAGAACCTGAACCAGGGAGAACAATAGCACCTGAACCAGGGAGAACAACAGCACCTGAACCAGGGAGACCAACAGCACCTGAACCAGGGAGAACAACAGAACCTGAACCAGGGGAGACCAACAGCACCTGAACCAGGGAGACCAACAGAACCTGAACCAGGGGAGAACAACAGAACCTGAACGAGGGGAGACCAACAGAACCTGAACCAGGGGAGACGAACAGAACCTGAACCAGGGGAGAACAACAGAACATGAACCAGGGGAGACCAACAGAAACTGAACCAGGGGAGAACAACAGAACCTGAACTGGGGAGAACAACAGAACCTGAACCAGGGAGAAAAACAGAACCTGAACCGGGGAGAACAACAGAACATGAACCAGGGGAGACCAACAGAACCTGAACCAGGGAGACCAACAGAACCTGAACCAGGGGAGACCAACAGAACCTGAACCAGGGAGAAAAACAGAACCTGAACCGGGGAGACCGACAGAACATCAACGAGGGGAGACCAACAGAACCTGAACCAGGGGAGACCAACAGAACCTGAACCAGGGGAGAACAACAAAACCTGAACCAGGGAGAACAACAGAACCTGAACCAGGGAGAACAACAGCACCTGAACCAGGGTGAACAACAGCACCTGAACCGGGGAGAACAACAGAACTTGAACCAGGGTGAACAACAGCACCTGAACCTGGGAGAAAAACAGAACCTGAACCGGGGGAGACCAACAGAACCTGAACTAGGGAGACTAACAGATCCTGAACCAGGGGAGACCAACGGCACCTGAACCAGGGGAGACAAACAGAACCTGAACCAGGGAGACCAACAGAACCTGAAAAAGGGGAGAACAACGGCACCTGAACTGGGGAGACCAACAGCACCACAACCAGGGAGACCAACAGAACATGAACCAGAGAGACCAACAGAAGCTGAATCAGGGGAGAACAACAGAATCTGAACCAGGGAGAACAACAGAACATGAACCAGGGGAGACCAACAGAACATGAACTAGGGAGACCAACAGAACATGAACCATTGGAGAACAACAGAACATGAACCAGGGAGACCAACAGAACATGAACTAGGGAGACCAACAACACCTGAACCAGGGAGAACAACAGAACCTGAACCATTGGAGAACAACAGCACCTGAACCAGGGGAGAAAAACAGAATATGAACCAGGGAAGAACAACAGAACCTGAACTAGGGAGACCAACAGAACCTGAACCAGGGAGACCAACAGAACATGAACCAGGGGAGACCAACAGAACCTGAACCAGGGAGAAAAACAGAACCTGATCCAGAGGAGACCAACAGCACCTGAACCAGGCAGAGCAACAGCACCAGAACCGGGGAGAGCAACAGAACATGAACCAGGGAGACCAACAGAACCAGAACCAGGGGAGAACAACAGAACCTGAACCAGGGGAGAACAACAGAAACTGAACCAGGGAGACCAACAGCACCTGAACCAGGGAGAACAACAGGACCTGAACCAGGGAGACCAACAGAACCTGAACCAGGGGAGACCAACAGAACCTGAACCAGGGAGAAAAACCGAACCTGAACCGGGGAGAACAACAGAACATGAACCAGGGGAGACCAACAGAACCTGAACCAGGGAGACCAACAGCACCTGAACCAGGGGAGACTAACGGCACCTGAACCAGGGGAGACCAACAGAAACTGAACCAGGGAGACCAACAGAACCTGAACCAGGGGAGAACAACGGAACCTGAACTGGGGAGACCAACAGCACCACAACCAGGGAGACCAACAGAACATGAACCAGAGAGACCAACAGAAGCTGAATCAGGGGAGAACAACAGAATCTGAACCAGGGAGAACAACAGAACATGAACCAGGGTGAACATCAGATCCTGAACCAGGGATGAACAACAGAACATGAACCAAGGAGACCAACAGAACCTGAACCAGGGGAGACCAACAGAACATGAACCAGGGGAGAGCAACAGAACCTGAACCAGGGGAGACCAACAAAACCTGAACCAGGGAGACCAACAGAACCTGAACCAGGGAGAACAACAGAACATGTACCAGGGAGACCAACAGAACCTGAACCAGGGAGACCAACAGAACCTGAACCAGGGAGAACAATAGCACCTGAACCAGGGAGAACAACAGCACCTGAACCAGGGAGACCAACAGCACCTGAACCAGGGAGAACAACAGAACCTGAACCAGGGGAGACCAACAGCACCTGAACCAGGGAGACCAACAGAACCTGAACCGGGGAGAACAACAGAACCTGAACCAGGGAGACCAACAGTACCTGAACCAGGGGAGACCAACAGAACCTGAACCAGGGAGAAAAACAGAACCTGAACCGGGGAGACCGACAGAACATCAACGAGGGGAGACCAAAAGAACCTGAACCAGGGGAGACCAACAGAACCTGAACCAGGGGAGAACAACAAAACCTGAACCAGGGAGAACAACAGAACCTGAACCAGGGAGAACAACAGCACCTGAACCAGGGTGAACAACAGCACCTGAACCGGGGAGAACAACAGCACCTGAACCAGGGAGACCAACAGCACCTGAACCAGGGAGAACAACAGAACCTGAACCAGGGGAGACCAACAGCACCTGAACCAGGGGAGACCAACAGAACCTGAACCAGGGAGACCAACAGTACCTGAACCAGGGGAGACCAACAGAACCTGAACCAGGGAGAAAAACAGAACCTGAACCGGGGAGACCGACAGAACATCAACGAGGGGAGACCAAAAGAACCTGAACCAGGGGAGACCAACAGAACCTGAACCAGGGGAGAACAACAAAACCTGAACCAGGGAGAACAACAGAACCTGAACCAGGGAGAACAACAGCACCTGAACCAGGGTGAACAACAGCACCTGAACCGGGGAGAACAACAGAACCTGAACCAGGGTGAACAACAGCACCTGAACCTGGGAGAAAAACAGAACCTGAACCGGGGGAGACCAACAGAACCTGAACTAGGGAGACTAACAGATCCTGAACAAGGGGAGAACAACGGCACCTGAACTGGGGAGACCAACAGCACCACAACCAGGGAGACCAACAGAACATGAACCAGACAGACCAACAGAAGCTGAATCAGGGGAGAACAACAGAATCTGAACCAGGGAGACCAACAGAACCTGAACCATTGGAGAACAACAGAACATGAACCAGGGAGACCAACAGAACATGAACTAGGGAGACCAACAGAACCTGATCCAGGGAGACCAACAGATCCTGAACCAGGGAGACCAACAGAACCTGAACCAGGGAGACCAACAGAACTTGAACTGGGGAGACAAACAGTACCTGAACCAGAGGTGACCAACAGCAGATGTAGACGGGAGACTAACAGACCCTGAACCGGCGAGACGAAGAGAACCTGAACAGCAGAGACTAACACAATCTGAATTAGGGAGACCAAAAGCACCTGATCCAGAGGAGACCAACAGCACCAGAACCGGGGAGAGCAACAGAAACAGAACTGGGGAGACCAACAAAACCTGAACCGGGAAAAACAAAAGCACCTGAACCAGGAAGACCAACAGATCCAGAACTGGGGAAACCAACAGAACCAGAACCGGGGAGACCAACAACACCTGAACCAGGGAGAACAACAGAACCTGAACCATTGGAGAACAACAGCACCTGAACCAGGGGAGAAAAACAGAATATGAACCAGGGAAGAACAACAGAACCTGAACTAGGGAGACGAACAGAACCTGAACCAGGGAGACCAACAGAACCTGAACGAGGGGAGAACAACAGGACCTGAACCAGGGGAGAAAAACAGAATATGAACCAGGGAAGAACAACAGAACCTGAACTAGGGAGACCAACAGAACCTGTACCAGGGAGACCAACAGAACCTGAACTGGGGAGACAAACAGAACCTGAACCAGAGGTGACCAACAGCAGATGTAGACGGGAGACTAACAGACCCTGAACCGGCGAGACGAACAGAACCTGAACAGCGGAGACGAACACAAACTGAACTAGGGAGACCAAAAGCACCTGATCCAGAGGAGACCAACAGGACCAGAACCGGGGAGAGCAACAGAAACAGAACTGGGAAGACCAACAAAACCTGAAACGGGGAGAACAAAAGCACCTGAACCAGGAAGACCAACAGATCCAGAACTGGGGAAACCAACAGAACCTGAACCGGGGAGACCAACAACACCTGAACCAGGGAGAACAACAGAACCTGAACCATTGGAGAACAACAGCACCTGAACCAGGGGAGAAAAACAGAATATGAACCAGGGAAGAACAACAGAACCTGAACTAGGGAGACCAACAGAACCTGAACTAGGGAGACCAACAGAACCTGAACCAGGGAGACCAACAGATCCTGAACCATGGAGACCAACAGAACATGAACCAGGGGAGAACAACAGAAACAGAACTGGGGAGACCAACAAAACCTGAACCGAGGAGAACAACAAAACCTGAACCAGGAAGACCAACAGATCCAGAACTGGGGAGACAAACAGAACCTGAACCAGAGGTGACCAACAGCAGATGTAGACGGGAGACTAACAGACCCTGAACCGGCGAGACGAACAGAACCTGAACAGCGGAGACTAACACAAACTGAACTAGGGAGACCAAAAACACCTGATCCAGAGGAGACATACAGCACCAGAACCGCGGAGAGCAACAGAAACAGAACTGGGGAGACCAAGAAAACCTGAACCGGGGAGAACAAAAGCACCTGAACTAGGGAGAACAACAAAACCTGAACCAGGGGAAACCAACAGAACCTGAACCAGGGAGACCAACAGAACCTGAACCAGGGGAAACCAACAGAACCTGAACCAGGGAGACCAACAACACCTGAACCAGGGAGAACAACAGAACCTGAACCATTGGAGAACAACAGCACCTGAACCAGGGGACACCAACAGAACCTGAACCAGGGAAGAACAACAGATCCTGAACAAGGGGAGAACAATAGAACCTGAACCAGGGGAGAACAACAGAACCTGAACCAGGGAGACCAACAACACCTGAACCAGGGAGACCAACAGCACCAGATCCAGCGGAGACGAACAGCACCAGATCCAGCGGAGACGAACAGAACCTGAAGCTGTGGAGACCAACAACACCTGAACCAGGGAGACCAACAGAAGCTGAATCAGGGGAGAACAACAGAACCTGAACCAGTGGAGAACAACAGAACCTGAACCAGGGGAGACCAACAGAACATGAACCAGTGGAGAACAACAGAACCTGAACCAGGGGAGACCAACAGAACTTGAACCAGGGGAGAGCAACAGAACCTGAATTAGGGAGACTAACAGAACCTGAACCAGGGGAGACCAACGGCACCTGAACTGGGGAGACCAACAGAACCTGAACCAGGGAGACCAACAACACCTGAACCAGGGGAGACCAACTGAACCTGAACCAGGGGAGACCAACATCACATGAACCAGGGAGACCAACAGCACCTGAACCAGGGAGACTAACAGAACCTGAACCAGGGAGTCCAACAACACCTGAACCAGGGGAGACCAACTGAACCTGAACCAGGGGAGACCAACAGCACATGAACCAGGGAGACCAACAGCACCTGAACCAGAGGTAACCAACAGCAGATGTAGACGGGAGACTAACAGACCCTGAACCGGCGAGACGAACAGAACCTGAACAGCGGAGACTAACACAAACTGAATTAGGGAGACCAAAAGCACCTGATCCAGAGGAGACCAACAGCACCAGAACCGCGGAGAGCAACAGAAACAGAACTGGGGAGACCAACAAAACCTGAACCGGGAAAAACAAAAGCACCTGAACCAGGAAGACCAACAGATCCAGAACTGGGAAGACCAACAAAACCTGAACCGGGGAGAACAAAAGCACCTGAACCAGGAAGACCAACAGATCCAGAACTGGGGAAACCAACAGAACCTGAACCGGGGAGACCAACAACACCTGAACCAGGGAGAACAACAGAACCTGAACCATTGGAGAACAACAGCACCTGAACCAGGGGAGAAAAACAGAATATGAACCAGGGAAGAACAACAGAACCTGAACTAGGGAGACCAACAGAACCTGAACCAGGGAGACCAACAGAACCTGAACCAGGGGAGACCAACAGAACCTGAACCAGGGAGACCAACAGAACCTGAAACAGGGGAGAACAACAAGACCTGAACCAGGGGAGAAAAACAGAATATGAACCAGGGAAGAACAACAGAACCTGAACTAGGGAGACCAACAGAACCTGAACCAGGGAGACCAACAGATCCTGAACCAGGGAGACCAACAGAACATGAACCAGGGGACAACAACAGAACCTGAACCAGGGAGAACAACAGAACCTGAACCAGGGGAGAACAACAGAACATGAACCAGGGGAGAACAACAGCACCTGAACCAGGGAGACCAACAGAACATGAACCAGGGAGAGCAACAGAAACAGAACTGGGGAGACCAACAAAACCTGAACCGGGGAGAACAAAAGCACCTGAACCAGGAAGACCAACAGATCCAGAACTGGGGAGACCAACAGAACCTGAACCAGAGGTGACCAACAGTCAGATGTAGACGGGAAACTAACAGACCCTGAACCGGCGAGACGAACAGAACCTGAACAGCGGAGACTAACACAAACTGAACTAGGGAGACCAAAAGCACCAGATCCGGGGAGAGCAACAGAAACAGAACTGGGGAGACCAAGAAAACCTGAACCGGGGAGAACTAAAGCACCTGAACCAGGGAGAACAACAAAACCTGAACCGGGGAAACCAACAGAACCTGAACCGGGGAGACCAACAACACCTGAACCAGGGAGAACAACAGAACCTGAACCATTGGAGAAAAAGAGCACCTGAACCAGGGGACACCAACAGAACCTGAACTAGCGGAGACCAACAGATCCTGAACCAGGGAGACCAAAAGAACATGAACCAGGGGAGAACAACAGAACCTGAACCAGGGAAAACAACAGCACCTGAACCAGGGAGAACAACAGAACATGAACCAGGGAGACCAACAGAACATGAACTAGGGAGACCAACAGAACCTGAACCAGGGAGACCAACAGAACCTGAACCAGGGAGACCAACAGAACCTGAACCAGGGGAGAACAACAGAACCTGAACCAGGGAGACCAACAGAACATGAACCAGGGAGACCAACAGAACATGAACCAGGGAGACCAACAGAACCTGAACTGGGGAGACAAACAGAACCTGAACCAGAGGTGACCAACAGCAGATGTACACGGGAGACTAACAGACCCTGAACCGGCGAGACGAAGAGAACCTGAACTGCGTAGACTAACACAAACTGAACTAGGGAGACCAAAAGCACCTGATCCAGAGGAGACCAACAGCACCAGAACCAGGGAGAGCAACAGAAACAGAACTGGGGAGACCAACAAAACCTGAACCAGAGGTGACCAACAGCAGATGTAGACGGGAGACTAACAGACCCTGAACCGGCGAGACGAACAGAACCTGAACAGCGGAAAATAACACAAACTGAACTAGGGAGACCAAAAACACCTGATCCAGAGGAGACATACAGCACCAGAACCGCGGAGAGCAACAGAAACAGAACTGGGGAGACCAAGAAAACCTGAACCGGGGAGAACCAAAGCACCTGAACCAGGGAGAACAACAAAACCTGAACCAGGGGAAACCAACAGAACCTGAACCAGGGAGACCAACAGAACCTGAACCAGGGGAAACCAACAGAACCTGAACCAGGGAGACCAACAACACCTGAACCAGGGAGAACAACAGAACCTGAACCATTGGAGAACAACAGCACCTGAACCAGGGGACACCAACAGAACCTGAACCAGGGGAGAACAACAGGACCTGAACCAGGGGAGAAAAACAGAATATGAACCAGGGAAGAACAACAGAACCTGAACAAGGGGAGAACAATAGAACCTGAACCAGGGGAGAACAACAGAACCTGAACCAGGGAGACCAACAACACCTGAACCAGGGAGACCAACAGCACCAGATCCAGCGGAGACGAACAGAACCTGAAGCTGGGGAGACCAACAACACCTGAACCAGGGAGACCAACAGAAGCTGAATCAGGGGAGAACAACAGAACCTGAACCAGTCGAGAACAACAGAACCTGAACCAGGGGAGACCAACAGAACATGAACCAGGGGAGAGCAACAGAACCTGAATTAGGGAGACTAACAGAACCTGAACAAGGGGAGACCAACGGCACCTGAACTGGGGAGACCAACAGAACCTGAACCAGGGAGACCAACAACACCTGAACCAGGGGAGACCAACTGAACCTGAACCAGGGGAGACCAACATCACATGAACCAGGGAGACCAACAGCACCTGAACCAGGGAGACTAACAGAACCTGAACCAGGGAGTCCAACAACACCTGAACCAGGGGAGACCAACCGTACCTGAACCAGGGGAGACCAACAGCACATGAACCAGGGAGACCAACAGAACCTGAACCAGGGAGATCAACAGAACCTGAACCAGGGGAGACCAACAGAACCTGAACCAGGGGAGTCCAACAACACCTGAACCAGGGGAGACCAACCGAACCTGAACCAGGGGTGAAAAACAGAACATGAAAGAGGGGAGAACAACAGAACCTGAACCAGGGGAGAACAACAGAACCTGAACCAGGGGTGAAAAACAGAAAATGAAAGAGGAGAGAACAACAGAACCTGAACCAGGGGAGACAAAGAACACCTGAACCAGGGGAGTCCAACTGAACCTGAACCAGGGAGACCAACAGAACCTGAACCAGGGAGACCAACAGAACCTGAACCAGGGAGACCAAAAGAACCTGAACCAGGGAGACCAACAACACCTGAACGAGGGGAGACCAACAGAACCTGAACCAGGGGAGACAAACAGAACCTGAACCAGGGGAGAACAACAGAACCTGATCCAGGAGAGACGAACAGAACCTGAACCTGGGGAGACCAACAACACCTGAACCTGGGGAGACCAACAACACCTGAACCAGGGAGACCAACAGAAGCTGAATCAGGGGAGAACAACAGAACCTGAACCAGTGGAGAACAACAGAACCTGAACCAGGGGAGACCAACAGAACATGAACCAGGGAGACCAACTGAACCTGAACCAGGGGAGACCAACAGCACCTGATCCAGCGGAGACGAACAGAACCTGAAGCTGGGGAGAACAACAACACCTGAACCAGGGAGACCAACAGAAGCTGAATCAGGGGAGAACAACAGAACCTGAACCAGGGGAGAAAAACAGAATATGAACCAGGGGACACCAACAGAACCTGAACCAGGGGAGAACAACATCACATGAACCAGGGAGACCAACAGCACCTGAACCAGGGAGACTAACAGAACCTGAACCAGGGAGTCCAACAACACCTGAACCAGGGGAGACCAACTGAACCTGAACCAGGGGAGACCAACAGCACATGAACCAGGGAGACCAACAGCACCTGAACCAGAGGTGACCAACAACAGATGTAGACGGGAGACTAACAGACCCTGAACCGGCGAGACGAACAGAACCTGAACAGCGGAGACTAACACAAACTGAACTAGGGAGATCAAAAACACCTGATCCAGAGGAGACATACAGCACCAGAACCGCGGAGAGCAACAGAAACAGAACTGGGGAGACCAAGAAAACCTGAACCGGGGAGAACCAAAGCACCTGAACCAGGGAGAACAACAAAACCTGAACCAGGGGAAACCAACAGAATCTGAACCAGGGAGACCAACAGAACCTGAACCAGGGGAAACCAACAGAACCTGAACCAGGGAGACCAACAACACCTGAACCAGGGAGAACAACAGAACCTGAACCATTGGAGAACAACAGCACCTGAACCAGGGGACACCAACAGAACCTGAACCAGGGGAGAACAACAGGACCTGAACCAGGGGAGAAAAACAGAATATGAACCAGGGAAGAACAACAGAACCTGAACAAGGGGAGAACAATAGAACCTGAACCAGGGGAGAACAACAGAACCTGAACCAGGGAGACCAACAACACCTGCACCAGGGAGACCAACAGCACCAGATCCAGCGGAGACGAACAGAACCTGAAGCTGGGGAGACCAACAACACCTGAACCAGGGAGACCAACAGAAGCTGAATCAGGGGAGAACAACAGAACCTGAACCAGTCGAGAACAACAGAACCTGAACCAGGGGAGACCAACAGAACATGAACCAGGGGAGAGCAACAGAACCTGAATTAGGGAGACTAACAGAACCTGAACCAGGGGAGACCAACGGCACCTGAACTGGGGAGACCAACAGAACCTGAACCAGGGAGACCAACAACACCTGAACCGGGGGAGACCAACTGAACCTGAACCAGGGGAGACCAACATCACATGAACCAGGGAGACCAACAGCACCTGAACCAGGGAGACTAACAGAACCTGAACCAGGGAGTCCAACAACACCTGAACCAGGGGAGACCAACCGTACCTGAACCAGGGGAGACCAACAGCACATGAACCAGGGAGACCAACAGAACCTGAACCAGGGAGATCAACAGAACCTAAACCAGGGGAGACCAACAGAACCTGAACCAGGGGTGTCCAACAACACCTGAACCAGGGGAGACCAACCGAACCTGAACCAGGGGTGAAAAACAGAACATGAAAGAGGGGAGAACAACAGAACCTGAACCAGGGGAGAACAACAGAACCTGAACCAGGGGTGAAAAACAGAAAATGAAAGAGGGGAGAACAACAGAACCTGAACCAGGGGAGACAAAGAACACCTGAACCAGGGGAGTCCAACTGAACCTGAACCAGGGAGACCAACAGAACCTGAACCAGGGAGACCAACAGAACCTGAACCAGGGAGACCAAAAGAACCTGAACCAGGGAGACCAACAACACCTGAACGAGGGGAGACCAACAGAACCTGAACCAGGGGAGACAAACAGAACCTGAACCAGGGGAGAACAACAGAACCTGATCCAGGAGAGACGAACAGAACCTGAACCTGGGGAGACCAACAACACCTGAACCTGGGGAGACCAACAACACCTGAACCAGGGAGACCAACAGAAGCTGAATCAGGGGAGAACAACAGAACCTGAACCAGTGGAGAACAACAGAACCTGAACCAGGGGAGACCAACAGAACATGAACCAGGGAGACCAACTGAACCTGAACCAGGGGAGACCAACAGCACCTGATCCAGCGGAGACGAACAGAACCTGAAGCTGGGGAGAACAACAACACCTGAACCAGGGAGACCAACAGAAGCTGAATCAGGGGAGAACAACAGAACCTGAACCAGGGGAGAAAAACAGAATATGAACCAGGGGACACCAACAGAACCTGAACCAGGGGAGAACAACAGAACCTGAACCAGGGAGACCAACAGCACCTGAACCAGGGAGACCAACAACACCTGAACCAGGGAGACCAACAGCACCAGATCCAGCGGAGACGAACAGAACCTGAAGCTGGGGAGACCAACAACACCTGAACCAGGGAGACCAACAGAAGCTGAATCAGGGGAGAACAACAGAACCTGAACCAGTGGAGACCAACAGCACCTGATCCAGGGAGAACAACAGAACCTGTACCAGAGGAGACCAACAGAACCTGAACCGGGGAGAACAACAGAACCTGAACCAGGGGAGAACAACAGAACATGAACCAGGGGAGAACAACAGCACCTGAACCAGGGAGACCAACAGAACATGAACCAGGGAGAGCAACAGAACCTGAACCAGTGGAGACCAACAGCACCTGATCCAGGGAGAACAACAGAACCTGTACCAGAGGAGACCAACAGAACCTGAACCGGGGAGAACAACAGAACCTGAACCAGGGGAGAACAACAGAACATGAACCAGGGGAGAACAACAGCACCTGAACCAGGGAGACCAACAGAACATGAACCAGGGAGACCAACAGAACCTGTACCAGGGGAAACCAACAGAACCTGAACCAGGGAGACCAACAACACCTGAACCAGGGAGAACAACAGAACCTGAACCATTGGAGAACAACAGCACCTGAACCAGGGGACACCAACAGAACCTGAACCAGGGGAGAACAACAGGACCTGAACCAGGGGAGAAAAACAGAATATGAACCAGGGAAGAACAACAGAACCTGAACAAGGGGAGAACAATAGAACCTGAACCAGGGGAGAACAACAGAACCTGAACCAGGGAGACCAACAACACCTGAACCAGGGAGACCAACAGCACCAGATCCAGCGGAGACGAACAGAACCTGAAGCTGGGGAGACCAACAACACCTGAACCAGGGAGACCAACAGAAGCTGAATCAGGGGAGAACAACAGAACCTGAACCAGTCGAGAACAACAGAACCTGAACCAGGGGAGACCAACAGAACATGAACCAGGGGAGAGCAACAGAACCTGAATTAGGGAGACTAACAGAACCTGAACCAGGGGAGACCAACGGCACCTGAACTGGGGAGACCAACAGAACCTGAACCAGGGAGACCAACAACACCTGAACCGGGGGAGACCAACTGAACCTGAACCAGGGGAGACCAACATCACATGAACCAGGGAGACCAACAGCACCTGAACCAGGGAGACTAACAGAACCTGAACCAGGGAGTCCAACAACACCTGAACCAGGGGAGACCAACCGTACCTGAACCAGGGGAGACCAACAGCACATGAACCAGGGAGACCAACAGAACCTGAACCAGGGAGATCAACAGAACCTAAACCAGGGGAGACCAACAGAACCTGAACCAGGGGAGTCCAACAACTCCTGAACCAGGGGAGACCAACCGAACCTGAACCAGGGGTGAAAAACAGAACATGAAAGAGGGGAGAACAACAGAACCTGAACCAGGGGAGAACAACAGAACCTGAACCAGGGGTGAAAAACAGAAAATGAAAGAGGGGAGAACAACAGAACCTGAACCAGGGGAGACAAAGAACACCTGAACCAGGGGAGTCCAACTGAACCTGAACCAGGGAGACCAACAGAACCTGAACCAGGGAGACCAACAGAACCTGAACCAGGGAGACCAAAAGAACCTGAACCAGGGAGACCAACAACACCTGAACGAGGGGAGACCAACAGAACCTGAACCAGGGGAGACAAACAGAACCTGAACCAGGGGAGAACAACAGAACCTGATCCAGGAGAGACGAACAGAACCTGAACCTGGGGAGACCAACAACACCTGAACCTGGGGAGACCAACAACACCTGAACCAGGGAGACCAACAGAAGCTGAATCAGGGGAGAACAACAGAACCTGAACCAGTGGAGAACAACAGAACCTGAACCAGGGGAGACCAACAGAACATGAACCAGGGAGACCAACTGAACCTGAACCAGGGGAGACCAACAGCACCTGATCCAGCGGAGACGAACAGAACCTGAAGCTGGGGAGAACAACAACACCTGAACCAGGGAGACCAACAGAAGCTGAATCAGGGGAGAACAACAGAACCTGAACCAGGGGAGAAAAACAGAATATGAACCAGGGGACACCAACAGAACCTGAACCAGGGGAGAACAACAGGACCTGAACCAGGGGAGAAAAACAGAACCTGAACCAGGGGAGAACAACAGAACCTGAACCAGGGAGACCAACAGCACCTGAACCAGGGAGACCAACAACACCTGAACCAGGGAGACCAACAGCACCAGATCCAGCGGAGACGAACAGAACCTGAAGCTGGGGAGACCAACAACACCTGAACCAGGGAGACCAACAGAAGCTGAATCAGGGGAGAACAACAGAACCTGAACCAGTGGAGACCAACAGCACCTGATCCAGGGAGAACAACAGAACCTGTACCAGAGGAGACCAACAGAACCTGAACCGGGGAGAACAACAGAACCTGAACCAGGGGAGAACAACAGAACATGAACCAGGGGAGAACAACAGCACCTGAACCAGGGAGACCAACAGAACATGAACCAGGGAGAGCAACAGAAACAGAACTGGGGAGACCAACAAAACCTGAACCGGGGAGAACAAAAGCACCTGAACCAGGAAGACCAACAGATCCAGAACTGGGGAGACCAACAGAACCTGAACCAGAGGTGACCAACAGTCAGATGTTGACGGGAAACTAACAGACCCTGAACCGGCGAGACGAACAGAACCTGAACAGCGGAGACTAACACAAACTGAACTAGGGAGACCAAAAGCACCAGATCCGGGGAGAGCAACAGAAACAGAACTGGGGAGACCAAGAAAACCTGAACCGGGGAGAACTAAAGCACCTGAACCAGGGAGAACAACAAAACCTGAACCGGGGAAACCAACAGAACCTGAACCGGGGAGACCAACAACACCTGAACCAGGGAGAACAACAGAACCTGAACCATTGGAGAAAAAGAGCACCTGAACCAGGGGACACCAACAGAACCTGAACTAGCGGAGACCAACAGATCCTGAACCAGGGAGACCAAAAGAACATGAACCAGGGGAGAACAACAGAACCTGAACCAGGGAAAACAACAGCACCTGAACCAGGGAGAACAACAGAACATGAACCAGGGAGACCAACAGAACATGAACTAGGGAGACCAACAGAACCTGAACCAGGGAGACCAACAGAACCTGAACCAGGGAGACCAACAGAACCTGAACCAGGGGAGAACAACAGAACCTGAACCAGGGAGACCAACAGAACATGAACCAGGGAGACCAACAGAACATGAACCAGGGAGACCAACAGAACCTGAACTGGGGAGACAAACAGAACCTGAACCAGAGGTGACCAACAGCAGATGTACACGGGAGACTAACAGACCCTGAACCGGCGAGACGAAGAGAACCTGAACTGCGTAGACTAACACAAACTGAACTAGGGAGACCAAAAGCACCTGATCCAGAGGAGACCAACAGCACCAGAACCAGGGAGAGCAACAGAAACAGAACTGGGGAGACCAACAAAACCTGAACCGGGGAGAACAAAAGCACCTGAACCAGGAAGACCAACAGATCCAGAACTGGGGAGACCAACAGAACCTGAACCAGAGGTGACCAACAGCAGATGTAGACGGGAGACTAACAGACCCTGAACCGGCGAGACGAACAGAACCTGAACAGCGGAAAATAACACAAACTGAACTAGGGAGACCAAAAACACCTGATCCAGGGAGAACAACAGAACCTGTACCAGAGGAGACCAACAGAACCTGAACCGGGGAGAACAACAGAACCTGAACCAGGGGAGAACAACAGAACATGAACCAGGGGAGAACAACAGCACCTGAACCAGGGAGACCAACAGAACATGAACCAGGGAGACCAACAGAACCTGTACCAGGGGAAACCAACAGAACCTGAACCAGGGAGACCAACAACACCTGAACCAGGGAGAACAACAGAACCTGAACCATTGGAGAACAACAGCACCTGAACCAGGGGACACCAACAGAACCTGAACCAGGGGAGAACAACAGGACCTGAACCAGGGGAGAAAAACAGAATATGAACCAGGGAAGAACAACAGAACCTGAACAAGGGGAGAACAATAGAACCTGAACCAGGGGAGAACAACAGAACCTGAACCAGGGAGACCAACAACACCTGAACCAGGGAGACCAACAGCACCAGATCCAGCGGAGACGAACAGAACCTGAAGCTGGGGAGACCAACAACACCTGAACCAGGGAGACCAACAGAAGCTGAATCAGGGGAGAACAACAGAACCTGAACCAGTCGAGAACAACAGAACCTGAACCAGGGGAGACCAACAGAACATGAACCAGGGGAGAGCAACAGAACCTGAATTAGGGAGACTAACAGAACCTGAACCAGGGGAGACCAACGGCACCTGAACTGGGGAGACCAACAGAACCTGAACCAGGGAGACCAACAACACCTGAACCAGGGGAGACCAACTGAACCTGAACCAGGGGAGACCAACATCACATGAACCAGGGAGACCAACAGCACCTGAACCAGGGAGACTAACAGAACCTGAACCAGGGAGTCCAACAACACCTGAACCAGGGGAGACCAACTGAACCTGAACCAGGGGAGACCAACAGCACATGAACCAGGGAGACCAACAGCACCTGAACCAGAGGTGACCAACAACAGATGTAGACGGGAGACTAACAGACCCTGAACCGGCGAGACGAACAGAACCTGAACAGCGGAGACTAACACAAACTGAACTAGGGAGATCAAAAACACCTGATCCAGAGGAGACATACAGCACCAGAACCGCGGAGAGCAACAGAAACAGAACTGGGGAGACCAAGAAAACCTGAACCGGGGAGAACAAAAGCACCTGAACTAGGGAGAACAACAAAACCTGAACCAGGGGAAACCAACAGAACCTGAACCAGGGAGACCAACAGAACCTGAACCAGGGGAAACCAACAGAACCTGAACCAGGGAGACCAACAACACCTGAACCAGGGAGAACAACAGAACCTGAACCATTGGAGAACAACAGCACCTGAACCAGGGGACACCAACAGAACCTGAACCAGGGAAGAACAACAGATCCTGAACAAGGGGAGAACAATAGAACCTGAACCAGGGGAGAACAACAGAACCTGAACCAGGGAGACCAACAACACCTGAACCAGGGAGACCAACAGCACCAGATCCAGCGGAGACGAACAGCACCAGATCCAGCGGAGACGAACAGAACCTGAAGCTGTGGAGACCAACAACACCTGAACCAGGGAGACCAACAGAAGCTGAATCAGGGGAGAACAACAGAACCTGAACCAGTGGAGAACAACAGAACCTGAACCAGGGGAGACCAACAGAACATGAACCAGTGGAGAACAACAGAACCTGAACCAGGGGAGACCAACAGAACTTGAACCAGGGGAGAGCAACAGAACCTGAATTAGGGAGACTATCAGAACCTGAACCAGGGGAGACCAACGGCACCTGAACTGGGGAGACCAACAGAACCTGAACCAGGGAGACCAACAACACCTGAACCAGGGGAGACCAACTGAACCTGAACCAGGGGAGACCAACATCACATGAACCAGGGAGACCAACAGCACCTGAACCAGGGAGACTAACAGAACCTGAACCAGGGAGTCCAACAACACCTGAACCAGGGGAGACCAACTGAACCTGAACCAGGGGAGACCAACAGCACATGAACCAGGGAGACCAACAGCACCTGAACCAGAGGTAACCAACAGCAGATGTAGACGGGAGACTAACAGACCCTGAACCGGCGAGACGAACAGAACCTGAACAGCGGAGACTAACACAAACTGAATTAGGGAGACCAAAAGCACCTGATCCAGAGGAGACCAACAGCACCAGAACCGCGGAGAGCAACAGAAACAGAACTGGGGAGACCAACAAAACCTGAACCGGGAAAAACAAAAGCACCTGAACCAGGAAGACCAACAGATCCAGAACTGGGGAAACCAACAGAACCAGAACCGGGGAGACCAACAACACCTGAACCAGGGAGAACAACAGAACCTGAACCATTGGTGAACAACAGCACCTGAACCAGGGGAGAAAAACAGAACCTGAACCAGGGGAGAACAACAGGACCTGAACCAGGGGAGAAAAACAGAATATGAACCAGGGAAGAACAACAGAACCTGAACTAGGGAGACCAACAGAACCTGTACCAGGGAGACCAACAGAACCTGAACTGGGGAGACAAACAGAACCTGAACCAGAGGTGACCAACAGCAGATGTAGACGGGAGACTAACAGACCCTGAACCGGCGAGACGAACAGAACCTGAACAGCGGAGACGAACACAAACTGAACTAGGGAGACCAAAAGCACCTGATCCAGAGGAGACCAACAGGACCAGAACCGGGGAGAGCAACAGAAACAGAACTGGGAAGACCAACAAAACCTGAACCGGGGAGAACAAAAGCACCTGAACCAGGAAGACCAACAGATCCAGAACTGGGGAAACCAACAGAACCTGAACCGGGGAGACCAACAACACCTGAACCAGGGAGAACAACAGAACCTGAACCATTGGAGAACAACAGCACCTGAACCAGGGGAGAAAAACAGAATATGAACCAGGGAAGAACAACAGAACCTGAACTAGGGAGACCAACAGAACCTGAACCAGGGAGACCAACAGAACCTGAACCAGGGGAGACCAACAGAACCTGAACCAGGGAGACCAACAGAACCTGAAACAGGGGAGAACAACAAGACCTGAACCAGGGGAGAAAAACAGAATATGAACCAGGGAAGAACAACAGAACCTGAACTAGGGAGACCAACAGAACCTGAACCAGGGAGACCAACAGATCCTGAACCAGGGAGACCAACAGAACATGAACCAGGGGAGAACAACAGAACCTGAACCAGGGAGACCAACAGAACATGAACCAGGGAGACCAACAGAACATGAACCAGGGAGACCAACAGAACCTGAACTGGGGAGACAAACAGAACCTGAACCAGAGGTGACCAACAGCAGATGTACACGGGAGACTAACAGACCCTGAACCGGCGAGACGAAGAGAACCTGAACTGCGTAGACTAACACAAACTGAACTAGGGAGACCAAAAGCACCTGATCCAGAGGAGACCAACAGCACCAGAACCAGGGAGAGCAACAGAAACAGAACTGGGGAGACCAACAAAACCTGAACCGAGGAGAACAACAAAACCTGAACCAGGAAGACCAACAGATCCAGAACTGGGGAGACCAACAGAACCTGAACCAGAGGTGACCAACAGCAGATGTAGACGGGAGACTAACAGACCCTGAACCGGCGAGACGAACAGAACCTGAACAGCGGAGACTAACACAAACTGAACTAGGGAGACCAAAAACACCTGATCCAGAGGAGACATACAGCACCAGAACCGCGGAGAGCAACAGAAACAGAACTGGGGAGACCAAGAAAACCTGAACCGGGGAGAACAAAAGCACCTGAACTAGGGAGAACAACAAAACCTGAACCAGGGGAAACCAACAGAACCTGAACCAGGGAGACCAACAGAACCTGAACCAGGGGAAACCAACAGAACCTGAACCAGGGAGACCAACAACACCTGAACCAGGGAGAACAACAGAACCTGAACCATTGGAGAACAACAGCACCTGAACCAGGGGACACCAACAGAACCTGAACCAGGGAAGAACAACAGAACCTGAACAAGGGGAGAACAATAGAACCTGAACCAGGGGAGAACAACAGAACCTGAACCAGGGAGACCAACAACACCTGAACCAGGGAGACCAACAGAAGCTGAATCAGGGGAGAACAACAGAACCTGAACCAGTGGAGAACAACAGAACCTGAACCAGGGGAGACCAACAGAACATGAACCAGGGAGACCAACTGAACCTGAACCAGGGGAGACCAACAGCACCTGATCCAGCGGAGACGAACAGAACCTGAAGCTGGGGAGAACAACAACACCTGAACCAGGGAGACCAACAGAAGCTGAATCAGGGGAGAACAACAGAACCTGAACCAGGGGAGAAAAACAGAATATGAACCAGGGGACACCAACAGAACCTGAACCAGGGGAGAACAACAGGACCTGAACCAGGGGAGAAAAACAGAACCTGAACCAGGGGAGAACAACAGAACCTGAACCAGGGAGACCAACAGCACCTGAACCAGGGAGACCAACAACACCTGAACCAGGGAGACCAACAGCACCAGATCCAGCGGAGACGAACAGAACCTGAAGCTGGGGAGACCAACAACACCTGAACCAGGGAGACCAACAGAAGCTGAATCAGGGGAGAACAACAGAACCTGAACCAGTGGAGACCAACAGCACCTGATCCAGGGAGAACAACAGAACCTGTACCAGAGGAGACCAACAGAACCTGAACCGGGGAGAACAACAGAACCTGAACCAGGGGAGAACAACAGAACATGAACCAGGGGAGAACAACAGCACCTGAACCAGGGAGACCAACAGAACATGAACCAGGGAGAGCAACAGAAACAGAACTGGGGAGACCAACAAAACCTGAACCGGGGAGAACAAAAGCACCTGAACCAGGAAGACCAACAGATCCAGAACTGGGGAGACCAACAGAACCTGAACCAGAGGTGACCAACAGTCAGATGTAGACGGTAAACTAACAGACCCTGAACCGGCGAGACGAACAGAACCTGAACAGCGGAGACTAACACAAACTGAACTAGGGAGACCAAAAGCACCAGATCCGGGGAGAGCAACAGAAACAGAACTGGGGAGACCAAGAAAACCTGAACCGGGGAGAACTAAAGCACCTGAACCAGGGAGAACAACAAAACCTGAACCGGGGAAACCAACAGAACCTGAACCGGGGAGACCAACAACACCTGAACCAGGGAGAACAACAGAACCTGAACCATTGGAGAAAAAGAGCACCTGAACCAGGGGACACCAACAGAACCTGAACTAGCGGAGACCAACAGATCCTGAACCAGGGAGACCAAAAGAACATGAACCAGGGGAGAACAACAGAACCTGAACCAGGGAAAACAACAGCACCTGAACCAGGGAGAACAACAGAACATGAACCAGGGAGACCAACAGAACATGAACTAGGGAGACCAACAGAACCTGAATCAGGGAGACCAACAGAACCTGAACCAGGGAGACCAACAGAACCTGAACCAGGGGAGAACAACAGAACCTGAACCAGGGAGACCAACAGAACATGAACCAGGGAGACCAACAGAACATGAACCAGGGAGACCAACAGAACCTGAACTGGGGAGACAAACAGAACCTGAACCAGAGGTGACCAACAGCAGATGTACACGGGAGACTAACAGACCCTGAACCGGCGAGACGAAGAGAACCTGAACTGCGTAGACTAACACAAACTGAACTAGGGAGACCAAAAGCACCTGATCCAGAGGAGACCAACAGCACCAGAACCAGGGAGAGCAACAGAAACAGAACTGGGGAGACCAACAAAACCTGAACCGGGGAGAACAAAAGCACCTGAACCAGGAAGACCAACAGATCCAGAACTGGGGAGACCAACAGAACCTGAACCAGAGGTGACCAACAGCAGATGTAGACGGGAGACTAACAGACCCTGAACCGGCGAGACGAACAGAACCTGAACAGCGGAAAATAACACAAACTGAACTAGGGAGACCAAAAACACCTGATCCAGAGGAGACATACAGCACCAGAACCGCGGAGAGCAACAGAAACAGAACTGGGGAGACCAAGAAAACCTGAACCGGGGAGAACCAAAGCACCTGAACCAGGGAGAACAACAAAACCTGAACCAGGGGAAACCAACAGAACCTGAACCAGGGAGACCAACAGAACCTGAACCAGGGGAAACCAACAGAACCTGAACCAGGGAGACCAACAACACCTGAACCAGGGAGAACAACAGAACCTGAACCATTGGAGAACAACAGCACCTGAACCAGGGGACACCAACAGAACCTGAACCAGGGGAGAACAACAGGACCTGAACCAGGGGAGAGAAACAGAATATGAACCAGGGAAGAACAACAGAACCTGAACAAGGGGAGAACAATAGAACCTGAACCAGGGGAGAACAACAGAACCTGAACCAGGGAGACCAACAACACCTGAACCAGGGAGACCAACAGCACCAGATCCAGCGGAGACGAACAGAACCTGAAGCTGGGGAGACCAACAACACCTGAACCAGGGAGACCAACAGAAGCTGAATCAGGGGAGAACAACAGAACCTGAACCAGTCGAGAACAACAGAACCTGAACCAGGGGAGACCAACAGAACATGAACCAGGGGAGAGCAACAGAACCTGAATTAGGGAGACTAACAGAACCTGAACCAGGGGAGACCAACGGCACCTGAACTGGGGAGACCAACAGAACCTGAACCAGGGAGACCAACAACACCTGAACCAGGGGAGACCAACTGAACCTGAACCAGGGGAGACCAACATCACATGAACCAGGGAGACCAACAGCACATGAACCAGGGAGACTAACAGAACCTGAACCAGGGAGTCCAACAACACCTGAACCAGGGGAGACCAACCGTACCTGAACCAGGGGAGACCAACAGCACATGAACCAGGGAGACCAACAGAACCTGAACCAGGGAGATCAACAGAACCTGAACCAGGGGAGACCAACAGAGCCTGAACCAGGGGAGTCCAACAACACCTGAACCAGGGGAGACCAACCGAACCTGAACCAGGGGTGAAAAACAGAACATGAAAGAGGGGAGAACAACAGAACCTGAACCAGGGGAGAACAACAGAACCTGAACCAGGGGTGAAAAACAGAAAATGAAAGAGGAGAGAACAACAGAACCTGAACCAGGGGAGACAAAGAACACCTGAACCAGGGGAGTCCAACTGAACCTGAACCAGGGAGACCAACAGAACCTGAACCAGGGAGACCAACAGAACCTGAACCAGGGAGACCAAAAGAACCTGAACCAGGGAGACCAACAACACCTGAACGAGGGGAGACCAACAGAACCTGAACCAGGGGAGACAAACAGAACCTGAACCAGGGGAGAACAACAGAACCTGATCCAGGAGAGACGAACAGAACCTGAACCTGGGGAGACCAACAACACCTGAACCTGGGGAGACCAACAACACCTGAACCAGGGAGACCAACAGAAGCTGAATCAGGGGAGAACAACAGAACCTGAACCAGTGGAGAACAACAGAACCTGAACCAGGGGAGACCAACAGAACATGAACCAGGGAGACCAACTGAACCTGAACCAGGGGAGACCAACAGCACCTGATCCAGCGGAGACGAACAGAACCTGAAGCTGGGGAGAACAACAACACCTGAACCAGGGAGACCAACAGAAGCTGAATCAGGGGAGAACAACAGAACCTGAACCAGGGGAGAAAAACAGAATATGAACCAGGGGACACCAACAGAACCTGAACCAGGGGAGAACAACATCACATGAACCAGGGAGACCAACAGCACCTGAACCAGGGAGACTAACAGAACCTGAACCAGGGAGTCCAACAACACCTGAACCAGGGGAGACCAACTGAACCTGAACCAGGGGAGACCAACAGCACATGAACCAGGGAGACCAACAGCACCTGAACCAGAGGTGACCAACAACAGATGTAGACGGGAGACTAACAGACCCTGAACCGGCGAGACGAACAGAACCTGAACAGCGGAGACTAACACAAACTGAACTAGGGAGATCAAAAACACCTGATCCAGAGGAGACATACAGCACCAGAACCGCGGAGAGCAACAGAAACAGAACTGGGGAGACCAAGAAAACCTGAACCGGGGAGAACCAAAGCACCTGAACCAGGGAGAACAACAAAACCTGAACCAGGGGAAACCAACAGAATCTGAACCAGGGAGACCAACAGAACCTGAACCAGGGGAAACCAACAGAACCTGAACCAGGGAGACCAACAACACCTGAACCAGGGAGAACAACAGAACCTGAACCATTGGAGAACAACAGCACCTGAACCAGGGGACACCAACAGAACCTGAACCAGGGGAGAACAACAGGACCTGAACCAGGGGAGAAAAACAGAATATGAACCAGGGAAGAACAACAGAACCTGAACAAGGGGAGAACAATAGAACCTGAACCAGGGGAGAACAACAGAACCTGAACCAGGGAGACCAACAACACCTGAACCAGGGAGACCAACAGCACCAGATCCAGCGGAGACGAACAGAACCTGAAGCTGGGGAGACCAACAACACCTGAACCAGGGAGACCAACAGAAGCTGAATCAGGGGAGAACAACAGAACCTGAACCAGTCGAGAACAACAGAACCTGAACCAGGGGAGACCAACAGAACATGAACCAGGGGAGAGCAACAGAACCTGAATTAGGGAGACTAACAGAACCTGAACCAGGGGAGACCAACGGCACCTGAACTGGGGAGACCAACAGAACCTGAACCAGGGAGACCAACAACACCTGAACCGGGGGAGACCAACTGAACCTGAACCAGGGGAGACCAACATCACATGAACCAGGGAGACCAACAGCACCTGAACCAGGGAGACTAACAGAACCTGAACCAGGGAGTCCAACAACACCTGAACCAGGGGAGACCAACCGTACCTGAACCAGGGGAGACCAACAGCACATGAACCAGGGAGACCAACAGAACCTGAACCAGGGAGATCAACAGAACCTAAACCAGGGGAGACCAACAGAACCTGAACCAGGGGAGTCCAACAACACCTGAACCAGGGGAGACCAACCGAACCTGAACCAGGGGTGAAAAACAGAACATGAAAGAGGGGAGAACAACAGAACCTGAACCAGGGGAGAACAACAGAACCTGAACCAGGGGTGAAAAACAGAAAATGAAAGAGGGGAGAACAACAGAACCTGAACCAGGGGAGACAAAGAACACCTGAACCAGGGGAGTCCAACTGAACCTGAACCAGGGAGACCAACAGAACCTGAACCAGGGAGACCAACAGAACCTGAACCAGGGAGACCAAAAGAACCTGAACCAGGGAGACCAACAACACCTGAACGAGGGGAGACCAACAGAACCTGAACCAGGGGAGACAAACAGAACCTGAACCAGGGGAGAACAACAGAACCTGATCCAGGAGAGACGAACAGAACCTGAACCTGGGGAGACCAACAACACCTGAACCTGGGGAGACCAACAACACCTGAACCAGGGAGACCAACAGAAGCTGAATCAGGGGAGAACAACAGAACCTGAACCAGTGGAGAACAACAGAACCTGAACCAGGGGAGACCAACAGAACATGAACCAGGGAGACCAACTGAACCTGAACCAGGGGAGACCAACAGCACCTGATCCAGCGGAGACGAACAGAACCTGAAGCTGGGGAGAACAACAACACCTGAACCAGGGAGACCAACAGAAGCTGAATCAGGGGAGAACAACAGAACCTGAACCAGGGGAGAAAAACAGAATATGAACCAGGGGACACCAACAGAACCTGAACCAGGGGAGAACAACAGAACCTGAACCAGGGAGACCAACAGCACCTGAACCAGGGAGACCAACAACACCTGAACCAGGGAGACCAACAGCACCAGATCCAGCGGAGACGAACAGAACCTGAAGCTGGGGAGACCAACAACACCTGAACCAGGGAGACCAACAGAAGCTGAATCAGGGGAGAACAACAGAACCTGAACCAGTGGAGACCAACAGCACCTGATCCAGGGAGAACAACAGAACCTGTACCAGAGGAGACCAACAGAACCTGAACCGGGGAGAACAACAGAACCTGAACCAGGGGAGAACAACAGAACATGAACCAGGGGAGAACAACAGCACCTGAACCAGGGAGACCAACAGAACATGAACCAGGGAGAGCAACAGAACCTGAACCAGTGGAGACCAACAGCACCTGATCCAGGGAGAACAACAGAACCTGTACCAGAGGAGACCAACAGAACCTGAACCGGGGAGAACAACAGAACCTGAACCAGGGGAGAACAACAGAACATGAACCAGGGGAGAACAACAGCACCTGAACCAGGGAGACCAACAGAACATGAACCAGGGAGACCAACAGAACCTGTACCAGGGGAAACCAACAGAACCTGAACCAGGGAGACCAACAACACCTGAACCAGGGAGAACAACAGAACCTGAACCATTGGAGAACAACAGCACCTGAACCAGGGGACACCAACAGAACCTGAACCAGGGGAGAACAACAGGACCTGAACCAGGGGAGAAAAACAGAATATGAACCAGGGAAGAACAACAGAACATGAACAAGGGGAGAACAATAGAACCTGAACCAGGGGAGAACAACAGAACCTGAACCAGGGAGACCAACAACACCTGAACCAGGGAGACCAACAGCACCAGATCCAGCGGAGACGAACAGAACCTGAAGCTGGGGAGACCAACAACACCTGAACCAGGGAGACCAACAGAAGCTGAATCAGGGGAGAACAACAGAACCTGAACCAGTCGAGAACAACAGAACCTGAACCAGGGGAGACCAACAGAACATGAACCAGGGGAGAGCAACAGAACCTGAATTAGGGAGACTAACAGAACCTGAACCAGGGGAGACCAACGGCACCTGAACTGGGGAGACCAACAGAACCTGAACCAGGGAGACCAACAACACCTGAACCGGGGGAGACCAACTGAACCTGAACCAGGGGAGACCAACATCACATGAACCAGGGAGACCAACAGCACCTGAACCAGGGAGACTAACAGAACCTGAACCAGGGAGTCCAACAACACCTGAACCAGGGGAGACCAACCGTACCTGAACCAGGGGAGACCAACAGCACATGAACCAGGGAGACCAACAGAACCTAAACCAGGGAGATCAACAGAACCTAAACCAGGGGAGACCAACAGAACCTGAACCAGGGGAGTCCAACAACACCTGAACCAGGGGAGACCAACCGAACCTGAACCAGGGGTGAAAAACAGAACATGAAAGAGGGGAGAACAACAGAACCTGAACCAGGGGAGAACAACAGAACCTGAACCAGGGGTGAAAAACAGAAAATGAAAGAGGGGAGAACAACAGAACCTGAACCAGGGGAGACAAAGAACACCTGAACCAGGGGAGTCCAACTGAACCTGAACCAGGGAGACCAACAGAACCTGAACCAGGGAGACCAACAGAACCTGAACCAGGGAGACCAAAAGAACCTGAACCAGGGAGACCAACAACACCTGAACGAGGGGAGACCAACAGAACCTGAACCAGGGGAGACAAACAGAACCTGAACCAGGGGAGAACAACAGAACCTGATCCAGGAGAGACGAACAGAACCTGAACCTGGGGAGACCAACAACACCTGAACCTGGGGAGACCAACAACACCTGAACCAGGGAGACCAACAGAAGCTGAATCAGGGGAGAACAACAGAACCTGAACCAGTGGAGAACAACAGAACCTGAACCAGGGGAGACCAACAGAACATGAACCAGGGAGACCAACTGAACCTGAACCAGGGGAGACCAACAGCACCTGATCCAGCGGAGACGAACAGAACCTGAAGCTGGGGAGAACAACAACACCTGAACCAGGGAGACCAACAGAAGCTGAATCAGGGGAGAACAACAGAACCTGAACCAGGGGAGAAAAACAGAATATGAACCAGGGGACACCAACAGAACCTGAACCAGGGGAGAACAACAGGACCTGAACCAGGGGAGAAAAACAGAACCTGAACCAGGGGAGAACAACAGAACCTGAACCAGGGAGACCAACAGCACCTGAACCAGGGAGACCAACAACACCTGAACCAGGGAGACCAACAGCACCAGATCCAGCGGAGACGAACAGAACCTGAAGCTGGGGAGACCAACAACACCTGAACCAGGGAGACCAACAGAAGCTGAATCAGGGGAGAACAACAGAACCTGAACCAGTGGAGACCAACAGCACCTGATCCAGGGAGAACAACAGAACCTGTACCAGAGGAGACCAACAGAACCTGAACCGGGGAGAACAACAGAACCTGAACCAGGGGAGAACAACAGAACATGAACCAGGGGAGAACAACAGCACCTGAACCAGGGAGACCAACAGAACATGAACCAGGGAGAGCAACAGAAACAGAACTGGGGAGACCAACAAAACCTGAACCGGGGAGAACAAAAGCACCTGAACCAGGAAGACCAACAGATCCAGAACTGGGGAGACCAACAGAACCTGAACCAGAGGTGACCAACAGTCAGATGTAGACGGGAAACTAACAGACCCTGAACCGGCGAGACGAACAGAACCTGAACAGCGGAGACTAACACAAACTGAACTAGGGAGACCAAAAGCACCAGATCCGGGGAGAGCAACAGAAACAGAACTGGGGAGACCAAGAAAACCTGAACCGGGGAGAACTAAAGCACCTGAACCAGGGAGAACAACAAAACCTGAACCGGGGAAACCAACAGAACCTGAACTGGGGAGACCAACAACACCTGAACCAGGGAGAACAACAGAACCTGAACCATTGGAGAAAAAGAGCACCTGAACCAGGGGACACCAACAGAACCTGAACTAGCGGAGACCAACAGATCCTGAACCAGGGAGACCAAAAGAACATGAACCAGGGGAGAACAACAGAACCTGAACCAGGGAAAACAACAGCACCTGAACCAGGGAGAACAACAGAACATGAACCAGGGAGACCAACAGAACATGAACTAGGGAGACCAACAGAACCTGAACCAGGGAGACCAACAGAACCTGAACCAGGGAGACCAACAGAACCTGAACCAGGGGAGAACAACAAGACCTGAACCAGGGGAGAAAAACAGAATATGAACCAGGGAAGAACAACAGAACCTGAACTAGGGAGACCAACAGAACCTGAACCAGGGAGACCAACAGATCCTGAACCAGGGAGACCAACAGAATATGAACCAGGGGAGAACAACAGAACCTGAACCAGGGAGACCAACAGAACATGAACCAGGGAGACCAACAGAACATGAACCAGGGAGACCAACAGAACCTGAACTGGGGAGACAAACAGAACCTGAACCAGAGGTGACCAACAGCAGATGTACACGGGAGACTAACAGACCCTGAACCGGCGAGACGAAGAGAACCTGAACTGCGTAGACTAACACAAACTGAACTAGGGAGACCAAAAGCACCTGATCCAGAGGAGACCAACAGCACCAGAACCAGGGAGAGCAACAGAAACAGAACTGGGGAGACCAACAAAACCTGAACCGGGGAGAACAAAAGCACCTGAACCAGGAAGACCAACAGATCCAGAACTGGGGAGACCAACAGAACCTGAACCAGAGGTGACCAACAGTCAGATGTAGACGGGAAACTAACAGACCCTGAACCGGCGAGACGAACAGAACCTGAACAGCGGAGACTAACACAAACTGAACTAGGGAGACCAAAAGCACCAGATCCGGGGAGAGCAACAGAAACAGAACTGGGGAGACCAACAGAACCTGAACCAGAGGTGACCAACAGCAGATGTAGACGGGAGACTAACAGACCCTGAACCGGCGAGACGAACAGAACCTGAACAGCGGAAAATAACACAAACTGAACTAGGGAGACCAAAAACACCTGATCCAGAGGAGACATACAGCACCAGAACCGCGGAGAGCAACAGAAACAGAACTGGGGAGACCAAGAAAACCTGAACCGGGGAGAACAAAAGCACCTGAACCAGGGGAAACCAACAGAACCTGAACCAAGGAGACCAACAACACCTGAACCAGGGAGACCAACAGAACCTGAACCAGGGAGACCAACAGAACCTGAACCCGGGGGTCCAAAAACACCTGAACCAGGGAGACCAACAGCACCAGATCCAGCGGAGACGAACAGAACCTGAAGCTGGGGAGACCAACAACACCTGAACCAGGGAGACCAACAGAAGCTGAATCAGGGGAGAACAACAGAACCTGAACCAGGGGAGAAAAACAGAATATGAACCAGGGGACACCAACAGAACCTGAACCAGGGGAGAACAACAGGACCTGAACAAGGGGAGAAAAACAGAATATGAACCAGGGAAGAACAACAGAACCTGAACCAGGGGAGAACAACAGAACCTGAACCAGGGAGACCAACAGCACCTGAACCAGGGAGACCAACAACACCTGAACCAGGGAGACCAACAGCACCAGATCCAGCGGAGACGAACAGAACCTGAAGCTGGGGAGACCAACAACACCTGAACCAGGGAGACCAACAGAAGCTGAATCAGGGGAGAACAACAGAACCTGAACCAGTGGAGACCAACAGCACCTGATCCAGGGAGAACAACAGAACCTGTACCAGAGGAGACCAACAGAACCTGAACCGGGGAGAACAACAGAACCTGAACCAGGGGAGAACAACAGAACATGAACCAGGGGAGAACAACAGCACCTGAACCAGGGAGACCAACAGAACATGAACCAGGGAGAGCAACAGAAACAGAACTGGGGAGACCAACAAAACCTGAACCGGGGAGAACAAAAGCACCTGAACCAGGAAGACCAACAGATCCAGAACTGGGGAGACCAACAGAACCTGAACCAGAGGTGACCAACAGTCAGATGTAGACGGCAAACTAACAGACCCTGAACCGGCGAGACGAACAGAACCTGAACAGTGGAGACTAACACAAACTGAACTAGGGAGACCAAAAGCACCAGATCCGGGGAGAGCAACAGAAACAGAACTGGGGAGACCAAGAAAACCTGAACCGGGGAGAACTAAAGCACCTGAACCAGGGAGAACAACAAAACCTGAACCGGGGAAACCAACAGAACCTGAACCGGGGAGACCAACAACACCTGAACCAGGGAGAACAACAGAACCTGAACCATTGGAGAAAAAGAGCACCTGAACCAGGGGACACCAACAGAACCTGAACTAGCGGAGACCAACAGATCCTGAACCAGGGAGACCAAAAGAACATGAACCAGGGGAGAACAACAGAACCTGAACCAGGGAAAACAACAGCACCTGAACCAGGGAGAACAACAGAACATGAACCAGGGAGACCAACAGAACATGAACTAGGGAGACCAACAGAACCTGAACCAGGGAGACCAACAGAACCTGAACCAGGGAGACCAACAGAACCTGAACCAGGGAGACCAACAGAACCTGAACCAGGGGAGAACAACAAGACCTGAACCAGGGGAGAAAAACAGAATATGAACCAGGGAAGAACAACAGAACCTGAACTAGGGAGACAAACAGAACCTGAACCAGGGAGACCAACAGATCCTGAACCAGGGAGACCAACAGAATATGAACCAGGGGAGAACAACAGAACCTGAACCAGGGAGACCAACAGAACATGAACCAGGGAGACCAACAGAACCTGAACTGGGGAGACAAACAGAACCTGAACCAGAGGTGACCAACAGCAGATGTACGCGGGAGACTAACAGACCCTGAACCGGCGAGACGAAGAGAAACTGAACTGCGTAGACTAACACAAACTGAACTAGGGAGACCAAAAGCACCTGATCCAGAGGAGACCAACAGCACCAGAACCAGGGAGAGCAACAGAAACAGAACTGGGGAGACCAACAAAACCTGAACCGGGGAGAACAAAAGCACCTGAACCAGGAAGACCAACAGATCCAGAACTGGGGAGACCAACAGAACCTGAACCAGAGGTGACCAACAGCAGATGTAGACGGGAGACTAACAGACCCTGAACCGGCGAGACGAACAGAACCTGAACAGCGGAGACTAACACAAACTGAACTAGGGAGACCAAAAACACCTGATCCAGAGGAGACATACAGCACCAGAACCGCGGAGAGCAACAGAAACAGAACTGGGGAGACCAAGAAAACCTGAACCGGGGAGCACAAAAGCACCTGAACCAGGGGAAACCAACAGAACCTGAACCAAGGAGACCAACAGAAGCTGAATCAGGGGAGAACAACAGAACCTGAACCAGGGGAGAAAAACAGAATATGAACCAGGGGACACCAACAGAACCTGAACCAGGGGAGAACAACAGGACCTGAACCAGGGGAGAAAAACAGAATATGAACCAGGGAAGAACAACAGAACCTGAACCAGGGGAGAACAACAGAACCTGAACCAGGGAGACCAACAGCACCTGAACCAGGGAGACCAACACCTGAACCAGGGAGACCAACAGCACCAGATCCAGCTGAGACGAACAGAACCTGAAGCTGGGGAGACCAACAACACCTGAACCAGGGAGACCAACAGAAGCTGAATCAGGGGAGAACAACAGAACCTGAACCAGTGGAGAACAACAGAACCTGAACCAGGGGAGACCAACAGAACCTGAACCAGGGAAAACAACAGCACCTGAACCAGGGAGAACAACAGAACCTGAACCAGGGGAGAACAACAGAACATGAACCAGGGCAGACAAACAGAACCTGAACCAGGGGAGAACAACAGAACCTGATCCAGGAGAGACGAACAGAACCTGAACCTGGGGAGACCAACAACACCTGAACCAGGGAGACCAACAGAACCTGAACTAGCGGAGACCAACAGATCCTGAACCAGGGAGACCAAAAGAACATGAACCAGGGGAGACCAACAGAACATGAACCAGGGGAGACCAACAGAACCTGAACCAGGGAAAACAACAGCACCTGAACCAGGGAGAAAAACAGAACCTGAACCAGGGGAGAACAACAGAACCTGAACCACAGGAGAACAACAGAACATGAACCAGGGGACAGCAACAGAACCTGAACCAGGGAGACCAACAGAACCTGAACCAGGGAGTCCAACAACACCTGAACCAGGGGAGACCAATAGAACCTGAACCGGGGAGAACAACAGAACCTGAACCAGGGGAGACCAACAGAACCTGAACCAGGGAAAACAACAGCACCTGAACCAGGGAGAACAACAGAACCTGAACCAGGGGAGAACAACAGAACATGAACCAGGGGAGAACAACAGAACATGAAGCAGGGGAGACCAACAGAACCTGAACCAGGGAAGACAAACAGAACCTGAACCAGGGGAGAACAACAGAACCTGATCCAGGAGAGACGAACAGAACCTGAACCTGGGGAGACCAACAACACCTGAACCTGGGGAGACCAACAACACCTGAACCAGGGAGACCAACAGAACCTGAACTAGCGGAGACCAACAGATCCTGAATCAGGGAGACCAAAAGAACATGAACCAGGGGAGACCAACAGAACATGAACCAGGGGAGACCAACAGAACCTGAACCAGGGAAAACAACAGCACCTGAACCAGGGAGAACAGCAGAACCTGAACCAGGGGAGAACAACAGAACCTGAACCATGGGAGAACAACAGAACATGAACCAGGGGACAGCAACAGAACCTGAACCAGGGAGACCAACAGAACCTGAACCAGGGAGTCCAACAACACCTGAACCAGGGGAGACCAATAGAACATGAACCAGGGAGACCAACAGAACATGAACCAGGGAGACCAACAGAACCTGAACTGGGGAGACAAACAGAACCTGAACCAGAGGTGACCAACAGCAGATGTACACGGGAGACTAACAGACCCTGAACCGTCGAGACGAAGAGAACCTGAACTGCGTAGACTAACACAAACTGAACTAGGGAGACCAAAAGCACCTGATCCAGAGGAGACCAACAGAACATGAACCAGGGAGAGCAACAGAAACAGAACTGGGGAGACCAACAAAACCTGAACCGGGGAGAACAAAAGCACCTGAACCAGGAAGATCAACAGATCCAGAACTGGGGAGACCAACAGAACCTGAACCAGAGGTGACCAACAGTCAGATGTAGACGGGAAACTAACAGACCCTGAACCGGCGAGACAAACAGAACCTGAACAGTGGAGACTAACACAAACTGAACTAGGGAGACCAAAAGCACCAGATCCGGGGAGAGCAACAGAAACAGAACTGGGGAGACCAAGAAAACCTGAACCGGGGAGAACTAAAGCACCTGAACCAGGGAGAACAACAAAACCTGAACCGGGGAAACCAACAGAACCTGAACGGGGGAGACCAACAACACCTGAACCAGGGAGAACAACAGAACCTGAACCATTGGAGAAAAAGAGCACCTGAACCAGGGGACACCAACAGAACCTGAACTAGCGGAGACCAACAGATCCTGAACCAGGGAGACCAAAAGAACATGAACCAGGGGAGAACAACAGAACCTGAACCAGGGAAAACAACAGCACCTGAACCAGGGAGAACAACAGAACATGAACCAGGGAGACCAACAGAACATGAACCAGGGGAGAACAACAAGACCTGAACCTGGGGAGAAAAACAGAATATGAACCAGGGAAGAACAACAGAACCTGAACTAGGGAGACCAACAGAACCTGAACCAGGGAGACCAACAGATCCTGAACCAGGGAGACCAACAGAATATGAACCAGGGGAGAACAACAGAACCTGAACCAGGGAGACCAACAGAACATGAACCAGGGAGACCAACAGAACATGAACCAGGGAGTCCAACAGAACCTGAACTGGGGAGACAAACAGAACCTGAACCAGAGGTGACCAACAGCAGATGTACACGGGAGACTAACAGACCCTGAACCGGCGAGACGAAGAGAACCTGAACTGCGTAGACTAACACAAACTGAACTAGGGAGACCAAAAGCACCTGATCCAGAGGAGACCAACAGCACCAGAACCAGGGAGAGCAACAGAAACAGAACTGGGGAGACCAACAAAACCTGAACCGGGGAGAACAAAAGCACCTGAACCAGGAAGACCAACAGATCCAGAACTGGGGAGACCAACAGAACCTGAACCAGAGGTGACCAACAGCAGATGTAGACGGGAGACTAACAGACCCTGAACCGGCGAGACGAACAGAACCTGAACAGCGGAGACTAACACAAACTGAACTAGGGAGACCAAAAACACCTGATCCAGAGGAGACATACAGCACCAGAACCGCGGAGAGCAACAGAAACAGAACTGGGGAGACCAAGAAAACCTGAACCGGGGAGAACAAAAGCACCTGAACCAGGGGAAACCAACAGAACCTGAACCAAGGAGACCAACAGAAGCTGAATCAGGGGAGAACAACAGAACCTGAACCAGGGGAGAAAAACAGAATATGAACCAGGGGACACCAACAGAACCTGAACCAGGGGAGAACAACAGGACCTGAACCAGGGGAGAAAAACAGAATATGAACCAGGGAAGAACAACAGAACCTGAACCAGGGGAGAACAACAGAACCTGAACCAGGGAGACCAACAGCACCTGAACCAGGGAGACCAACAACACCTGAACCAGGGAGACCAACAGCACCAGATCCAGCTGAGACGAACAGAACCTGAAGCTGGGGAGACCAACAACACCTGAACCAGGGAGACCAACAGAAGCTGAATCAGGGGAGAACAACAGAACCTGAACCAGTGGAGAACAACAGAACCTGAACCAGGGGAGACCAACAGAACCTGAACCAGGGAAAACAACAGCACCTGAACCAGGGAGAACAACAGAACCTGAACCAGGGGAGAACAACAGAACATGAACCAGGGGAGAACAACAGAACATGAAGCAGGGGAGACCAACAGAACCTGAACCAGGGAAGACAAACAGAACCTGAACCAGGGGAGAACAACAGAACCTGATCCAGGAGAGACGAACAGAACCTGAACCTGGGGAGACCAAAAACACCTGAACCTGGGGAGACCAACAACACCTGAACCAGGGAGACCAACAGAACCTGAACTAGCGGAGACCAACAGATCCTGAACCAGTGAGACCAAAAGAACATGAACCAGGGGAGACCAACAGAACATGAACCAGGGGAGACCAACAGAACCTGAACCAGGGAAAACAACAGCACCTGAACCAGGGAGAACAACAGAACCTGAACCAGGGGAGAACAACAGAACCTGAACCACGGGAGAACAACAGAACCTGAACCAGGGGAGACAAACAACACCTGAACGAGGGGAGAACAACAGCACCAGATCCAGCGGAGACGAACAGAACCTGAAGCTGGGGAGACCAACAACACCTGAACCAGGGAGACCAACAGAAGCTGAATCAGGGGAGAACAACAGAACCTGAACCAGTGGAGAACAACAGAACCTGAACCAGGGGAGACCAACAGAACCTGAACCAGGGAAAACAACAGCACCTGAACCAGGGAGAACAACAGAACCTGAACCAGGGGAGAACAACAGAACATGAACCAGGGGAGAACAACAGAACATGAAGCAGGGGAGACCAACAGAACCTGAACCAGGGGAGACAAACAGAACCTGAACCAGGGGAGAACAACAGAACCTGATCCAGGAGAGACGAACAGAACCTGAACCTGGGGAGACCAACAACACCTGAACCTGGGGAGACCAACAACACCTGAACCAGGGAGACCAACAGAAGCTGAATCAGGGGAGAACAACAGAACCTGAACCTGTGGAGAACAACAGAACCTGAACCAGGGGAGACCAACAGAACATGAACCAGGGAGACCAACAGAACCTGAACCAGGGGAGAACAACATGACCTGAACCAGGGGAGAAAAACAGAATATGAACCAGGGAAGAACAACAGAACCTGAACTAGGGAGACCAACAGAACCTGAACCAGGGAGACCAACTGTTCCTGAACCAGGGAGACCAACAGAATATGAACCAGGGGAGAACAACAGAACCTGAACCAGGGAGACCAACAGAACATGAACCAGGGAGACCAACAGAACATGAACCAGGGAGACCAACAGAACCTGAACTGGGGAGACAAACAGAACCTGAACCAGAGGTGACCAACAGCAGATGTACACGGGAGACTAACAGACCCTGAACCGGCGAGACGAAGAGAACCTGAACTGCGTAGACTAACACAAACTGAACTAGGGAGACCAAAAGCACCTGATCCAGAGGAGACCAACAGCACCAGAACCAAGGAGAGCAACAGAAACAGGACTGGGGAGACCAACAAAACCTGAACTGGGGAGACCAACAGATCCAGAACTGGGGAGACAAACAGAACCTGAACCAGAGGTGACCAACAGCAGATGTAGACGGGAGACTAACAGACCCTGAACCGGCGAGACGAACAGAACCTGAACAGCGGAGACTAACACAAACTGAACTAGGGAGACCAAAAACACCTGATCCAGAGGAGACATAAAGCACCAGAACCGCGGAGAGCAACAGAAACAGAACTGGGGAGACCAAGAAAACCTGAACCGGGGAGAACAAAAGCACCTGAACCAGGGGAAACCAACAGAACCTGAACCAAGGAGACCAACAACACCTGAACCAGGGAGACCAACAGAACCTGAACCAGGGAGACCAACAGAACCTGAACCCGGGAGTCCAACAACACCTGAACCAGGGAGACCAACAGCACCAGATCCAGCGGAGACGAACAGAACCTGAAGCTGGGTAGACCAACAACACCTGAACCAGGGAGACCAACAGAAGCTGAATCAGGGGAGAACAACAGAACCTGAACCAGGGGAGAAAAACAGAATATGAACCAGGGGACACCAACAGAACCTGAACCAGGGGAGAACAACAGGACCTGAACCAGGGGAGAAAAACAGAATATGAACCAGGGAAGAACAACAGAACCTGAACCAGGGGAGAACAACAGAACCTGAACCAGGGAGACCAACAGCACCTGAACCAGGGAGACCAACAACACCTGAACCAGGGAGACCAAGAGCACCAGATCCAGCGGAGACGAACAGAACCTGAAGCTGGGGAGACCAACAACACCTGAACCAGGGAGACCAACAGAAGCTGAATCAGGGGAGAACAACAGAACCTGAACCAGTGGAGAACAACAGAACCTGAACCAGGGGAGACCAACAGAACCTGAACCAGGGAAAACAACAGCACCTAAACCAGGGAGAACAACAGAACCTGAACCAGGGGAGAACAACAGAACATGAACCAGGGGAGAACAACAGAACATGAAGCAGGGGAGAGCAACAGAACCTGAATTAGGGAGACTAACAGAACCTGAACCAGGGGAGACCAACGGCACCTGAACTGGGGAGACCAACAGCACCACAACCAGGGAGACCAACAGCACATGAACCAGGGAGACCAACAGAACCTGAACTGGGGAGACCAACAGCACCACAACCAGGGAGACCAACAGCACCTGAACTGGGGAGACCAACAGCACCTGAACCAGGGAGTCCAACAGAACCTGAACCAGGGGAGACCAACAGAACCTGAACCAGGGAGACCAACAGAACCTGAACCAGGGAGACGAACAACACCTGAACCAGGGGAGACCAACCGAACCTGAACCGGGGAGAACAACAGAACCTGAACCAGGGGAGAACAACAGAACCTGAACCAGCGGTGAACAACAGAACCTGAACCAGTGGAGACCAACAGAACCTGAACAAGGGGAGTCCAACAACACCTGAACCAGGGGAGACCAACGGAACCTGAACCGGGGAGAACAACAGAACCTGAACCAGGGGAGAACAACAGAACCTGAACCAGGGGTGAAAAACAGAACATGAAAGAGGGGAGAACAACAGAACCTGAACCAGGGGAGACAAAGAACACCTGAACCAGGGGAGACCAACTGAACCTGAACCAGGGAGACCAAAAGAACCTGAACCAGGGAGACCAACAACACCTCAACGAGGGGAGAACAACAGAACCTGAACCATGGAGACCAACAGAACCTGAACCAGGGGAGACAAACAGAACCTGAACCAGGGGAGAACAACAGAACCTGATCCAGGAGAGACGAACAGAACCTGAACCTGGGGAGACCAACAACACCTGAACCTGGGGAGACCAACAACACCTGAACCAGGGAGACCAACAGAAGCTGAATCAGGGGAGAACAACAGAACCTGAACCAGTGGAGAACAACAGAACCTGAACCAGGGGAGACCAACAGAACATGAACCAGGGAGACCAACTGAACCTGAACCAGGGGAGACCAACTGAACCTGAACCAGGGGAGACCAACAGCACCTGATCCAGGGAGAACAACAGAACCTGTACCAGAGGAGACCAACAGAACCTGAACCGGGGAGAACAACAGAACCTGAACCAGGGGAGAACAACAGAACATGAACCAGGGGAGAACAACAGCACCTGAACCAGGGAGACCAACAGAACATGAACCAGGGAGAGCAACAGAAACAGAACTGGGGAGACCAACAAAACCTGAACCGGGGAGAACAAAAGCACCTGAACCAGGAAGACCAACAGATCCAGAACTGGGGAGACCAACAGAACCTGAACCAGAGGTGACCAACAGTCAGATGTAGACGGGAAACTAACAGACCCTGAACCGACGAGACGAACAGAACCTGAACAGCGGAGACTAACACAAACTGAACTAGGGAGACCAAAAGCACCTGATCCAGAGGAGACCAACAGCACCAGATCCGGGGAGAGCAACAGAAACAGAACTGGGGAGACCAAGAAAACCTGAACCGGGGAGAACTAAAGCACCTGAACCAGGGAGACCAACAACACCTGAACCAGGGAGAACAACAGAACCTGAACCATTGGAGAAAAAGAGCACCTGAACCAGGGGACACCAACAGAACCTGAACTAGCGGAGACCAACAGATCCTGAACCAGGGAGACCAAAAGAACATGAACCAGGGGAGACCAACAGAACATGAACCAGGGGAGACCAACAGAACCTGAACCAGGGAAAACAACAGCACCTGAACCAGGGAGAACAACAGAACCTGAACCAGGGGAGAACAACAGAACCTGAACCACGGGAGAACAACAGAACATGAAGCAGGGGAGAGCAACAGAACCTGAATTAGGGAGACTAACAGAACCTGAACAAGGGGAGACCAACAACACCTGAACCAGGGGAGACCAACAACACCTGAACCAGGGGAGACCAACCGAACCTGAACCGGGGAGCACAACAGAACCTGAACCAGGGGAGAACAACAGAACCTGAACCAGGGGTGAAAAACAGAACATGAAAGAGGGGAGAACAACAGAACCTGAACCAGGGGAGACAAAGAACACCTGAACCAGGGGAGACCAACTGAACCTGAACCAGGGAGACCAAAAGAACCTGAACCAGGGAGACCAACAACACCTGAACGAGGGGAGAACAACAGAACCTGAACCATGGAGACCAACAGAACCTGAACCAGGGGAGACAAACAGAACCTGAACCAGGGGAGAACAACAGAACCTGATCCAGGAGAGACGAACAGAACCTGAACCTGGGGAGACCAACAACACCTGAACCAGGGAGACCAACAGCACCAGATCCAGCGGAGACGAACAGAACCTGAAGCTGGGGAGACCAACAACACCTGAACCAGGGAGACCAACAGAAGCTGAATCAGGGGAGAACAACAGAACCTGAACCAGGGGAGAAAAACAGAATATGAACCAGGGGACACCAACAGAACCTGAACCAGGGGAGAACAACAGGACCTGAACCAGGGGAGAAAAACAGAATATGAACCAGGGAAGAACAACAGAACCTGAACCAGGGGAGAACAACAGAACCTGAACCAGGGAGACCAACAGCACCTGAACCAGGGAGACCAACAACACCTGAACCAGGGAGACCAACAGCACCAGATCCAGCGGAGACGAACAGAACCTGAAGCTGGGGAGACCAACAACACCTGAACCAGGGAGACCAACAGAAGCTGAATCAGGGGAGAACAACAGAACCTGAACCAGTGGAGAACAACAGAACCTGAACCAGGGGAGACCAACAGAACCTGAACCAGGGGAGACAAACAGAACCTGAACCAGGGGAGAACAACAGAACCTGATCCAGGAGAGACGAACAGAACCTGAACCTGGGGAGACCAACAACACCTGAACCTGGGGAGACCAACAACACCTGAACCTGGGGAGACCAACAACACCTGAACCAGGGAGACCAACAGAAGCTGAATCAGGGGAGACCAACAGCACCTGATCCAGGGAGAACAACAGAACCTGTACCAGAGGAGACCAACAGAACCTGAACCGGGGAGAACAACAGAACCTGAACCAGGGGAGAACAACAGAACATGAACCAGGGGAGAACAACAGCACCTGAACCAGGGAGACCAACAGAACATGAACCAGGGAGAGCAGCAGAAACAGAACTGGGGAGACCAACAAAACCTGAACCGGGGAGAACAAAAGCACCTGAACCAGGAAGACCAACAGATCCAGAACTGGGGAGACCAACAGAACCTGAACCAGAGGTGACCAACAGTCAGATGTAGACGGGAAACTAACAGACCCTGAACCGGCGAGACGAACAGAACCTGAACAGCGGAGACTAACACAAACTGAACTAGGGAGACCAAAAGCACCTGATCCAGAGGAGAACAACAGAACCTGAACCATTGGAGAAAAAGAGCACCTGAACCAGGGGACACCAACAGAACCTGAACTAGCGGAGACCAACAGATCCTGAACCAGGGAGACAAAAAGAACATGAACCAGGGGAGACCAACAGAACATGAACCAGTGGAGACCAACAGAACCTGAACCAGTGAAAACAACAGCACCTGAACCAGGGAGAACAACAGAACCTGAACCAGGGGAGAACAACAGAACCTGAACCACGGGAGAACAACAGAACATGAACCAGGGGACAGCAACAGAACCTGAACTAGGGAGACTAAGAGAACCTGAACCAGGGGAGACCAACGGCACCTGAACCAGGGGAGACCAACAGATCCTGAACCAGGGAGACCAACAGAACCTGAACCAGAGGAGAACAACGGCACCTGAACCAGGGAGACCAACAGCACATGAACCAGGGAGACGAACAGAACCTGAACCAAGGGAGACCAACAGAACCTGAACCAGGGAGTCCAACAGAACCTGAACCAGGGGAGAACAACGGCACCTGAACCAGGGAGACCAACAGCACATGAACCAGGGAGACGAACAGAACCTGAACCAAGGGAGACCAACAGAACCTGAACCAGGGAGACCAACAGAACCTGAACCAGGGAGTCCAACAGAACCTGAACCAGGGAGTCCAACAGAACCTGAACCAGGGAGACCAACAGAACCTGAACCAGGGAGACCAACAGAACCTGAACCAGGGAGTCCAACAACACCTGAACCAGGGGAGACCAATAGAACCTGAACCGGGGAGAACAACAGAACCTGAACCAGGGGAGAACAACAGAACCTGAACCAGGGGAGACAAACAACACCTGAACCAGGGGAGACCAACTGAACCTGAACCAGGGAGACCAACAGAACCTGAACCAGGGAGACCAACAACACCTGAACGAGGGGAGAACAACAGAACCTGAACCAGGGGAGAACAAAAGAACCTGATCCAGGGGAGACGAACAGAACATGAACCTGGGGAGACGAACAGAACCTGAACCAGGGAGACCAACAACACCTGAACCAGGGAGACCAACAGAAGCTGAATCAGGGGAGAACAACAGAACCTAAACCAGTGGAGAACAACAGAACCTGAACCAGGGGAGACCAACAGATCATGAACCAGGGAGACCAACAGAACCTGAACCAGGGAGACCAACAGATCCTGAACCAGGGAGACCAACAGAACATGAACCAGGGGAGAACAACAGAACCTGAACCAGGGAGACCAACAGAACATGAACCAGGGAGACCAACAGAACCTGAACTGGGGAGACAAACAGAACCTGAACCAGAGGTGACCAACAGCAGATGTAGACGGGAGACGAACAGACCCTGAACCGGCGAGACGAACAGAACCTGAACAGCGGAGACTAACACAAACTGAACTAGGGAGACCAAAAGCACCTGATCCAGAGGAGACCAACAGCACCAGAACCGGGGAGAGCAACAGAAACAGAACTGGGGAGACCAAGTAAACCTGAACCGGGGAGAACAAAAGCACCTGAACCAGGGAGAACAACAAAACCTGAACCGGCGAAACCAACAGAACCTGAACCGGGGAGACCAACAACACCTGAACCAGGGAGAACAACAGAACCTGAACCAGGGAGAACAACAGCACCTGAACCAGGGGAGAACAACAGGACCTGAACCAGGGGAGAAAAACAGAATATGAACCAGGGAAGAACAACAGAACCTGAACTAGGGAGACCAACAGAACCTGAACCACGGAGACCAACAGATCCTGAACCAGGGAGACCAACAGAACATGAACCAAGGAGACCAACAGAACCTGAACCGTGGAGACCAACAGAAGCTGAATCAGGGGAGTACAACAGAACATGAACCATGGGTGAACAACAGATCCCGAACCAGGGGAGAACAACAGAACCTGAACCAGCCGAGAACAACAGAACCTGAACCAGTGGAGAACAACAGCACCTGAACCAGGGGAGAACAACAGGACCTGAACCAGGGAAGAAAAACAGAATATGAACCAGGGAAGAACAACAGAACCTGAACTAGGGAGACCAACAGAACCTGAACCAGGGAGACCAACAGAACCTGAACCAGGGGAGACCAACGGCACCTGAACCAGGGGAGAAAAACAGAACATGAACCAGGGAGACCAACAGAAGCTGAATCAGGGGAAAACAAAAGAACCTGAACCAGGGAGACCAACAGAACATGAACCGGGGAGAAAAACACAACCTGAACCAGGGGAGAACAACAGAACATGAACCAGGGGAGAACAAAAGCACCTGAACCAGGGGAGAACAAAAGCACCTGAACCAGGGAGACCAACAGAACATGAACCAGGGGAGAACAACAGCATCTGAACCAGTGGAGAACAACAGAACCTGAACCAGGGGAGAACAACAGAGCATGAACCAGGGGTGAACAACAGAACCTGAACCAGGGAAGAACAACAGAACATGAAACAGAGAGAACAACAACACCTGAACCAGGGAGACCAACAGAACATGAACCAGGGGAGAACAAAATAACATGAACTATTGGAGACCAACAGAACCTGAACAAGGGGCGAACAATAGAACCTGAACCAGGGGAGACCAACAGAACCTGGACCAGGGGAGAACAACAGCACCTGAACCAGTGGAGAACAACAGAACCTGAACCAGGGGAGAACAACAGAGCATGAACCAGGGGTGAACAACAGAACCTGAACCAGGGAAGAACAACAGAACATGAAACAGGGAGAACAACAACACCTGAACCAGGGAGACCAACAGCACCAGATCCAGGGGAGACGAACAGAACCTGAACCTGGGGAGACCAACAACACCTGAACCAGGGAGACCAACAGAAGCTGAATCAGGGGAGTACAACAGAACCTGAACCAGTGGAGAACAACAGAACCTGAACCAGGGGAGACCAAGACAACATGAACCAGGGAAAACAACAGCACCTGAACCAGGGAGACCAACAGAACATGAACCAGGGAGACCAACAGAACCTGAACTGGGGAGACAAACAGAACCTGAACCAGAGGTGACCAACAGCAGATGTACACGGGAGACTAACAGACCCTGAACCGGCGAGACGAAGAGAACCTGAACTGCGTAGACTAACACAAACTGAACTAGGGAGACCAAAAGCACCTGATCCAGAGGAGACCAACAGCACCAGAACCAGGGAGAGCAACAGAAACAGAACTGGGGAGACCAACAAAACCTGAACCGGGGAGAACAAAAGCACCTGAACCAGGAAGACCAACAGATCCAGAACTGGGGAGACCAACAGAACCTGAACCAGAGGTGACCAACAGCAGATGTAGACGGGAGACTAACAGACCCTGAACCGGCGAGACGAACAGAACCTGAACAGCGGAGACTAACACAAACTGAACTAGGGAGACCAAAAACACCTGATCCAGAGGAGACATACAGCACCAGAACAGCGGAGAGCAACAGAAACAGAACTGGGGAGACCAAGAAAACCTGAACCGGGGAGAACAAAAGCACCTGAACCAGGGGAAACCAAAAGAACCTGAACCAAGGAGACCAACAACACCTGAACCAGGGAGACCAACAGAACCTGAACCAGGGAGACCAACAGAACCTGAACCCGGGAGTCCAACAACACCTGAACCAGGGAGACCAACAGCACCAGATCCAGCGGAGACGAACAGAACCTGAAGCTGGGGAGACCAACAACACCTGAACCAGGGAGATCAAAAGAAGCTGAATCAGGGGAGAACAACAGAACCTGAACCAGGGGAGAAAAACAGAATATGAACCAGGGGACACCAACAGAACCTGAACCAGGGGAGAACAACAGGACCTGAACCAGGGGAGAAAAACAGAATATGAACCAGGGAAGAACAACAGAACCTGAACCAGGGGAGAACAACAGAACCTGAACCAGGGAGACCAACAGCACCTGAACCAGGGAGACCAACAACACCTGAACCAGGGAGACCAACAGCACCAGATCCAGCGGAGACGAACAGAACCTGAAGCTGGGGAGACCAACAACACCTGAACCAGGGAGACCAACAGAAGCTGAATCAGGGGAGAACAACAGAACCTGAACCAGTGGAGAACAACAGAACCTGAACCAGGGGAGACCAACAGAACCTGAACCAGGGAAAACAACAGCACCTGAACCAGGGAGAACAACAGAACCTGAACCAGGGGAGAACAACAGAACATGAACCAGGGGAGAACAACAGAACATGAAGCAGGGGAGACCAACAGAACCTGAACCAGGGGAGACAAACAGAACCTGAACCAGGGGAGAATAACAGAACCTGATCCAGGAGAGACGAACAGAACCTGAACCTGGGGAGACCAACAACACCTGAACCTGGGGAGACCAACAACACCTGAACCAGGGAGACCAACAGAAGCTGAATCAGGGGAGAACAACAGAACCTGAACCAGTGGAGAACAACAGAACCTGAACCAGGGGAGACCAACAGAACATGAACCAGGGAGACCAACTGAACCTGAACCAGGGGAGACCAACAGCACCTGATCCAGGGAGAACAACAGAACCTGTACCAGAGGAGACCAACAGAACCTGAACCGGGGAGAACAACAGAACATGAACCAGGGGAGAACAACAGAACATGAACCAGGGGAGAACAACAGCACCTGAACCAGGGAGACCAACAGAACATGAACCAGGGAGAGCAACAGAAACAGAACTGGGGAGACCTACAAAACCTGAACCGGGGAGAACAAAAGCACCTGAACCAGGAAGACCAACAGATCCAGAACTGGGGAGACCAACAGAACCTGAACCAGAGGTAACCAACAGTCAGATGTAGACGGGAAACTAACAGACCCTGAACCGGCGAGACGAACAGAACCTGAACAGCGGAGACTAACACAAACTGAACTAGGGAGTCAAAAGCACCAGATCCGGGGAGAGCAACAGAAACAGAACTGGGGAGACCAAGAAAACCTGAACCGGGGAGAACTAAAGCACCTGAACCAGGGAGAACAACAAAACCTGAACCGGGGAAACCAACAGAACCTGAACCAGGGAGACCAACAACACCTGAACCAGGGAGAACAACAGAACCTGAACCATTGGAGAAAAAGAGCACCTGAACCAGGGGACACCAACAGAACCTGAACTAGCGGAGACCAACAGATCCTGAAGCAGGGAGACCAAAAGAACATGAACCAGGGGAGAACAACAGAACCTGAACCAGGGAAAACAACAGCACCTGAACCAGGGAGAACAACAGAACATGAACCAGGGAGACCAACAGAACATGAACTAGGGAGACCAACAGAACCTGAACCAGGGAGACCAACAGAACCTGAACCAGGGAGACCAACAGAACCTGAACCAGGGGAGAACAACAAGACCTGAACCAGGGGAGAAAAACAGAATATGAACCAGGGAAGAACAACAGAACCTGAACTAGGGAGACCAACAGAACCTGAACCAGGGAGACCAACAGAACATGAACCAGGGAGACCAACAGAACATGAACCAGGGAGACCAACAGAACCTGAACTGGGGAGACAAACAGAACCTGAACCAGAGGTGACCAACAGCAGATGTACACCGGAGACTAACAGACCCTGAACCGGCGAGACGAAGAGAACCTGAACTGCGTAGACTAACACAAACTGAACTAGGGAGACCAAAAGCACCTGATCCAGAGGAGACCAACAGCACCAGAACCAGGGAGAGCAACAGAAACAGAACTGGGGAGACCAACAAAACCTGAACCGGGGAGAACAAAAGCACCTGAACCAGGAAGACCAACAGATCCAGAACTGGGGAGACCAACAGAACCTGAACCGTGGAGACCAACAGAAGCTGAATCAGGGGAGTACAACAGAACATGAACCATGGGTGAACAACAGATCCTGAACCAGGGGAGAACAACAGAACCTGAACCGGGGAGAACAACAAAACCTGAACCAGGGGAGAGCAACAGAACCTGAACCGGGGAGACCAACAGAACCTGAACCAGGGGAGACCAACGGCACCTGAACCAGGGAGACCAACAGAACATGAACCAGGGAGACCAACAGAAGCTGAATCAGGGGAAAACAAAAGAACCTGAACCAGTGGAGAACAACAGAACCTGAACCAGGGGAGACCAACAGAACCTGAACCAGGGGAGACGAACAGAACATGAACCAGGGAGACCAACAGAACCTGAACCAGGGAGACCAACAGAAGCTGAATCAGGGGAGAACAACAGAACATGAACCAGGGGAGAACAACAGCACCTGAACCAGGGAGACCAACAGAACATGAACCAGGGGAGAACAACAGCATCTGAACCAGTGGAGAACAACAGAACCTGAACCAGGGGAGAACAACAGAGCATGAACCAGGGGTGAACAACAGAACCTGAACCAGGGAAGAACAACAGAACATGAAACAGGGAAGAACAACAGAACATGAAACAGAGAGAACAGCAACACCTGAACCAGGGAGACCAACAGAACATGAACCAGGGGAGAACAAAATAACATGAACTATTGGAGACCAACAGAACCTGAACAAGGGGAGAACAATAGAACCTGAACCAGGGGAGACCAACAGAACCTGGACCAGGGGAGAACAACAGCACCTGAACCAGTGGAGAACAACAGAACCTGAACCAGGGGAGAACAACAGAGCATGAACCAGGGGTGAACAACAGAACCTGAACCAGGGAAGAACAACAGAACATGAAACAGGGAGAACAACAACACCTGAACCAGGGAGACCAACAGCACCAGATCCAGGGGAGACGAACAGAACCTGAACCTGGGGAGACCAACAACACCTGAACCAGGGAGACCAACAGAAGCTGAATCAGGGGAGTACAACAGAACCTGAACCAGTGGAGAACAACAGAACCTGAACCAGGGGAGACCAAGACAACATGAACCAGGGAAAACAACAGCACCTGAACCAGGGAGACCAACAGAACATGAACCAGGGAGACCAACAGAACCTGAACTGGGGAGACAAACAGAACCTGAACCAGAGGTGACCAACAGCAGATGTACACGGGAGACTAACAGACCCTGAACCGGCGAGACGAAGAGAACCTGAACTGCGTAGACTAACACAAACTGAACTAGGGAGACCAAAAGCACCTGATCCAGAGGAGACCAACAGCACCAGAACCAGGGAGAGCAACAGAAACAGAACTGGGGAGACCAACAAAACCTGAACCGGGGAGAACAAAAGCACCTGAACCAGGAAGACCAACAGATCCAGAACTGGGGAGACCAACAGAACCTGAACCAGAGGTGACCAACAGCAGATGTAGACGGGAGACTAACAGACCCTGAACCGGCGAGACGAACAGAACCTGAACAGCGGAGACTAACACAAACTGAACTAGGGAGACCAAAAACACCTGATCCAGAGGAGACATACAGCACCAGAACCGCGGAGAGCAACAGAAACAGAACTGGGGAGACCAAGAAAACCTGAACCGGGGAGAACAAAAGCACCTGAACCAGGGGAAACCAAAAGAACCTGAACCAAGGAGACCAACAACACCTGAACCAGGGAGACCAACAGAACCTGAACCAGGGAGACCAACAGAACCTGAACCCGGGAGTCCAACAACACCTGAACCAGGGAGACCAACAGCACCAGATCCAGCGGAGACGAACAGAACCTGAAGCTGGGGAGACCAACAACACCTGAACCAGGGAGATCAAAAGAAGCTGAATCAGGGGAGAACAACAGAACCTGAACCAGGGGAGAAAAACAGAATATGAACCAGGGGACACCAACAGAACCTGAACCAGGGGAGAACAACAGGACCTGAACCAGGGGAGAAAAACAGAATATGAACCAGGGAAGAACAACAGAACCTGAACCAGGGGAGAACAACAGAACCTGAACCAGGGAGACCAACAGCACCTGAACCAGGGAGACCAACAACACCTGAACCAGGGAGACCAACAGCACCAGATCCAGCGGAGACGAACAGAACCTGAAGCTGGGGAGACCAACAACACCTGAACCAGGGAGACCAACAGAAGCTGAATCAGGGGAGAACAACAGAACCTGAACCAGTGGAGAACAACAAAACCTGAACCAGGGGAGACCAACAGAACCTGAACCAGGGAAAACAACAGCACCTGAACCAGGGAGAACAACAGAACCTGAACCAGGGGAGAACAACAGAACATGAACCAGGGGAGAACAACAGAACATGAAGCAGGGGAGACCAACAGAACCTGAACCAGGGGAGACAAACAGAACCTGAACCAGGGGAGAACAACAGAACCTGATCCAGGAGAGACAAACAGAACCTGAACCTGGGGAGACCAACAACACCTGAACCTGGGGAGACAAACAACACCTGAACCAGGGAGACCAACAGAAGCTGAATCAGGGGAGAACAACAGAACCTGAACCAGTGGAGAACAACAGAACCTGAACCAGGGGAGACCAACAGAACATGAACCAGGGAGACCAACTGAACCTGAACCAGGGGAGACCAACAGCACCTGATCCAGGGAGAACAACAGAACCTGTACCAGAGGAGACCAACAGAACCTGAACCGGGGAGAACAACAGAACCTGAACCAGGGGAGAACAACAGAACATGAACCAGGGGAGAACAACAGCACCTGAACCAGGGAGACCAACATAACATGAACCAGGGAGAGCAACAGAAACAGAACTGGGGAGACCTACAAAACCTGAACCGGGGAGAACAAAAGCACCTGAACCAGGAAGACCAACAGATCCAGAACTGGGGAGACCAACAGAACCTGAACCAGAGGTGACCAACAGTCAGATGTAGACGGGAAACTAACAGACCCTGAACCGGCGAGACGAACAGAACCTGAACAGCGGAGACTAACACAAACTGAACTAGGGAGTCAAAAGCACCAGATCCGGGGAGAGCAACAGAAACAGAACTGGGGAGACCAAGAAAACCTGAACCGGGGAGAACTAAAGCACCTGAACCAGGGAGAACAACAAAACCTGAACCGGGGAAACCAACAGAACCTGAACCAGGGAGACCAACAACACCTGAACCAGGGAGAACAACAGAACCTGAACCATTGGAGAAAAAGAGCACCTGAACCAGGGGACACCAACAGAACCTGAACTAGCGGAGACCAACAGATCCTGAAGCAGGGAGACCAAAAGAACATGAACCAGGGGAGAACAACAGAACCTGAACCAGGGAAAACAACAGCACCTGAACCAGGGAGAACAACAGAACATGAACCAGGGAGACCAACAGAACATGAACTAGGGAGACCAACAGAACCTGAACCAGGGAGACCAACAGAACCTGAACCAGGGAGACCAACAGAACCTGAACCAGGGGAGAACAACAAGACCTGAACCAGGGGAGAAAAACAGAATATGAACCAGGGAAGAACAACAGAACCTGAACTAGGGAGACCAACAGAACCTGAACCAGGGAGACCAACAGAACATGAACCAGGGAGACCAACAGAACATGAACCAGGGAGACCAACAGAACCTGAACTGGGGAGACAAACAGAACCTGAACCAGAGGTGACCAACAGCAGATGTACACCGGAGACTAACAGACCCTGAACCGGCGAGACGAAGAGAACCTGAACTGCGTAGACTAACACAAACTGAACTAGGGAGACCAAAAGCACCTGATCCAGAGGAGACCAACAGCACCAGAACCAGGGAGAGCAACAGAAACAGAACTGGGGAGACCAACAAAACCTGAACCGGGGAGAACAAAAGCACCTGAACCAGGAAGACCAACAGATCCAGAACTGGGGAGACCAACAGCATCTGAACCAGTGGAGAACAACAGAACCTGAACCAGGGGAGAACAACAGAGCATGAACCAGGGGAGAACAACAGAACCTGAACCAGGGAAGAACAACAGAACATGAAACAGAGAGAACAACAACATCTGAACCAGGGAGACCAACAGAACATGAACCAGGGGAGAACAAAATAACATGAACTATTGGAGACCAACAGAACCTGAACAAGGGGAGAACAATAGAACCTGAACCAGGGGAGACCAACAGAACCTGGACCAGGGGAGAACAACAGCACCTGAACCAGTGGAGAACAACAGAACCTGAACCAGGGGAGAACAACAGAGCATGAACCAGGGGTGAACAACAGAACCTGAACCAGGGAAGAACAACAGAACATGAAACAGCGAGAACAACAACACCTGAACCAGGGAGACCAACAGCACCAGATCCAGGGGAGACGAACAGAAGCTGAATCAGGGGAGTACAACAGAACCTGAACCAGTGGAGAACAACAGAACCTGAACCAGGGGAGACCAAGACAACATGAACCAGGGGAGACCAACAGAACCTGAACCACGGGAGAACAACAGAACATGAATCAGGGGAGAGCAACAGTACCTGAACTAGGGAGACTAACAGAACCTGAACCAGGGGAGACCAAAGGCACCTGAACCAGGGAGACCAACAGAACCTGAACCAGGGAGACCAACAGAACCTGAACCAGGGGAGAACAACGTCACCTGAACCAGGGGAGACCAACAGCACCTGAACCAGGGAGACCAACAGAACCTGAACCAGGGAAGGACAACAGAACCTGAACCAGGGGAGAACAACAGAACCTGAACCAGGGGTGAACAACAGAACATGAACCAGGGAAGGACAACAGGACCTGAACCAGGGGAGAACAACAACCATGAACCAGGGAGACCAACAGAACCTGAAACGGGGAACCAACAGAACCTGAACCAGGGAGACCAACAGAACATGAACCAGGGGAGAACAACAGCACCTGAGCCAGGCGAGAACAACAGAGCATGAACCAGGGGTGAACAACAGAACCTGAACCAGGGAGACCAACAGAACATGAACCAGGGAGACCAACAGAACCTGAACTGGGGAGACAAACAGAACCTGAACCAGAGGTGACCAACAGCAGATGTACACGGGAGACTAACAGACCCTGAACCGGCGAGACGAAGAGAACCTGAACTGCGGAGACTAACACAAACTGAACTAGGGAGACCAAAAGCACCTGAACCAGGAGAACAACAAAACCTGAACCGGGGAAACCAACAGAACCTGAACCGGGGAGACCAACGGCACCTGAACCAGGGGAGAACAACAGAACATGAACCAGGGGAGACCAAAAGAACCTGAACCAGGGGAGACCTACAGAACCTGAACCAGGGGAGACCAACAGAACCTGAACCAGCCGAGAACAACAGAACCTGAACCAGGGGAGAACAAGAGAACATGACCCAGTGGAGAGCAACAGAACCTGAACCAGGGAGACCAACAGAACCTGAACCATGGGAGACCAACGGCACCTGAACCGGGGGAGAAAAACAGAACATGAACCAGTGGAGACCAAAAGAACCTGAACCAGGGAGAACAACAGCACCTGATCCAGGGGAGACGAGCAGAACCTGAACCTGGGGAGACCAACAACACCTGAACCAGGAAGACCAACAGAAGCTGAATCAGGGGAGAACAACAGAACCTGAACCAGTGGAGAACAACAGAACCTGAACCAGGGGAGACCAACAGAACATGAACCAGGGAGACCAACAGAACCTGAACCAGGGGAGACCAACGGCACCTGATCCAGGGAGAACAACAGAACCTGTACCAGAGAAGACCAACAGAACCTGAACCGGGGAGAACAACAGAGCATGAACCAGGGGTGAACAACAGAACCTGAACCAGGGAGACCAACAGAACATGAACCAGGGAGACCAACAGAACCTGAACTGGGGAGACAAACAGAACCTGAACCAGAGGTGACCAACAGCAGATGTACACGGGAGACTAACAGACCCTGAACCCGCAAGACGAAGAGAACCTGAACTGCGGAGACTAACACAAACTGAACTAGGGAGACCAAAAGCACCTGAACCAGGAGAACAACAAAACATGAACCGGGGAATCCAACAGAACCTGAACCGGGGAGACCAACTGCACCTGAACCAGGGGAGAACAACAGAACATGAACCAGGGGAGACCAAAAGAACCTGAACCAGGGGAGACCTACAGAACATGAACCAGGGGAGACCAAAAGAACCTGAACCAGGGAGAACAACAGAACCTGAACCAGGGGAGAACAACAGAACCTGAACCAGGGGAGACCAACAGAACCTGAACCAGCCGAGAACAACAGAACCTGAACCAGGGGAGAACAAGAGAACATGACCCAGTGGAGAGCAACAGAACCTGAACCAGGGAGACCAACAGAACCTGAACCATGGGAGACCAACGGCACCTGAACCGGGGGAGAAAAACAGACCCTGAACCTGGGGAGACCAACAACACCTGAACCAGGGAGACCAACAGAAGCTGAATCAGGGGAGAACAACAGAACCTGAACCAGTGGAGAACAACAGAACCTGAACCAGGGGAGACCAACAGAACATGAACCAGGGAGACCAACAGAACCTGAACCAGGGGAGACCAACGGCACCTGATCCAGGGAGAACAACAGAACCTGTACCAGAGAAGACCAACAGAACCTGAACCGGGGAGAACAACAGAACCTGAACCAGGTGAGAACAACAGAACATGAATCAGGGGAGAACAACAGCACCTGAACCAGGGAGACAAACAGAACATGAACCAGGGGAGAACAACAGCACCTGAACCAGGGGAGAACAACAGAACATGAACCAGGGGTGAACAACAGAACCTGAACCAGGGGAGAACAACAGAACCTGAACCAGGGGAGACCAACAGAACCTGAACCAGGGAGACTAACAACACCTGAACCAGGGAGACCAACAGCACCAGATCCAGTGGAGACGGACAGAACCTGAAACTGGGGAGACCAACAACACCTGAAACAGGGGAGACCAACGGCACTTGAACCAAGGGAGAACAACAGAACATGAACCAGGGGAGACCAACAGAACCTGAACCAGGGAGACCAACAACACCTACACCAGGGGAGACCAACAGAACCTGAACCGCTGAGAACAACAGAACCTGAACAAGGGGAGTACAACAGAACCTGAACCAGGGGTGAACACAGAACATGAACCAGGGGAGACAAACAACACCTGAACCAGGGGAGACCAACTGAACCTGAACCAGGGAGACCAACAGAACCTGAACCAGGGGAGACCAACAGAACCTGAACCGGGGAGAACAACAGAACCTGAACCAGGGGAGAACAACAGAACCTGAACCAGGGGAGAACAACAGAACCAGAACCAGGGGAGACAAACAACACCTAAAGCAGGGGAGACCAAAAGAACCTGAACCAGGGAGACCAACAGACCATGAACCAGGGAGACCAACAGAACCTGAACCGGGGAACCAACAGAACCTGAACCAGAAGAGACCAGCAGAACCTGAACCGGGGAGAACAACAGAACCTGAACCAGGGGAGAACAACAGAACATGAACCAGGGGAGACCAACAGAACATGAACCAGGGGAGAACAACAGAACCTGAACAAGGGGAGAACAACAGAACCTGAACCAGGGGGGAACAACAGAACATGAACCAGGGGAGAACAACAGCACCTGAACCAGGGAGACCAACAGAACCTGAAACAGGAAGAACAACAGGACCTGAACAAGGGGTGAACAACAGAACATGAACCAGGGGAGACCAACAGAACATGAACCAGGGGAGACCAACAGAACATGAACCAGGGAGACCAACAGCTCCTGATCCAGGGGAGACGAACAGAACCTGAACCTGGGGAGACCAACAACACCTGAACCAGGGAGACCAACAGAAGCTGAATCAGGGGAGAACAACAGAACCTGAACCAGGGAGACCAACAGCTCCTGATCCAGGGGAGACGAATAGAACCTGAACCTGGGGAGACCAACAACACCTAAACCAGGGAGACCAACAGAAGCTGAATCAGGGGAGAACAACAGAACCTGAACCAGGGGAGAGTAGCAGAACCTGAACCAGGGAAAACAACAGCACCTGAACCAGGGAAGAACAACAGAACATGAAACAGGGAAGAACAACAGAACATGAAACAGAGAGAACAACAACACCTGAACCAGGGAGACCAACAGAACATGAACCAGGGGAGAACAACAGCATCTGAACCAGTGGAGAACAACAGAACCTGAACCAGGGGAGAACAACAGAGCATGAACCAGGGGTGAACAACAGAACCTGAACCAGGGAAGAACAACAGAACATGAAACAGGGAAGAACAACAGAACATGAAACAGAGAGAACAACAACACCTGAACCAGGGAGACCAACAGAACATGAACCAGGGGAGAACAAAATAACATGAACTATTGGAGACCAACAGAACCTGAACAAGGGGAGAACAATAGAACCTGAACCAGGGGAGACCAACAGAACCTGGACCAGGGGAGAACAACAGCACCTGAACCAGTGGAGAACAACAGAACCTGTACCAGAGAAGACCAACAGAACCTGAACCGGGGAGAACAACAGAACCTGAACCAGGTGAGAACAACAGAACATGAATCAGGGGAGAACAACAGCACCTGAACCAGGGAGACAAACAGAACATGAACCAGGGGAGAACAACAGCACCTGAACCAGGGGAGAACAACAGAACATGAACCAGGGGTGAACAACAGAACCTGAACCAGGGGAGAACAACAGAACCTGAACCAGGGGAGACCAACAGAACCTGAACCAGGGAGACTAACAACACCTGAACCAGGGAGACCAACAGCACCAGATCCAGTGGAGACGGACAGAACCTGAAACTGGGGAGACCAACAACACCTGAAACAGGGGAGACCAACGGCACTTGAACCAAGGGAGAACAACAGAACATGAACCAGGGGAGACCAACAGAACCTGAACCAGGGAGACCAACAACACCTACACCAGGGGAGACCAACAGAACCTGAACCGCTGAGAACAACAGAACCTGAACAAGGGGAGAACAACAGAACCTGAACCAGGGGTGAACACAGAACATGAACCAGGGGAGACAAACAACACCTGAACCAGGGGAGACCAACTGAACCTGAACCAGGGAGACCAACAGAACCTGAACCAGGGGAGACCAACAGAACCTGAACCGGGGAGAACAACAGAACCTGAACCAGGGGAGAACAACAGAACCTGAACCAGGGGAGAACAACAGAACCAGAACCAGGGGAGACAAACAACACCTAAAGCAGGGGAGACCAAAAGAACCTGAACCAGGGAGACCAACAGACCATGAACCAGGGAGACCAACAGAACCTGAACCGGGGAACCAACAGAACCTGAACCAGAAGAGACCAGCAGAACCTGAACCGGGGAGAACAACAGAACCTGAACCAGGGGAGAACAACAGAACATGAACCAGGGGAGACCAACAGAACATGAACCAGGGGAGAACAACAGAACCTGAACAAGGGGAGAACAACAGAACCTGAACCAGGGGGGAACAACAGAACATGAACCAGGGGAGAACAACAGCACCTGAACCAGGGAGACCAACAGAACCTGAAACAGGAAGAACAACAGGACCTGAACAAGGGGTGAACAACAGAACATGAACCAGGGGAGACCAACAGAACATGAACCAGGGGAGACCAACAGAACATGAACCAGGGAGACCAACAGCTCCTGATCCAGGGGAGACGAACAGAACCTGAACCTGGGGAGACCAACAACACCTGAACCAGGGAGACCAACAGAAGCTGAATCAGGGGAGAACAACAGAACCTGAACCAGGGAGACCAACAGCTCCTGATCCAGGGGAGACGAATAGAACCTGAACCTGGGGAGACCAACAACACCTAAACCAGGGAGACCAACAGAAGCTGAATCAGGGGAGAACAACAGAACCTGAACCAGGGGAGAGTAGCAGAACCTGAACCAGGGAAAACAACAGCACCTGAACCAGGGAGAACAACAGAACCTGAACAAGGGTAGAACAACAGAACATGAAACAGGGGAGACCAACAGAACCTGAACCAGGGGAGAACAACAGAACATGAACCAGGGGAGAGCAACAGAAGCTGAACTAGGGAGACTAACAGAACCTGAACCAGGGGAGACCAACGGCACCTGAACCAGGGGAGACCAACAGAACCTGAACCAGGGGAGACCAACAGAACCTGAACCAGGGAGAACAACAGAACCTGAACCAGGGAGACCAACAGAACCTGTACCAGGGGAGAACAACGGCACCTGAACTGGGGAGACCAACAGCACCACAACCGGGGAGATCAACAGCACCTGAACCAGGGAGACCAACAGAACCTGAACCAAGGGAGACCAACAGAACCTGAACCAGGGAGACCAACAGAACCTGAACCGGTGAGAACAACAGAACCTGAACCAGGGGAGAACAACAGAACCTGAACCAGGGAGTCCAACAGAACCTGAACCAGGGAGTCCAACAACACCTGAACCAGGGGAGACCAACAGAACCTGAACCGGTGAGAACAACAGAACCTGAACCAGGGGAGAAAAACAGAACCTGAACCAGGGTGAACAACAGAACATGAACGAGGGAGTCCAACAGAACCTGAACCAGGGAGAACAACAGAACCTGAACCAGGGGTGAACAACAGAACATGAACCAGGGAGAACAACAACACCTGAACCAGGGGAGAACAAAAGAACCTGAACCAGGTGTGAACAACAGAACATGAACCAGGGGAGACCAACAGAACCTGAACGAGGGAGTCCAACAGAACCTGAACCAGGGAGAACAACAGAACCTGAACCAGGGGTGAACAACAGAACATGAACCAGGGGAGAACAACAGAACCTGAACCAGGGGAGACAAACAACACCTGAACCAGGGGAGACCAACTGAACCTGAACCAGGGAGACCAACAGAACCTGAACCAGGGAGTCCAACAGAACCTGAACGAGGGGAGACCAACAGTACCTGAACCGGGGAGAACAACAGAACCTGAACCAGGGGAGAACAACAGAACCTGAAGCAGGGGTGAACAACAGAACATGAACCAGGGGAGAACAACAGAACCTGAACCAGGGGAGACAAACAACACCTAAACCAGGGGAGACCAAAACAACCTGAACCAGGGAGACCAACAGACCATGAACCAGGGAGAACAACAGCACCTGATCCAGGGGAGACGAACAGAACCTGAACCTGGGGAGACCAACAACACCTGAACCAGGGAGACCAACAGAAGCTGAATCAGGGGAGAACAACAGAACCTGAACCTGTGGAGAACAACAGAACCTGAACCAGGGAGACCAACAGAACCTGAACCAGGGGAGACCAACGGCACCTGATCCAGGGAGAACAACAGAACCTGTACCAGAGAAGACCAACAGAACCTGAACCGGGGAGAACAACAGAACCTGAACCAGGTGAGAACAACAGAACATGAACCAGGGGAGAACAACAGCACCTGAACCAGGGAGACCAACAGAACATGAACCAGGGGAGAACAACAGAACCTGAACCAGGGGAGAACAACAACACCTGAACCAGGGAGACCAACAGAACATGAACCAGGGGAGAACAACATAACATGAACTACTGGAGACAAACAGAACCTGAACAAGGGGAGAACAATAGAACCTGAACCAGGGGAGACCAACAGCACCAGATCCAGGGGAGACGAACAGAACCTGAAACTGGGGAGACCAACAACACCTGAACCAGGGAGACCAACAACACCTACACCAGGGGAGACCAACAGAACCTGAACCGGTGAGAACAACAGAATCTGAACCAGGGGAGAACAACAGAACATGAACCAGGGGTGAACACAGAACATGAACCAGGGGAGACAAACAACACCTGAACCAGGGGAGACCAACTGAACCTGAACCAGGGAGACCAACAGAACATGAACCAGGGAGAACAACAGAAACTGAACCAGGGAGTCCAACAACACCTGAACCAGGGGAGACCAACAGAACCTGAACCGGGGAGAACAACAGAACCTGAACCAGGGGAGAACAACAGAACCTGAACCAGGGGTGAACAACAGAACATGAACCAGGGGAGAACAACAGAACCAGAACCAGGGGAGACAAACAACACCTAAAGCAGGGGAGACCAAAAGAACCTGAACCAGGGAGACCAACAGACCATGAAACAGGGAGACCAACAGAACCTGAACCAGAGGTGACCAACAGCAGATGTACACGGGAGACTAACAGACTCTGAACCCGCGAGACGAAGAGAACCTGAACTGCGGAGACTAACACAAACTGAACTAGGGAGACCAAAAGCACCTGAAACAGGGAGAACAACAGCACCTGATCCAGGGGAGACGAACAGAACCTGAACCTGGGGAGACCAACAACACCTGAACCAGGGAGACCAACAGAAGCTGAATCAGGGGAGAACAACAGAACCTGAACCAGTGGAGAACAACAGAACCTGAACCAGGGGAGACCAACAGAACATGAACCAGGGAGACCAACAGAATCTGAACCAGGGGAGACCAACACCACCAGATCCAGGGAGAACAACAGAACCTGTACCAGAGAAGACCAACAGAACCTGAACCGGGGAGAACAACAGAACCTGAACCAGGTGAGAACAACAGAACATGAATCAGGGGAGAACAACAGCACCTGAACCAGGGAGACAAACAGAACATGAACCAGGGGAGAACAACAGCACCTGAACCAGTGGAGAACAACAGAACCTGAACCAGGGGAGAACAACAGAACATGAACCAGGGGTGAACAACAGAACATGAACCAGGGGAGAAGAACATAACATGAACTACTGGAGACCAACAGAACCTGAACAAGAGGAGAACAATAGAACCTGAACCAGGGAGACCAACAACACCTGAACCAGGGAGAACAACAGCACCAGATCCAGTGGAGACGGACAGAACCTGAAACTGGGGAGACCAACAACACCTGAACCAGGGAGAACAACAGAACCTGAACCAGGGGAGAACAACAGAACATGAACCAGGGGAGACCAACAGAACCTGAACCACGGGAGAACAACAGAACATGAACCAGGGGAGAGCAACAGAACCTGAACTAGGGAGACTAAAAGAACCTGAACCAGGGGACACCAACGGCACTTGAACCAGGGGAGAACAACAGAACATGAACCAGGGGAGACCAACAGAACCTGAACCAGGGAGACCAACAACACCTACACCAGGGGAGACCAACAGAACCTGAACCAGGGGAGACCAACAGAACCTGAACCGGGGAGACCAACAACACCTACACCAGGGGAGACCAACAGAACCTGAACCGGTGAGAACAACAGAACCTGAACAAGGGGAGAACAACAGAACCTGAACCAGGGGTGAACACAGAACATGAACCAGGGGAGACAAACAACACCTGAACCAGGGGAGACCAACTGAACCTGAACCAGGGAGACCAACAGAACCTGAACCAGGGAGTCCAACAACACCTGAACCAGGGAAGACCAACAGAACCTGAACCGGGGAGAACAACAGAACCTGAACCAGGGGAGAACAACAGAACCTGAACCAGGGGAGACCAACAGAACCTGAACCAGGGAGACTAACAACACCTGAACCAGGGAGACCAACAGCACCAGATCCAGTGGAGACGGACAGAACCTGAAACTGGGGAGACCAACAACACCTGAAACAGGGGAGACCAACGGCACTTGAACCAAGGGAGAACAACAGAACATGAACCAGGGGAGACCAACAGAACCTGAACCAGGGAGACCAACAACACCTACACCAGGGGAGACCAACAGAACCTGAACCGCTGAGAACAACAGAACCTGAACAAGGGGAGAACAACAGAACCTGAACCAGGGGTGAACACAGAACATGAACCAGGGGAGACAAACAACACCTGAACCAGGGGAGACCAACTGAACCTGAACCAGGGAGACCAACAGAACCTGAACCAGGGGAGACCAACAGAACCTGAACCGGGGAGAACAACAGAACCTGAACCAGGGGAGAACAACAGAACCTGAACCAGGGGAGAACAACAGAACCAGAACCAGGGGAGACAAACAACACCTAAAGCAGGGGAGACCAAAAGAACCTGAACCAGGGAGACCAACAGACCATGAACCAGGGAGACCAACAGAACCTGAACCGGGGAACCAACAGAACCTGAACCAGAAGAGACCAGCAGAACCTGAACCGGGGAGAACAACAGAACCTGAACCAGGGGAGAACAACAGAACATGAACCAGGGGAGACCAACAGAACATGAACCAGGGGAGAACAACAGAACCTGAACAAGGGGAGAACAACAGAACCTGAACCAGGGGGGAACAACAGAACATGAACCAGGGGAGAACAACAGCACCTGAACCAGGGAGACCAACAGAACCTGAAACAGGAAGAACAACAGGACCTGAACAAGGGGTGAACAACAGAACATGAACCAGGGGAGACCAACAGAACATGAACCAGGGGAGACCAACAGAACATGAACCAGGGAGACCAACAGCTCCTGATCCAGGGGAGACGAACAGAACCTGAACCTGGGGAGACCAACAACACCTGAACCAGGGAGACCAACAGAAGCTGAATCAGGGGAGAACAACAGAACCTGAACCAGGGAGACCAACAGCTCCTGATCCAGGGGAGACGAATAGAACCTGAACCTGGGGAGACCAACAACACCTAAACCAGGGAGACCAACAGAAGCTGAATCAGGGGAGAACAACAGAACCTGAACCAGGGGAGAGTAGCAGAACCTGAACCAGGGAAAACAACAGCACCTGAACCAGGGAGAACAACAGAACCTGAACAAGGGTAGAACAACAGAACATGAAACAGGGGAGACCAACAGAACCTGAACCAGGGGAGAACAACAGAACATGAACCAGGGGAGAGCAACAGAAGCTGAACTAGGGAGACTAACAGAACCTGAACCAGGGGAGACCAACGGCACCTGAACCAGGGGAGACCAACAGAACCTGAACCAGGGGAGACCAACAGAACCTGAACCAGGGAGAACAACAGAACCTGAACCAGGGAGACCAACAGAACCTGTACCAGGGGAGAACAACGGCACCTGAACTGGGGAGACCAACAGCACCACAACCGGGGAGATCAACAGCACCTGAACCAGGGAGACCAACAGAACCTGAACCAAGGGAGACCAACAGAACCTGAACCAGGGAGACCAACAGAACCTGAACCGGTGAGAACAACAGAACCTGAACCAGGGGAGAACAACAGAACCTGAACCAGGGAGTCCAACAGAACCTGAACCAGGGAGTCCAACAACACCTGAACCAGGGGAGACCAACAGAACCTGAACCGGTGAGAACAACAGAACCTGAACCAGGGGAGAAAAACAGAACCTGAACCAGGGTGAACAACAGAACATGAACGAGGGAGTCCAACAGAACCTGAACCAGGGAGAACAACAGAACCTGAACCAGGGGTGAACAACAGAACATGAACCAGGGAGAACAACAACACCTGAACCAGGGGAGAACAAAAGAACCTGAACCAGGTGTGAACAACAGAACATGAACCAGGGGAGACCAACAGAACCTGAACGAGGGAGTCCAACAGAACCTGAACCAGGGAGAACAACAGAACCTGAACCAGGGGTGAACAACAGAACATGAACCAGGGGAGAACAACAGAACCTGAACCAGGGGAGACAAACAACACCTGAACCAGGGGAGACCAACTGAACCTGAACCAGGGAGACCAACAGAACCTGAACCAGGGAGTCCAACAGAACCTGAACGAGGGGAGACCAACAGTACCTGAACCGGGGAGAACAACAGAACCTGAACCAGGGGAGAACAACAGAACCTGAAGCAGGGGTGAACAACAGAACATGAACCAGGGGAGAACAACAGAACCTGAACCAGGGGAGACAAACAACACCTAAACCAGGGGAGACCAAAACAACCTGAACCAGGGAGACCAACAGACCATGAACCAGGGAGAACAACAGCACCTGATCCAGGGGAGACGAACAGAACCTGAACCTGGGGAGACCAACAACACCTGAACCAGGGAGACCAACAGAAGCTGAATCAGGGGAGAACAACAGAACCTGAACCTGTGGAGAACAACAGAACCTGAACCAGGGAGACCAACAGAACCTGAACCAGGGGAGACCAACGGCACCTGATCCAGGGAGAACAACAGAACCTGTACCAGAGAAGACCAACAGAACCTGAACCGGGGAGAACAACAGAACCTGAACCAGGTGAGAACAACAGAACATGAACCAGGGGAGAACAACAGCACCTGAACCAGGGAGACCAACAGAACATGAACCAGGGGAGAACAACAGAACCTGAACCAGGGGAGAACAACAACACCTGAACCAGGGAGACCAACAGAACATGAACCAGGGGAGAACAACATAACATGAACTACTGGAGACAAACAGAACCTGAACAAGGGGAGAACAATAGAACCTGAACCAGGGGAGACCAACAGCACCAGATCCAGGGGAGACGAACAGAACCTGAAACTGGGGAGACCAACAACACCTGAACCAGGGAGACCAACAACACCTACACCAGGGGAGACCAACAGAACCTGAACCGGTGAGAACAACAGAATCTGAACCAGGGGAGAACAACAGAACATGAACCAGGGGTGAACACAGAACATGAACCAGGGGAGACAAACAACACCTGAACCAGGGGAGACCAACTGAACCTGAACCAGGGAGACCAACAGAACATGAACCAGGGAGAACAACAGAAACTGAACCAGGGAGTCCAACAACACCTGAACCAGGGGAGACCAACAGAACCTGAACCGGGGAGAACAACAGAACCTGAACCAGGGGAGAACAACAGAACCTGAACCAGGGGTGAACAACAGAACATGAACCAGGGGAGAACAACAGAACCAGAACCAGGGGAGACAAACAACACCTAAAGCAGGGGAGACCAAAAGAACCTGAACCAGGGAGACCAACAGACCATGAAACAGGGAGACCAACAGAACCTGAACCAGAGGTGACCAACAGCAGATGTACACGGGAGACTAACAGACTCTGAACCCGCGAGACGAAGAGAACCTGAACTGCGGAGACTAACACAAACTGAACTAGGGAGACCAAAAGCACCTGAACCAGGGAGAACAACAGCACCTGATCCAGGGGAGACGAACAGAACCTGAACCTGGGGAGACCAACAACACCTGAACCAGGGAGACCAACAGAAGCTGAATCAGGGGAGAACAACAGAACCTGAACCAGTGGAGAACAACAGAACCTGAACCAGGGGAGACCAACAGAACATGAACCAGGGAGACCAACAGAATCTGAACCAGGGGAGACCAACACCACCAGATCCAGGGAGAACAACAGAACCTGTACCAGAGAAGACCAACAGAACCTGAACCGGGGAGAACAACAGAACCTGAACCAGGTGAGAACAACAGAACATGAATCAGGGGAGAACAACAGCACCTGAACCAGGGAGACAAACAGAACATGAACCAGGGGAGAACAACAGCACCTGAACCAGTGGAGAACAACAGAACCTGAACCAGGGGAGAACAACAGAACATGAACCAGGGGTGAACAACAGAACATGAACCAGGGGAGAAGAACATAACATGAACTACTGGAGACCAACAGAACCTGAACAAGAGGAGAACAATAGAACCTGAACCAGGGAGACCAACAACACCTGAACCAGGGAGAACAACAGCACCAGATCCAGTGGAGACGGACAGAACCTGAAACTGGGGAGACCAACAACACCTGAACCAGGGAGAACAACAGAACCTGAACCAGGGGAGAACAACAGAACATGAACCAGGGGAGACCAACAGAACCTGAACCACGGGAGAACAACAGAACATGAACCAGGGGAGAGCAACAGAACCTGAACTAGGGAGACTAAAAGAACCTGAACCAGGGGACACCAACGGCACTTGAACCAGGGGAGAACAACAGAACATGAACCAGGGGAGACCAACAGAACCTGAACCAGGGAGACCAACAACACCTACACCAGGGGAGACCAACAGAACCTGAACCAGGGGAGACCAACAGAACCTGAACCGGGGAGACCAACAACACCTACACCAGGGGAGACCAACAGAACCTGAACCGGTGAGAACAACAGAACCTGAACAAGGGGAGAACAACAGAACCTGAACCAGGGGTGAACACAGAACATGAACCAGGGGAGACAAACAACACCTGAACCAGGGGAGACCAACTGAACCTGAACCAGGGAGACCAACAGAACCTGAACCAGGGAGTCCAACAACACCTGAACCAGGGAAGACCAACAGAACCTGAACCGGGGAGAACAACAGAACCTGAACCAGGGGAGAGCAACAGAACCTGAACCAGGGGTGAACAACAGAACATGAACCAGGGGAGAACAACAGAACATGAACCAGGGGTGAACAACAGAACCTGAACCAGGGGTGAACACAGAACATGAACCAGGGGAGACAAACAACACCTGAACCAGGGGAGACCAACTGAACCTGAACCAGGGGAGATCAACAGAACCTGAACCAGGGGAGAACAACAGAACATGAACCAGGGGAGAACAACAGAACCTGAAGCAGGAGAGACAAACAACACCTAAAGCAGGAGAGACCAAAAGAACCTGAAGCAGGGAGACCAACAGACCATGAACCAGGGAGACAAACAGAACCTGAACCGGGGAACCAACAGAACCTGAACCAGAGGAGACCAGCAGAACCTGAACCGGGGAGAACAACAGAACCTGAACCAGGGGAGAACAACAGAACATGAACCAGGGGAGATCAACAGCACCTGAACCAGGGAGACCAACAGAACATGAACCAGGTGAGAACAACAGCACCTGAGCCAGGCGTGAACAACAGAACCTGAACCAGGGGAGAACAACAGAGCATGAACCAGGGAGAACAACAGAACCTGAACCAGGGGAGAACAACAGAACCTGAACCAGGGAGACCAACAGCTCCTGATCCAGGGGAGACGAACAGAACCTGAACCGGGGGAGACCAACAACACCTGAACCAGGGAGACCAACAGAAGCTGAATCAGGGGAGAACAACAGAACCTGAACCAGTGGAGAACAACAGAACCTGAACCAGGGGAGAGTAACAGAACCTGAACCAGGGAAAACAACAGCACCTGAACCAGGGAGAACAACAGAACCTGAACCAGGGTAGAAAAACAGAACATGAAACAGGGGAGACCAACAGAACCTGAACCAGGGGAGAACAACAGAACCTGAACCAGTGGAGAACAACAGAACCTGAACCAGGGGAGAGTAACAGAACCTGAACCAGGGAAAACAACAGCACCTGAACCAGGGAGAACAACAGAACCTGAACCAGGGTAGAAAAACAGAACATGAAACAGGGGAGACCAACAGAACCTGAACCAGGGGAGAACAACAGAACATGAACCAGGGGAGAGCAACAGAACCTGAACTAGGGAGACTAACAGAACCTGAACCAGGGGAGACCAACGGCACCTGAACCAGGGGAGACCAACAGAACCTGAACCAGGGGAGACCAACAGAACCTGAACCAGGGAGTCCAACAGAACCTGAACCAGGGAGAACAACGGCACCTGAACTGGGGAGACCAACAGCACCACAACCGGGGAGACCAACAGCACATGAACCAGGGAGACCAACAGAACCTGAACCAGGGAGACCAACAGAACCTGAACCAGGGAGTCCAACAACACCTGAACCAGGGGAGACCAACAGAACCTGAGCCGGTGAGAACAACAGAACATGAACCAGGGAGACCAACAGAACCTGAACGAGGGAGTCCAACAGAACCTGAACCAGGGAGAACAACAGAACCTGAACCAGGGGTGAACAACAGAACATGAACCAGGGGAGAACAACAGAACCTGAACCAGGGGAGACAAACAACACCTAAAGCAGGGGAGACCAAAAGAACCTGAACCAGGGCGACCAACAGACCATGTACCAGGGAGACCAACAGAACCTGAACCAGAGGTGACCAACAGCAGATGTACACGGGAGACTAACAGACCCTGAACCGGCGAGACGAAGAGAACCTGAACTGCGGAGACTAACACAAACTGAACTAGGGAGACCAAAAGCACCTGAACCAGGGAGAACAACAGCACCTGATCCAGGGGAGACGAACAGAACCTGAACCTGGGGAGACCAACAACACCTGAACCAGGGAGACCAACAGAAGCTGAATCAGGGGAGAACAACAGAACCTGAACCAGTGGAGAACAACAGAACCTGAACCAGGGGAGACCAACAGAACATGAACCAGGGAGACCAACAGAACCTGAACCAGGGGAGACCAACACCACCAGATCCAGGGAGAACAACAGAACCTGTACCAGAGAAGACCAACAGAACCTGAACCGGGGAGAACAACAGAACCTGAACCAGGTGAGAACAACAGAACATGAATCAGGGGAGAACAACAGCACCTGAACCAGGGAGACAAACAGAACATGAACCAGGGGAGAACAACAGCACCTGAACCAGTGGAGAACAACAGAACCTGAACCAGGGGAGAACAACAGAACATGAACCAGGGGTGAACAACAGAACATGAACCAGGGGAGAAGAACATAACATGAACTACTGGAGACCAACAGAACCTGAACAAGAGGAGAACAATAGAACCTGAACCAGGGAGACCAACAACACCTGAACCAAGGAGAACAACAGCACCAGATCCAGTGGAGACGGACAGAACCTGAAACTGGGGAGACCAACAACACCTGAACCAGGGAGACCAACAGAACCTGAACCAGGGGAGAACAACAGAACATGAACCAGGGGAGACCAACAGAACCTGAACCACGGGAGAACAACAGAACATGAACCAGGGGAGAGCAACAGAACCTGAACTAGGGAGACTAAAAGAACCTGAACCAGGGGAGACCAACGGCACCTGAACCAGGGGAGAACAACAGAACATGAACCAGGGGAGACCAACAGAACCTGAACCAGGGAGACCAACAACACCTACACCAGGGGAGACCAACAGAACCTGAACCAGGAGAGACCAACGGCACCTGAACCAGGGGAGAACAACAGAACCTGAACCAGTGGAGAACAACAGAACCTGAACCAGGGGAGAGTAACAGAACCTGAACCAGGGAAAACAACAGCACCTGAACCAGGGAGAACAACAGAACCTGAACCAGGGTAGAACAACAGAACATGAAACAGGGGAGACCAACAGAACCTGAACCAGGGGAGAACAACAGAACATGAACCAGGGGAGAGCAACAGAACCTGAACTAGGGAGACTAACAGAACCTGAACCAGGGGAGACCAACGGCACCTGAACCAGGGGAGACCAACAGAACCTGAACCAGGGGAGACCAACAGAACCTGAACCAGGGGAGAACAACAGAACATGAACCAGGGGAGACCAACAGAACCTGAACCACGGGAGAACAACAGAACATGAACCAGGGGAGAGCAACAGAACCTGAACTAGGGAGACTAAAAGAACCTGAACCAGGGGAGACCAACGGCACCTGAACCAGGGGAGAACAACAGAACATGAACCAGGGGAGACCAACAGAACCTGAACCAGGGAGACCAACAACACCTACACCAGGGGAGACCAACAGAACCTGAACCAGGAGAGACCAACGGCACCTGAACCAGGGGAGAACAACAGAACCTGAACCGGGGAGACCAACAACACCTGAACCAGGGAGACCAACAGAAGCTGAATCAGGGGAGAACAACAGAACCTGAACCAGTGGAGAACAACAGAACCTGAACCAGGGGAGACCAACAGAACATGAACCAGGGAGACCAACAGAACCTGAACCAGGGGAGACCAACACCACCAGATCCAGGGAGAACAACAGAACCTGTACCAGAGAAGACCAACAGAACCTGAACCGGGGAGAACAACAGAACCTGAACCAGGTGAGAACAACAGAACATGAATCAGGGGAGAACAACAGCACCTGAACCAGGGAGACAAACAGAACATGAACCAGGGGAGAACAACAGCACCTGAACCAGTGGAGAACAACAGAACCTGAACCAGGGGAGAACAACAGAACATGAACCAGGGGTGAACAACAGAACATGAACCAGGGGAGAAGAACATAACATGAACTACTGGAGACCAACAGAACCTGAACAAGAGGAGAACAATAGAACCTGAACCAGGGAGACCAACAACACCTGAACCAGGGAGAACAACAGCACCAGATCCAGTGGAGACGGACAGAACCTGAAACTGGGGAGACCAACAACACCTGAACCAGGGAGAACAACAGAACCTGAACCAGGGGAGAACAACAGAACATGAACCAGGGGAGACCAACAGAACCTGAACCACGGGAGAACAACAGAACATGAACCAGGGGAGAGCAACAGAACCTGAACTAGGGAGACTAAAAGAACCTGAACCAGGGGAGACCAACGGCACCTGAACCAGGGGAGAACAACAGAACATGAACCAGGGGAGACCAACAGAACCTGAACCAGGGAGACCAACAACACCTACACCAGGGGAGACCAACAGAACCTGAACCAGGAGAGACCAACGGCACCTGAACCAGGGGAGAACAACAGAACCTGAACCAGTGGAGAACAACAGAACCTGAACCAGGGGAGAGTAACAGAACCTGAACCAGGGAAAACAACAGCACCTGAACCAGGGAGAACAACAGAACCTGAACCAGGGTAGAACAACAGAACATGAAACAGGGGAGACCAACAGAACCTGAACCAGGGGAGAGCAACAGAACCTGAACTAGGGAGACTAACAGAACCTGAACCAGGGGAGACCAACGGCACCTGAACCAGGGGAGACCAACAGAACCTGAACCAGGGGAGACCAACAGAACCTGAACCAGGGAGAACAACAGAACCTGAACCAGGGAGTCCAACAGAACCTGAACCAGGGAGAACAACGGCACCTGAACTGGGGAGACCAACAGCACCACAACCGGGGAGACCAACAGAACATGAACCAGGGAGACCAACAGAACCTGAACCAGGGAGAACAACAGAACCTGAACCAGGGGTGAACAACAGAACATGAGCCAGGGGAGAACAACAGAACCTGAACCAGGGGAGACAAACAACACCTGAACCAGGGGAGTCCAACTGAATCTGAACCAGGGAGACCAACAGAACCTGAACCAGGGAGTCCAACAACACCTGAACCAGGGGAGACCAACAGAACCTGAACCGGGGAGAACAACAGAACCTGATCCAGGGGAGAACAACAGAACATGAACCAGGGGAGAACAACAGAACCTGAAGCAGGGGTGAACAACAGAACATGAACCAGGGGAGAACAACAGAACCTGAACCAGGGGAGACAAACAACATCTAAACCAGGGGAGACCAAAACAACCTGAACCAGGGAGACCAACAGACCATGAACCAGGGAGAACATCAGCACCTGAACCAGGGGAGACGAACAGAACCTGAACCTGGGGAGACCAACAACACCTGAACCAGGGAGACCAACAGAAGCTGAATCAGGGGAGAACAACAGAACCTGAACCAGTGGAGACCAACAGAACCTGAACCACGGGAGACCAACGGCACCTGATCCAGGGAGAACAACAGAACCTGAACCAGAGAAGACCAACAGAACCTGAACCGGGGTGAACAACAGAACCTGAACCAGGTGAGAACAACAGAACATGAACCAGGGGAGAACAACAGCACCTGAACCAGGGAGACCAACAGAACTTGAACCAGGGGAGAACAACAGCACCTGAACCAGTGGAGAACAACAGAACCTGAACCAGGGGAGAACAACAGAACAGGAACCAGGGGTGAACAACAGAACATGAACCAGGGGAGAAGAACATAACATGAACTACTGGAGACCAACAGAACCTGAACCAGGGGAGATCAATAGAACCTGAACCAGGGGAGACCAACAGAACCTGAAGCAGGGAGACCAACAGAACCTGAAGCAGGGAGACCAACAACACCTACACCAGGGGAGACCAACAGAACCTGAACCGGTGAGAACAACAGAACCTGAACAAGGGGAGAACAACAGAACCTGAACCAGGGGTGAACACAGAACATGAACCAGTGGAGACAAACAACACCTGAACCAGGGGAGAACAACAGAACCTGAACCAGGGAGACCAACAGAACCTGAACCAGGGTAGAACAACAGAACATGAACCAGGGGTGAACAACAGAACCTGAACCAGGGGAGAACAACAGAACCTGAACCGGGGAGAACAACAGAACCTGAACCAGGGAGTCCAACAACACCTGAACCAGGGGAGACCAACAGAACCTGAACCGGGGAGAACAACAGAACCTGAACCAGGGAGTCCAACAACACCTGAACCAGGGGTGAACAACAGAACCTGAACCAGGGGAGACCAACGGCACCTGAACCAGGGAGACCAACAGAACATGAACCAGGGAGACCAACAGAAGCTGAATCAAGGGAAAACAAAAGAACCTGAACCAGTGGAGAACAACAGAACCTGAACCAGGGAGACCAACAACACCTACACCAGGGGAGACCAACAGAACCTGAACCGGTGAGAACAACAGAACCTGAACAAGGGGAGAACAACAGAACCTGAACCAGGGGTGAACACAGAACATGAACCAGGGGAGACAAACAACACCTGAACCAGGGGGAACAACAGAACCAGAACCAGGGAGACCAACAGAACCTGAACCAGGGAGAACAACAGAACATGAACCAGGGGTGAACAACAGAACCTGAACCAGGGGAGAACAACAGAACCTGAACCAGGGGAGTCCAACAACACCTGAACCAGGGGAGACCAACAGAACCTGAACCGGGGAGAACAACAGAACCTGAACCAGGGGAGACCAACAGAACATGAACAAGGGAGACCAACAGAACCTGAACCAGGGGAGACCAACACCACCAGATCCAGGGAGAACAACAGAACCTGTACCAGAGGAGACCAACAGAACCTGAACCGGGGAGAAAAACACAACCTGAACCAGGGGAGAACAACAGAACATGAACCAGGGGAGAACAACAGAACATGAAGCAGGGGAGACCAACAGAACCTGAACCAGGGGAGACAAACAGAACCTGAACCAGGGGAGAACAACAGAACCTGATCCAGGAGAGACGAACAGAACCTGAACCTGGGGAGACCAACAACACCTGAACCTGGGGAGACCAACAACACCTGAACCAGGGAGACCAACAGAAGCTGAATCAGGGGAGAACAACAGAACCTGAACCAGTGGAGAACAACAGAACCTGAACCAGGGGAGACCAACAGAACATGAACCAGGGAGACCAACTGAACCTGAACCAGGGGAGACCAACAGCACCTGATCCAGGGAGAACAACAGAACCTGTACCAGAGGAGACCAACAGAACCTGAACCAGGGGAGAACAACAGAGCATGAACCAGGGGTGAACAACAGAACCTGAACCAGGGGAGACCAACAGAACATGAACCAGGGAGACGAACTGAACCTGAACCAGGGGAGACCAACAGCACCTGATCCAGTGAGAACAACAGAACCTGTACCAGAGGAGACCAACAGAACCTGAACCAGGGGAGAGCAACAGAACCTGAACCAGGGAGACCAACAGAACCTGAACCAGGGGAGACCAACGGCACCTGAACCAGGGGAGAAAAACAGAACATGAACCAGGGAGACCAACAGAAGCTGAATCAGGGGAAAACAAAAGAACCTGAACCAGTGGAGAACAACAGAACATGAACCAGGGAGACCAACAGAACCTGAACCAGGGGAGACCAACACCACCAGATCCAGGGAGAACAACAGAACCTGTACCAGAGGAGACCAACAGAACCTGAACCGGGGAGAAAAACACAACCTGAACCAGGGGAGAACAACAGAACATGAACCAGGGGAGAACAACAGCACCTGAACCAGGGAGACCAACAGAACATGAACCAGGGGAGAACAACAGCATCTGAACCAGTGGAGAACAACAGAACCTGAACCAGGGGAGAACAACACAGCATGAACCAGGGGTGAACAACAGAACCTGAACCAGGGAAGAACAACAGAACATGAAACAGAGAGAACAACAACACCTGAACCAGGGAGACCAACAGAACATGAACCAGGGGAGAACAAAATAACATGAACTATTGGAGACCAACAGAACCTGAACAAGGGGAGAACAATAGAACCTGAACCAGAGGAGAACAACAGAACCTGGACCAGGGGAGAACAACAGCACCTGAACCAGGGGAGAACAACAGAACCTGAACCAGGGGAGAACAACAGAGCATGAACCAGGGGTGAACAACAGAACCTGAACCAGGGAAGAACAACAGAACATGAAACAGGGAGAACAACAACACCTGAACCAGGGAGACCAACAGCACCAGATCCAGGGGAGACGAACAGAACCTGAACCTGGGGAGACCAACAACACCTGAACCAGGGAGACCAACAGAAGCTGTATCAGGGGAGAACAACAGAACCTGAACCAGTGGAGAACAACAGAACCTGAACCAGGGGAGACCAAGACAACATGAACCAGGGGAGACCAACAGAACCTGAACCACAGGAGAACAACAGAACATGAATCAGGGGAGAGCAACAGTACCTGAACTAGGGAGACTAACAGAACCTGAACCAGGGGAGACCAAAGGCACCTGAACCAGGGAGACCAACAGAACCTGAACCAGGGAGACCAACAGAACCTGAACCAGGGGAGAACAACGGCACCTGAACTGGGGAGACCAACAGCACCACAACCGGGGAGACCAACAGCACATGAACCAGGGAGAGCAAAAGAACCTGAACCAGGGGAGACCAACAGAACCTGAACCAGGGAGACCAACAGAACCTGAACCAGGGAGTCCAACAACACCTGAACCAGGGAGACCAACAGCACCAGATCCAGTGGAGACGGACAGAACCTGAAACTGGGGAGAACAATAGAACCTGAACCAGGGGAGACCAACAGAACCTGAACCAGGGAGACCAACAGAACCTGAACCAGGGGAGACCAACAGAACCTGTACCAGGGAGACCAACAACACCTGAACCAGGGAGACCAACAGCACCAGATCCAGTGGAGACGGACAGAACCTGAAAGTGGGGAGACCAACAACACCTGAACCAGGGAGAAGAACAGAACCTGAACCAGGGGAGAACAACAGAACATGAACCAGGGGAGACCAACAGAACCTGAACCACGGGAGAACAACAGAACATGAACCAGGGGAGAGCAACAGAACCTGAACCAGGGGAGAACAACAGAACATGAACCAGGGGAGACCAACAGAACCTGAACCAGAGAGACCAACAACACCTACACCAGGGGAGACCAACAGAACCTGAACCGGTGAGAACAACAGAACCTGAACAAGGGGAGAACAACAGGACCTGAACCAGGGGAGAAAAACAGAATATGAACCAGGGGAGAAAAACAGAATATGAACCAGGGAAGAACAACAGAACCTGAACTAGGGAGACCAACAGAACCTGAACCAGGGAGACCAACAGATCCTGAACCAGGGAGACCAACAGAACATGAACCAGGGGAGAACAACAGAACCTGAACCAGGGAGACCAACAGAACATGAACCAGGGAGACCAACAGAACGTGAACTAGGGAGACAAATAGAACCTGAACTAGAGGTGACCAACAGCAGATGTAGACGGGAGACTAACAGACCCTGAACCGGCGAGACGAACAGAACCTGAACAGCGGAGACTAACACAAACTGAACTAGGGAGACCAAAAGCACCTGATCCAGAGGAGACCAACAGCACCAGAACCGGGGAGAGCAACAGAAACAGAACTGAGGAGACCAAGTAAACCTGAACCGGGGAGAACAAAAGCACCTGAACCAGGGAGAACAACAGAACCTGTACCAGAGGAGACCAACAGAACCTGAACCAGGGGAGAGCAACAGAACCTGAACCAGGGAAGAACAACAGAACATGAAACAGCGAGAACAACAACACCTGAACCAGGATGACCAACAGCACCAGATCCAGGGGAGACGAACAGAACCTGAACCTGGGGAGACCAACAACACCTGAACCAGGGAGACCAACAGAAGCTGAATCAGGGGAGAACAACAGAACCTGAACCAGTGGAGAACAACAGAACCTGAACCAGGGGAGACCAAGACAACATGAACCAGGGGAGACCAACAGAACCTGAACCACGGGAGAACAACAGAACATGAATCAGGGGAGAGCAACAGTACCTGAACTAGGGAGACTAACAGAACCTGAACCAGGGGAGACCAAAGGCACCTGAACCAGGGAGACCAACAGAACCTGAACCAGGGAGACCAACAGAACCTGAACCAGGGGAGAACAACGGCACCTGAACTGGGGAGACCAACAGCACCACAACCGGGGAGACCAACAGCACATGAACCAGGGAGAGCAACAGAACCTGAACCAGGGGAGACCAACAGAACCTGAACCAGGGAGACCAACAGAACCTGAACCAGGGAGTCCAACAACACCTGAACCAGGGAGACCAACAGCACCAGATCCAGTGGAGATGGACAGAACCTGAAACTGGGGAGAACAATAGAACCTGAACCAGGGGAGAACAACAGGACCTGAACCAGGGGAGAAAAACAGAATATGAACCAGGGAAGAACAACAGAACCTGAACTAGGGAGATCAACAGAACCTGAACCAGGGAGACCAACAGATCCTGAACCAGGGAGACCAACAGAACATGAACCAAGGAGACCAACAGAACCTGAACCGTGGAGACCAACAGAAGCTGAATCAGGGGAGGACAACAGAACATGAACCATGGGTGAACAACAGATCCTGAACCAGGGGAGAACAACAGAACCTGAACCGGGGAGAACAACAGAACCTGAACCAGGGGAGAGCAACAGAACCTGAACCAGGGAGACCAACAGAACCTGAACCAGGGGAGACCAACGGCACCTGAACCAGGGAGACCAACAGAACATGAACCAGGGAGACCAACAGAAGCTGAATCAGGAGAAAACAAAAGAACCTGAACCAGTGGAGAACAACAGAACCTGAACCAGGGGAGACCAACAGAACCTGAACCAGGGGAGACCAACAGAACATGAACCAGGGAGACCAACAGAACCTGAACCAGGGAGACCAACAGAAGCTGAATCAGGGGAGAACAACAGAACATGAACCAGGGGAGAACAACAGCACCTGAACCAGGGAGACCAACAGAACATGAACCAGGGGAGAACAACAGCATCTGAACCAATGGAGAACAACAGAACCTGAACCAGGGGAGAACAACAGAGCATGAACCAGGGGTAAACAACAGAACCTGAACCAGGGAAGAACAACAGAACATGAACCAGGGGAGAACAAAATAACATGAACTATTGGAGACCAACAGAACCTGAACAAGGGGAGAACAATAGAACCTGAACCAGGGGAGACCAACAGAACCTGGACCAGGGGAGAACAACAGCACCTGAACCAGTGGAGAACAACAGAACCTGAACCAGGGGAGAACAACAGAGCATGAACCAGGGAAGAACAACAGAACATGAAAGAGGGAGAACAACAACACATGAACCAGGGAGACCAACAGCACCAGATTCAGGGGAGACGAACAGAACCTGAACCTGGGGAGACGAACAACACCTGAACCAGGGAGACCAACAGAAGCTGAATCAGGGGAGTACAACAGAACCTGAACCAGGGGAGACCAAGACAACATGAACCAGGGGAGACCAACAGAACATGAACCAGGGGAGAGCAACAGAACCTGAACTAGGGAGACTAACAAAACCTGAACCAGGGGAGACCAACGGCACCTGAACCAGGGGAGAACAACAGAACATGAACCAGGGGAGAACAACAGCACATGAACCAGGGAGACCAACAGAACATGAACCAGGGGAGAACAACAGCATCTGAACCAGTGGAGAACAACAGAACCTGAACCAGGGGAGAACAACAGAGCATGAACCAGGGGTGAACAACAGAACCTGAACCAGGGAAGAACAACAGAACATGAAACAGAGAGAACAACAACACCTGAACCAGGGAGACCAACAGAACATGAACCAGGGGAGAACAAAATAACATGAACTATTGGAGACCAACAGAACCTGAACAAGGGGAGAACAATAGAACCTGAACCAGGGGAGACCAACAGAACCTGGACCAGGGGAGAACAACAGCACCTGAACCAGGGAGACCAACAGAACATGAAACAGGGAGAACAACAGCACCTGAACCAGGGAGACAAACAGAACATGAACCAGGGGAGAACAACAGCACCTGAACCAGTGGAGAACAACAGAACCTGAACCTGGGGAGACCAACAACACCTGAACCAGGGAGACCAACAGAAGCTGAATCAGGGGAGTACAACAGAACCTGAACCAGGGGAGACCAAGACAACATGAACCAGGGGAGACCAACAGAACCTGAACCACGGGAAAACAACAGAACCTGAACCAGGGGAGACCAAAGGCACCTGAACCAGGGAGACCAACAGAACCTGAACCAGGGAGCCCAACAGAACCTGAACCAGGGGAAAACAACAGCACCTGAACCAGTGGAGAACAACAGCACCTGAACCAGTGGAGAACAACAGAACATGAACCAGGGGTGAACAACAGAACCTGAACCAGGGGAGAACAACAGAACATGAACCAGGGGAGACCAACAGAACCTGAACCAGGGAGACCAACAGAACCTGAACCAGGGGAGACCAACAGAACATGAACCAGGGAGACCAACAACACCTGAACCAGGGAGACTAACAGAACCTGAACCAGGGGAGACCAACAGAACCTGAACCAGGGAGACCAACAACACCTGAACCAGGGAGACCAACAGCACCAGATCCAGTGGAGACGGACAGAACCTGAAACTGGGGAGACCAACAACACCTGAACCAGGGGAGACCAACGGCACCTGAACCAAGGGAGAACAACAGAACATGAACCAGGGGAGACCAACAGAACCTGAACCAGGGAGACCAACAACACCTACACCAGGGGAGACCAACAGAACCTGAACCGGTGAGAACAACAGAACCTGAACAAGGGGAGAACAACAGAACCTGAACCAGGGGTGAACACAGAACATGAACCAGGGGAGACAAACAACACCTGAACCAGGGGAGAACAACAGAACCTGAACCAGGGAGACCAACAGAACCTGAACCAGGGGAGAACAACAGAACCTGAACCAGGGGAGACCAAGACAACATGAACCAGGGGAGACCAACAGAACCTGAACCACGGGAGAACAACAGAACATGAATCAGGGGAGAGCAACAGTACCTGAACTAGGGAGACTAACAGAACCTGAACCAGGGGAGACCAAAGGCACCTGAACCAGGGAGACCAACAGAACCTGAACCAGGGAGACCAACAGAACCTGAACCAGGGGAGAACAACGGCACCTGAACTGGGGAGACCAACAGCACCACAACCGGGGAGACCAACAGCACATGAACCAGGGAGAGCAACAGAACCTGAACCAGGGGAGACCAACAGAACCTGAACCAGGGAGACCAACAGAACCTGAACCAGGGAGTCCAACAACACCTGAACCAGGGAGACCAACAGCACCAGATCCAGTGGAGATGGACAGAACCTGAAACTGGGGAGAACAATAGAACCTGAACCAGGGGAGAACAACAGGACCTGAACCAGGGGAGAAAAACAGAATATGAACCAGGGAAGAACAACAGAACCTGAACTAGGGAGATCAACAGAACCTGAACCAGGGAGACCAACAGATCCTGAACCAGGGAGACCAACAGAACATGAACCAAGGAGACCAACAGAACCTGAACCGTGGAGACCAACAGAAGCTGAATCAGGGGAGGACAACAGAACATGAACCATGGGTGAACAACAGATCCTGAACCAGGGGAGAACAACAGAACCTGAACCGGGGAGAACAACAGAACCTGAACCAGGGGAGAGCAACAGAACCTGAACCAGGGAGACCAACAGAACCTGAACCAGGGGAGACCAACGGCACCTGAACCAGGGAGACCAACAGAACATGAACCAGGGAGACCAACAGAAGCTGAATCAGGAGAAAACAAAAGAACCTGAACCAGTGGAGAACAACAGAACCTGAACCAGGGGAGACCAACAGAACCTGAACCAGGGGAGACCAACAGAACATGAACCAGGGAGACCAACAGAACCTGAACCAGGGAGACCAACAGAAGCTGAATCAGGGGAGAACAACAGAACATGAACCAGGGGAGAACAACAGCACCTGAACCAGGGAGACCAACAGAACATGAACCAGGGGAGAACAACAGCATCTGAACCAATGGAGAACAACAGAACCTGAACCAGGGGAGAACAACAGAGCATGAACCAGGGGTAAACAACAGAACCTGAACCAGGGAAGAACAACAGAACATGAACCAGGGGAGAACAAAATAACATGAACTATTGGAGACCAACAGAACCTGAACAAGGGGAGAACAATAGAACCTGAACCAGGGGAGACCAACAGAACCTGGACCAGGGGAGAACAACAGCACCTGAACCAGTGGAGAACAACAGAACCTGAACCAGGGGAGAACAACAGAGCATGAACCAGGGAAGAACAACAGAACATGAAAGAGGGAGAACAACAACACATGAACCAGGGAGACCAACAGCACCAGATCCAGGGGAGACGAACAGAACCTGAACCTGGGGAGACGAACAACACCTGAACCAGGGAGACCAACAGAAGCTGAATCAGGGGAGTACAACAGAACCTGAACCAGGGGAGACCAAGACAACATGAACCAGGGGAGACCAACAGAACATGAACCAGGGGAGAGCAACAGAACCTGAACTAGGGAGACTAACAAAACCTGAACCAGGGGAGACCAACGGCACCTGAACCAGGGGAGAACAACAGAACATGAACCAGGGGAGAACAACAGCACATGAACCAGGGAGACCAACAGAACATGAACCAGGGGAGAACAACAGCATCTGAACCAGTGGAGAACAACAGAACCTGAACCAGGGGAGAACAACAGAGCATGAACCAGGGGTGAACAACAGAACCTGAACCAGGGAAGAACAACAGAACATGAAACAGAGAGAACAACAACACCTGAACCAGGGAGACCAACAGAACATGAACCAGGGGAGAACAAAATAACATGAACTATTGGAGACCAACAGAACCTGAACAAGGGGAGAACAATAGAACCTGAACCAGGGGAGACCAACAGAACCTGGACCAGGGGAGAACAACAGCACCTGAACCAGGGAGACCAACAGAACATGAAACAGGGAGAACAACAGCACCTGAACCAGGGAGACAAACAGAACATGAACCAGGGGAGAACAACAGCACCTGAACCAGTGGAGAACAACAGAACCTGAACCTGGGGAGACCAACAACACCTGAACCAGGGAGACCAACAGAAGCTGAATCAGGGGAGTACAACAGAACCTGAACCAGGGGAGACCAAGACAACATGAACCAGGGGAGACCAACAGAACCTGAACCACGGGAAAACAACAGAACCTGAACCAGGGGAGACCAAAGGCACCTGAACCAGGGAGACCAACAGAACCTGAACCAGGGAGCCCAACAGAACCTGAACCAGGGGAAAACAACAGCACCTGAACCAGTGGAGAACAACAGCACCTGAACCAGTGGAGAACAACAGAACATGAACCAGGGGTGAACAACAGAACCTGAACCAGGGGAGAACAACAGAACATGAACCAGGGGTAAACAACAGAACCTGAACCAGGGAAGAACAACAGAACATGAACCAGGGGAGAACAAAATAACATGAACTATTGGAGACCAACAGAACCTGAACAAGGGGAGAACAATAGAACCTGAACCAGGGGAGACCAACAGAACCTGGACCAGGGGAGAACAACAGCACCTGAACCAGTGGAGAACAACAGAACCTGAACCAGGGGAGAACAACAGAGCATGAACCAGGGAAGAACAACAGAACATGAAAGAGGGAGAACAACAACACATGAACCAGGGAGACCAACAGCACCAGATCCAGGGGAGACGAACAGAACCTGAACCTGGGGAGACGAACAACACCTGAACCAGGGAGACCAACAGAAGCTGAATCAGGGGAGTACAACAGAACCTGAACCAGGGGAGACCAAGACAACATGAACCAGGGGAGACCAACAGAACATGAACCAGGGGAGAGCAACAGAACCTGAACTAGGGAGACTAACAAAACCTGAACCAGGGGAGACCAACGGCACCTGAACCAGGGGAGAACAACAGAACATGAACCAGGGAAGAACAACAGAACATGAAACAGAGAGAACAACAACACCTGAACCAGGGAGACCAACAGAACATGAACCAGGGGAGAACAAAATAACATGAACTATTGGAGACCAACAGAACCTGAACAAGGGGAGAACAATAGAACCTGAACCAGGGGAGACCAACAGAACCTGGACCAGGGGAGAACAACAGCACCTGAACCAGGGAGACCAACAGAACATGAAACAGGGAGAACAACAGCACCTGAACCAGGGAGACAAACAGAACATGAACCAGGGGAGAACAACAGCACCTGAACCAGTGGAGAACAACAGAACCTGAACCTGGGGAGACCAACAACACCTGAACCAGGGAGACCAACAGAAGCTGAATCAGGGGAGTACAACAGAACCTGAACCAGGGGAGACCAAGACAACATGAACCAGGGGAGACCAACAGAACCTGAACCACGGGAAAACAACAGAACCTGAACCAGGGGAGACCAAAGGCACCTGAACCAGGGAGACCAACAGAACCTGAACCAGGGAGCCCAACAGAACCTGAACCAGGGGAAAACAACAGCACCTGAACCAGTGGAGAACAACAGAACATGAACCAGGGGAGACCAACAGAACCTGAACCAGGGAGACCAACAGAACCTGAACCAGGGGAGACCAACAGAACATGAACCAGGGAGACCAACAACACCTGAACCAGGGAGACTAACAGAACCTGAACCAGGGGAGACCAACAGAACCTGAACCAGGGAGACCAACAACACCTGAACCAGGGAGACCAACAGCACCAGATCCAGTGGAGACGGACAGAACCTGAAACTGGGGAGACCAACAACACCTGAACCAGGGGAGACCAACGGCACCTGAACCAAGGGAGAACAACAGAACATGAACCAGGGGAGACCAACAGAACCTGAACCAGGGAGACCAACAACACCTACACCAGGGGAGACCAACAGAACCTGAACCGGTGAGAACAACAGAACCTGAACAAGGGGAGAACAACAGAACCTGAACCAGGGGTGAACACAGAACATGAACCAGGGGAGACAAACAACACCTGAACCAGGGGAGAACAACAGAACCTGAACCAGGGAGACCAACAGAACCTGAACCAGGGGAGAACAACAGAACATGAACCAGGGGAGAACAACAGAACCTGAACCAGGGGAGAACAACAGAACCTGAACCAGGGGAGTCCAACAACACCTGAACCAGGGGAGACCAACAGAACCTGAACCGGGGAGAACAACAGAACCTGAACCAGGGAGTCCAACAACACCTGAACCAGGGGAGACCAACAGAACCTGAACCAGGGAGTCCAACAACACCTGAACCAGGGGTGAACAACAGAACCTGAACCACGTGAGACCAACGGCACCTGAACCAGGGAGACCAACAGAACATGAACCAGGGAGACCAACAGAAGCTGAATCAGGGGAAAACAAAAGAACCTGAACCAGTGGAGAACAACAGAACCTGAACCAGGGAGACCAACAACACCTACACCAGGGGAGACCAACAGAACCTGAACCCGTGAGAACAACAGAACCTGAACCAGGGGAGAACAACAGAGCATGAACCAGGGGTGAACAACAGAACCTGAACCAGGGAAGAACAACAGAACATGAAACAGGGAGAACAACAACACATGAACCAGGGAGAACAACAGCACCAGATCCAGGGGAGACGAACGGAACCTGAACCTGGGGAGACCAACAACACCTGAACCAGGGAGACCAACAGAAGCTGAATCAGGGGAGTACAACAGAACCTGAACCAGGGGAGACCAAGACAACATGAACCAGGGGAGACCAACAGAACCTGAACCACGGGAGAACAACAGAACCTGAACCAGGGGAGAGCAAAGGCACCTGAACCAGGGAGACCAACAGAACCTGAACCAGGGAGCCCAACAGAACCTGAACCAGGGGAAAACAACAGCACCTGAACCAGGGAGAACAACAGAACCTGAACCAGGGGAGAACAACAGAACATGAAACAGGGGAGACCAACAGAACCTGAACCAGGGGAGAACAACAGAACATGAACCAGGGGAGAGCAACAGAACCTGAACTAGGGAGACTAACAAAACCTGAACCAGGGGAGACCAACGGCACCTGAACCAGGGGAGAACAACAGAACATGAACCAGGGGAGAACAACAGCACCTGAAACAGGGAGACCAACAGAACATGAACCAGGGGAGAACAACAGCATCTGAACCAGTGGAGAACAACAGAACCTGAACCAGGGGAGAACAACAGAGCATGAACCAGGGGTGAACAACAGAACCTGAACCAGGGAAGAACAACAGAACATGAAACAGAGAGAACAACAAAACCTGAACCAGGGAGACCAACAGAACATGAACCAGGGGAGAACAAAATAACATGAACTATTGGAGACCAACAGAACCTGAACAAGGGGAGAACAATAGAACCTGAACCAGGGGAGACCAACAGAACCTGAACCAGGGAGACCAACAGACCATGAACCAGGGAGACCAACAGAACCTGAACCAGAAGAGACCAGCAGAACCTGAACCGGGGAGAACAACAGCAAGGGGAGAACAAGGGGAGACCAACAGAACCTGAACCAGGGAGACCAACAGATCCTGAACCAGGGAGACCAACAGAACATGAACCGGGGAGACCAACAGAACCTGAACCGGGGAGACCAACAGAACATGAACCAGGGGAGAACAACAGAACCTGAACCAGGGGAAAACAATAGAACCTGAACCAGGGAGAACAACAGAACCTGAACCAGGGAGACCAACAGAACCTGAACCAGGGAGACCAACAGAACCTGAACCAGGGGAGACCAACAGAACATGAACCAGGGAGACCAACAGCTCCTGATCCAGGGGAGACGAACAGAACCTGAACCTGGGGAGACCAACAACACCTGAACCAGGGGAGACCAACAGAAGCTGAATCAGGGGAGAACAACAGAACCTGAACCAGGGAAAACAACAGCACCTGAACCAGGGAGAACAACAGAACCTGAACCAGGGTAGAACAACAGAACATGAAACAGGGGAGACCAACAGAACCTGAACCAGGGGAGAACAACAGAACATGAACCAGGGGAGAGCAACAGAAGCTGAACTAGGGAGACTAACAGAACCTGAACCAGGGGAGACCAACGGCACCTGAACCAGGGGAGACCAACAGAACCTGAACCAGGGGAGAACAACAGAACCTGAACCAGGGAGACCAACAGAACCTGAACCAGGGGAGAACAACGGCACCTGAACTGGGGAGACCAACAGCACCACAACCGGGGAGACCAACAGAACCTGAACCAAGGGAGACCAACAGAACCTGAACCAGGGGAGACCAACAGAACCTGAACCAGGGAGACCAACAGAACCTGAACCAGGGGAGACCAACAGAACCTGAACCAGGGAGACCAACAGAACCTGAACCAGGGAGACCAACAGAACCTGAACCAGGGAGTCCAACAACACCTGAACCAGGGGAGACCAACAGAACCTGAACCGGGGAGACCAACAACACCTGAACCAGGGGAGACCAAAAGAACCTGACCCGCTGAGAACAACAGAACCTGAACCAGGGGAGAACAACAGAACCTGAACCAGGGGAGAACAAAAGAACCTGAACCAGGTGTGAACAACAGAACATGAACCAGGGGAGACCGACAGAACCTGAACGAGGGAGTCCAACAGAACCTGAACCAGGGAGAACAACAGAACCTGAACCAGGGGTGAACAACAGAACATGAACCAGGGGAGAACAACAGAACCTGAACCAGGGGAGACAAACAACACCTGAACCAGGGGAGACAAACTGAACCTGAACCAGGGAGACCAACAGAACCTGAACCAGGGAGACAAACAACACCTGAACCAGGGGAGACCAACAGAACCTGAACGAGGGAGTCCAACAGAACCTGAACCGGGGAGAACAAAAGAACCTGAACCAGGGGAGAACAACAGAACCTGAACCAGGGGAGAACCACAGAACCTGAACCAGGGAGACTAACAGATCCTGAACAAGGGAGACCAACAGAACCTGAACCAGGGGAGAACAACAGAACCTGAAGCAGGGGTGAACAACAGAACATGAACCAGGGGAGAACAACAGAACCTGAACCAGGGGAGACAAACAACACCTAAACCAGGGGAGACTAAAACAACCTGAACCAGAGAGACCAACAGACCATGAACCAGGGAGAACAACAGCACCTGATCCAGGGGAGACGAACAGAACCTGAACCTGGGGAGACCAACAACACCTGAACCAGGGAGACCAACAGAAGCTGAATCAGGGGAGAACAACAGAACCTGAACCAGTGGAGAACAACAGAACCTGAACCAGGGGAGACCAACAGAACATGAAACAGGGGAGACCAACAGAACCTGAACCAGGGGAGACCAACGGCACCTGATCCAGGGAGATCAACAGAACCTGTACCAGAGAAGACCAACAGAACCTGAACCGGGGAGAACAACAGAACCTGAACCAGGTGAGAACAACAGAACATGAACCAGGGGAGAACAACAGAACCTGAACCAGGGGAGAACAAAAGAACCTGAACCAGGTGTGAACAACAGAACATGAACCAGGGGAGACCAACAGAACCTGAACGAGGGAGTCCAACAGAACCTGAACCAGGGAGAACAACAGAACCTGAACCAGGGGTGAACAACAGAACATGAACCAGGGGAGAACAACAGAACCTGAACCAGGGGAGACAAACAACACCTGAACCAGGGGAGACAAACTGAACCAGAACCAGGGAGACCAACAGAACCTGAACCAGGGAGACAAACAACACCTGAACCAGGGGAGACCAACAGAACCTGAACGAGGGAGTCCAACAGAACCTGAACCGGGGAGAACAACAGAACCTGAACCAGGGGAGAACAACAGAACCTGAACCAGGGGAGAACCACAGAACCTGAACCAGGGAGACTAACAGAACCTGAACAAGGGAGACCAACAGAACCTGAACCAGGGGAGAACAACAGAACCTGAAGCAGGGGTGAACAACAGAACATGAACCAGGGGAGAACAACAGAACCTGAACCAGGGGAGACAAACAACACCTAAACCAGGGGAGACTAAAACAACCTGAACCAGAGAGACCAACAGACCATGAACCAGGGAGAACAACAGCACCTGATCCAGGGGAGACGAACAGAACCTGAACCTGGGGAGACCAACAACACCTGAACCAGGGAGACCAACAGAAGCTGAATCAGGGGAGAACAACAGAACCTGAACCAGTGGAGAACAACAGAACCTGAACCAGGGGAGACCAACAGAACATGAAACAGGGGAGACCAACAGAACCTGAACCAGGGGAGACCAACGGCACCTGATCCAGGGAGATCAACAGAACCTGTACCAGAGAAGACCAACAGAACCTGAACCGGGGAGAACAACAGAACCTGAACCAGGTGAGAACAACAGAACATGAACCAGGGGAGAACAACAGCACCTGAACCAGGGAGACCAACAGAACATGAACCAGGGGAGAACAACAGCACCTGAACCAGTGGAGAACAACAGAACCTGAACCAGTGGAGAACAACAGAACCTGAACCAGGGAAGGACAACAGAACCTGAACCAGGGGAGAACAACAGAGCATGAACCAGGGGTGAACAACAGAACCTGAACCAGGGAAGAACAACAGAACATGAAACAGAGAGAACAACAACACCTGAACCAGGGAGACCAACAGAACTTGAACCAGGGGAGAACAAAATATCATGAACTATTGGAGACCAACAGAACCTAAACAAGGGGAGAACAATAGAACCTGAACGAGGGGAGACCAACAGAACCTGAATCAGGGGAGAACAACAGAACCTGAACCAGTGGAGAACAACAGAACCTGAACCAGTTGAGAACAAAAGAGCATGAACCAGGGGTGAACAACAGAACCTGAACCAGGGAAGAACAACAGAACATGAAACAGGGAGACCAAAAACACCTGAACCAGGGAGACAAACAGCACCAGATCCAGGGGAGACGAACAGAACCTGAACCTGGGGAGACTAACAACACCTGAACCAGGGAGACCAACAGAAGCTGAATCAGGGGAGTACAACAGAACCTGAACCAGTGGAGAACAACAGAACCTGAACCAGGGGAGACGAACAGAACCTGAACCTGGGGAGACCAACAACACCTGAACCAGTGGAGAACAACAGAACCTGAACCAGTGGAGAACAACAGAACCTGAACCAGGGGAGACCAACAGAACCTGAACCAGGGAGACCAACAGAACCTGAACCAGGGGAGACGAACAGAACCTGAACCAGGGGAGAACAAAAGAACCTGATCCAGGGGAGACGAACAGAACATGAACCTGGGGAGACCAACAACACCTGAACCAAGGAGACCAACAGAAGCTGAATCAGGGGAGAACAACAGAACCTAAACCAGTGGAGAACAACAGAACCTGAACCAGTGGAGAACAACAGAACCTGAACCAGGGGAGCCCAAGACAACATGAACCAGGGGAGACCAACAGAACCTGAACCACGGGAGAACAACAGAACCTGAACCAGGGAGACCAACAGATCCTGAACCAGGGAGACCAACAGAACATGAACCAGGGGAGAACAACAGAACCTGAACCAGGGAGACCAACAGAACATGAACCAGGGAGACCAACAGAACGTGAACTAGGGAGACAAATAGAACCTGAACTAGAGGTGACCAACAGCAGATGTAGACGGGAGACGAACAGACCCTGAACCGGCGAGACGAACAGAACCTGAACAGCGGAGACTAACACAAACTGAACTAGGGAGACCAAAAGCACCTGATCCAGAGGAGACCAACAGCACCAGAACTGGGGAGAGCAACAGAAACAGAACTGGGGAGACCAAGTAAACCTGAACCGGGGAGAACAAAAGCACCTGAACCAGGGAGAACAACAAAACCTGAACCGCCGAAACCAACAGAACCTGAACCGGGGAGACCAACAACACCTGAACCAGGGAGAACAACAGAACCTGAACCAAGGAGAACAACAGCACCTGAACCAGGGGAGAAAAACAGAATAGGAACCAGGGAAGAACAACAGAACCTGAACTAGGGAGACCAACAGAACCTGATCCAGGGAGACCAACAGATCCTGAACCAGGGAGACCAACAGAATATGAACCAAGGAGACCAACAGAACCTGAACCGTGGAGACCAACAGAAGCTGAATCAGGGGAGTACAACAGAACATGAACCATGGGTGAACAACAGATCCTGAACCAGGGTAGAACAACAGAACCTGAACCAGCCGAGAACAACAGAACCTGAACCAGTGGAGAACAACAGAACCTGAACCAGGGGAGAGCAACAGAACCTGAACCAGGGAGACCAACAGAACCTGAACCAGGGGAGACCAACGGCACCTGAACCAGGGGAGAAAAACAGAACATGAAGCAGGGAGACCAACAGAAGCTGAATCAGGGGAAAACAAAAGAACCTGAACCAGTGGAGAACAACAGAACCTGAACCAGGGGAGACCAACAGAACATGAACCAGGGAGACCAACAGAACCTGAACCAGGGGAGACCAACACCACCAGATCCAGGGAGAACAACAGAACCTGTACCAGAGGAGACCAACAGAACCTGAACCGGGGAGAAAAACACAACCTGAACCAGGGGAGAACAACAGAACATGAACCAGGGGAGAACAACAGCACCTGAACCAGGGAGACCAACAGAACATGAACCAGGGGAGAACAACAGCATCTGAACCAGTGGAGAACAACAGAACCTGAACCAGGGGAGAACAACAGAGCATGAACCAGGGGTGAACAACAGAACCTGAACCAGGGAAGAACAACAGAACATGAAACAGAGAGAACAACAACACCTGAACCAGGGAGACCAACAGAACTTGAACCAGGGGAGAACAAAATATCATGAACTATTGGAGACCAACAGAACCTAAACAAGGGGAGAACAATAGAACCTGAACGAGGGGAGACCAACAGAACCTGAACCAGGGGAGAACAACAGAACCTGAACCAGTGGAGAACAACAGAACCTGAACCAGTTGAGAACAAAAGAGCATGAACCAGGGGTGAACAACAGAACCTGAACCAGGGAAGAACAACAGAACATGAAACAGGGAGACCAAAAACACCTGAACCAGGGAGACAAACAGCACCAGATCCAGGGGAGACGAACAGAACCTGAACCTGGGGAGACCAACAACACCTGAACCAGGGAGACCAACAGAAGCTGAATCAGGGGAGTACAACAGAACCTGAACCAGTGGAGAACAACAGAACCTGAACCAGGGGAGACGAACAGAACCTGAACCTGGGGAGACCAACAACACCAGAACCAGTGGAGAACAACAGAACCTGAACCAGTGGAGAACAACAGAACCTGAACCAGGGGAGACCAACAGAACCTGAACCAGGGAGACCAACAGAACCTGAACCAGGGGAGACGAACAGAACCTGAACCAGGGGAGAACAAAAGAACCTGATCCAGGGGAGACGAACAGAACATGAACCTGGGGAGACCAACAACACCTGAACCAAGGAGACCAACAGAAGCTGAATCAGGGGAGAACAACAGAACCTAAACCAGTGGAGAACAACAGAACCTGAACCAGTGGAGAACAACAGAACCTGAACCAGGGGAGCCCAAGACAACATGAACCAGGGGAGACCAACAGAACCTGAACCAGGGAGACCAACAGATCCTGAACCAGGGAGACCAACAGAACATGAACCAGGGGAGAACAACAGAACCTGAACCAGGGAGACCAACAGAACCTGAACCAGGGAGACCAACAGAACCTGAACCAGGGGAGACCAACAGAACATGAACCAGGGAGACCAACAGATCCTGATCCAGGGGAGACGAACAGAACCTGAACCTGGGGAGACCAACAACACCTGAACCAGGGGAGACCAACAGAAGCTGAATCAGGGGAGAACAACAGAACCTGAACCAGGGAAAACAACAGCACCTGAACCAGGGAGAACAACAGAACCTGAACCAGGGTAGAACAACAGAACATGAAACAGGGGAGACCAACAGAACCTGAACCAGGGGAGAACAACAGAACATGAACCAGGGGAGAGCAACAGAAGCTGAACTAGGGAGACTAACAGAACCTGAACCAGGGGAGACCAACGGCACCTGAACCAGGGGAGACCAACAGAACCTGAACCAGGGGAGAACAACAGAACCTGAACCAGGGAGACCAACAGAACCTGAACCAGGGGAGAACAACGGCACCTGAACTGGGGAGACCAACAGCACCACAACCGGGGAGACCAACAGAACCTGAACCAGGGGAGACCAACAGAACCTGAACCAGGGAGACCAACAGAACCTGAACCAGGGGAGACCAACAGAACCTGAACCAGGGAGACCAACAGAACCTGAACCAGGGAGACCAACAGAACCTGAACCAGGGAGTCCAACAACACCTGAACCAGGGGAGACCAACAGAACCTGAACCGGGGAGACCAACAACACCTGAACCAGGGGAGACCAAAAGAACCTGAACCGCTGAGAACAACACAACCTGAACCAGGGGAGAACAACAGAACCTGAACCAGGGGAGAACAAAAGAACCTGAACCAGGTGTGAACAACAGAACATGAACCAGGGGAGACCAACAGAACCTGAACGAGGGAGTCCAACAGAACCTGAACCAGGGAGAACAACAGAACCTGAACCAGGGGTGAACAACAGAACATGAACCAGGGGAGAACAACAGAACCTGAACCAGGGGAGACAAACAACACCTGAACCAGGGGAGACAAACTGAACCAGAACCAGGGAGACCAACAGAACCTGAACCAGGGAGACAAACAACACCTGAACCAGGGGAGACCAACAGAACCTGAACGAGGGAGTCCAACAGAACCTGAACCGGGGAGAACAACAGAACCTGAACCAGGGGAGAACAACAGAACCTGAACCAGGGGAGAACCAAAGAACCTGAACCAGGGAGACTAACAGAACCTGAACAAGGGAGACCAACAGAACCTGAACCAGGGGAGAACAACAGAACCTGAAGCAGGGGTGAACAACAGAACATGAACCAGGGGAGAACAACAGAACCTGAACCAGGGGAGACAAACAACACCTAAACCAGGGGAGACTAAAACAACCTGAACCAGAGAGACCAACAGACCATGAACCAGGGAGAACAACAGCACCTGATCCAGGGGAGACGAACAGAACCTGAACCTGGGGAGACCAACAACACCTGAACCAGGGAGACCAACAGAAGCTGAATCAGGGGAGAACAACAGTACCTGAACCAGTGGAGAACAACAGAACCTGAACCAGGGGAGACCAACAGAACATGAAACAGGGGAGACCAACAGAACCTGAACCAGGGGAGACCAACGGCACCTGATCCAGGGAGATCAACAGAACCTGTACCAGAGAAGACCAACAGAACATGAACCAGGGGAGAACAACAGAACCTGAACCAGGGAGACCAACAGAACATGAACCAGGGAGACCAACAGAACGTGAACTAGGGAGACAAATAGAACCTGAACTAGAGGTGACCAACAGCAGATGTAGACGGGAGACGAACAGACCCTGAACCGGCGAGACGAACAGAACCTGAACAGCGGAGACTAACACAAACTGAACTAGGGAGACCAAAAGCACCTGATCCAGAGGAGACCAACAGCACCAGAACTGGGGAGAGCAACAGAAACAGAACTGGGGAGACCAAGTAAACCTGAACCGGGGAGAACAAAAGCACCTGAACCAGGGAGAACAACAAAACCTGAACCGCCGAAACCAACAGAACCTGAACCGGGGAGACCAACAACACCTGAACCAGGGAGAACAACAGAACCTGAACCAAGGAGAACAACAGCACCTGAACCAGGGGAGAAAAACAGAATAGGAACCAGGGAAGAACAACAGAACCTGAACTAGGGAGACCAACAGAACCTGATCCAGGGAGACCAACAGATCCTGAACCAGGGAGACCAACAGAATATGAACCAAGGAGACCAACAGAACCTGAACCGTGGAGACCAACAGAAGCTGAATCAGGGGAGTACAACAGAACATGAACCATGGGTGAACAACAGATCCTGAACCAGGGTAGAACAACAGAACCTGAACCAGCCGAGAACAACAGAACCTGAACCAGTGGAGAACAACAGAACCTGAACCAGGGGAGAGCAACAGAACCTGAACCAGGGAGACCAACAGAACCTGAACCAGGGGAGACCAACGGCACCTGAACCAGGGGAGAAAAACAGAACATGAAGCAGGGAGACCAACAGAAGCTGAATCAGGGGAAAACAAAAGAACCTGAACCAGTGGAGAACAACAGAACCTGAACCAGGGGAGACCAACAGAACATGAACCAGGGAGACCAACAGAACCTGAACCAGGGGAGACCAACACCACCAGATCCAGGGAGAACAACAGAACCTGTACCAGAGGAGACCAACAGAACCTGAACCGGGGAGAAAAACACAACCTGAACCAGGGGAGAACAACAGAACATGAACCAGGGGAGAACAACAGCACCTGAACCAGGGAGACCAACAGAACATGAACCAGGGGAGAACAACAGCATCTGAACCAGTGGAGAACAACAGAACCTGAACCAGGGGAGAACAACAGAGCATGAACCAGGGGTGAACAACAGAACCTGAACCAGGGAAGAACAACAGAACATGAAACAGAGAGAACAACAACACCTGAACCAGGGAGACCAACAGAACTTGAACCAGGGGAGAACAAAATATCATGAACTATTGGAGACCAACAGAACCTAAACAAGGGGAGAACAATAGAACCTGAACGAGGGGAGACCAACAGAACCTGAACCAGGGGAGAACAACAGAACCTGAACCAGTGGAGAACAACAGAACCTGAACCAGTTGAGAACAAAAGAGCATGAACCAGGGGTGAACAACAGAACCTGAACCAGGGAAGAACAACAGAACATGAAACAGGGAGACCAAAAACACCTGAACCAGGGAGACAAACAGCACCAGATCCAGGGGAGACGAACAGAACCTGAACCTGGGGAGACCAACAACACCTGAACCAGGGAGACCAACAGAAGCTGAATCAGGGGAGTACAACAGAACCTGAACCAGTGGAGAACAACAGAACCTGAACCAGGGGAGACGAACAGAACCTGAACCTGGGGAGACCAACAACACCAGAACCAGTGGAGAACAACAGAACCTGAACCAGTGGAGAACAACAGAACCTGAACCAGGGGAGACCAACAGAACCTGAACCAGGGAGACCAACAGAACCTGAACCAGGGGAGACGAACAGAACCTGAACCAGGGGAGAACAAAAGAACCTGATCCAGGGGAGACGAACAGAACATGAACCTGGGGAGACCAACAACACCTGAACCAAGGAGACCAACAGAAGCTGAATCAGGGGAGAACAACAGAACCTAAACCAGTGGAGAACAACAGAACCTGAACCAGTGGAGAACAACAGAACCTGAACCAGGGGAGCCCAAGACAACATGAACCAGGGGAGACCAACAGAACCTGAACCACGGGAGAACAACAGAACCTGAACCAGGGAGACCAACAGATCCTGAACCAGGGAGACCAACAGAACATGAACCAGGGGAGAACAACAGAACCTGAACCAGGGAGACCAACAGAACCTGAACCAGGGAGACCAACAGAACCTGAACCAGGGGAGACCAACAGAACATGAACCAGGGAGACCAACAGATCCTGATCCAGGGGAGACGAACAGAACCTGAACCTGGGGAGACCAACAACACCTGAACCAGGGGAGACCAACAGAAGCTGAATCAGGGGAGAACAACAGAACCTGAACCAGGGAAAACAACAGCACCTGAACCAGGGAGAACAACAGAACCTGAACCAGGGTAGAACAACAGAACATGAAACAGGGGAGACCAACAGAACCTGAACCAGGGGAGAACAACAGAACATGAACCAGGGGAGAGCAACAGAAGCTGAACTAGGGAGACTAACAGAACCTGAACCAGGGGAGACCAACGGCACCTGAACCAGGGGAGACCAACAGAACCTGAACCAGGGGAGAACAACAGAACCTGAACCAGGGAGACCAACAGAACCTGAACCAGGGGAGAACAACGGCACCTGAACTGGGGAGACCAACAGCACCACAACCGGGGAGACCAACAGAACCTGAACCAGGGGAGACCAACAGAACCTGAACCAGGGAGACCAACAGAACCTGAACCAGGGGAGACCAACAGAACCTGAACCAGGGAGACCAACAGAACCTGAACCAGGGAGACCAACAGAACCTGAACCAGGGAGTCCAACAAAACCTGAACCAGGGGAGACCAACAGAACCTGAACCGGGGAGACCAACAACACCTGAACCAGGGGAGACCAAAAGAACCTGAACCGCTGAGAACAACACAACCTGAACCAGGGGAGAACAACAGAACCTGAACCAGGGGAGAACAAAAGAACCTGAACCAGGTGTGAACAACAGAACATGAACCAGGGGAGACCAACAGAACCTGAACGAGGGAGTCCAACAGAACCTGAACCAGGGAGAACAACAGAACCTGAACCAGGGGTGAACAACAGAACATGAACCAGGGGAGAACAACAGAACCTGAACCAGGGGAGACAAACAACACCTGAACCAGGGGAGACAAACTGAACCAGAACCAGGGAGACCAACAGAACCTGAACCAGGGAGACAAACAACACCTGAACCAGGGGAGACCAACAGAACCTGAACGAGGGAGTCCAACAGAACCTGAACCGGGGAGAACAACAGAACCTGAAACAGGGGAGAACAACAGAACCTGAACCAGGGGAGAACCAAAGAACCTGAACCAGGGAGACTAACAGAACCTGAACAAGGGAGACCAACAGAACCTGAACCAGGGGAGAACAACAGAACCTGAAGCAGGGGTGAACAACAGAACATGAACCAGGGGAGAACAACAGAACCTGAACCAGGGGAGACAAACAACACCTAAACCAGGGGAGACTAAAACAACCTGAACCAGAGAGACCAACAGACCATGAACCAGGGAGAACAACAGCACCTGATCCAGGGGAGACGAACAGAACCTGAACCTGGGGAGACCAACAACACCTGAACCAGGGAGACCAACAGAAGCTGAATCAGGGGAGAACAACAGTACCTGAACCAGTGGAGAACAACAGAACCTGAACCAGGGGAGACCAACAGAACATGAAACAGGGGAGACCAACAGAACCTGAACCAGGGGAGACCAACGGCACCTGATCCAGGGAGATCAACAGAACCTGTACCAGAGAAGACCAACAGAACCTGAACCGGGGAGAACAACAGAACCTGAACCAGGTGAGAACAACAGAACATGAACCAGGGGAGAACAACAGCACCTGAACCAGGGAGACCAACAGAACATGAACCAGGGGAGAACAACAGCACCTGAACCAGTGGAGAACAACAGAACCTGAACCAGTGGAGAACAACAGAACCTGAACCAGGGAAGGACAACAGAACCTGAACCAGGGGAGAACAACAGAGCATGAACCAGGGGTGAACAACAGAACCTGAACCAGGGAAGAACAACAGAACATGAAACAGAGAGAACAACAACACCTGAACCAGGGAGACCAACAGAACTTGAACCAGGGGAGAACAAAATATCATGAACTATTGGAGACCAACAGAACCTAAACAAGGGGAGAACAATAGAACCTGAACGAGGGGAGACCAACAGAACCTGAATCAGGGGAGAACAACAGAACCTGAACCAGTGGAGAACAACAGAACCTGAACCAGTTGAGAACAAAAGAGCATGAACCAGGGGTGAACAACAGAACCTGAACCAGGGAAGAACAACAGAACATGAAACAGGGAGACCAAAAACACCTGAACCAGGGAGACAAACAGCACCAGATCCAGGGGAGACGAACAGAACCTGAACCTGGGGAGACTAACAACACCTGAACCAGGGAGACCAACAGAAGCTGAATCAGGGGAGTACAACAGAACCTGAACCAGTGGAGAACAACAGAACCTGAACCAGGGGAGACGAACAGAACCTGAACCTGGGGAGACCAACAACACCTGAACCAGTGGAGAACAACAGAACCTGAACCAGTGGAGAACAACAGAACCTGAACCAGGGGAGACCAACAGAACCTGAACCAGGGAGACCAACAGAACCTGAACCAGGGGAGACGAACAGAACCTGAACCAGGGGAGAACAAAAGAACCTGATCCAGGGGAGACGAACAGAACATGAACCTGGGGAGACCAACAACACCTGAACCAAGGAGACCAACAGAAGCTGAATCAGGGGAGAACAACAGAACCTAAACCAGTGGAGAACAACAGAACCTGAACCAGTGGAGAACAACAGAACCTGAACCAGGGGAGCCCAAGACAACATGAACCAGGGGAGACCAACAGAACCTGAACCACGGGAGAACAACAGAACCTGAACCAGGGAGACCAACAGATCCTGAACCAGGGAGACCAACAGAACATGAACCAGGGGAGAACAACAGAACCTGAACCAGGGAGACCAACAGAACATGAACCAGGGAGACCAACAGAACGTGAACTAGGGAGACAAATAGAACCTGAACTAGAGGTGACCAACAGCAGATGTAGACGGGAGACGAACAGACCCTGAACCGGCGAGACGAACAGAACCTGAACAGCGGAGACTAACACAAACTGAACTAGGGAGACCAAAAGCACCTGATCCAGAGGAGACCAACAGCACCAGAACCGGGGAGAGCAACAGAAACAGAACTGGGGAGACCAAGTAAACCTGAACCGGGGAGAACAAAAGCACCTGAACCAGGGAGAACAACAAAACCTGAACCGCCGAAACCAACAGAACCTGAACCGGGGAGACCAACAACACCTGAACCAGGGAGAACAACAGAACCTGAACCAAGGAGAACAACAGCACCTGAACCAGGGGAGAAAAACAGAATAGGAACCAGGGAAGAACAACAGAACCTGAACTAGGGAGACCAACAGAACCTGATCCAGGGAGACCAACAGATCCTGAACCAGGGAGACCAACAGAATATGAACCAAGGAGACCAACAGAACCTGAACCGTGGAGACCAACAGAAGCTGAATCAGGGGAGTACAACAGAACATGAACCATGGGTGAACAACAGATCCTGAACCAGGGTAGAACAACAGAACCTGAACCAGCCGAGAACAACAGAACCTGAACCAGTGGAGAACAACAGAACCTGAACCAGGGGAGAGCAACAGAACCTGAACCAGGGAGACCAACAGAACCTGAACCAGGGGAGACCAACGGCACCTGAACCAGGGGAGAAAAACAGAACATGAAGCAGGGAGACCAACAGAAGCTGAATCAGGGGAAAACAAAAGAACCTGAACCAGTGGAGAACAACAGAACCTGAACCAGGGGAGACCAACAGAACATGAACCAGGGAGACCAACAGAACCTGAACCAGGGGAGACCAACACCACCAGATCCAGGGAGAACAACAGAACCTGTACCAGAGGAGACCAACAGAACCTGAACCGGGGAGAAAAACACAACCTGAACCAGGGGAGAACAACAGAACATGAACCAGGGGAGAACAACAGCACCTGAACCAGGGAGACCAACAGAACATGAACCAGGGGAGAACAACAGCATCTGAACCAGTGGAGAACAACAGAACCTGAACCAGGGGAGAACAACAGAGCATGAACCAGGGGTGAACAACAGAACCTGAACCAGGGAAGAACAACAGAACATGAAACAGAGAGAACAACAACACCTGAACCAGGGAGACCAACAGAACATGAACCAGGGGAGAACAAAATAACATGAACTATTGGAGACCAACAGAACCTGAACAAGGGGAGAACAATAGAACCTGAACGAGGGGAGACCAACAGAACCTGAACCAGGGGAGAACAACAGAACCTGAACCAGTGGAGAACAACAGAACCTGAACCAGTTGAGAACAAAAGAGCATGAACCAGGGGTGAACAACAGAACCTGAACCAGGGAAGAACAACAGAACATGAAACAGGGAGACCAAAAACACCTGAACCAGGGAGACAAACAGCACCAGATCCAGGGGAGACGAACAGAACCTGAACCTGGGGAGACCAACAACACCTGAACCAGGGAGACCAACAGAAGCTGAATCAGGGGAGTACAACAGAACCTGAACCAGTGGAGAACAACAGAACCTGAACCAGGGGAGACGAACAGAACCTGAACCTGGGGAGACCAACAACACCTGAACCAGTGGAGAACAACAGAACCTGAACCAGTGGAGAACAACAGAACCTGAACCAGGGGAGACCAACAGAACCTGAACCAGGGAGACCAACAGAACCTGAACCAGGGGAGACGAACAGAACCTGAACCAGGGGAGAACAAAAGAACCTGATCCAGGGGAGACGAACAGAACATGAACCTGGGGAGACCAACAACACCTGAACCAAGGAGACCAACAGAAGCTGAATCAGGGGAGAACAACAGAACCTAAACCAGTGGAGAACAACAGAACCTGAACCAGTGGAGAACAACAGAACCTGAACCAGGGGAGCCCAAGACAACATGAACCAGGGGAGACCAACAGAACCTGAACCACGGGAGAACAACAGAACCTGAACCAGGGAGACCAACAGATCCTGAACCAGGGAGACCAACAGAACATGAACCAGGGGAGAACAACAGAACCTGAACCAGGGAGACCAACAGAACATGAACCAGGGAGACCAACAGAACGTGAACTAGGGAGACAAATAGAACCTGAACTAGAGGTGACCAACAGCAGATGTAGACGGGAGACGAACAGACCCTGAACCGGCGAGACGAACAGAACCTGAACAGCGGAGACTAACACAAACTGAACTAGGGAGACCAAAAGCACCTGATCCAGAGGAGACCAACAGCACCAGAACCGGGGAGAGCAACAGAAACAGAACTGGGGAGACCAAGTAAACCTGAACCGGGGAGAACAAAAGCACCTGAACCAGGGAGAACAACAAAACCTGAACCGCCGAAACCAACAGAACCTGAACCGGGGAGACCAACAACACCTGAACCAGGGAGAACAACAGAACCTGAACCAAGGAGAACAACAGCACCTGAACCAGGGGAGAAAAACAGAATAGGAACCAGGGAAGAACAACAGAACCTGAACTAGGGAGACCAACAGAACCTGATCCAGGGAGACCAACAGATCCTGAACCAGGGAGACCAACAGAATATGAACCAAGGAGACCAACAGAACCTGAACCGTGGAGACCAACAGAAGCTGAATCAGGGGAGTACAACAGAACATGAACCATGGGTGAACAACAGATCCTGAACCAGGGTAGAACAACAGAACCTGAACCAGCCGAGAACAACAGAACCTGAACCAGTGGAGAACAACAGAACCTGAACCAGGGGAGAGCAACAGAACCTGAACCAGGGAGACCAACAGAACCTGAACCAGGGGAGACCAACGGCACCTGAACCAGGGGAGAAAAACAGAACATGAAGCAGGGAGACCAACAGAAGCTGAATCAGGGGAAAACAAAAGAACCTGAACCAGTGGAGAACAACAGAACCTGAACCAGGGGAGACCAACAGAACATGAACCAGGGAGACCAACAGAACCTGAACCAGGGGAGACCAACACCACCAGATCCAGGGAGAACAACAGAACCTGTACCAGAGGAGACCAACAGAACCTGAACCGGGGAGAAAAACACAACCTGAACCAGGGGAGAACAACAGAACATGAACCAGGGGAGAACAACAGCACCTGAACCAGGGAGACCAACAGAACATGAACCAGGGGAGAACAACAGCATCTGAAACAGTGGAGAACAACAGAACCTGAACCAGGGGAGAACAACAGAGCATGAACCAGGGGTGAACAACAGAACCTGAACCAGTGAAGAACAACAGAACATGAAACAGAGAGAACAACAACACCTGAACCAGGGAGACCAACAGAACATGAACCAGGGAAGAACAAAATAACATGAACCATTGGAGACCAACAGAACCTGAACAAGGGGAGAACAATAGAACCTGAACCAGGGAGAACAACAGAACCTGAACCAGGGAGAACAACAGAACATGAACCAGGGAGAACAACAGAACCTGAACCAGGGTAGAACAACAGAACCTGGACCAGGGGAGAACAACAGCACCTGAACCAGTGGAGAACAACAGAACCTGAACCAGGGGAGACCAACAGAACCTGAACCAGGGGAGAACAAAAGAGCATGAACCAGGGGTGAACAACAGAACCTGAACCAGGGAAGAACAACAGAACATGAAAGAGGGAGAACAACAACACCTGAACCAGGGAGACCAACAGCACCAGATCCAGGGGAGACGAACAGAACCTGAACCTGGGGAGACCAACAACACCTGAACCAGGGAGACCAACAGAAGCTGAATCAGGGGAGTAGAACAGAACCTGAACCAGGGGAGACGAACAGAACCTGAACCTGGGGAGACCAACAACACCTGAACCAGGGAGACCAACAGAAGCTGAACCAGTGGAGAACAACAGAACCTGAACCAGTGGAGAACAACAGAACCTGAACCCGGGGAGACCAAGACAACATGAACCAGGGGAGAGCAACAGTACCTGAACTAGGGAGACTAACAGAACCTGAACCAGGGGAGACCAAAGGCACCTGAACCAGGGAGACCAACAGAACCTGAACCAGGGAGACCAACAGAACCTGAACCAGGGAGACCAACAGAACCTGAACCAGGGGAGAACAACGACACCTGAACTGGGGAGACCAACAGCACCACAACCGGGGAGACCAACAGCACATAAACCAGGGAGACCAACAGAACCTGAACCAGGGGAGACCAACAGAACCTGAACCAGGGAGACCAACAGAACCTGAACCAGGGAGTCCAACAACACCTGAACCAGGGAGACCAACAGCACCTGAACCAGGGGAGAACAACAGCACCAGATCCAGTGTAGACGGACAGAACCTGAAACTGGGGAGACCAACAACACCTGAACCAGGGAGAACAATAGAACCTGAACCAGGGGAGAACAACAGAACATGAACCAGGGGAGACCAACAGAACCTGAACCAGGGGAGACCAACAGAACCTGAACCAGGGGAGAACAACAGCACCAGATCCAGTGGAGACGGACAGAACCTGAAACTGGGGAGAACAATAGAACCTGAACCAGGGGAGACCAACAGAACCTGAACCAGGGAGACCAACAACACCTGAACCAGGGAGACCAACAGCACCAGATCCAGTGGAGACGGACAGAACCTGAAACTGGGGAGACCAACAACACCTGAACCAGGGAGAACAACAGAACCTGAACCAGGGGAGAACAACAGAACATGAACCAGGGGAGACCAACAGAACCTGAACCACGGGAGAACAACAGAACATGAACCAGGGGAGAGCAACAGAACCTGAACTAGGGAGACTAAAAGAACCTGAACCAGGGGAGACCAACGGCACGTGAACCAGGGGAGAACAACAGAACATGAACCAGGGGAGACCAACAGAACCTGAACCAGGGAGACCAACAACACCTACACCAGGGGAGACCAACAGAACCTGAACCGGTGAGAACAACAGAACCTGAACAAGGGGAGAACAGCAGGACCTGAACCAGGGGAGAAAAACAGAATATGAACCAGGGGAGAAAAACAGAATATGAACCAGGGAAGAACAACAGAACCTGAACCGGCGAGACGAACAGAACCTGAACAGCGGAGACTAACACAAACTGAACTAGGGAGACCAAAAGCACCTGATCCAGAGGAGACCAACAGCACCAGAACCGGGGAGAGCAACAGAAACAGAACTGGGGAGACCAAGTGAACCTGAACCGGGGAGAACAAAAGCACCTGAACCAGGGAGAACAACAAAACCTGAACCGGCGAAACCAACAGAACCTGAACCGGGGAGACCAACAATACCTGAACCAGGGAGAACAACAGAACCTGAACCATTGGAGAATAACAGCACCTGAACCAGGGGAGAACAACAGGACCTGAACCAGGGGAGAAAAACAGAATATGAACCATGGAAGAACAACAGAACCTGAACTAGGGAGACCAACAGAACCTGAACCAGGGAGACCAACAGATCCTGAACCAGGGAGACCAACAGAACATGAACCAAGGAGACCAACAGAACCTGAACCGTGGAGACCAACAGAAGCTGAATCAGGGGAGTACAACAGAACATGAACCATGGGTGAACAACAGATCCTGAACCAGGGGAGAACAACAGAACCTGAACCAGCCGAGAACAACAGAACCTGAACCAGTGGAGAACAACAGAACCTGAACCAGGGGAGAGCAACAGAACCTGAACCAGGGAGACCAACAGAACCTGAACCAGGGGAGATCAACGGCACCTGAACCAGGGGAGAAAAACAGAACATGAACCAGGGAGACCAACAGAAGCTGAATCAGGGGAAAACAAAAGAACCTGAACCAGTGGAAAACAACAGAACCTGAACCAGGGGAGACCAACAGAACATGAACCAGGGAGACCAACAGAACCTGAACCAGGGGAGACCAACACCACCAGATCCAGGGAGAACAACAGAACCTGTACCAGAGGAGACCAACAGAACCTGAACCGGGGAGAAAAACACAACCTGAACCAGGGGAGAACAACAGAACATGAACCAGGGGAGAACAACAGAACATGAAGCAGGGGAGACCAACAGAACCTGAACAAGGGGAGAACAGCAGGACCTGAACCAGGGGAGAAAAACAGAATATGAACCAGGGGAGAAAAACAGAATATGAACCAGGGAAGAACAACAGAACCTGAACCGGCGAGACGAACAGAACCTGAACAGCGGAGACTAACACAAACTGAACTAGGGAGACCAAAAGCACCTGATCCAGAGGAGACCAACAGCACCAGAACCGGGGAGAGCAACAGAAACAGAACTGGGGAGACCAAGTGAACCTGAACCGGGGAGAACAAAAGCACCTGAACCAGGGAGAACAACAAAACCTGAACCGGCGAAACCAACAGAACCTGAACCGGGGAGACCAACAATACCTGAACCAGGGAGAACAACAGAACCTGAACCATTGGAGAATAACAGCACCTGAACCAGGGGAGAACAACAGGACCTGAACCAGGGGAGAAAAACAGAATATGAACCATGGAAGAACAACAGAACATGAACCAGGGGAGAACAACAGCACCTGAACCAGGGAGACCAACAGAACATGAACCAGGGGAGAACAACAGCATCTGAACCAGTGGAGAACAACAGAACCTGAACCAGGGGAGAACAACAGAGCATGAACCAGGGGTGAACAACAGAACCTGAACCAGGGAAGAACAACAGAACATGAAACAGAGAGAACAACAACACCTGAACCAGGGAGACCAACAGAACATGAACCAGGGGAGAACAAAATAACATGAACTATTGGAGACCAACAGAACCTGAACAAGGGGAGAACAATAGAACCTGAACCAGGGGAGACCAACAGAACCTGGACCAGGGGAGAACAACAGCACCTGAACCAGTGGAGAACAACAGAACCTGAACCAGGGGAGAACAACAGAGAATGAACCAGGGGTGAACAACAGAACCTGAACCAGGGAAGAACAACAGAACATCAAACAGGGAGAACAACAACACCTGAACCAGGGAGACCAACAGAAGCTGAACTGGGGAGACAAACAGAACATGAACCAGGGAGACCAACAGAACCTGAACTGGGGAGACAAACAGAACCTGAACCAGAGGTGACCAACAGCAGATGTACACGGGAGACTAACAGACCCTGAACCCGCGAGACGAAGAGAACCTGAACTGCGGAGACTAACACAAACTGAACTAGGGAGACCAAAATCACCTGAACCAGGAGAACAACAAAACCTGAACCGGGGAAACCAACAGAACCTGAACCAGGGAGACCAACAGAACCTGAACCAGGGAGACCAACAGAACCTGAACCAGGGGAGAACAACGACACCTGAACTGGGGAGACCAACAGCACCACAACCGGGGAGACCAACAGCACATAAACCAGGGAGACCAACAGAACCTGAACCAGGGGAGACCAACAGAACCTGAACCAGGGAGACCAACAGAACCTGAACCAGGGAGTCCAACAACACCTGAACCAGGGAGACCAACAGCACCTGAACCAGGGGAGAACAACAGCACCAGATCCAGTGTAGACGGACAGAACCTGAAACTGGGGAGACCAACAACACCTGAACCAGGGAGAACAATAGAACCTGAACCAGGGGAGAACAACAGAACATGAACCAGGGGAGACCAACAGAACCTGAACCAGGGGAGACCAACAGAACCTGAACCAGGGGAGAACAACAGCACCAGATCCAGTGGAGACGGACAGAACCTGAAACTGGGGAGAACAATAGAACCTGAACCAGGGGAGACCAACAGAACCTGAACCAGGGAGACCAACAACACCTGAACCAGGGAGACCAACAGCACCAGATCCAGTGGAGACGGACAGAACCTGAAACTGGGGAGACCAACAACACCTGAACCAGGGAGAACAACAGAACCTGAACCAGGGGAGAACAACAGAACATGAACCAGGGGAGACCAACAGAACCTGAACCACGGGAGAACAACAGAACATGAACCAGGGGAGAGCAACAGAACCTGAACTAGGGAGACTAAAAGAACCTGAACCAGGGGAGACCAACGGCACGTGAACCAGGGGAGAACAACAGAACATGAACCAGGGGAGACCAACAGAACCTGAACCAGGGAGACCAACAACACCTACACCAGGGGAGACCAACAGAACCTGAACCGGTGAGAACAACAGAACCTGAACAAGGGGAGAACAGCAGGACCTGAACCAGGGGAGAAAAACAGAATATGAACCAGGGGAGAAAAACAGAATATGAACCAGGGAAGAACAACAGAACCTGAACCGGCGAGACGAACAGAACCTGAACAGCGGAGACTAACACAAACTGAACTAGGGAGACCAAAAGCACCTGATCCAGAGGAGACCAACAGCACCAGAACCGGGGAGAGCAACAGAAACAGAACTGGGGAGACCAAGTGAACCTGAACCGGGGAGAACAAAAGCACCTGAACCAGGGAGAACAACAAAACCTGAACCGGCGAAACCAACAGAACCTGAACCGGGGAGACCAACAATACCTGAACCAGGGAGAACAACAGAACCTGAACCATTGGAGAATAACAGCACCTGAACCAGGGGAGAACAACAGGACCTGAACCAGGGGAGAAAAACAGAATATGAACCATGGAAGAACAACAGAACCTGAACTAGGGAGACCAACAGAACCTGAACCAGGGAGACCAACAGATCCTGAACCAGGGAGACCAACAGAACATGAACCAAGGAGACCAACAGAACCTGAACCGTGGAGACCAACAGAAGCTGAATCAGGGGAGTACAACAGAACATGAACCATGGGTGAACAACAGATCCTGAACCAGGGGAGAACAACAGAACCTGAACCAGCCGAGAACAACAGAACCTGAACCAGTGGAGAACAACAGAACCTGAACCAGGGGAGAGCAACAGAACCTGAACCAGGGAGACCAACAGAACCTGAACCAGGGGAGATCAACGGCACCTGAACCAGGGGAGAAAAACAGAACATGAACCAGGGAGACCAACAGAAGCTGAATCAGGGGAAAACAAAAGAACCTGAACCAGTGGAAAACAACAGAACCTGAACCAGGGGAGACCAACAGAACATGAACCAGGGAGACCAACAGAACCTGAACCAGGGGAGACCAACACCACCAGATCCAGGGAGAACAACAGAACCTGTACCAGAGGAGACCAACAGAACCTGAACCGGGGAGAAAAACACAACCTGAACCAGGGGAGAACAACAGAACATGAACCAGGGGAGAACAACAGAACATGAAGCAGGGGAGACCAACAGAACCTGAACAAGGGGAGAACAGCAGGACCTGAACCAGGGGAGAAAAACAGAATATGAACCAGGGGAGAAAAACAGAATATGAACCAGGGAAGAACAACAGAACCTGAACCGGCGAGACGAACAGAACCTGAACAGCGGAGACTAACACAAACTGAACTAGGGAGACCAAAAGCACCTGATCCAGAGGAGACCAACAGCACCAGAACCGGGGAGAGCAACAGAAACAGAACTGGGGAGACCAAGTGAACCTGAACCGGGGAGAACAAAAGCACCTGAACCAGGGAGAACAACAAAACCTGAACCGGCGAAACCAACAGAACCTGAACCGGGGAGACCAACAATACCTGAACCAGGGAGAACAACAGAACCTGAACCATTGGAGAATAACAGCACCTGAACCAGGGGAGAACAACAGGACCTGAACCAGGGGAGAAAAACAGAATATGAACCATGGAAGAACAACAGAACCTGAACTAGGGAGACCAACAGAACCTGAACCAGGGAGACCAACAGATCCTGAACCAGGGAGACCAACAGAACATGAACCAAGGAGACCAACAGAACCTGAACCGTGGAGACCAACAGAAGCTGAATCAGGGGAGTACAACAGAACATGAACCATGGGTGAACAACAGATCCTGAACCAGGGGAGAACAACAGAACCTGAACCAGCCGAGAACAACAGAACCTGAACCAGTGGAGAACAACAGAACCTGAACCAGGGGAGAGCAACAGAACCTGAACCAGGGAGACCAACAGAACCTGAACCAGGGGAGATCAACGGCACCTGAACCAGGGGAGAAAAACAGAACATGAACCAGGGAGACCAACATAAGCTGAATCAGGGGAAAACAAAAGAACCTGAACCAGTGGAAAACAACAGAACCTGAACCAGGGGAGACCAACAGAACATGAACCAGGGAGACCAACAGAACCTGAACCAGGGGAGACCAACACCACCAGATCCAGGGAGAACAACAGAACCTGTACCAGAGGAGACCAACAGAACCTGAACCGGGGAGAAAAACACAACCTGAACCAGGGAGAACAACAGAACATGAACCAGGGGAGAACAACAGCACCTGAACCAGGGAGACCAACAGAACATGAACCAGGGGAGAACAACAGCATCTGAACCAGTGGAGAACAACAGAACCTGAACCAGGGGAGAACAACAGAGCATGAACCAGGGGTGAACAACAGAACCTGAACCAGGGAAGAACAACAGAACATGAAACAGAGAGAACAACAACACCTGAACCAGGGAGACCAACAGAACATGAACCAGGGGAGAATAAAATAACATGAACTATTGGAGACCAACAGAACCTGAACAAGGGGAGAACAATAGAACCTGAACCAGGGGAGACCAACAGAACCTGGACCAGGGGAGAACAACAGCACCTGAACCAGTGGAGAACAACAGAACCTGAACCAGGGGAGAACAACAGAGAATGAACCAGGGGTGAACAACAGAACCTGAACCAGGGAAGAACAACAGAACATCAAACAGGGAGAACAACAACACCTGAACCAGGGAGACCAACAGAAGCTGAACTGGGGAGACAAACAGAACATGAACCAGGGAGACCAACAGAACCTGAACTGGGGAGACAAACAGAACCTGAACCAGAGGTGACCAACAGCAGATGTACACGGGAGACTAACAGACCCTGAACCCGCGAGACGAAGAGAACCTGAACTGCGGAGACTAACACAAACTGAACTAGGGAGACCAAAATCACCTGAACCAGGAGAACAACAAAACCTGAACCGGGGAAACCAACAGAACCTGAACCGGGGAGACCAACGGCACCTGAACCAGGGGAGAACAACAGAACATGAACCAGGGGAGACCAAAAGAACCTGAACCAGGGGAGACCTACAGAACATGAACCAGGGGAGACCAAAAGAACCTGAACCAGGGAGAACAACAGAACCTGAACCAGGGGAGAACAACAGAACCTGAACCAGGGGAGACCAACAGAACCTGAACCAGCCGAGAACAACAGAACCTGAACCAGGGGAGAACAAGAGAACATGACCCAGTGGAGAGCAACAGAACCTGAACCAGGGAGACCAACAGAACCTGAACCATGGGAGACCAACGGCACCTGAACCGGGGGAGAAAAACAGAACATGAACCAGTGGAGACCAAAAGAACCTGAACCAGGGAGAACAACAGCACCTGATCCAGGGGAGACGAACAGAACCTGAACCTGGGGAGACCAACAACACCTGAACCAGGGAGACCAACAGAAGCTGAATCAGGGGAGAACAACAGAACCTGAACCAGTGGAGAACAACAGAACCTGAACCAGGGGAGACCAACAGAACATGAACCAGGGAGACCAACAGAACCTGAACCAGGGTAGACCAACGGCACCTGATCCAGGGAGAACAACAGAACCTGTACCAGAGAAGACCAACAGAACCTGAACCGGGGAGAAAAACAGAATCTGAACCAGGTGAGAACAACAGAACATGAATCAGGGGAGAACAACAGCACCTGAACCAGGGAGACAAACAGAACATGAACCAGGGGAGAACAACAGCACCTGAACCAGTGGAGAACAACAGAACCTGAACCAGGGGAGAACAACAGAACATGAACCAGGGGTGAACAACAGAACCTGAACCAGGGGAGAACAACAGAACCTGAACCAGGGAGACCAACAGCACCAGATCCAGTGGAGACGGACAGAACCTGAAACTGGGGAGACCAACAACACCTGAACCAGGGAGAACAACAGAACCTGAACCAGGGGAGACCAACGGCACCTGCACCAAGGGAGAACAACAGAACATGAACCAGGGGAGACCAACAGAACCTGAACCAGGGAGACCAACAACACCTACACCAGGGGAGACCAACAGAACATGAACCGGTGAGAACAACAGAACCTGAACAAGGGGAGAACAACAGAACCTGAACCAGGGGTGAACACAGAACATGAACCAGGGGAGACAAACAACACCTGAACCAGGGGAGACCAACTGAACCTGAACCAGGGAGACCAACAGAACCTGAACCAGGGAGTCCAACAGCACCAGATCCAGGGAAGAACAACAGAACATGAAACAGGGAGACCAACAGAACCTGAACCAGGGAGACCAACAGAACCTGAACCAGGGGAGACCAACACCACCAGATCCAGGGAGAACAACAGAACCTGTACCAGAGGAGACCAACAGAACCTGAACCGGGGAGAAAAACACAACCTGAACCAGGGAGAACAACAGAACATGAACCAGGGGAGAACAACAGCACCTGAACCAGGGAGACCAACAGAACATGAACCAGGGGAGAACAACAGCATCTGAACCAGTGGAGAACAACAGAACCTGAACCAGGGGAGAACAACAGAGCATGAACCAGGGGTGAACAACAGAACCTGAACCAGGGAAGAACAACAGAACATGAAACAGAGAGAACAACAACACCTGAACCAGGGAGACCAACAGAACATGAACCAGGGGAGAACAAAATAACATGAACTATTGGAGACCAACAGAACCTGAACAAGGGGAGAACAATAGAACCTGAACCAGGGGAGACCAACAGAACCTGGACCAGGGGAGAACAACAGCACCTGAACCAGTGGAGAACAACAGAACCTGAACCAGGGGAGAACAACAGAGAATGAACCAGGGGTGAACAACAGAACCTGAACCAGGGAAGAACAACAGAACATCAAACAGGGAGAACAACAACACCTGAACCAGGGAGACCAACAGAAGCTGAACTGGGGAGACAAACAGAACATGAACCAGGGAGACCAACAGAACCTGAACTGGGGAGACAAACAGAACCTGAACCAGAGGTGACCAACAGCAGATGTACACGGGAGACTAACAGACCCTGAACCCGCGAGACGAAGAGAACCTGAACTGCGGAGACTAACACAAACTGAACTAGGGAGACCAAAATCACCTGAACCAGGAGAACAACAAAACCTGAACCGGGGAAACCAACAGAACCTGAACCGGGGAGACCAACGGCACCTGAACCAGGGGAGAACAACAGAACATGAACCAGGGGAGACCAAAAGAACCTGAACCAGGGGAGACCTACAGAACATGAACCAGGGGAGACCAAAAGAACCTGAACCAGGGAGAACAACAGAACCTGAACCAGGGGAGAACAACAGAACCTGAACCAGGGGAGACCAACAGAACCTGAACCAGCCGAGAACAACAGAACCTGAACCAGGGGAGAACAAGAGAACATGACCCAGTGGAGAGCAACAGAACCTGAACCAGGGAGACCAACAGAACCTGAACCATGGGAGACCAACGGCACCTGAACCGGGGGAGAAAAACAGAACATGAACCAGTGGAGACCAAAAGAACCTGAACCAGGGAGAACAACAGCACCTGATCCAGGGGAGACGAACAGAACCTGAACCTGGGGAGACCAACAACACCTGAACCAGGGAGACCAACAGAAGCTGAATCAGGGGAGAACAACAGAACCTGAACCAGGGGAGACCAACAGAACCTGAACCAGGGGAGACCAACAGAACATGAACCAGGGAGACCAACAGAACCTGAACCAGGGTAGACCAACGGCACCTGATCCAGGGAGAACAACAGAACCTGTACCAGAGAAGACCAACAGAACCTGAACCGGGGAGAAAAACAGAATCTGAACCAGGTGAGAACAACAGAACATGAATCAGGGGAGAACAACAGCACCTGAACCAGGGAGACAAACAGAACATGAACCAGGGGAGAACAACAGCACCTGAACCAGTGGAGAACAACAGAACCTGAACCAGGGGAGAACAACAGAACATGAACCAGGGGTGAACAACAGAACCTGAACCAGGGGAGAACAACAGAACCTGAACCAGGGAGACCAACAGCACCAGATCCAGTGGAGACGGACAGAACCTGAAACTGGGGAGACCAACAACACCTGAACCAGGGAGAACAACAGAACCTGAACCAGGGGAGACCAACGGCACCTGCACCAAGGGAGAACAACAGAACATGAACCAGGGGAGACCAACAGAACCTGAACCAGGGAGACCAACAACACCTACACCAGGGGAGACCAACAGAACATGAACCGGTGAGAACAACAGAACCTGAACAAGGGGAGAACAACAGAACCTGAACCAGGGGTGAACACAGAACATGAACCAGGGGAGACAAACAACACCTGAACCAGGGGAGACCAACTGAACCTGAACCAGGGAGAACAACAGCACCTGATCCAGGGGAGACGAACAGAACCTGAACCTGGGGAGACCAACAACACCTGAACCAGGGAGACCAACAGAAGCTGAATCAGGGGAGAACAACAGAACCTGAACCAGTGGAGAACAACAGAACCTGAACCAGGGGAGACCAACAGAACATGAACCAGGGAGACCAACAGAACCTGAACCAGGGTAGACCAACGGCACCTGATCCAGGGAGAACAACAGAACCTGTACCAGAGAAGACCAACAGAACCTGAACCGGGGAGAAAAACAGAATCTGAACCAGGTGAGAACAACAGAACATGAATCAGGGGAGAACAACAGCACCTGAACCAGGGAGACAAACAGAACATGAACCAGGGGAGAACAACAGCACCTGAACCAGTGGAGAACAACAGAACCTGAACCAGGGGAGAACAACAGAACATGAACCAGGGGTGAACAACAGAACCTGAACCAGGGGAGAACAACAGAACCTGAACCAGGGAGACCAACAGCACCAGATCCAGTGGAGACGGACAGAACCTGAAACTGGGGAGACCAACAACACCTGAACCAGGGAGAACAACAGAACCTGAACCAGGGGAGACCAACGGCACCTGCACCAAGGGAGAACAACAGAACATGAACCAGGGGAGACCAACAGAACCTGAACCAGGGAGACCAACAACACCTACACCAGGGGAGACCAACAGAACATGAACCGGTGAGAACAACAGAACCTGAACAAGGGGAGAACAACAGAACCTGAACCAGGGGTGAACACAGAACATGAACCAGGGGAGACAAACAACACCTGAACCAGGGGAGACCAACTGAACCTGAACCAGGGAGACCAACAGAACCTGAACCAGGGAGTCCAACAGCACCAGATCCAGGGAAGAACAACAGAACATGAAACACGGAGACCAACAGAACCTGAACCAGGGAGACCAACAGAACCTGAACCAGGGGAGACCAACACCACCAGATCCAGGGAGAACAACAGAACCTGTACCAGAGGAGACCAACAGAACCTGAACCGGGGAGAAAAACACAACCTGAACCAGGGAGAACAACAGAACATGAACCAGGGGAGAACAACAGCACCTGAACCAGGGAGACCAACAGAACATGAACCAGGGGAGAACAACAGCATCTGAACCAGTGGAGAACAACAGAACCTGAACCAGGGGAGAACAACAGAGCATGAACCAGGGGTGAACAACAGAACCTGAACCAGGGAAGAACAACAGAACATGAAACAGAGAGAACAACAACACCTGAACCAGGGAGACCAACAGAACATGAACCAGGGGAGAACAAAATAACATGAACTATTGGAGACCAACAGAACCTGAACAAGGGGAGAACAATAGAACCTGAACCAGGGGAGACCAACAGAACCTGGACCAGGGGAGAACAACAGCACCTGAACCAGTGGAGAACAACAGAACCTGAACCAGGGGAGAACAACAGAGAATGAACCAGGGGTGAACAACAGAACCTGAACCAGGGAAGAACAACAGAACATCAAACAGGGAGAACAACAACACCTGAACCAGGGAGACCAACAGAAGCTGAACTGGGGAGACAAACAGAACATGAACCAGGGAGACCAACAGAACCTGAACTGGGGAGACAAACAGAACCTGAACCAGAGGTGACCAACAGCAGATGTACACGGGAGACTAACAGACCCTGAACCCGCGAGACGAAGAGAACCTGAACTGCGGAGACTAACACAAACTGAACTAGGGAGACCAAAATCACCTGAACCAGGAGAACAACAAAACCTGAACCGGGGAAACCAACAGAACCTGAACCGGGGAGACCAACGGCACCTGAACCAGGGGAGAACAACAGAACATGAACCAGGGGAGACCAAAAGAACCTGAACCAGGGGAGACCTACAGAACATGAACCAGGGGAGACCAAAAGAACCTGAACCAGGGAGAACAACAGAACCTGAACCAGGGGAGAACAACAGAACCTGAACCAGGGGAGACCAACAGAACCTGAACCAGCCGAGAACAACAGAACCTGAACCAGGGGAGAACAAGAGAACATGACCCAGTGGAGAGCAACAGAACCTGAACCAGGGAGACCAACAGAACCTGAACCATGGGAGACCAACGGCACCTGAACCGGGGGAGAAAAACAGAACATGAACCAGTGGAGACCAAAAGAACCTGAACCAGGGAGAACAACAGCACCTGATCCAGGGGAGACGAACAGAACCTGAACCTGGGGAGACCAACAACACCTGAACCAGGGAGACCAACAGAAGCTGAATCAGGGGAGAACAACAGAACCTGAACCAGGGGAGACCAACAGAACCTGAACCAGGGGAGACCAACAGAACATGAACCAGGGAGACCAACAGAACCTGAACCAGGGTAGACCAACGGCACCTGATCCAGGGAGAACAACAGAACCTGTACCAGAGAAGACCAACAGAACCTGAACCGGGGAGAAAAACAGAATCTGAACCAGGTGAGAACAACAGAACATGAATCAGGGGAGAACAACAGCACCTGAACCAGGGAGACAAACAGAACATGAACCAGGGGAGAACAACAGCACCTGAACCAGTGGAGAACAACAGAACCTGAACCAGGGGAGAACAACAGAACATGAACCAGGGGTGAACAACAGAACCTGAACCAGGGGAGAACAACAGAACCTGAACCAGGGAGACCAACAGCACCAGATCCAGTGGAGACGGACAGAACCTGAAACTGGGGAGACCAACAACACCTGAACCAGGGAGAACAACAGAACCTGAACCAGGGGAGACCAACGGCACCTGCACCAAGGGAGAACAACAGAACATGAACCAGGGGAGACCAACAGAACCTGAACCAGGGAGACCAACAACACCTACACCAGGGGAGACCAACAGAACATGAACCGGTGAGAACAACAGAACCTGAACAAGGGGAGAACAACAGAACCTGAACCAGGGGTGAACACAGAACATGAACCAGGGGAGACAAACAACACCTGAACCAGGGGAGACCAACTGAACCTGAACCAGGGAGACCAACAGAACCTGAACCAGGGAGTCCAACAGCACCAGATCCAGGGAAGAACAACAGAACATGAAACAGGGAGACCAACAGAACCTGAACCAGGGAAGGACAACAGAACCTGAACCAGGGGAGAACAACAGAACCTGAACCAGGGAGACCAACAGAACATGAACCAGGGGAGAACAACAGAACCTGAACCAGGGGAGAACAACAGAACATGAACCAGGGGAGAACAACAGAACATGAACCAGCGGAGACCAACAGAACCTGAACCAGGGAGACCAACAGAACATGAACCAGGGGAGAACAACAGAACCTGAACCAGGGGAGAACAACAGAACCTGAACCAGTGGAGACCAACAGAACCTGAACCAGGGGAGAACAACAGAACCTGAACCAGGGGAGACCAACAGAACCTGAACCAGGGGAGACCAACAGAACCTGAACCAGGGAGACCAACAGAACCTGAACCAGGGAGTCCAACAGCACCAGATCCAGGGAAGAACAACAGAACATGAAACAGGGAGAACAACAGAACCTGAACCAGGGGAGACCAACAGAACATGAACCAGGGAGACCAACAGAACCTGAACCAGGGTAGACCAACGGCACCTGATCCAGGGAGAACAACAGAACCTGTACCAGAGAAGACCAACAGAACCTGAACCGGGGAGAACAACAGAATCTGAACCAGGTGAGAACAACAGAACATGAATCAGGGGAGAACAACAGCACCTGAACCAGGGAGACAAACAGAACATGAACCAGGGGAGAACAACAGCACCTGAACCAGTGGAGAACAACAGAACCTGAACCAGGGGAGAACAACAGAACATGAACCAGGGGTGAACAACAGAACCTGAACCAGGGGAGAACAACAGAACCTGAACCAGGGGAGACCAACAGAACCTGAACCAGGGAGACCAACAACACCTGAACCAGGGAGACCAACAGCACCAGATCCAGTGGAGACGGACAGAACCTGAAACTGGGGAGACCAACAACACCTGAACCAGGGAGAACAACAGAACCTGAACCAGGGGAGACCAACGGCACCTGCACCAAGGGAGAACAACAGAACATGAACCAGGGGAGACCAACAGAACCTGAACCAGGGAGACCAACAACACCTACACCAGGGGAGACCAACAGAACATGAACCGGTGAGAACAACAGAACCTGAACAAGGGGAGAACAACAGAACCTGAACCAGGGGTGAACACAGAACATGAACCAGGGGAGACAAACAACACCTGAACCAGGGGAGACCAACTGAACCTGAACCAGGGAGACCAACAGAACCTGAACCAGGGAGTCCAACAGCACCAGATCCAGGGAAGAACAACAGAACATGAAACAGGGAGACCAACAGAACCTGAACCAGGGAAGGACAACAGAACCTGAACCAGGGGAGAACAACAGAACCTGAACCAGGGAGACCAACAGAACATGAACCAGGGGAGAACAACAGAACCTGAACCAGGGGAGAACAACAGAACATGAACCAGGGGAGAACAACAGAACATGAACCAGCGGAGACCAACAGAACCTGAACCAGGGAGACCAACAGAACATGAACCAGGGGAGAACAACAGAACCTGAACCAGGGGAGAACAACAGAACCTGAACCAGTGGAGACCAACAGAACCTGAACCAGGGGAGAACAACAGAACCTGAACCAGGGGAGACCAACAGAACCTGAACCAGGGGAGACCAACAGAACCTGAACCAGGGAGACCAACAGCACCTGAACCAGGGAGACCAACAGAACCTGAACCAGGGGAGAACAACAGAACATGAACCAGGGGAGACCAACAGAACATGAACCAGGGGAGACCAACAGAACATGAACCAGGGGAGACGAACAGAACCTGAACCAGGGGAGAACAACAGAACATGAACCAGGGGAGAACAACAGAACATGAACCAGGGGAGACCAACAGAGCATGAACCAGGGGAGACCAACAGAACCTGAACCAGGGGACACCAACAGTATAAGAACGAGCAGAGTCTTTTAGCACAAAAGGTCCAGGAGACCAATAGCACGGAAAAATGGGGTGTTCAACAGCACCTGAACCGGGGAGACCAACAGCACCTGAACCAGGGAGACTAACAGCACCTGAACCAGGGAGACTAACAGAACCTGAACCAGGGAGACCAACAGAACCTGAACCGGGGAGAACAACAGAACCTGAACCGGGGAGACCAACAGAACCTGAACCGGGGAGACCAACAGAACCTGAACCAGGGGAGAACAACAGCACCTGAACCAGGGAGACTAACAGCACCTGAACCAGGGAGACCAACAGCACCAGATCCAGGGAGACCAACAGAACCTGAACCAGGGAGACCAACAGAACCTGAACCAGGGAGACCAACAGAACCTGAACCAGGGAGACCAACAGAACCTGAACCAGGGAGACCAACAGCACCTGAACCAGGGAGAACAACAGAACCTGAACCAGGGAGACTAACAGAACATGAACCAGGGAGACCAACAGAACCTGAACCAGGGAGACCAACAGAACCTGAACCAGGGAGACCAACAGAACCTGAACCAGAGGAGACCAACAGAACCTGAACCAGGGGAGACCAACAGAACCTGAACCAGGGAGACTAACAGAACATGAACCAGGGAGACCAACAGAACCTGAACCAGGGAGACCAACAGAACCTGAACCAGGGGTGAACAACAGAACATGAACCAGGGGAGATCAACAGAACCTGAACCAGGGGAGAACAACAGAACCTGAACCAGGGAGACCAACAGAACCTGAACCAGGGTGACCAACAGAACCTGAACCGGGGAGATCAACATCACATGAACCAGGGGAGACCAACAGCATGTGAACATAACTTACTGCAGTTTTTTGAGGAATTTACAAGCAGTGTAGACAAAGGAGATGCAGTAGATGTGATGTACTTGCATTTTCAGACGGCCTTTGACACATTGCTGCACATGAGGGTGCTTAGCAAGATAAGAGCCCATGGAATTACAGGGGAGTTACTAGCATGGGTGGAGCATTGGCTGGTTGGCAGAAAACAGGGAGTTGGAATAAAGGAATCCTATTCTGGCTGGCTGCTTGTTACCAGTAATGGATTTCTAGCTAAATTTGCTGATGATACAGATAGCTGGAGGAATGGGTAGTGTTGAGGAAACTGAGAGCCTGCAGAGGGACTTAAGATAGTTTAGGTTAATAAGCAAAGAAGTGGGAAATGAAATACAATGTTGGAAAGTGTATGGTAATGCATTTTGGTGGAAGAAATAAATGGGCAGACTATTATTTAAATTGGGAGAGAATTCAAAATGTAGAGATGCAGAGGGACTTGGGAGTCCTTGTGGAAGATACCCTGAAGGTTAACCTCCAGGTTGAGTCAGTTGTGAAGAAGGCGAATGCAATTTTGGCATTCATTTCTGGAGGTATCGAATTAAGAACAGGGATGTGATGTTGAGGCTCTATAAGACACTCGTGAGACCACACTTGGAGTATTGTGTACACTTTGGGGTCCTTATTTTAGAAAGGATGTACTGACATTGGAGAGGGTTTAGAGAAGATTCATGAGAATGATTCCAGGAATGAAAGGGTTACCATATGAGGAACATCTGGCAGCTCTTGGGCTGTATTCCCTGGTGTTCAGGAGAATGAAGGGGGATCTCAAAGAACCATTCCAAATGTTAAAAGGCCTAAACAGATTAGATATGGCAAAGTTATTTCCCATGGTAGGGGAGTCTTGGAGGAGGGCACGACTTCAGGATTGAAAGATGTCTATTTAGAACAGAGACATGGAGAAATTATTTCAGTTTATTATTTCAGTAAATCTGTGGAACTTGTTGTCACGAGCGGCTGTGGAGGCCAAGTCATTGGATGCATTTAAGGCAGAGATAGATAGGTTTTTGATTAGCCAAGGCATCGAAGAGTATGGGGAGAAGGCAGGGGAGTGGGGATATCTGGAAGAATTGGATCAGCCCATGATTGAATGGCAGAGAAGACTCAATGGGCAAAATGGCCTACTTCTGCTCCTATATCTTATGGTCTTATAGAACCAGGGGAGACCAACAGCAGCACCAGGACCAGAGGAGACCAACAGCAGCCCCACTGTGGATGGGATAAAACACAGCACTGGCCTCTGGCAGCAGGGAGCAGAGTTTGGGGAACTTGTTAGACAGTGAGTGGTTCAGCTGCATCAACTCAAAGTACATATTATGAACTTGGGCTTGGTTCCAGGCTCTGTGGGATGGTTTGGGTTCTGAGACATAAGGTGTGGGGAGAAGACCTCCATCGGTGTAAAATCAGCAGTGTCCAACCTTTCCCTCTAGTCCTGATACATATCCAGACATGTCTGTACCCAGATTGGGTGGTGCTCTGGTCAGTGTCTGTTCTCCATGTTCGTGGTGACTGAAACTAAAAAGTGACTGTAGATATAAAAAGCTTTAGAAATGGAGAGATGTTTACGGAACAGAGTGATACGGCTGCTGCCTGGAGATCGCCAGTGCACACCTGGAGCTAGTGCTGGGCATGACAGCAAGCGAACCACGAGTGGTGCACTGCTGAATGGGCAGGCAGGCACTGGGAAAACCAAACAAGATACTGCCAGCACTCAAAGTAGCCCATCAACACCACAGACTGAGACTGCTGCAAGCGTTTCTCAGGAGAGCAGTCCACTTGCAACTGAGGCCACTCAGGCAGTTAAGAGAAGAAAGACACGCATGAAATGGTCATTAGAAGTAAACGTGTTCATAATGCGTATATATATTATCAAGTAATGGAACTTATGACTGACATGACAGGATACAGGGACAAACTGCATCAACAGTTTATAGCATAATATCCCTTCATGCAGGTAAGTGCACAGCAAATGATCAGAGTGTAGCAACAAATCTTAATCCTTATGGACACGTTAAACCAAATAAAACAAGAAGTTTCCAAAGAGTTAGAAAGAAACCATCCTAAAGACCATGACAACACTATGCAAGAAAACAATGAAGATGCAACCCACTGAAGCACTGATGAAAATACAATTATTTCAACTACTTCACAATCAGACGTTAACAGCAACAACACAGATACAGAGCCTCCACATATTGCTGATGACGAAATTGAGCAAACAGACAAAAGTATCCTAATATTTAATACCAGACAAACAGAATATCATTGACCCAACAAAATGACCCTACATGCCAGAACAAAATAGGTTGTCAAATTTTGCAAAAATTGTTATTGCTCTCAGCAATATTATATCACAACGTTTAGGAAAACTTGAAACAGTTGAAGAACCACACACAATAACATACTGCATAACTTTAACAGCAGTGGAGTGCAATGGCTCCAAAATAGAGGCACTTATTAATCAAATCCAAAACTGAGTAATGAAATGAGAACACTGAAATGGCAGAAGAGATTAAGAAACAAAATTGAAACTTTAACATCAGAAATAGTGCTCCTAATGATTATAAAAAGGATAACCTGTGTGAGAAAGTTAAGAGAAAAGCAAAGGAAATACTGAGATAAAACAAGTTCCATACAAGATACAATCAGCCTAAGAAAAGCACTATATAATTTATAAATACACTAAAACAAAAGCTTGGTGCATACAAAACCAGACAAAATAGATACTTGAAATACACCAGATGAAGAAAACAGAATTATCAGTTCAGAAACAATGACAAAGGTTTAGACAGAACACTGAAACTCAATTCGACACACCACAATGTCACCAACCCCAGCACAGAATTACTAACAAACACAGAGATAATGAACTTTTGCTCCAATATCTAGTCAAACAGGGTGATGCACAATCAAGAAGCAACCTGGATTAGGGAGAGAAAAGAATGCACACACATAATTGAATACAAATACCTGAAATTACAATGGATATGCTGAAAGAGGTTATAAAAAATACCCACAACTGGAAAATTACTGGAAGTGATAATAGTCATAATTATTGTGATAAAAAATTACTTCCCTTCATCGGTACTTGTTAAGGTACTTGTTCTTAAAAATCCTGAACATGTGACTGAATTTTTGACAGAGGGTAAAACGTATCTTTTACCTAAAGGGAAATCACAAAAGATCCATCAAAATATCATCCTATTACTTGTTTACAAACTATATATAAAATTGTAACATCACGTATCTCACAACTAATCACCACTCACTTAGATAACCACAATATACTTATGGAAGGGCAAAAAGAATGTCATAAGGTAATGAAAGGATGTAAACAACTGATAATAATTCTAAATCATGCCCGGCGGAAAAGCATAAGTCTTTCATGCTGCTATATCGACTACCAAAAGGCATTTAACTCTGTCCCACAATCATGATTAATAGAGTTTTTAATATATAGAGAGTATATTGGTGTCAAAATGGTTGTTGTGACATGTCTAGTGTGGCAGTGTAGTGGGTAGTGCCGGTTGCTCTCACTTTCAGCTTCCACCGCTGGCTAACAGTCTCACGAAAAGGAGAGCTAAATGTGTAAATCTCTCCCTGCCAGTACATAGCCTCTCCAACAGCAAGCCTCATGTAGTGTCTCCTTACTGTCGCCACACGGAAACCAAACTCTTTTTGGACTCAGGCTGAACTACAGAGGATGGGGAGGAGGTCTGGCCCCTGCACACGTAGCACACAGGCCCACTGGTGTGTGGACACACCCTGGTGCTCGTGAACTAGATCCCTGCTATGCGTAAGTGGCCCCACTGCCTTGTGGCCAGCCTCAAGAGAGACAAAGGCTACGGGAGTAAACCCAGACAGCAAATCCGGAGTGGAACCCCTATGATGGCTGGATGTCATTGAACATCCTTCCGGTAGCTCCTGCAGCCAATCTGGTGCCAAACGTATTGCTCCAGAAGCTTTTCTCTGTGCTACACTGGGGAGGGTGAGAGGGGGATCTTGATGACTGGGTACCTCCAGATCTCCATACTTTCAGCCCAGGCTTATGGTGATAATCATCATCACCCATTGTCCTTTGAGCCAGACAGACGCCAACCAACATCCAATATATATAAACTACACCCAATGCTTGTGAAATTCCTGCATCATCTGATGAAGCAATGCTGTACTATAATCACCCTATCTATTAACAACCAAAAAAAGAACAACCATCGTTATCAAAATAAACAGAGGCATTTTTCCAAGGCAACTCTCTAAATCCACTATGGCACTGTCTAGCTTTAAACCCACTCTCTAATTTGCTGAATTGAATGAAAATTGTGTATCAAATCAGAAATAATGAAATAAGCTGTACCGTAACACACCTTCTATACATGGATGATTTGAAATGGTATGCTCCTTCATCAGTAAGCTAAAGCAATTAATTCAAATAGAAGAACTACTTTTGAAAGGTATAAACATGAATTTTGGACAGGATAAACACAGAACATTGAACATAAAGAAAGGTGCAATAGAGCTAATGGAATACAAAACAGAACAGCAGAATACAATACAACCGATGAATATGAAACATATTAGTACAGTCTCGGATATCAATAAGGAAAGAAAATAGATCATAGTGCAATAAAGGAAAAACATTTGACAGTAGAAGTGGTAGAGGCATGTTCAATTTTGTCACTTAAAAAAAGTTGGATAGGTATATGGACAGGAAAGGAATGGAGGGTTATGGGCTGAGTGCAGGTAGGTGTGATTAGGTGAGAGTAAGCTAGAAGGGCCATGATGGCCTGTTTCCGTGCTGTAATTGTTATATGGTTATATGGTTATAATTTACTTCAAGGCTTAAGAAAACCTGCCAAACAGAACTCAAGACTAAAAATATTACAAAGGCATAAACACTTTTGCTATACCTACATTAATGCATTCTTTTGGCATAATATCTTGGTCCGAAACTGATCTGGAAAACTTACAAAGAAAAATAAGAACTGAAATGACAAATTTCAGAAAACATGATGTACATTCGAAAGCACTTAGATTAACACTACCTAGGACAGAAGGGGGAGGAGGAATAACAGACATTAAAAATCTACACAACGTTCAGATAAAACTTCTAAGGATATACTTTAATCAACGAAAACAGGAATCAGTCTCCACGCAAGCATATGTAATTCCAATAAGAAGTATACACCACTAAAGTTAAATGAAAGCACAACACAGCAAAATGAAGCCATTATCACTATTGAAGAAAAAGTTAACCAATGGAATAGCATGACCCTCCATGGAAGACATCCCCATGATCTGAACAGATTAGATGTTGACAAGGAAGCATCGAATGCATTGATCAAAGTTGGAGACTTCTTCCCAGAAACAGAAGCATTCCTTGTAGCAATACAGGACCAGGTGATTAACACAAAAAATGATCAAAAATACATAATAAAAGACCAACAAATTAAAAATGATAAATGTAGAAAATACCAAGAAAAACCACTAGAGGATCCTGTAGCAGTTTAACACAATCTGATTACTTACACAGGCACAATCAAGTGACAAACTTCATTCAGCAAAATCTTGCTTTAAATACAAGCACATAGATGAAATCACACCTTACTATAAATACAAGCCTGATCCAGCTTTAGAGTCAAAAGCCACAAATTATATTATGACTGATCAGTTATTACAGATAGGACAATCAATATTAATCATCCAGATATAATGCTACAGGATAACCATGCAAGAACAACTTATTTAATAGATATAGCCATTCCAAACACATGTAACTTACAGAAATCAGTAAGTGAAAAACACCAATAACATACTGAATTAAAAGTGGAAATTAAAAGACTTTGGAACATGAACAGGGTATACATTGTCTCAATGGTAATATCTACAACTGGTGTCATCCCAAAGTCACTACACAATAGCATTAAACAATAAGGGCTACACAGTAATATCTATGTAAATCTTCAGAAATACACAATCACTAGAATAGTCCCAAAGTTCCTAGAATTGAGAAATATGCTTGGCTATGCCTGTACTTCAAGTTTTACCAGCTTGAGCTGAGAAAAAATTTAAAAAATAATATGAATACTATATACTATAGCCAAGCATAGTCATTTATCAATTGCAATTGACAAATTGATCAGCAGGATCTTGGGGTCGAAGTCCATAAGACTCTCAAAGCTGCTGCACAGGTTGACTCTGCAGTTAAGAAGGCATACGGGGCATTAGCCTTCATCAATTGTGGGATTGAGTTTAAGAGCACTGAGGTAATGTTACAGCTATATAGGACCCTGGTCAGACCCCACTTGGAGTACTGTGCTCAGTTCTGGTCACCTCACTACAGGAAGGATGTGGAAACTATAAAAGGGGTGCAGAGGAGATTTACAAGGATGTTGCTTGGATGCCTTATGAGGATAGGTTGAGTGAACTTGGCCTTTTTTCCTTGGAGCGACAGAGGATGAGAGGTGACCTGATAAGATGATGAGAGGCATTGAGCGTGTGGATAGTCAGAGGCTTTTTCCCGGGCTGAAATGGTTGCCACAAGAGGATACATGTTTAAGGTGCTGGGGAGTAGGTACAGAGGAGATGTCAGGGATAAGTTTTTTTACTTAGAGAGTGGTGAAGGCATGGAATGGGCTTCCGGCAACGGTGGTGGAGGTGGAAATGATAGGGTCTTTTAAGAGGCTTTTGCATAGGTACATGGAGTTTAGGAAAATGGAGGGCTATGGGTAAGCCTAGTAATTTCTAAAATAAGTACATGTTCGGCACAGCATTGTGGACTGAAGGGCCTGTATTGTGCTGTAGGTTTTCTATGTAATACTATGGCCACTCAAATCATCAAATGCATCAACAAGTTTGCAACAGAGAAAAAGAATATTTTAGACGATGAGTTTTATTTGTCACATGTTCAGTGAAGCATACAGTTAAATGCATCATTGGTGTCAAATCAAATCAGTGAGTATGTGGTTGGGGGGCAGCCTACAAGTGTCGTCATGTTTCCAATGCTGATGTAACATGCCCACAAATCACAAACCCTAAACTGTACGTCACTGTTTATCCGTTATTGCACAATTTGTCTTCTCTTGCACATTAGTTGTTTGTCAGTCTTTATTTGTGTGTAGTTTTTCATTGTACCTATTCTATTTCTTTGTTCTACTGTGAATGCCTACAAGTAAATGAGCCTCAGGCTTGTAATGGTGTCATATTCGTACTTTGATGATAAATTTCCTTCAGAGTTTTAAGTTTTGGAATGTGGGTGGAAATTAGAGCGTTGAGGGGAAATCCACACGGTTACAGGGAGAACTTACAGACAGTGGCAGGAACTGTTGCAAAGTGATTGTGCTAAGTGCAACTCTACTGTGCCACTGCTTTCTACATTTCACAACCAAAATGGATTCACACCATTATTAAGAATGAAAATAATTTTTGAACCACTTCCCCTAACCTACCATTCCAAATGCTTACTTACCAAGGTGGTAAATTGATAGCAGAATTTCCAGCAAATGTGTAAGTTGCTTTGGATTTCCAGCATCTGCAGAATCTCTTGTGGTTATAACGTTACAACTGCAGTTTTGCCTGACGTGAAGAACAATAGATGTACAGTTCAACATGGGAATGGATCAACACAGATACTCTAATGTTGTCCAGTACTTCTGTGTCCATAAAATTATAGCATTACAGCAAATTATTAGATTGCTAGGTTCTATACAGTGATTTTGTGAATTTCAAGGTAAGCATCGTTAAGGATTTCACTTAATTTCTGGCACCATCAATTCTTACACTAGGCACCTCTTCGCTCTAGCTATCAGATTCATTTATTTATCCCACTGATGTTGAAAGATACAGGGAAATGCATCATTTGTGTTAACAACCAACACACCTACGGATGTGCTGGGGCGCAGCTGCAAGAGTCGCCACACATTCCAGAGCCAACGTATCATGCCCACAATGCACAATAGAACAACACAGAACACAACAAGCAGCAAAACAACCACCTCATTTTTTTGGTTAATTTTACAATTAACAGCATGCATACTCAGCACACCAGCTAGTTCTAGGAAACTTTAAATGTGGATATTGTTTAATGGTTTAGAACATAGCACAGTACATCTCTTCCCCATCTTCTCTGCGACTTAATATTAACATTCTCACTTGACTAATCCTGATAAAAGGCCTTTCATCCCTGAAATATTTGCTTAGCACTCAATGCAGAATTGAATTGGCTTTATTTCTTACATCCTTCACATACATGAGGAGTAAAAATCTTTACGTTATGTCTCCATCTAAATGTGCAATCATTTTAATTAATAATAAATAGAACAATCTACGTAACATAGAAATACACTCAAATCAGCATGAATTCATCCATCTCATGGCCCGGTGGAAGAAGCAGCAACAAATAATGAGAACATGAAATAAGAAGATAAAGAGTCCTTAAGTGAGATTATTGGCTGTGGGAACATCTCAATGAATGGGCAGGTGAGTGTAGTTATCCCCTTTTGTTCAAGAGCCTGATGGTTGAGGGGTAGTAACTATTCGTGAACCTGGTAGTGTGAGTCCGAAGGCTCTTGTACCTTCTATCTGATAGCAGCAGTGAGACAAGAGTATGGTCAAGGTGGTGAGGATCTCTGTTGATGGATGTTGCTTTCCTATGACTGTGTTTCATGAAGATGTGCTCAATGGTTGGAAGGGCTTTACCTGTGATGTACTGGGCCAAATCCACTACTTTTGTAGAATTTTTCATTCAAAGGCATTGGTGTTTCCATACCATGACGTGATGCAGCCAGTCAATAGATTCTCCACTACACATCCATAGACATGCCAAATCTCCACAGACACCAAAGGAAGTAGAGGTACTGCCATGCTTTATTTCCAATTGCATTCACATGCTGGCTTTTATTTGGTTATTTTAAATTGCTCTGTGATTAGTCTAGGATTAAATTGGGGATTGCTGGGTGGCGCATCTCGTAGGGCCGGAAGAGACTGTTCTGCGCTATATTTCAATAAATAAATCAATAAGTAATGAGGAGACTAATGAAATTTTAAAAAGTTAATTGCTCATACATTTTTGTGCTTGTGACTAGAGTGATGCTTGAACTGCTGGAGTGGTACTTAAAGTTAGCAAAGTCTCACCATTCAAGCGACATTTGACTTTCCCTTCCATTAGGCGTCACATATTTTATACAACTCTGCCATGGACAGTCCCATGCCTGGCTGTGAAAGGAGGGGTTTGGACATGGGGCTAGCAATCCCATCCTATATAAACCCAGAGCTACAAGATTGCCAACAGAACCTCCAAAGCACAAAAAAAAACCCCAAAGGCCTCATCCCTGGGGGAGGAGGGATCTTTGCCTAGAAGATGTATGAAGTTGTGTGGGGAAAGCTGTAAGTCTGTGGAAGCCACAGGGCCTATCATCCAGGATCACCACTTTTAGAACATGGAATGTATCCCCAGGGAAAGCAGAAGAGAGGCTGGCGGAAGAACACATGGCAACGCAACCTTGAAAGTGACACCAAGAAGATGGGCTACTCCAGGGGACAACTTGAAAGACTGGCTCAGGACAGAGTAATCTGGTGGGTTGCTGTCGGCAGCCTATGCCCTAGATAGGCTTAACTAACTAACTAACATATTTTACAAAATGGAAGAAGTTCTACTCTGTGGCAGATATCTCTTACTTCAGTTATTGGTTTTAACAATTTCTCTCCCCCCCCAAAAAAAATGTTTATATTGTGTTAACCAAGTTACAGAACTTTTAAGAACATTATTGGGCACTGAAGTTTCCAGTGAAAGGCATGATTGAATTGCACAGTCACTGACTTTGGGTTTCATATTCTCAAGGAATTTTAATGATCAAACTTCACACACTTTACAACAAAAGCAGAATTACTCAAGGTACAATATGCATTTTTTTTTAATGACAAAGGAATACTTGGCCCATTGAAGAACACACACATAGAGCTTGAGGGATTTAGCAAGTCAGGCAGCATCCATGGGCAGGAATAAACAGTTGATATTTTTGGCCAAGACACTTCATTAGGACTGGAAATGAAGGGAAAAGCCAAAATAAGGTGGGGGGGGGGAGGGGTGGAGTACAAGCTGGCAGATGATACTTCTGGTGATTTCTCCCCCTTCTGCTTCTCCCTTTTCCACTCCAGTTCTCCTCTTACCCCTTCCCTTCTCCTTACCTGCCCATCACCGTCCCCTGGTACCCATCCTCCTTCCCTTTCTCCCATGGTCCACTCTCCTCTCCCATCAGATCCCTTCCTCTCCAGCCCTTTTCCTCCTTTACCTATCATCTCCCAGATGTTCATTTCATATTCCACACACCCACCATCTCCCTCACCTGGTTTCACGTATTACCTGCCCACCAGGACTCATTCTATTCCCCTCCCCAACCTTCTTTCCCCTTTCCTTTCCAGTTCTGATGAAGGGTCTTGGCCCAAAACGTCAACTGTTTATTCTTCTTCATAGATGCTGGCTATCTGATGAGTACCTCCAGCATTTTGTGTGTGTTACTCTGGATTTACAACATCTGCAAAACCTCTTGTGTTTATACTGGGCCCATTGACAGAACCCCATCAGGCTCCTGGACGAGCTTCAGTACTGAACTGGCTCTGGGACTGTGGTGCAGCCATTGGGCTCCTGATCGGTTCTACTCCCTTCAGCACTGAACGGGCTCAGAGACTGTGGTGCAGCCATTGGGCTCCTGATCGGTTCTACTCCCTTCAGCACTGAACGGGCTCAGAGACTGTGGTGCAGCCATTGGGCTCCTGATCGGTTCTACTCCCTTCAGTACTGAACTGGCTCTGGGACTGTGGTGCAGCCATTGGGCTCCTGATCGGTTCTACTCCCTTCAGCACTGAATGGGCTCAGAGACTGTGGTGCAGCCATTGGGCTCCTGATCGGTTCTACTCCCTTCAGTACTGAACTGGCTCAGAGACTGTGGTGCAGCCATTGGGCTCCTGGACCTGCTTCACTTGCCTCAGCGCTGAACTGGCTCCATGGCTGTGGATTCATTTTCAGGGACTCTGCAGTTAATGTTCTCTTTTATTTGTTTACTCTTTTATCATTTGCATGATTTGCTCTTTTTTAAAAAAAAGACAGATTGGATATTTGACAGTCTGTTGTGTGGATTTTTTCGTGGACTCTGTTGTTTGTGGCTGCCTGCAAGAAGACAAATCTCAAGGTTGAGATTTGATAATAAATGTACTTTGAACTTTGAGCTAATGCCACTGCTACTACCTATACTCATTGGCCACTTTATTAGGTACCTTTCTCAGCTGTTCCTGAGAAACTCAAATCACCCCATCTGACACCAACAATCACTCCATGGTCAGAGCAACTAAACTTCTTGACCATGTTTGCCTGCTTTTATGCATTACGTTGCTGTCACATGATTGGATGATCAGATATTTGCATTAACAAGTAGGTGTACAGGTGTGCCTAATAAAGTGGCCTAATAAAGTACATGCACGTGTTCGGTTATGATGCAGAGGGATAGGCAGAGAAATAAGGAAGTGAGAGCATGCAATATCCACATATGCAACAGTAAACATCATGATTGAAGCTGTGTCACTGGAACTGCATTACTTGCTATTCCATTCCACCACCTGCATTATTACAAATAACTTCTGATTATTCATAATCATTCAGCTTCTTTATCATTAATATTCAAAGAATAATTGCTAATGCCTGGCATCCATACTTTAGCCTCTAGCTTTACTTTTTTATATAATTCTTTATAATTGTTGAATGTTGTTCTTGTTGCACATCACATCCTGACCAACACATTACAGCAATTTCCTAATAATGTAAACGTACATGGTGAATAAAATTGGTCCTTGATATTTCTTCATTTAATTCAGATGGTGATGAGCAGGTGTACAGGAATGAGGTAGAGTAAGTTATCTGGTTGAGTGCTGCCATAACAACAATTCAACATCAGTACGGCCAAAGAACTGATTGGGAAAGGGGAAGTCAGGAGAACACATACCAGTCCTTATGCAGGGGTCAGTGGTGGAAAGCGTGAGCAGCTTTAACGTCTCTGAAGATTTATCCTGGATCTAACAAGCTGATGCAATTGCGAAGAAGGCACAACAGTGGTATATTTCATTAGCGTTTGAGTAAATTTGGTATGTCACCAATGACTCTAGCAAATTTCTGTAGATGTACTGTGGAGAGCATGCTGACTGTTTGCATCACTGTCAGGTATGGCGGCACAGGACTGGAAAAAGCTGCAAAGAGTTATAGATTCACCTAGCTCCATTATAGGCACTGGACTCCCCACTACTGAGGACATCTTCAATGGGTGATGTCTCAAGAATGTGGCATCCACAATTAAGGACCTTCATCTAGGACATGCTCTCTTCTCATTAATACCATTAGGGAGGAAGTACAGGACCTCCAGAAAGTGCCCACAGTATGCAGAAAGTTTGAAGTTAATAACTCATCTCCTTCTACCCTAGGCCACGAACTTATCAATCATCTGTCGTAAATCCACTTGCACCCTCACACTTCGTGCACTAATATTTTTTTAATATTTCTTATTGTAACTTACAATATTTTGTTATGTATTGCATTTACTGCTATAAATTTCATGACATAGGGTATGTCAGTGATAATAAATCTGATTTTGATAACTATGAAGACAGCTCGATAATGCATATGTAACTAAAATACTGTCCAAAGCATGGCTGTCAGATGGATAAATTGAGGAGTCTTATTTATAACACAAAGATCTCTCAGTGAATCAGAAAGACCATTCTGTTCTATTGCTTTACTTATCAGGATTAACATCTCCCTCAATAGTTTCAGATCACATTCAATCTCACAAGCTCAACTGCCTTCACAGAAATGAATAACCAAGTGCTTGCAATTAGACCCCATACAACCATTGCAAGTATTCATGCATTACACAAATGTTAAAATAGTGACATTATCATCAACCAATAACTCAAAGGCTAGAACAAAATCCCTCAATTCTAGATGCATGAATAACAACTTCAAAAACTCTTTGTGAAACTGACTGCTGATTTGAATAAAGAAAATATTTGTTTCTGGATGCCCAATCTGTTTGTTTGCCTCTTTATATGACGTCAATATCAGTTCATCAAAGGCTGACATGTTAACTCTCCAATATGAAACATAGTAAGTTCTCCAGTACTGTGCAACTGTTTATTTTCTCTTAAAAATATGTATTCAGTGCTTAAGAAAATAACATCATGATAACATTTTTGTATGCAATCCCAGATCAGTTCAAAAGCATGTGTTCTACAATTCCATTAACATTGCAAAGCAGATCTCAATGCATGCTTTGTCTAATTCTCAAATGACAGTGTTTATAACTTGGCATGAATTGACACTTAGAATTTCATATGTTACACCTGCTCCATGCTGAGACCTAAGACACCCCATCTAAGTTACTCCCATTGACCAATATTAGACACATAACCTTCTAAAGCTTTCAAATCTAGGTACCTGCTCAACTGTTGTTTAAAAGTTGTTCTTGAGGCAGGTACAATCATCATTATGATTATCATCAGCGTCGTATGATGTGGGCGATTATGGACTTTTACCATAATTGTTCTTAGCAAAGTGGTTTGCCATTGCCTTCTTCTGGGCAGTGTCTTTACAAGAAGTTATTTTCCTCTGCTAGCCTGCAGGTCACCCTTAGATAAGGTAGACCATTAATGCCAGGCAGACAATCTCAAAGGTTCATTTATTATCTAAGTAATAACTCTGAAATTCTTCTTCTCCAGAGAGCCACAAAACCAAGAAAGAAAAACAAAACAGCTGCATGATCATCAACCCCCAAATCCCCCCTCCATGCCCAAAAAGAATAAAAATGAAACAGGCACATTGACTCCCTAATACCCCTCCCCACATACAAAAAAATGAGAAAGATTGGGCGAAAAACAGAATATGAAAAACTAAAAGACCGAAAAAAAATTCCATAGTCCAAGTCCATATCTAAAATGCAAAAAAAAACCTGGGTAACATTCTCCAGGAACAACAGCCGCCTTTCCCCTTTCCAATAGCTGAGCAATCCTACCGATGATCAAAAGGCAGTGTTGTAGCGATGTGCTACACACAGCGCTGAAATAACGACACGCAGTCGGTAAGTCATTTCGAGACTAGTTTATTCAAACTTTGCGGCGCTGGTATTTAAATCGCTAGCGCCCACCCTCTCCGGGCGGAAATGACGTCAGAGGTGCATTACCAAAGTCTCCCCCCGCGCTGGCTATTTGTGAGCCGGTTCACCTGCGCAGAAAGTGGGTCGCCACATAACCCCCCCCCCCAGAACTGGCGATACACCCCCCAATGTCCACAGTCTGGATCAACCTCTGTTTGGGAGGTCTGCTTCTGCGCCGCGGTGCCTGAACCTCAAATGGCTGCGCCAAGTCCACATGGGCTGGTTTGAGTTGGTCCACCGTGAAAACCACCTCTTTCCCCCCAAAGTCCAGAACGTACGTGGACCCATTGTTGTTGATCACCTTGAATGGCCCCTCGTAGGGCCGCTGTAACAGAGCCCGGTGTCCGCCCCTTCGTACAAACACAAACTTACAGTTCTGCAGGTCTTTGGGTACATGGGTCGGGGTCCGTCCGTGCTGTGAAGGGGGCCAGGTTGCCGAGCCTCTCATGTAGTCTGCCCAGGACTGCTGCGGGTTCTTCCTCTTGCCCCCTTGGGGCTGGTATGAACTCTCCTGGGATGGCCAGGGGTGCGCCGTACATCAACTCGGCTAACGAGGCATGCAGATCCTCTTTGGGTGCTGTACGAATTCCAAGCAGGACCCAGGGAAGCTCGTCCACCTAGTTAGGTCCTCTCAGGCGGGCCATGAGAGCCGACTTCAAGTGACGGTGTAAGTGTTCCACCAGTCCGTTCGACTGTGGGTGGTAGGCAGTTGTGTGGTGCAGCTGCGTTCCCAACAGGCTGGCCACAGCTGACCACAGGCAGGAGGTGAACTGGGCGCCTCTGTCGGAGGTAATGTGGGCCGGTATCCGGGTGCCGTAGGTCCATATCATGCTGCCATTTGCGGCCCTCAGGGTGGGTCCTGGCTTCCTGTTGCGGATGTCGTACCCCGTCGGGGTCAAGATGTTGATTTCTGCTCCGGTGTCAACCAAGAAACGGCATCCTGATTGTTTGTCCCAGATGTACAAGAGGCTCTCCTGGTAGCCAGCCGCCATAGTCATTAGCGGCAGCTGGCCCTGGCCCTTGCAGGGCGGGCGACAACAGCGGGCTTCTGTGCTCCACCGCTGGTGGTAGAAACATCACTGTTCACTGGCCTCCTCACTCTTGCCTCTGTGTTGTGTGTGCCCCCCTGCCAGGCCTGATCTGGTCTGCTGTTGGGCGCATGGCCTGGTAATCTGACTGACGGATACCACGCTCTCCCTCTTGGCTTTCCACAGCACGTCTGCCCGGGCCGCCACCTTCCGGGGGTCGCTGAAATCTGCGTCGGCCAGCCCCAGATGTATGTCCTCGGGCAGTTGCTCTAGGAACGCTTGCTCGAACATGAGGCAGGGCTTGTGTCCGTCGGCCAGGGCCAGCATCTCGTTCATCAATGCTGACGGCAGTCTGTCTCCCAAACCATCCAGGTGAAGCAGGCAGGCACCCTGCTCATGCCGTGAGAGGCCAAAGGTCCCAATGAGCAGCGCTTTGAATGCTTCATATTTGCCTTCTTCCGGGGGCGACTGTATGAAATCCACAACCTGGGCGGCCGTCTCCTGGTCAAGGGCACTCACCACGTGGTAGTAATGCGTGGAATCAGAAGATATCTGCCAAATCTGGAACTGGGCTTCTGCTTGGCTAAACCACGCACGTGGTCGCAGCGTCCAGAAAGTCGGCAGTTTTCGTGAAACTGCATGAACAGATGAAGGGTCAGTCATTTTGGTCCAAATCCCGTTTGGACCATCGGGGTCACCAATGTAGCGATGTGCTACACACAGCGCTGAAATAACGACACACAGTTGGTAAGTCATTTGGAGACTAGTTTATTCAAACTTCGTGGCGCTGGCATTTAAATCCCCGGTGCCCGCCCTCTCCGGGCGGAAATGACATCAGAGGTACATTACCAAAGTCTCTCCCCGCGTGCTGGCTATTTGTGAGCCGGTTCGCCTGCGCAGAAAGTGGGTCACCACAGTGTCACCTTAAGCCTATGCCCTCTTTTATTCCATGATGCTGGAAAAGCGATTGTCTGGCATCTATGCCTCTCATAATCTTACCTGATCATGATAATCTCTCATGATCACTCCTCAGTCTCCTATGCTTCAATCCCTAGTCTGTCCAGCACTTCCCCATCATTCAGTCGCTCAAGTCCTGGGAACATCCTTGTAAATCTTGTCTTCTCTCTTTCCAGTTTACCAGGCTACCTCAAACAGGGAGGCATTGATTGCTTATCTGAAAATTCCATTCAGAAGCTGCCTTACTGGCCACTGTAGCCCCGCTGGTGATGGTTCTCCCGTGGTGCTGTTGGATACAAACACCCGTTTTAGCCTAGTTGAGAAACACCACAACATGTGTTCTTCTTAAGCCTATCACCCCTACTGAGGCATAGGCCACTGACAGCAGCTCTCCAGAACCTTCTGTCCATGGCCAACAGAAGGTTTCCACTTCCACCACATGACTTCATATGTCTTCTCAGCGAAGATCATTCCTCTCCCAGGAATGAGGTCTTTGGAGTTGCTGTTGGCATTTCTGTAGCTATTATGGGATGGGGTTGCTAGCGTCCTCCTTTCACAACTTTCAGACTATCCATGGCGGAGGTATAGGATGTTGGTGCATTGAAAAATTTCCATTTTTCAAATCATCCTGAGATTCCTAGACGACCAGAAGCATATGAGTGGAACAAGATAGAAATGATCAGAGTATGCTCTTTTTGTATCATAGTAGTCATGCGATCACTCAAGTCAAGTATGATGTTTTCCTAAAGGGAAATTCCCTTAATGGAGAATGCCAATATGTGAATTTGTTTAACACGAGAAGACTAATGCATGAGTAGCCACCACATAGTCCTTGACAGATCAGAGTCAGTGTTCAGTGGCATGGGATGCAAGGTGAGAAACACAACATGCGTTCTTCTTAAGCCCATCACCCCTACTGAAGCATAGGCCACTGACAGCAACCCTTCAATGCTGCAGCCTTCCTCCACCTTCACTGCCATTGTGATGTGCCATCATCTGCTAGCTCCATCACTGAAGTCTTGGTTGGATTGCTCTTTATCAGGAACTTCCCCCTTGACCTTACCGCTCTGGGTGACCCGACCTGGAGCTAAGCTCCAGACAGCATCACTCTCAGGATCTCAGAACTCACAAAGCTTCTCCACCACGATGAAGTGACGATCCTCTGTAACAAATGACTCAATGACAAAGAGGCTTTATAATGCACTGGCGAAGCCTCACTTGGAGTATTGAGAGCAGTTTTGAGCCCCTTTCCAATGCTGACATTGGAAAGTTCAGAGAAGGTTCACGAGGCTGATTTCAAGAACGTAAGGGCTATTGCATGAAGAGTGTTTGATGGCTTTGGGCCTGTACTCGCTGGAATTTAGAAGAATAGGGGAGGAACCTCATTGAAATCTATCAAATATTGAAAGGCCAAGATAGAGTAGATGTGGAAAGGATGTTTTCTATAGTGGGTAAGTTTAGGATCAGAGGACACAGCCTCAGAATCAAGGGACATCCATTAGAATGGAGATGAGAAGGAACTTTAGCCAGAGGGTGGTAAATCTGTGGAATTTGTTGCAACAGGTGGCTGTGGAAGGCTAGTTATTGGGTGCATTTAAGGCAAAGTTAGCTAAGTTTTTGATTAGTCAGGGCCTGAGAGGTTACAGGGAGAAGGCAGAAGAATGGGGTTGAGAGGAAAACGGTTCAGTCATGATGAAATAGCAGAGCAGACTTAATGGGCCAAATAGCCTAACTCTGCTCTTCTAAACATCTTATGGTCCTATGGACTCATGTGAATTGGCCATGCAGCTCAAGACTGCTCAAGGATGATCGGACTGTAACTCTGCATTCCTGTCTACCTTCAGTGAGGCTTTTCTCATTAGCATATTGAGAATCTATCCACTTCTGTCACAAGGCTTGGTGTTCTCAGACTTTGAGGAAAGAGAGTCCTAAAGTCTCAGAACCATCAGGCGAAAAATATTCACCTCATCCATTTTAACTTGGAGTCCCTTTATTTTTAAAGCCATACCTACTTCTAGACTCTCTCATTAATAATATCACCTCCACTGTCAATATTCCTCAGGTTCTAATATTTTTCAATCCACACATACTTTTCGTTAAAAACCTGTCCATAAGAACAGAATCAAGCCATTTGGCCCATCTAATCTGCTCCTCCATTCCATCATGGCTGATTTATTATTTATTGCACTCAAACACATTCTCCTGACTTCTTCCCTGTAACCTCAGATGTTGTTACTAATCAAGAGCCCATCAACCTCCACTTCATTTATACCCAATGACTAGGTGTCTGTGACAATGAATTCCACAGATTCACCACCTACTGACAAAAGAAATTCCTCCTCATATCTGTTCTACAGGGACGATCTTGCATTGAGGCAGTGTCCTTTGGTCCTAGACACCCCACTATAGGAAACGTCTTCTCCATGTCCTAAGCCTTTGAATATACAATGTATTTCAATGAGATCCCTCCTTATTCTTCTAAATTCCAGTTAGTAAAGATTCAGAGCCATCAAACATTTCTCGTATGTTAACTCCTTCACTCAAAAGATCATTCTTATGAACCTCCCCTAGATCCTCTCCAATGCCCGCACGTCCTTTCTCAGCCATGGGGGCCAATGATTGAATAGTAAATTTCTTAGATAACCCCAATGAGGTACAAGCTTACACTAAACAAAAAAAATCACAAGCAACAGATTTAAATAAACAAATCTTGTTTATTTAACAAGATAAATAAACTTAAAAGGAAAAGGAAGCCAATTCACCTCAGGGTTTTAATTAATAAAAAAGATTATAGCCTTTAATCATCCAACTCACTTGAAATGAATCAATCACAACAGTTAACTGGAATACAACTTGTATCTGAGTTCTGTCAGAATTCCCATCACTTGGAGATTTAAAATTCATTTTTAAAATTCAAGGACATGAATCTCCTTACTAATGCAAGTTTAGTATTATTGATCTATAAAGTCAAATTACAAATTAATATTTATATTCCAAATAGCATACACATTATGTATTGAAGTTATTCTAATAAAACACTGTAGAGTATGGCACAAGAATGTCTTCCATGATGTCAACAAATCCAACTTGTCTGCACATGGCTCATATCCCTCCATTCACTGCCCCTTTATGTGCCTGGGTAAATGTCTTTTAAATAACTGTTTCCAGCACTTTCCTGGGAGCACTCTCCAAGGACCTATGACTTATAGTTAAAAAAAAACACCTGCCTCAAAGATACACCTTGTATTGAAAGAACGTGTAGGTAGGCAGACAGGGTGGGTGGTTCTGTTGCTAAAAAAAAAAATGAAATCAATTTCTTAGACAGAGGTGACTTTCAAAGTGTTGAATACTTACAAGATGGCTTTTCAGAGCAGCTTGTGGTTAAGCCCACTCAGAGAAAGACAATTCTGAATTGGGTGTTGTGCAATGAACCAAATTTGATAAGGGAGCTTAAGGTAAAGGAACTCTTGGGAGGCAATGATCACAACATGATACAATTCACCCTGCAGTTGGAGAGGAAGAAGATAATGTATCATTGTGTAGAGTGTGTAGGCCTCTGTTAGTCTCAATAGACCATGTAAAGTTTCCAGGGAGCAAGCCTGGGCAAGGATTTTTTTCAAAATAGAAGACCAGCAGTTGCCCAAGCTGCAAGTCTCCCCTCTCCACACCACCGATGTTGTCCAAGGGAAGGGCATTAGGACCCATACAGCTTGGCACTGGTGTCGTCGCAGAGCAATGTGTGGTTAAGTGCCTTGCACAATGACACACACACACAGCCTCAGCCAAGCCAATACAGTGGAATAAAGGGTATTACAGAAGCATGACAAAAGAGTTGGCCAAAATTGATTGGAAGGGGATAATAGCAGGGATGATGGCAGAGTAGCAAAGGCTGAAGTTTCTGGCACAATTTGGAAGGTGCAGGATAGCTACATCCCAAAGATGAAGAAGTATTCTAAAAGGAGGATAAAGGAACCATGGGTGACCAGGGAAGTCAAAGACAACATAAAAGTAAGAGAGGGCATATAATATAGCAAAAAAATCGTGGTAAGTTAGAGGATTTGGAAGCTTTTAAAAGCAACAAAGGACAACTAAAAGAAACACGAAGAGAAACGATGAAATATGAAGGTAAGCTAGCTGATAATATCAAAGACAGCAAAAGATTTTTTCAAATATATAAAAAGTGAGAGTGGATACTGGACTGCTGGAAAATGACTCAAGCGAGGCTGTAAAGAGGGACAAAGAAATGGCAGGTGAACTTAATAAATATTTTGGCTCAGTCTTCACTGTGGACTTTCCAGAGGACTGAAAAATTTCAAATGTCACTCCACTCTTTTCGAAGGGAAGAAGGCAGAAGAAAGGAAATTATAGATTGACTTCAACACCTTTCCTACCACTGGAGTACCTTATTAAGGATGAGTTTTTGCGGTACTTGGAGGTGCAAGATAAAGTAGGCCAAAGTCAGCATTGTTTTTTAAAGAGGAAATTTTGCCTAAAAATTCTGTTGGAATTCTTCTGTAGGAAATAACAAGGATGGACAAAGGAGAGTCAGTGGATGTTGTTTACTTGGATTTTCAAAAAGCCTTTGACAAGGTGCCGCAAATGAGGCTGCTAAACAAGAGCACAAGACAGATACTAGCATGGGTAGAAGATTGGCTGATTGGAAGGAGGCAAAGAGTTGGTATAAAGGAGGCTTATTTTAGTTGGGTATTGGTGACTAGTGGTATTCTGCAAGGGTCAGTATTGGGATTGCTTCTTTTCAAGTTATATGGAAATGATTTGGATAATGGAATCGACGGCTCTGTGGTCAAGTTTGCAGACAACACAAAGTTAGATGGAGGGGCAGGTAGTGTTGAGGAAGCAAGGATGCTGCAGAAGATGTACAGATTAGAAGAATGGGATAAGAAGTGACAGATGGAAATTAGTGTAAGGAAGTGTGTGAACATGCACTTCAGTAGTAGGAATAAAGGCACAGACTATTTTCAAAACAGAGAGAAAATTCAAAAATCAGGTTTTCAAGGGGTCCCAGAGTCCTTCTGCAGGATTCCGTAAAGGTGAACTTGAAGGTTAGTCAGTGGTAAAGAAGGCAAATGCAATGTTAGCATTCATTTCAAGAGGACTAGAAGATCAAGGATGTGATGCTGAGGCTTTATAACGCATAGGTCAGACCACACGGTGTATTGTAAACCGTTTTGGGGCCCTTATCAAGAAAAGAAGTGCGAGCATTGGAGAGGATCAGAGGAAACTCACGAGAATGATTCTGGGGATGCAAGGGTTCGATATCTCTAGTGTTACGTATTCAGGCAACAATAAATACACGAGTTAGGCAAGGGTTTATATAACAAATAACACTTTTATTAAACACTGAAAACAAACCCCCCAAAAGTAAACAAACACTAACGTAACCGGAAATCAACTGCTGTGCGGCAGCTTAAACAGTTCTTAAAGTGATGCAGCTCAAACAGTTCTTAAAGCGATGTTGCAAAAACAGTTCTTTAAAGTAGTACTGCCAAAAGTTCGAAATTCTCAGTCCATTTAAGGGAGAGACTTTTTAAGACGATTTAAATTCTCTTTCACGTCGCTTTGCTTCAGTCCCTGAAGTCGAACTTTTTCCTACAAAGAATTTAAGAAACAAAACGGCTTAAAGGCACTGACCTTTCCTTTATCACTGTCCTCAATCTTTTCTGCTATCCCACAGAGATTAACACGAGAACAGTCAATGAATTCCTTCCGAATAAGGATTAAACACGGTCGAACCTGTTTCACCGTCGAAAATCGATTCTCCTCGATCTTTAACTCCCGAACTCCGATCTTCACTTTCCACTGATTCTCAACTAGCAGTATTGTAAAGAAACTGCTGGCAATGACCTTTTAAATTTTAGGCATTAGATTAAAAACTTCATCCTTCAACTGAACTGCGCCATCACATTAAATCACGTAGCGGCATGAAGTCAACATGGCAAATCCCACCACGAACTGCCCATCCTCACAGGGTGGGGTCTTCCTTTTATACCCTGTAAAAAAAAACCTGTCACATGATCTCTACTGGTGGGAAAATGACGTCACTCCACCATCACAAGACCATTACCTCAAGTCCAGTATAGCTTCAACCCCAGTCACGTGACAAGGGTACCACTGTCACGTGTCACAAGTATGTAACACCTCCCTCCAAAAAAAAACATTTTTGGTCTGTCAAGAACAAAAATTGTAACAATTACTTACAAGAAAAACAAATGTATAAATTCTATAACATACACAATATACAATACCATCATATAACAGCTTACAACTCACAATACAGTAGGAGTGTTACAATTGAAAAAAAACACTCCATAAAAAAAATTGCACTGTACAATCAACATCGATATAGACAATCAGCAACCACATTATCTTTACCTTTAATATGAGTTATCACAATATTGTACTCTTGTAACATCAAACTCCAATTTAATAATCTTCTGTTTTTGTTTTTCATCTTACTCAGAAAAACTAACGGATTATGATCAGTGTAAACAATAAGTGGTTTTTGAGTTGTACCAACATATACCTCAAAATATTCTAAAGCTAAAACAAGAGATAACAATTCTTTCTCTATTGTCGAATAGTTTCTTTGATGCTTATTAAATTTCTTAGAAAAGTAAGCTACTGGATGATCAACCTCATCACCCTCATTCCTTTGCATTAATACTGCTCCTGCAGCCTCATCACTAGCATCTACAGCTAATGAAAAAGGTTTTTCAAAGTCAGGTGCCTTAAGCACAGGTTGTTGACATATCATTGTTTTCAATTTTTCAAATGATTCTTGACAAGGCACTGTCCACACAAACTTCACATTCTTCTGCAGAAGGTTAGTTAATGGAAGGGCAACATTAGCAAAATTCTTACAAAATTTTCAATAATATCTGACCATTCCCAAGAATTTTCTGAGAGTTTTTTTCCCCGTTGGAGTGGGAATCTCTAAAGTTGCCCGAACTTTTGCCTGAACAGGAGCTACCTTACCTTGACCTACAACATAACCAAGGTAAGTCACAGTGGCATGTCCAAATTCACTCTTAGCTAAATTAATAGTTAAGTTAGCTTTTGAAAGCCTTTCAAACAATTTCTCCACCGCAATAATGTGTGCTTCCCAAGTATAATTTTCTGTCACTAAATCATCAATATAAGCATCAGTATCTTTCAATCCCTGAATCACAGAGTTAATCATCCTCTGGAAAGTACCTGGGGCATTCATCATCCCAAATGGAAGAACATTATATTCATATAACCCAGATGGAGTTACAAATGTAGAAATCTCTCTACCTCTGTCCATTAATGGAACACACCAATACCCTTTCAATAAATCAATCTTTGTAAGGAACTTTGCTTTTCCAACTTTATCTACACAATCATCTACTCTAGGAATTGGATATGCATCTGTTTTCGTTACAGCATTCACCTTCCTATAGTCCGTACAAAACCTAATACTACCATCTGGCTTTGGCACCATAACACATGGTGAACTCCAATTCGAGTTAGAATGTCTAATAATATTATTCTCTAACATATATCCAATTTCTTTCTCAGCAAGTTCACATTTTTCTATGTTCATCCTATATGGATGTTGTTTGATAGGTTTGGCATCTCCAACACCTACATCATGTGAAGCTATAGTAGTCCTTCTCGGAACATCTGGAAACAACTCCTTATATTTAAAAATTAATTCCTTCATTTGTTGTTTCTGCTCTAGCTGTAAATGTGCTAATTTCTCATCAATATTTTCCAGAATGGTTGAATTTGGTAACCTAACAGAAACAATGTTGGATTTAGAATGAAATTCAGATGAATCATCTATCATGTTCCTAGTTAAATCAAACTCATTCTCACTAACCACAACAGTCACAGTATCAAATTGATTCTCAAAATATGGTTTTATCATATTTATATGGCAAAGCTGTGTTGACCTTCTACGATCTGGAGTTTTTACCACATAATCCACATCATTGATTTTAGACACAATTTCATAATGACCATGAAATCTAGCTTGTAAAGGATTTGTCTGCACTGGGAAAAGAACCAACACCTTATCTCCAGGCTTAAACATCCTCATCCTAGCTTCTTTATCATACCAAGTCTTCATTTTCTCCTGAGCCAACTTTAAATTTTCCTTGGCTAAGCTACAAGCTTTATGTAACCTGTCCTTAAATTTCAAAACATAGTCCACCAATTTAGTGTGTACTTCCTTACTAATCCACTGTTCTCTCAATAAAGCTAAAGGTCCTCTAACTCTATGTCCAAACACAAGTTCAAATGGACTAAAACCTAAAGATTCCTGCACCGATTCCCTTACTGCAAATAAAAGTAAGTATATACCCTCATCCCAGTCACTTTCATTTTCCACACAAAATGTCCTAATCATATTCTTGAGGGTAGAATGAAACCTCTCCAAGGCACCTTGTAACTCTGTGGTATGCAGACAAAGTGATTTGCTTAGCTCCCAATTTATAAACTATCTGTTGAAACAATCCAGACATAAAATTATTGCCTTGATCAGTTTGTATTTCCTTAGGTAATCCAAAATAAGTAAAGAATTTTATAAGAACCTTTGTCACAGTTTTAGCTTTTATATTCCTAAGTGGTACTGCCTCTGGAAACCTAGACAAAGTACACATGATAGTCAACAAATACTGATAACCAGTTTTTGTCTTTGGTAATGGACCAACACAATCTACAATAACTTTAGAAAACGGTTCACCAAATGCTGGAATAGGTTGTAATGGAGCTACTAGTGCAACCTGATTTGGTTTACCCACAATTTGACAAGTATGGCATGTTTTACAAAACATCACCACATCTTTCCTTAAACCAGGCCAGTAAAAATGTTTTAAAATCTTGTCCACAGTTTTCCTTACCCCTTGATGTCCACCTAAAGGCACACTATGAGCTAAAGTCAAAATCTCATTTTGATAAACTTTCGGGACAACTACCTGGTAAACAACATTCCAATCCTCACTTGCAGGAATTGTAGGCGATCTCCACTTTCTCATCAACACTCCTTTTTCCAAGTAATATCCTACTGGTACCTTCTCAATTTCACTACCTAGTAAAGCTTGCTCTCTTAATTTTATAATCTCAGGGTCTCTATTCTGCTCTGCTATCATCTCCTTCCGAGACAGAGATAAATCATCATAGTCAGACTTCCTCCAAGGATCTTGTTCAAACAACGAAGATAAAGTCTCTGACACATCCTCAAAACTCGAATCCTGAGTTGAACAGTCCTGAGTAACAACCTCATTCTGCGCATCAATCTTTTTAGCCATAGCTCTAGTCACAACACAGGAAGAATCTGTGTTAGAATTCAACTCTGGTTCCTCTGACTCCATTGACAAATGCACTTCAGGAAAAACTTGTCCACCTGCCAAGTCATTACCTAACAATAAAGAAATACCCTTCACAGGTAAGCTATGCTGTAATCCTACTTTAACAAATCCTGTAACTAACCCTGACTTTAAATTTACTTTATGTAAATGTACAGGCATAAAATCACTCCCAACACCTCTTATGTAATTTACCTCACCAGTATCAGACTCTTCATTAAACTTCAACACACTGTCTAACATCAGTGATTGCGAAGCTCCAGTATCCCTAAGGATTTTTATTGGCACCAGAGTAGATCCTTCTTTCAAGGATACAAACCCTTCAGTTATAAATTGATCTTATCCCTTTCTAACTTGGTCAGACTCTAACAAAGCCTCATTTGTGTTTATCAAACCCTGTAACTTTACAGGTGTTTCAGTATGTTGCACACAAGCATCTGGAACTGCTTCCTTCTCCTTTTTCAATCTGAAACAGTTAGCTATTACATGGCCAGGCTTCTTACAATAGTTACAAATAAGACCAAACTGTCTTTCCTTCACAGGTTTTCCTTCCTCCTTACCTTTCTCATTAACTTCTGATTTAATTTCTGATTTACCTTGAGTCTCCATGTTATTTTAAAATTTCTGCCCTGAGGAAATTTATTCTTATGAATTAAAACACACTCATCAGCTAATCTAGCACAGTCCTGCAATTTATCACTATCCCTCTCATTTAAGTAGGTCCTTACTTCAACAGGAATGCTTCTTTTAAATTCCTCCATTAAAATCAGCTCTCTCAATATATCATAGTCCCCATTTACTTTTTTTAGAAGAAACCCATCTCTCAAAGCACACAGCTTTATCATAGGCAAATTCCACATAAGTTTTTTCCACAGACTTCTTCAAACTTCTGAATCTTTCTCTATAAGCTTCTGGGACTAATTCATATGCTTTTAGAATATTCATTTTCACAATATCATAATCAAGTGCTTGCGCAGCAGTTAAAGCTATGTAAACTTGTTGTGCTTTGCCTTTAATTACACTCTGTAACAACACTGACCATTTATCTCTCGGCCACTCTGACATCCGAGCAATAGTTTCAAAATGTTGAAAATATCCTTCCACTTCTGTTTCACTAAATGGAGGGACCAATTTAATTTCTTAACTAGCAACAAACGGTTTTCTAGAACCAGAAGACTGATTCCCAGACCTTAATTCCGACATTGCATATTCAAATTCCCTCTTCTTTTGATCAGCTTCTAACTTACAACGCTCCAATTCTGCTTTACTTTGTTCCAACCTCATTTGTTCGATTTGCAACTGCATCTCTGTATTACTTATTGGAAACGACTCTAAAATCATTTCATCAAAAACACCCGAATCCACATAGTATGATGTGATTTTTCTCTGTATTACAGCCTTTGATGTGATCTGCAAAATACCTTTAAGTTGCAATCTACTAGCTATCTCAGATACCTCAGTTTTTTTCACCTTCGCTAACAACTCTGCACCTGGCGAAGCCAGAAACTCATCAACATTCATCGTTGCCGAATACCACTCAAAAGCAAATCAAACAAAAGAATCGAGTATTCCCCTTTTCCAAAACACCAATTCAAAAGTTAGCAAGCATTTAAACTCAAATGATCCAATCCCGGACGAGCCCCCATATTTATGTTACGTATTCAGGCAACAATAAATATATGTGTTAGGCAAGGGTTTATATAACAAATAGTGCTTTTATTAAACACTGAAAACAACCCCCCCCAAAGGTAAACAAACACTAACGTAACCGGAAATCAACTGCTGTGCGGCAGCTTAAACAGTTCTTAAAGTGATGCAGCTCAAACAGTTCTTTAAAGTAGTATTGCCAAAAGTTCGAAATTCTCACAGTCCATTTAAGGGAGAGACTTTTTAAGACGATTTAAATTCTCTTTCACGTCGCTTTGCTTAGGTCCTCGAAGTTGAACTTTTTCCCACAAAGAATTTACGAAACGTAACGGCTTAAAGGCACTGACCTTTCCTTTATCACTGTCCTCAATCTTTTCTGCTATCCCGCAGAGATTAACACGAGAACAGTCAACGAATTCCTTCCGAATAAGGATTAAACACAGTCTAACCCATTTCACCGTTGAAAATCGATTCTCCGCGATCTTTAACTCCCGAACTCTGATCTTCACTCTCCACTGATTCTCAACTAGCAGTATTGTAAAGAAACTGTTGGCAATGACCTTTTAAACTTTAGGCATTAGATAAAAACTTCATCCTTCAACTAAACTGCGCTATCACATTAAATCACACAGCGGCATGAAGTCAACATGGCAAATCCCACCACGAACTGCCCCTCCTCACAGGGTGGGGTCTTCCTTTTATACCCTGTAAAAAAGGTCACATGATCTCTACTGGCAGGAAAATGACATCACTCCACCATCACAAGACCATTACCTCAAGTCCAGTATAGCTTCAACCCCAGTCACGTGACAAGGGTACCACTGTCACGTGTCACGAGTACGTAACACTGGGTCCATACTCACTGTAGTTTATAAGAATCAAGGGGGATCTCATTGAAACCTATTGTATATTGAAAGGCCTAGACAAAGTGGATGTGGAGATGATGATTCCTATATTGGGTGACTCTAGGTCCGGATGGCACAGCTTCAGAATAGAGGGACGTCCATTTATAACAGAGATGAGAAGGAATTTCTTTACCCAGAAGGTGGTAAACCTGTGGAATTCATTGCTGCAAACTGCTGTGAAGACTGTTCTTGAGTATAATTAAAGCAGAGATTGATAGCTTCTTGCTTCGTCAGGGTGTCAAAAGTTACAGGTGGGGATATGGAGGAGAATGGGGTTGAAGGGCATAAGAAATCAGTCGTGATGGAATGGTGGAGCAGACTCGATGGGCTGAGTGGACGAATTCTGCTCCTATGTCTTACAACCATACGGAAAACCTCATTTAAAGTTTTCCCTCCAATATTTTAAGATTCAAGATTGCTTAATATCATTTCCAATACACAAATGTAAAGGGGAACAAAGTAATTGTTATTTCAGATCTGATGTAGCACAGAAAAATACAATAACACAATAATTAAAAAGAAAGAATAAATATAAATATGTAAAATAGCTTGTATACATAGATTGATTGCATAAAGTGACACTAGGCACATAAGTATCTGTACATAAGGTGACTAATAGGAAATGATAAAGTAGTGGTGCTTGGGGATGTGGAGGGCCTCACTGTTACTTTCCCCAAACAGCCTCACTGCTTGGGGAAAGTAACCATTTTTGTGTCTGGTGGTCCTGGTGTAGCTGCTATGTAGTTTCCTCCCTAATGGGAGTGGGGCAAACACCCCACGACCAGTGTGGGTGACAAATTTCATGATGTTACTGTCTTATTTCCGGCACCTATCTGTATACAGTACATGTCCTTGACGATGGATAAGCTGGTGCCGGTGATGCATTGGGTGGTTTTGACTACCCATTGTAGAGCCTTCCTGTCCACCTCAGTGCAGTGATGCAGTCTGTTACAATGTTCTCTATTGCCCATCCGTAGAATGATGCAGATATGGATATTTCCACCTTATGAAACCATCTCTATTAACCCTATCAATGCCTCTCATTATTTTATATACTCCTGTCAGATTACTCCTCGATCCTGTTTTTGTAACTAATACTCTCTTTTGACGCAACTTTCCTCACACATTTTACAGCCCAGTGCAACATCTCACACTTATCCAGATAAAATCCTTTCTGCCATTTCTCTGCCCACATTTCCATCTGTCCTGCTTAACCTTTGACAACCTTCCTCATGATCGACATCTCCAATTTTTGTATTATCTTAAACTTACCTAAAGTCATTTTCATTACTAGTCACAGACCTCCAATCAAAACCGCATCTTTAACAAGAGAAAATGTGCAGATGCTGGAAATCCAAGCAACACACACAAAATGCTGAAGGAACTCAACAGTCCAGGTAGCATCTATGAAAAAGGGTATAGTCAATGTTTCAGGCTGAGACCCTTCATCAGGAATGGAGAAAAAAAGGAGTCAGTTAAAAGGTTGGGGGGTCGGGAGGAAGAAACACAAGATGATAGGTGAAGCCAGGGTGGGGTGGGGAAAGAGGGGTGAAGAGCTGGGAAGTTGATTGGTGAAAAAAATACAGGGCTGGAGAAGGGGGAATCTGATAGGAGAGGATAGAAGGCATGGAAGAAAGAAAAGGTGGGGGGAGCACCAGAGGGAGGAGTTGGGCAGTTAAGGAGATAAGGTGAGAGAGGTTAAAGGAAACTGGGAATGGTGAAGGAGAGGAGGGCGCCGAAATTACCGGAAGTTTGAGAAATCAATGTTCATGCCATCAGGTCAAAGGCTACCCAGACAGAATATAAGGTGTTATATCTCCAACCTGAGTGCGGCCTCATCACGATTGACGAGGAGGCCAATGACTGACATGTCAGAACAGGAATGGGAAGCAGAATTAAAATGTGTGACCACTGGGAGATCCCACTTTTTCTCGCAGGCAGATTGTAAGTGCTCAGCGAAGTGGTCTCCCAATCTACATCAGGTCTCACCGATGTACAGGAGGCCACACAGGGAGAACCAGAAACAGTAGATGACTCCAACAGACTCAGAGGTAAAGTGTCGCCTCACATGAAAGGGCTATTTGGTAGTGAAGGTGGTGGTGTAGGGGCAGGTGTAGCACTTACTCTGCTTGCAAAGATAAGTGCCAGTAGGGAGATCAGTGGGGAGGGACCAATAGACAAGGGAGTCATGCAGGGAGCGATCCCTGCGTTAAGCAGAACATGGGGCAAGATGAATTTGGTGGTGGGATCCCGTTGGAGATGGCTGAAATTACAGAGAAACTCTATGTCATCCACTGCCCTACCCTGAAAGATTATCTTTGTTACCTTTTCAAAAACCTCAGTTAAATTTGTAAGACATAACCTGTCCCCCACAAAGCCATGCTGCTTTTCCCTACTACTGTTATAAAGGTCACCGGCTATAATTTCCTGGTTTATCCCTATAACCAGGGGTATAATACTGGCCATTCTCCAGTCCTCTGGAATCTCAACTGTAGAGTGGCATGGCAGTGCAGTGGTTAACACAATGCTTTACATGTTTTATTGTTTTACAACATTGAATGACAGTGGATTTAATTTGGTTTTATTGACACTGATCATCAGAAAAAGACTCTTTTGTGTCAAAGTGAAAACAGATCTCTACAAAGTGATCTAAATTAATTACAAATATAAAACACAAAATAATTGATTGCATAAATAACATGACACATCAAATCATCATTGGCGCAGCCAATTGGTTTTAGAAGTCACATAATTAGTTAAATGGAGATCTGTTTTTGGAGACCTGTGTGCAGTCAAGGTGTTTCCATTGTAGTAAAAATACACCTGTGTCTGGAAGGTCCCACTGCTGGTGAGTCAGTATCCTGGCAAAAACTACACCATGAAGACAAAAGAACACTCCAAGCAACTTCGTGAAAAGGTTATTGAAAAGCACCAGTCAGAAGATGGATACAAGAAAATTTCCAAGTCACTGAATATCCCTTGGAGTAAAAAGTCAATCATCAAAAAAAAAAGGAAAGAATATGGCACAACTGTAAATCTGTCTAGAGCAGGTCATCCTCAAATACTGAGTTACCGTGCAAGAAGGTGACAGTGAGGGAAGCCACCAAGAGACCTATGACAACTCTGGAGGAGTTACAAGCTTCAGTGGCTGAGATGGGAGAGACTGTGCATACAACAACTGTTGCCTGGGAGCTTCACCAGTCACAGCTTTATGGGAGAGTGGCAAGGAGAAAGTCACTGTTGAAAAAACTCATGTGAAATATCAGCTAGTTTGCCAGAAGGCATGTGGGAGGCCTGAAGTCAGCTGAAAGAAGGTTCTATGGTCTGATTAAACCAAAATTGAGCTCTTTGGCTATTAGACTAAATGCTATGTTTGGAGTAAGCCAAACACTGCACATCATCAAAAACACACCATCCCCACCACGAGGCATGGGGTGGCTGCATCATGCTGTGGGGATGCTTTACTGCAGCAGGTCCTGGAAGGCTTGTGAAGGTAGAGAGTAAAATGAATGCAGCAAAATAGAGGAAAATCCTGGAGGAAAACGTGATGCAGTCTGCAAGAGAACTGCGACTTGAGAGAACGTTGTTATTTTAGCAAGACAATGACCCCAAGCATAAAGCCAAAGCTACACAGGAAAAGGATATTTCATTCACAATCCCCATGAAATCTGAAAGAGCTTGAGCAGTTTTGTAAAGAAGAATGGGGAAAAATTTCAGTGTCCAGATATGCAAAGCTGATAGAGACCTATCCACACAGACTCAAGGCTGTAATTGCTGCCAAAGGTGCATCTACTAAATACTGACTTGAAGAGCTTAAATACTTATGCAATCAATTATTTTGTGTTTTATAATTGTAATTAATTTAGATCACATTGTAGGGATCTGTTGTCACTTTGACACTAAAGAGTCTTTTCCTGTTGATCAGTATCAAAAAAGCCAAATTAAATCAGCTCTGATTCAATATTGTAAAACAATAAAACATGAAAACTTCTAAGGGGGTGGGGTGAATACTTATTATAGGCACTGTATCATTCCTCTATCTCCTGCTTTCTATTGGGAGGCCTTTATTTTAAAAAAGAGATACACAAGACCATAACACGTAGGAGCAGAATTAGTCCATTTGGCCCAAGAAAACCTGCTCCATGCATTAACAGGCCTTGCATTCCAACAAGACCACGCCGTTCAATTACGCTAATGTAAACCATTAACCTACTAATCCGTACGTCTTTGGACATGGGGGGGAAACCGGAGCACCCAGAGGAAACCCATGAAGTCACACAGAAAACATACAAATTTCTTAGGGACATCGGTGGGAACAGAACCCAGTTTGCTGGCACTGTAAAATATCAAGCTACCGCTATACTACCCTGTTACCTCCATCATATGATTTCATCTTTCTTATTCCCAAGTTCGACCTATATTGTCTGTAGTTCACTGGATGTCTTCTCTAGGTGCTGCTGTGACGTTCTTCCTGACCAGAGGTGTAAGTCTCATCTCTTTTACATCACTTATTATTTCATCTCAAATGGTATGAAATTAGTGAAAGTTTGGAAGAAAATTGCAGGGGCTGTGGACTAAAATAATCAAAAATATTGAATTGTAAATTAAATTGTGGATTAGTGTTTTAAAGCTTATGCATACTAAAAATGCTTACAATTAATTTTATAACTTCTCACATCTAAAATGCCTACCTCTTCCAAGACAGCTTTAAAAAGTTTTAATTATTGACTAGATGAAAGCTTAATCTTGATAGTTTCTTGGGCACGATGTGTTTTGTCAGACATTCTGCAAATCCAGAAAGATACTCAAATTATAGTCTAATGCACTGGGGAAAAAAGTCAGAAGTACATTATTGGAAACCTTCAGACACTTGCAAACTAATTTATTTGGATGGTCTAGTTTTAAAAGAACTTCTGAAATGATTGCAATGGAAAAAAACATTAAGTGAACAGGCTATATTATAGTTATCCGAAATTTAAACATCATGAAAATGTACATAGCAGGCACCAAAGGCAAATATATAATCAACACAAAATGTAGAAATGCTGAAGTGCCACACATTGCATAGACGTTAACAAAAAAATTACAAACCTTTCTTCATCATTACAATACTGTGCAAGTCTTAGGCACATGTAAAAACAATCCTGTAAAGCGAATCACAAACAAGAGAAAATCTGCAGATGCTGGAAATCCAAACAACACACACAAAGTGCTGGAAGAACTCAGCAGGCCAGGCAGCCTCTATGGAAAAGAGTACAGTCCACATTTTAGGCAGAGGCCCTTCATCAGGACTAGAGAAAAAAATTGATGCTGCCTGGCCTGCTGAGTTCTTCCAGCATTTTGTGTGTGCTGTCTGTAAAGCGAGGATACTTTCAGAAGTAATGAAATGAAAAGTTTCCAAATACCAAAAAAGATATAAAGGGCACTAAACAATAAAAAAAACTAAATCAATATTTGGTGTGACCATGCTTTGCCTTTAAAACTGCATCAATTCTCTTAGGTATACAGTTGCGCAGTTTCAAGAGAAAATCAGCTAGTAGGTTGTTCCAAGCATCTTGGGGAATTTGCAGCAATTCTTCTGCAGACTTTGCCGTCTTGCTTGCTTCTGTCTCTCCAGGTAATCACAGGCAGCCTCGATGCTGTTGAGGATCAGGGCTCTGTGGAGGTCGTGCCATCTGAAACATATTAACAATCTAGGGTGGCTAAGACTTCTGCACAGTACTGTACATTTTCAATTCAAAGAAATTTAAAATAGCAACCTTGGTCACTATTTTATTTATATTGTATTCTGCTCACAATGCTGTGCTGACCTGTTTAACCTACTTTAAGATCAATCTAAAAGTTTCTTAAATGCCTCCAATGTATCTGTGTCTACCACCACCCCTGGAAGGATGTTCCATGCATCCACCACTTTGTTAAAAAAAAATTTCTACAGAAACACAGTTTGCAGTAAATAATGGTAAAGAGCTTTATTTATAATTTCCACACAGATTATCAACTGCAGTATTATTTTTATCAAACTTTATACAATGCTACTTGCCTCTTGTGACCATCATGAGCATGAAAATAGAATATGTGAACTTTTCCCTATTTATATACAGACACACACACACTCACGCACGAGCAGACGCACACTCACACACCCACACGGAGATAGACTGACAAACTCCACAACAGGATAAATAAAATAAACCACAGCCAGAGCTTTGCAGTGTGGTTTTCATTTTGCTATGTTTTACAATATTCTCCTGTTATGGGGCCATGCTGGTGAAAAACAAGGATACAAACAAAAAAAAAATTCCAATTTACTGGCAATCATACTATCAAAAATTCCATCCAATATCTTTTGCTCAACAGATTAACAATATTTCCAAATCATTCAGACTATACAGTATTTACAAGCAGGTGACCGCAACAGGGACACTGAAGGCTCAGCTTTACTGTCCTTGAAATAGGTAACGGCAGTGATGGGAACACGAATTTAAGATCACCAAAATGTAGAGTGTCAAAGTGCTGCACTTTCAAAGAATGCAAAAATAATATAAACACAATTAAAAGATGCACATTTTGAGTACAGGACAAAGGAACCACGTCAGCATTTAGTACTACTGATACACATATAATAATGGTTAACTTCAGCCATGCCCACATAAACGTACAGGACAGTTACTGCAGCATCACTGAATGTACCAACAATTTACTTTTGAGTTTTGAATAGTGGTCAACATTTACAGTTGATTTAACCATTCACCCACACTGGTGGAATAAAAACATAATAATAATAATAATGGAAAATAATTATAAACTATTAATAAATGTAACACAATATAGCAACTTAGTTTAACAACTATCTATTGTTGCTACCATGTTCCTACTTAGGCAATTGGCTCCTTTATGTCTACTTGAAGTGCTTTTTGATTTATTTAAGGGTAAATGTAATTTTGTTTTCCTTTAACTACTGCAGGAAACTATATCACAACTAGGAAAAGGTTTACCAATTACATTGCTTCTGCAGTGTACAGAAGTTAACCAATTAACATAATGGACAAGGTATCCTGCTGTCCATTTGCAGTAAGTTTCTGCTAGACTTGCAAGAAAGATACTGGCAGTCAAAACTAAAAAGCCTCTACACAGAGAATAATATTTGGTATTTTCAAATTTAAATAACACTAAACAGTACTGTTACAGTGCTGGTTTCCCAGATATTATGGTGTGAATCCACTGTTGTGCAAGACCCATCTCTTGTACCTGGCAGGTCTACTTAGTTTCATATTTCCACACAACAGACTCAATGAGCTGAAATGTCTCCTCCTATTCCATATCTCAGGATATTCCCATCAGACCCATCCCTCACTTATTAGCATTTTATTCATATAGCAATGAGACCTTAGTAAATTCAAGGCATTGAGTATATTTGAAATTGCATAAAAGCCCTTCAATTTTATTATCTTAAGGAAGAAATCATCAAAATATTGGGGGATGGTGAACAGTCAATTAAAGAATATTAATGTATTTGATACTTTGTGTATACAAAATCCTTCCACCAAGTAATTGTCTTCCACAAAAACTGGATTAACTATTCACTTTTAACAACAGGAGTTAAAACAATGAATTCAATGCATGGATCAGACTTATACTCAGGCAGATTCCAAATATTAATAAGTGGGTAGAGGCTCTTCCATCTACATTTCCAGCATACTTTTAAGTTTATTACAGTACAGGTTATTCTGGCTGCTACCCAGGCAGGTATTTTCAGTATTGCTGGTCAGGACAATGTATAACAAAATGCATTTATTTGAATAAGCCTAAACCATCAATGTTAACTGTGCTTTTTTTTCCCCTCAGGAATGCTACTTTCTAAATATTCTGAATACCAAGACTACAGAAGTTACTAAAAATAAAAAAAAATTAAAACACACATGCCTTAATCAATCACAGCATGCCTTCAGATTGTCAAAATATTACATGACCCTATGCACAGGTTAACAAAAGGATCAACAATTTTAATTAATACCTTTAAAAAGGTGAACACTTCACAAAACAGCAAATTTTGTAGATTGTTAAAAAAACTTAACAGCTGTAGAAATCTAAGTCTGAACATTTAAGCTTAAAACGAGTTATCTGTTAGCACAAAAAACTTGTTTTAGAAAAGTCTGCAATAAACTACTGATTGAACAACAGCCAAGGCAAACAAGCTCCCTGAATATACTCTTCACTAACGTGCCACCAACTGTGGTGTCAATGTCAACGTACATCCACAAGTTACAAGAGACTAAAAAGTAGCTAAACATATCTGAAGAAGATATGCATTCACTTTTACTTCAGATTAATAGTAAAATATGCACTGGAAAAACGTCCAGATACTTCCAGTTTTAAATCATGTCAATGCAAGAAGATCACACTTTGGTGGCAACAGCCCAGAATTAGATATTTAATGGCTCCAAAACAAACTTCTGACTGACCCCTCAAGGTTCACTGCATCATTTCTAGTCCATTTGGCCAAGAAGCTATTCTACATTAGTCTTATACTCAAAAGACATCAATTGTCTTAGTGTCTTATGCTGAATATAGTTCTGCTTTCCTGAACTGGAATAAACAGTGACAACACCAACAGGAACACAAGAGTAAAAGGGCCTTCAGAAAGCTAGGCAAATACAAATAACTCATATCTTTAAACTCTTTCTTTCCCTTGTATGTGTTACGAGGTGACTAAGGATCATCTGACTTTATCGAAGGAAACATGGCATAATTTGGGTGCATGAAAAGATATCCAGACTAGTATTTCTATTTACAATGCCAACTTTGAATTCATATTGATAAAAAGATTTTTATTGTACAAAGTTACTTTTTTGCTGAAAACAAAATCCCATAATCTGGCAAAGATTTTGAAATTTCCTACCCTGTGAACATAATTTAGTTGTAAGAGAATATTCAATTCACCTGTCATAAGATTATTTCTGTCAGAGAGCATTTAAACATCTGATATTTTTCATGACATGATGAGATCGTTATCCATCAATGCAGCATTTTAAACTTTGATTCTAAAATATGTTCCCAGATGCCAATGTGACAAGGCATCCAATATTGGCAGCTTTAAAGTATAAAGTAAAACACTGTCAGAGGATATAGTTCTCTACATATTGTTCAAAAGTTGTACCACAGCTTCTTGCAAAGTCCTTGACAGCTGTGTGAATTAAGAAATGTGTGGTTTAATGTGCTTGCAATTTACTAAAGGCCCATGGACTTGTCCAAAACCTTTGATAAACAAATAAAGTAATGTTGACCTATTTTAAATAAATGTCCAGAGTCTGGAAGAAAAGCTCCAAGAATCATTTGACCCAGGTCCAGGCACTTTCTCCAAAAGAACAGAAGTTTAACTACCAGGTTTAATTTAGCTATAAAGGATATGAGGTCCTTCCTCTGGAGAACCCCTCTTATGCAGATCTTCCCTTACCCCAAGGATTCCATTTACATCGGAACCATTTGTTTTCTGCTCTTCTATTATTTCATCATCTTTGTTCATGAGTCCGGCCAAGTGCCCAAGGGGAAATGCGCTGTCGCAGTTCTGTGTGGAGGATACCTGTGAGATGACAGGCATTTGCACTGCTGAATTGTTATCAAAACTACTGTCTCCAATGTCATAATGAGCGAGGGCTTCTTCTTGCTCCTGTTTCAGGTAGTCTGGCACTATGAAGTCACTGGAAAACAAGCAATTAGAACACTTTAGCCTATATTTCACCTGCTTCTGTCAATAGCCAAAACAATCACAAGCAAAGGTAAACCTGAAATGAGAATTGAGTTTCTTTCTCAACGGTAGTAGTGGATTATTATTTAACAGGAAAACACTGAACTATAAACGTGTAGAGGGCAAATTTTTATATTTTAGAACTCCCAGATATTTGCTTGCTAGTTGCTCAATAAAAATATTTTCTAAGTTTTGTTTGTTAGCTACCAATGATTTATTCCTTGGAAACTTTCATTCATCATAAATGTTTCATTGAAGAGGCTGAAAATCTAAAATTTGTGGAGAGTGTACTGTAGTGCAACTGTTACATTGCTGTACTAATAATACAGTGAACTCAAGTTTCAGGTACATTTTACATGCTAAACTTCATCTACTTGTGCCATGTTGTATTGACGTGGGTAATCATGGTCTTATCCATGACCATGATTGTTCTTTGCAATTTTTTCCCTCAGAAATGGTTTGCCACTGCCTTCTGGGCAGTGTCTTTATCAGCCATTATCAATACTCTTCAGAGATTGTATGCCTGGCATCACTGGTCCCATAACCAGGACTTGTGATATGCTCCAGCTGCTCATGTGACCATTCACCACCTGCTCCCTTGGCTTCACATGACCCTGATCAAACAGCTACACCTTCTCCAAGAATGACCTGCACGCCAGTGGAGGGAAAAAGCGCCTTACTTCCCTTTGGTAGAGATGCATCTTCCACCTCACATCCATAAAGCCAAAGCTATATTCTATTTGTACTTTTCTTTTAAATGTGCAATAGGGAAAAAAATAACTTGAGATTACAACATGAATTAAACAGATGCCAGAATTCTCCACATCCCATGAATTAAAAAAGCAACATAAATACAGTAACCTTAGAGCACTCCAAGAGTTAACAGAACTTTTTAAAGCAGCATGTTTAGCTCTATTCATTCCTTCCCTAACTTAAGAATTAAGCATTACCATTCACATAACACATAGCAGAAATCCAAACTGAAACCTTTTCCAAATATAAAGGATCAGAGTTGGTTCTAAACTCCTGAAGAGTAGCTCAATAATATTGAGAAGAATATGCAGTAAATCAGAAACGTGGAACAAAACGAACTCTGGGTACTATTACAATTTCTAAATGAATTTAAAACTGGTTTTACTGGAGAGAGTGTTACTTAAGCTGTCAAGTTCTACACTTTCAGGGAGCCCATTTAAACCAAAATGTAAAATGTATATTTTGCCCCACTAAAATATTCTGTAGCATACTCCTCAGATATCAAAACATAGAAAATCTACAGCACAATACAGGCCCTTCGGCCCACAAAGCTGTGCTGAACATGTCCCTACCTTAGAATGACCAACTAGGCTTACCCATAGCCCCCTATTTTTCTAAGCTCCATGTATCCATCCAGGAGTCTCTTAAGGTCCCTATCATTTCCACCACCGCTGGCAGCCCATTCCACACACTCACCACTCTCTGCGTAAAACACTTACCCCTGACATCTCCTCTGTACCTACTTCCAGGCACCTTAAAACTGCCCTCTCGTGCTAGCCATTTCAGCTCTGGGAAAAAGCCTCTGACTATCCACACAATCAATGCCTCTCATTATCTTGTACATCTCTACCAAGTCACCTCTCATCCTCCGCCACTCCAAGGAGAAAAGGCTGAGTTCACTCAACTTATTCTCATAAGGCATGCTCCCCAATCCAGACAACATCCTTGTTAATCTTCACTGCACCCTTTCGATGGCTTCCATATAACCATATAACAATCACAGCACAGAAATAGGCCATCTCGGCCTTCCTAGTCCGTGCCGAACTCTTAATCTCACCTAGTCCCACCTACCCGCACTCAGCCCATAACCCTCCACTCATTTCCTGTCCATATACCTATCCAATTTTACCTTAAGTTACACAACTGAACTGGCCTCTACTACTTCTACAGGAAGCTCATTCCACACAGCTATCACTCTCTGAGTAAAGAAATACCCCCTCGTGTTTCCCTTAAACTTCTGCCCCCTAACTCTCAGATCATGTACTCTCGTTTGAATCTCTCCTACTCTCAATGGAAACAGCCTATTCACGTCAACTCTATCTATCCCTCTCAAAATTTTAAATACCTCGATCAAATCCCCCCTCAACCTTCTACGCTCCAACGAATAGAGACCTAACTTGTTCAACCTTTCTCTGTACCTTAAGTGCTGAAACCCAGGTAACATCCTAGTAAATCATCTATGCACTCTCTCTAATTTATTGATATCTTTCCTATAATTCGGTGACCAGAACTGTACACAATATTCCAAATTTGGCCTTACCAATGCCTTGTACAATTTTAACATTACATCCCAACTTCTGTACTCAATGTTCTGATTTATAAAGGCCAGCATTCCAAAAGCCTTCTTCACCACCCTATCTACATGAGACTCCACCTGCAAGGAACTATGCACTGTTATTCCTAGATCTCTCTGTTCCACTGCATTCCTCAATGCCCTACCATTTACCCTGTATGTTCTATTTGGATTATTCCTGCCAAATGTAGAACCTCACACTTCTCAGCATTAAACTCCATCTGCCAACGTTCAGCCCATTCTTCTAACCGGCATAAATCTCCCTGCAAGCTTTGAAAACCCACCTCATTATCCACAACACCTCCTATCTTAGTATCATCGGCATACTTACTAACCCAATTTACCACCTCATCATCCAGATCATTTATGTATATTACAAACAACATTGGGCCCAAAACAGACCCCTGAGGCACCCCGCTAGTCACCGGCCTCCATCCCGATAAACAATTATCCACCACTACTCTCTGGCATCTCCCATCTAGCCACTGTTGAATCCATTTTATTACTCCAGCATTAATACCTAACGACTGAACCTTCTTAACTAACCTTCCATGTGGAACTTTATCAAAGGCCTTGCTGAAGTCCATATAGACTACATCCACTGCCTTACCCTCGTCAACATTCCTCGTAACTTCTTCAAAAAATTCAATAAGGCTCCATGTTAATAAAATTACATGTCCTTCCTGTAGTGAGGCGACCAGAACTGAGCACAGTACTCCAAGTGGGGTCTGACCAGGGTCCGATATGGCTGCAACATTAACTCTCGGCTCTTAAACTCAATCCCACGATTGATAAAGGCCAATGCACCGCATGCCTTCTTAACCACAGAGTCAACTTTGCACAGCTGCTTTGAGCATCCTATGGACTCAGACCCCAAGATCCAAGAGTCTTACCATTAATACTATATTCTGCCATCAGATTTGACCTATCAAAATGAACCACTTCACACTTATCTAGGTTGAACTCCATCTTCCACTTCTCAGCCCAGCTTTGCATCCTATCAATGTCCCACTGTAACCTCTGACAGCCCTCCACACTATTAACAACCCCAACCTTTGTGCCATCAGCAAATTTACTAGCCCATCCCTCCACTTCCTCATCCAAGTCATTCATAAAAATCACAAAGAGTAGAGGTCCCAGAATAGATCCCTGAGGCACCCCACTGGTGACCGACCTACAACCACCCTTAGCCTTCTGTGGGCAAGCCAGTCTGGATCCACAAAGTAGTGTCCCCTTGGATCCCATGCCTCCTTACTTTCTCAGTAAGCCTTACATGGGGCACCTTATCAAATGCCTTGCTAAAATCCATATACAGTACATCTATGGCTCTACCCTCATCAATATGTTTAGTCACATCCTTAAAAAATTCAATCAGACTCGTAAGGCACGAACTGCCTTTGACAAAGCCACGCTGACTATTCTTAATCATATTATGCCTCTCAAAATGTTCATAAATACTGCCTGTCAGGATCTTCTCCATCAACTTAACAACCACTGAAGTAAGACTCACTGGTCTATAATTTCCTGGGCTATTCCTACTCCCTTTCTTGAATAAGGGAGCAATATCCACAACCCTCCAATCCTCCGGAACCTCGCCCATCCCCATTGATGATGCAAAGATCATCGCCAGAGGCTCAGCAATCTCCTCCCCCACTTCCCACAGTAGCCTGGGGTACGTCCCATCTGGTCCCAGTGACTTACCTAACTTGATGCTTTCCAAAAGCTCCGGCACATCCTCTTCCTTAATATCTACATGCTCAAGCTTTTCAGTCCACTGCAAGTCATCACTACAATTGCCAAGATCCTTTTCAGTAGTGAATACTGAAGCAAAGTATTCATTAAGTCCCTTTGCCATCTCCTCTGGTTCCATACACACTTTTCCACTGTCACACTTGATTGGTCCTGTTCTCTTAAATCTTATCCTCTGGCTCTTCACATACCTGTACAATACCTTGGAGTTTTCCTTAATCTTGTCCACCAAGGCCTCCTCATGTCCCCTTCTGACTCTTCTAATTTCATTCTTAAACTCTTTCCTGCTAGCCTTATAATCTTCTAGATCTCTATCATTAGCTAACTTTTTGAACCTTTTGTAAGCTCTTCTTTTCTTCTTGACTAGATTTACAACAGCCGTGTACACCATGGTTCCTGTGCCCTACCATCATTGGAATGTATCTGTGCAGAAACCCATGCAAATATCCCCTGAACACTTGCCACATTTCTTCCATACGCTTCCCTGAGAACATCTGTTTCCAATTTATGCTTCCAGTTCCTGTCTGATAGCCTCATATTTCCCCTTACTTCAATTAAACATTTCCCTAACTTGTCTGTTCCTATCCCTCTCTAATGCTTATACCAAGATTACAAAAACAAATTCACACCTAAGATAGTGAGGACAGATAAGAATTGCAACAGAAGATGGCTTCTACAGAACTGTCTACACTATGTAAACACAAGAGATTCTGCAGCTGCTGGAAATACACAAACACAAAATGCTGGAGGAACACAGTAGGTCAAGCAGCATCCATGACAAGGAATACAGCCAATGTTTCAGGCTGAGACCCTTCATCAGTCTTGCAATATTATGCAAAAAGGGCAGTAACATCATGAAGGATCCTACCCACACTGCTCGTGGACTATTTATCCCACTGCCAGCACAAAAAATGCTACGCAGCATCCACACCAGGACCACTAGACTCAAAAACAGTTACTTTCCCCAAGCTGTCATCTCCACCCATTAACTCATCCCACCACCACTACATATTAACTACCTAGCGTCACTTTATGTACATATGTACAGACAATGTATATAAGTCAATTGTACATTTTGTTTTAATGGATTGCTTTTATTTTTTTATTTATTGTTTTTTTTTTGTATTTTTTTTAAATTAGATTCTTTAAGCTTAGTGTTTTCCTGTATGCTGCATCAGATGCAGAGTAACAATCATTTTATTCTCCTTTAATTCAAATACTGAAAAATGACTGAAGAATCTAGAAGCAAGTCAGAAGTGGTTTCCTGGACTAATAGCTGGAATGTGCAAGTTTGTTTTCAGAAACAAGCTAGGCTGTTTCAGCTGGAGTTTGGAAGACAATTGATACACACAAGATTAGGAGGCCTCTTGAAGAAAGGATGTTTTGTCCTGTAGGAGAATCTAAAACTAGGGGTCACAATTTAATAAGTGAGTCCCCAGTTAAAATAAGACATGAGGCACCGTGGTAACATACTGGTTAGTACACGCTATTACAACTCGGGCACTGGAGTTCGGAGTTCAATTCTAGTGCCCTCTGTAAGAAGTTTGTACGTCCTTCCCATGAACCTCATGGGTTTCCTCCAGGTACTCCAGTTTCCTCCCACAGTCCAAAGATGTACTAGTTAGTAGGTAACTCGTCACTGCAAATTGTCCTGTGATTAGACTAGTGTTAAATAGACAGGTTGCTGGGCAGTACAGCCCATTTGGTCAGGTGGGCCTGTTCTGTGCTGTATTTCTAAAATAAAATAAAATTTAAATATTTTCTTCGGAGGACAACAGTTTTTTGATACTGTCTTCCTCAAAAGGCAGAGCGCAGATAGGCCTTGAATCATTTTTTAAAAACGATATGGATAGATACTTGGTTAGGCAGGAAAAGCAAAGTTACCAGGGGCCAGAATGCAGAGCTAAGACTGAAATCAGATCAGCCATAATCTCTAGGGACCGAGTGGTCTAACTTGGGCACTTGTACAACCTGAACAAAACAATTCATTTTATCATTGTTTTTCTCTTTCATATTTGCACAATTTGTTGTCTTTTGCACATTGGTTGTTTGTCCGTCCTGTTAGGTATGGTCTTTCATTGATTGATTCTATTTAGTTTCTTGGAGTTACTGTGTATGCCCACAAGAAAACAAATCTCGGTGATGTACAGTGGTGCTAGAAAGTTTGTCACCCTGATAGAATTTTCTCTATTTCTGCATAAATATGGCCTAAAACATGATCAGAATTTCACAGGTCCTAAAACTAGATAAAGAGAATCCAATTAAATATATAACACAAAAACATTATACTTGTTAATTTATTGAGAAAAATGATCCAATATAACATGAATTCATTGGAAAAAGCATGTGAACCTCTGGGGTAATGCCTTCTACAAAAGCTATTTGGAGTCAGGTGTTCCAATCAATGAGATGAGATTGGAAATGTGGGTTGTAGAGGTGCCCTGCCCTTTAAAAAAAAGACTCACAATGTCAGGTTACTGACAGAGCCTGGTCTTCTCAAGAAAGATCTGTTTATGTGCATCATGTCTTGATCAAGACAACTTTCAGAGGACCTTAGAAGAATTGTAGAGATGCATGAAGCTGGAAAAGGTTACAAAAACATTTCTAAAGACCCCAGTGTTCATCAGACACAATAGAAAATGATAAGAGAAATTGTCTACAAATGAGGAAACTCAGTACTGTTACTACTCTCCCTAGGAGTGGGCGTCCTGCAAAGATCACACCAAGAGCACAACATGCAATGCTGAAGGAGGTGAAAAAGAATCCAAGGGTAACCGCAAAAGACCTGCAGAAATCTCCAGAACTTGCTAAAGTCTCTGTTCATATGTCCACTGTAAGAAAAACAATGAGGAAGAATGATGTTCGTGGTAGGACACCACGGAGCTCTCCAAAAAAACATGGCTGCATGTCACGAGGAAATCTGCAGATGCTGGAAATTCAAACAACACACACAAAATGCTGGTGGAAATGCAAAATTTCGCATTTCCCCCTCCCCCCCCCCCCCCCCCACTACTTTCAAATCTCTTAGTATCTCTCCTTTCAGTCAGTCCTGACGAAAGGTTTCGGCCCGAAACGTCAACAGTGCTTCTCCCTATAGATGCTGCCTGGCCTGCTGTGTTCCACCAGCATTTTGTGTATGATGGCTGCATGTCTTAAGGTTGCAAAAGGCCACCTGGATGTTTTACAATGTCAATGGGACAATGTTCCATTGACAGATGAGACAGAAGATGAACTTTTTGTCAGAAATGCACTTATGCTTGGAGGAAAAAGGGCATTGCACACCAACACCAAAACCTCATCCCAACTGAGAAGCACGGTGGAAGGAGCATCATGCTTTGCTACCTCAGGGCCTGGACAGCTTGCAATCGTTGAGGGAACAATGAATTCAAAATTATATCGAGACATTTTACAGCAGAATGTCAGGACAGCAGTCAGTCACCTGAAGCTTAGCAGAAGTTGGGTAACACAACAAGAAAAATGATTCAAAAGACAAGAATAAATCAGCAATAGAATGGGTTAAAAAGAATAAAATTTGTGTTTTGGAATGAAGTCCTGACCTTAATCCAATAGAAATGTTGTGGAAGGACCTGAAGCAAGCAGTACATGCAAGGAAGCCCACCAACATTCCAGAGTTGAAGCAGTTTTGTAAGGAAGAATGGCCTAAAATTCCTCCAAGCCAATGTGCAGGACAGAATGAACAGTTAACAGAAATGCTCAGTTGAAGTTATTGCTGTACAAGGGGGTCATACCAGTTACTGAAAGCAAAAGTTCACATACTTTTTCCAACAAATATATGTAATTGGATAATTTCTCTCAATAAATAAATGGACAAGTATAATTTTTTTTGTGTTATTTATTTAATTGGGTTTTCTTTTTCTAGTTTTAGGACCAGTGTGAAGATTTAATCACATTTTAGGTCATACTTACGCAGAAACAGAGAAAATTCTACAAGATTCACAAATTTTCTAGTACCACTGTATATGGAGACATACATGTACTTTGATATAAATTTACTTTGAACTTTGATTAAGTTTGAAATCTTTGCATTTTGAATGATTTTCTTATATAACGGACTAGGTTCCCATCCAAAGCATTTCCTTCTCACATCTAATTTCACCCCCTTTTTTCATTCATCTCTTTCTTCTCATCCATCCTGCTTGATTATAAAATGTCCTCTCCTCCAAAACTATAATGCCATTTTTGGCATTCTTTCACTTATGGCCTCCTACATATCTCCATTTTAATTGCACCATTGTGCCGATACCTATAGCTAGCAAGAATTCTAAATTTGTGTGTTCTTACCCAGTGGCGTCATTTATAAACGAATTACAGTTGTTTCTGAAACAAAGTACTTCAAATAGAGGTATTAACAGCTTTCAGACTTTAAAAAAGCATTAACATTTTGAAGATAACAAAAATTGTCCCATCTACAACATCAAACTTGGGCCAGCTCCCTTGCAGATCTACCTAGTTAATTCCAATTCCAATCTTTCCGCTTTCACTCACTACTTTTATTATTCATCTTCAAGTATCTATCCATTTCACATTTAAAGGATTGCACTGAATCTTCAGTATGTTCCTAATCACATTTTTATATAGAAATGTTGCTTTCATTTCATTTTTCAATCTGTTTATTGATTTTCAAATAAAGAATATACAAATCAGAGGAGTTTAGCAAACAGATAATATAAAAGACATATAAACAGCAATAATAAAAACAGAAAGTATATAATGTCAAAATCAAATAGGTAAAATATTACGCTGTTATATATACAATGGTCAAAAAAAAACTACAACTCCTCATAGCAATCATAAAAAAATTTGGAAATTTTATTTGATAAAGGAAAATAAACCCCACTAACTGACTAAGACGAAAGAAAAAAGAAAGATTGGGCAGTCCAATTGAGGATAAAATTTAAAAAAAGAGGGAAAAAAAACATCCTTCCAGTCATCTCCGAACCTTCACGGATAAGGATTTTCCGAAAAGAGTGAAGAAAAATAAATAAGTAAAAAATAAATTAAATCATGGGAAAATATTGAATAAAGGGTCGCCAGACTTGTTCAAAATTAAAGGATGGATCAAATGTCCGGCTTCTAATTTTCTTCAAGCTTAGACATGACATAATGGAGGAGAGCCAATAAAAAAACAGTAGGTTGATTAGATTCTTTCCAATGTAGCAAAATAGATCTCCTAGCCAGTAAAGTTGAAAAGGCTATCATATGTTGAGCGGAAGCAGACACTTTGCTTGCTTCCTCTGGAATAAACCCAAAAATTGCTGGAAGTGAATTCTCCATTTTGTAGCATATGGAGTAAGTCGCATTCCTAGCGGCTCTCTCTTTTAATATATTTTATATCCCACTGACAGATCCTTTTTAGCTTTGATGATTTATTACTTCTACTGAAGGATTTATGACTTAATTACAATGGCCGAGAAAAGTCGTTCTGGTATTGAATTGGGAAGCGGCAAGACTTTCCCTGAAACGGAGCAAACAGAACAAACGAAGAAAATGGAGGAATCTGTTACATTTGCAGGAATATTTTCTTCAATACAAGACAAGAAATCGGAATTTGGATCGCTTAATATTAAAATTGATAAGCTGGCCAGTTCGAATGGGAAGCTTGAAAAAGCTATTTCTACGATTCTTTGAAGACTCTTTGAAAAACTTGGACTCTCAACTTCAAACACTTCAGCAACTTACAACCCAAATTGAGAATGAGCATGATCTATTGAAGCAAACTATTAAAGATCAAGGAATGAAGATATCTTCAATGGAAAAGAAAATCAATGAAATTACCTTGGAACTATCTGAAACGAAGAAAAGAATGGTTGATTTAGATAGTAGAGGAATCTGCGTATTCTGGGACTGTCTGAAAATACTGAAGCTGGCGATCTGTTAAAATTCTTTTCAGATATGTTGAACTCACTTTTCAATGAGACCCTCGAAACTAACCCCTTAATTGACAGAGCTCACAGAATTCCATTTTCTCGGCATTCATCGGAATTACGTCCTCAACCAGTTGTACTTTCTTTGCATTATTATACGACTAAAGAAGCTATTCTTCGAGAAGCCAGAAAGAAGAGGAAATTAATCTTTAATTCAACACAGATTCGTATTGTCGAAGACTATCCTCCTGAAATCTTTGCCGAAAGAAAGAAATATCGAGAAGTTATGAGTGAAATGTATAAATTAGATTTAAACTCCTCCCTTCGCTTTCCAGCAAAGCTAATAATTTTTCCTGAAAAATCTCAGTCACTGAGAATCTACTCTCCTCAGGAGGGATGGAAGTATATTAAAAATCTTAAAGTTAAGCCTACTGAATAAAATATTAAAGTTATTCCGATTACTCAATAGACAATTTTGGTATTTGCTGTATGAGTTATTTATGGATCTTCTGAGTTAAGTACATTCTATACTTTTTCATTCTTCGGTATGGGATGTGGTTGATTTAATTTTTTTTTCCTTATTAATAATTAGTACATATATAACTGTTTTGTAGGGAACCTTTATAGAATTGTACTTTAATAGTCCGTGTAGGACCTGTTGCGTATTAATCTTTTCTTTATTTGTTTCAATACTTATAGTTTTAGGTCTGTTTTATATATATATAGATATTGATATTGTTTGTAATACTACTTGCCTCGGATTTATTCTCTTTTTTTTTGAATATGTGTTTAAGCTACTTTAGCTGATTCTAAGATAGTTGTCGTTGATTATGTTTTTATTAATGTTAGACGTAACATTCTAGTAGTTGAATTCTGCTTGTGTCTTTTACTATGGCTATTTTCCGTGGGATCATTGCTTTATTTTAATATACGGAACTGCAAGATGGAGAACAGGGTTAAGGGTTATTAAGCAGCAAACACGAGGAAACCTGCAGATGCTGGAAATTCAAACAACACACACAAAATGCTCCTTATAGATGCTGCCTGGCCTGCTGTGTTCCACCAGCATGTTGTGTGTGTTGTTTTAAGGGTTATTATTCAGCCTATCGGTTCCTTAGTTCTTATCTTTTGGGAGGCGGGAGGGGTCTATTACAGTAGGTTTTTTTCTTGATTGGGCAGTTCTTTTGATGGATTTCTCTTTCGTAAATGCGTCACTCCTTCTGGTTGTACCCGCGCCTTTAGGTTTAATCTCTACTTGCATAACATTTCTTTTATTATAATATTAAATTCAATTTTAAACATGGATGTTAATAAAATCAATATATCTTGGAATTGGAATGGTCTCAATCACCCCATTAAGCGGAAAAAGATTTTTAAGAAATTAAAAACACTTAATCCAGATATTATTTTTGCGCAAGAAAATCATATATGAAAACAGGATGAGGACAGGTTTTTCCGCTTCTGGAAAGGGCCTCTATTTCACTCGCTGTCGGATAGTAAAATAAGAGGCGTTTCTATATTTCTTAGCCTCAAAATCCCTTTTGTACACTTTAATACTACTACTGATTCGATTGGAAGATATTTAATTGTTACTGGTTTATTATGCGAGCAAAAGGTAGCTCTGGTGTGTGTATATGCACCTAATGTAGATAATTCCCATTTTTTTTTAAGAAACTTTTTTCTGAGTTACCAAATCTCAATGAATACAAGCTGATCATGGGTGGTGACTTTAATTGTTGTTTAAATCCGGTGATTGATAGGTCATTAACCAATCCGTCGCTTCCTAATAAAGTGGCGGCTTGTATTAACTCTTTTTTATTAGAATATGGCCTCGTTGATATTTGGAGATATAAAAACCCCAATGATAAAGATTTCTCTTTTTTCTCACACGTTCATCACAAGTATTCTCGAATTGATTACATTTTTTTTAGATACACGTCTGTTAAACTCAGTTGTTGAATGTGCGTATGACATCATAGTGCTCTCAGATCACGCGCCTTTAAAATTAACCCTCAAGCTTTCGGATAGATTTTTGAAAATGTCACAGTGGAGACTGAATCCCGTATTGTTACAGGATCCAGCTTTTGTAAATTTTATTAAGGAGCAAATTTCTATATTTTTTGAATTTAAGACAACTGAAGGAATGTCAAATCTGGTTATATGGGACACGTTGAAATCTTTTCTTAGAGGACAGATAATCTCATTCAGCAGCTTTGAGAAAGAAAACTAAAGCGGAATTGTCAGTGCTTATCAATAAAATTAAACAGATAGATCAAGCATATTCAGTTAAACCTACTGAAGACCTATATAAAGAAAGGGTCGAACTTCAATCACAGTATGATTTGCTTCTGACCTTTCCCATTGAACAGCAAATTTTTAAGTCTAAAAGTTTATTATACATACATGGGGAAAAATCTGCTAAGCTTTTAGCTGGTCAGTTAAAGGCTAGGATGGTCAGAAGACAGATTTTAAAAATTCATCGACCAGATAGAACAGAAACAGAAATCCTTATGAAATTAATATTTATGGACCTATTCTAATCTTTATAAATCTGAATTCTCTGATAGCACTATTATTATGAATAGATTTTTGCAAAGGTTAAACATACCTCAAATTTCGATTCAAGATGTTGATATGTTAGATGCACCTATTAAACAAGAGGAGATAGCCAAGGCTATATCCTCTATGCAATTAGGTAAAGCTCCGAGACCTGATGGTTATATGGTAGAATTTTACAAGACTTTTCATGAAATGCTTATACCACATCTTCATCAAACGTTTACTGATTCTACATCCTCTGGGAACCTTCCTAAAACTTTTTATGAGGCACTAATTTCATTGATTTCAAAAAAATGAAAAGACCCACTGGAATGTGTAATCCTACAGACCCATTTCTTTATTGAATGTAGATTTTAAAATCTTCTCTAAGATTCTAGCAAATAGGCTTGAGAATATCTTGCCTAATGTTATCTCAAATGATCAAACGATAAATGATTTATCATGCCCCGGTAGCTGCGGTTATAACTAACAATCAAAATTCTCCTTATTTTAGATTATATAGAAGTACCCGGCAGGGCTGTCCCCTTAGTCCTTTATTATTTAATTTGGCTTTAGAACCACTTGCTATTGCTCTTAGGGATTCTAATTCTGTGCAGGGTATTAAGAGAGGGGATAAATTACATAAGGTTTCGTTATACGCAGGTGATTTATTAGTTTACATTTCAAATCCTAGGAAATCTATTCCTTTTATGTTATATTTATGGAATTTGGTATTTTTCTGGATATAAACTTAATTTAAATAAAAGTGAATTATTTCCTATTAATAATTATTCTGATTATTATGATCAAATACCTTTTAATATTGCCAAAAACCATTTCACTTACCTTGGTATCAAAACTACTAAAAATTTTAAAGACCTATTTAGGTATAATTTCTCCCCTTTAGTTAAATATACTCAACAGGCACTTTCTAAATGATCACCTATGTCGATGTCATTGATAGGTCGAATAAATGCTATAAAAATGGTTATACTACTGAAATTTTTATATATGTATTTCAAGCAGTTCCCTCTTTTGTTCCAAAAACATTTTTTGATAAAATAGATTCTCTGATTTTGTCTTATGTTTGGAATAATGAAAGCTCTAGAGTGAATAAACTTTTATTGCAAAAACCAAAAGTAAGATGGAGGACTGGTTCTACCAAACTTTAGATTTTATTATTGGGCAATTATTATTCATTATATTACTTTTTGGACTTATGATATAGATGAACAAGATCACCCTTCATGGTTACAGTTGGAGGAAAATTTAGTAATGGGGTTTTCGTTAGCTTCTTTATTAGGAGCTCCCCTTCTGTTTTCACTCTCCAGAATAGGTAGACAAGCTCTCAACCCTATTGTTAAACATACTTTAAAAATTTGGTTTCCGTTTCGTAGATTTTTTGAATTAAATTATTTTCTACTTTTGAGTAATATTTATTCTAATTTCTTTTTTAAACCATCAAATTTGGATAAGGCTTTTTAACATGGAAAATTAAGGGAATAAAAACTTTTTTAGATTTGTTTTTACAGGACTGTTTAATGTCCTTTTCACAGTTAATGGATAAATATGATATCTCTAATACACATTTTTTCAGATATTTACAGGTTAGGAATTTTTTACATGATTTTTTACCGAATTACCCCTTGGCCTGCTCTTTAAATTTGGCTTATGCTATTTTTCAGCTTAAACCTTTTCAAAAACGATTAATAGCTATCATTTATAAACAGTTAATGAATGCTCGCATGTCACCTAATGATAGGGTTCAAGGCATCTGGGGAGTAGAACTTCAACACTCATTTTCAGACAATCAATGAAGTAAAACATCTATCTGTACATGCCATATCTTAATTCAGTTTAAGATAGTACACAGGTCTTATATGTCCAAAGATAAATTGGTGCATATTTTTCCTAATATAAGCCATATTTGTGACAGATGTAAAGCAGAAATGTTGCTTTCACAGAATCCTTCATTAACTTACATCCATTTATGTCCAAGTGAAGTCCATCAAAATCTTGTTATGTGTACCCACTAACATTTAACTTGTACACATTGAGATCATTCAGAAATATTAACAACAAAATATTCCAACTAAGAATTTTAAATTTAAAAAAATACATCTTATTCAATATTTCTTCCCACCAAAAAATTGACAACCGATTGGAAACTAGAGAAAAATATAAAAGCCCTATCTCAATGTAAGCTATCCTAGTTAAAGTATTAACTTTTTTAATTTAGTAATAATTTGCTGTTTGTAACTACGGAGTGACTGGGAATGTGTGTTTATTGTACAGTGGATTCCAATTAATTGAGCCATTGCTTAATCAGGGCAGCCGCTTATTTGGAACAGGAAACAGTTGCCAAAGTTTCTAACTCGTGCCAGTCGTGTACTTGTGTGACTGTTAAGACACTACACAGTGCTTAGAATGAACAGTTTTTAAATAGCATTACTTGCGTGTGTTTGTCTTCAAAAAAGTGATTTTTGTTGATAGTTGGCAAAAAAACAAGCAGTTAGACACTGAGGATTCAAGCTTGGAGATGCCAGAAAAAAACTGCCAAAAAGTGAAAATGAAATGATTGCACTATTTTACGCTGATTTTATTCATTGATGGTGAGGATGTGGATGTGGTGAGGACCTATAAGTACCTGGGGGTGCACCTGGATGACAGAATTGAGTACAGCACCAAAGGCTGAGTACAAGAAGGGCCAAAGTCACCTCTACTACCTGAAACAATTGAGGTCCTTTGGAGCATGCAGGCCTCTCCTTCACATGTTCTACCAATCCGTTGTCGCCAATATTATCGTCTTTGCGATGGTGTGCTGGGGCAATAGCTCCATTAATAGGAGTCAAACTGAGCACACTGGAAGCTGTTGTAGAACAAAGGACCCCACACAAAATGTGGCAATTCTGGAAAATGTTTCTCACTTTCTGCACACCATCTTGGCTGAACAGAGGACCACTTTTAGTAATAGACTAAGACAATTGTGCTGCTCCAAAGAGCGCTATATGAGGTCATCCTTACCCTCAGCTATTAGGCTCTATAATGAGTCAACCTATAGCGAAGGAAGTGATGACCTCCTCCTGTTAGACTGCTTGAAGTAACTTATTTTTTATTCTTTATTACTTCTCTCCTAATATTTGTATATATCTGTGCACTTGAAAAGCTACTGTGACATTGCAATTTCCTTTGGGATCAAAATATCTATTTACAGTCAATCAAAAGAACATGGCAGCATACACTGGATGAATTCTTCTGTTGATAGCTATTAGGAATTAATACAGTTTTATAGTACTGTAGTAGATTTGGCAGTGTTCTAATTTGATCGGTATTTCATTTAAATACATAATTTGTTACTCTGTTAAATGGAAGATGTTTTCTTTTCTTAAAAAAACCTTTTTAACTATTTCTATGAAACTTTGGCTAATTAGGACAGCCATTTAATTGAGCCAAGACGTACTGGTCCCGATGTGTCCCACTTAACCCTCCATCATACTACAAGACCATTAAGACATAGGAGCAGAATTAGGCCATTCAGCCCATCAAGTCCACTACACTATTCCATCATGGCTGATCCCAGATCCCACTCAACCCCATATACCTACCTTCTCGCCATATTCTTTGATGCTCTGACCGATCAGGAAACTTTCAACTTCCACCCACAGACTTGGCCTCCACCGCAGTCTGTGGCAGAGCATTACACAGATTCACTGTTCTCTGGCTAATTCTTACCTCTGTTCTAAAAGGTTGCCTCTCAATTTTGAGGCTGTGCCCTTTAGTTATGGCTACCCCCACCAAAGGAAACATCCTCTCCACATCCACCTTATCTAGTCCTTTCAACATTCGGTAGCTTTCAATGAGATTCCACCCCGCCCCCCAAATTCTTCTAAGTTCCAACGAAATGCCAAATGCTCCTAATATGTTAACCTCTTGATTCCTGGAATCATCCTTGTGAAACTCGCCTGAACCCTCTCCAATGACAACACACCCTTTCTGAGATATGGGGCCAAAAATGTTGACAATACTAAAGTGTGGCCTGACTAATGGTTTATAAAGCCTCAGCATTATCTCCTTGCTGTTGTATTCTATTCCCTTTGAAATAAATGCCAACATTGCACTTAACTTCTTTACCAGATTCAACCTGTAAATTATCCTTCTGGAAGTCTTCGACAAGGACTCCCAAGTACCGCTATACTTCTGATGTTTGAACCTTCTCCCCATTTAGATAATAGTCTGCACTATCGTTCCTTTTTATCAAACTGCATTATTATACAGTTCCCAATACTGTTCCATCTGCCAGCTTTTCTCCCCCCATTCTTCCAATTTGTCTACGTCCTGCTGCATTGCTTCCTCAGCACTACCCATCACTCCACCTATCTTCGTATCATTCGCAAACTTTGCCACAAAGCCATTAATTCCATTAACCATTATTTTGTGTGTGTTGCTCAGATTTCCACTATCAGCAGATTTTCCCTTCTTTGTAATTCCATTATCCAAATCACTGACAATGTGAAAAGTAGCAGTCCCAATACTGACCCCTGAGAAATACAACTAGTCACTGGCAGTCAAACAGAAAAGGCCCCCTTTATTCCTACTCACTGCCTCCTGGCTGTCAGCCTTCCCTCTTTTCATGCCAGTATCTTTCCTGTAATGCCATAGGATGTTATCTTGTGCCTTGTTTGTGGCACCTCATCAAACACCTTCTGAAAATCCAAGTAAATGACATCCTCCCCTTTGTCCACCCTGCTTGTTACTTCCTCAAAGAACTAACAGATTTGTCGGGCAAGACTTCCCTTTACAGAAACCATGCTCACTTTGACTTATTTCATAATGAGCCTCCAAGTACCCTGAAACCTCATCCTTATCCTTAATAGTAAGCTCCAACACTTTCCCAACCAGAGGTTAGACTAACTGGGCTATAATCTCCTTTCGTTTGCCTTCCTTCCGTCTTAAAGAGTGAAGTGACATTTGCAATCTTCCAGTCCTCCAGGACCATGCTAGAATCAAGTGATTCTTGAAAGATCATGACCAATGCATCCGTCATCTCTTCAGCAACCTCTCTCAGGAGTCTGGGATGTAGTCCATCTGGTCCAGGTGACTTATCCACATTAAAACCTTTGAATTGACCTAGTACTTTTTCCTTTGTAACTGCAATGGCACTCACTCCTGCTCCCAGTTTACACCATTAAAAAATCCTCATTAAATCATTGATTGATACACAAAAAATATAGTTTTCTGGGATGAGACACAATTTTATGCCTTGTCAAAATCTGCACTTGGGTCTTCATCTGTGACATGCTTCCTATTCAGTCAAGAAAAACTTATTTAACAGACAATTGATCAAAGGTATTGAAGAGGTTCCACACAAAATAGAGCCAAATCTACAATCACTGACTAGGTCTCCTCATACCTTAGTAAACCTCAATGTTACATCTTGTTCAACAAAGGCTAGTGGACTACAGCACCATGGCTGAAGGTTAAAATAAGACACAGGAGAAGAATCAGGCTACTCCCATCAAGTCTGTTCCACCATTCCATCATGGCTGATTTATCATCCCCCACATCCCCATTCTCCTGCCTTCTCCTCGTAATCTTTGATATGCTTCCTAATCAAGAATCTATAAACCTCTGCTTTAAAAATACTCATGAGTTGACCTCTCCAGCCTTCTGTGGCAATGAATTCCACAGATTCACCACCTTTTGGCTAAAGAAATTCTTTCTCATCTCTGTTCTAAATGGAAGTCCCTCTATTCTGTGCCCTCTGGTCCTAGACTCACTCACTATACTTCCTACATCCACTCTGCCTAGGCTTTTCAATAGGTTTCATTGAGACTCTTTACCCTCTCCCCATTAAGAAACTCCAGCAAATACAGGCTCAGAGCCATCTGACACTCCTCATACATTAACCCTTTCATTCCCAGAATGATTCTTATGAACCTTCTGTGGAGCATCTCCAATCCCAGCACACCTTTTTTTTAGATAAGGGGCCCAAAACTGCTCACAATACTGCAAGTGTGGTTTGACCAATGCCTTATCAAGCCTCAGTATCACATTCGTGCCTAGGGTTACGTGGGAGGTAAGGGTTAGATTGGTCTAAGAGTAGGTAAAGGGGTTGGCACAACATTGTGAGCTGAAGAGTCTGGACTGTGCTGTTGTATTCTATGTTGTGTGTTTGATGATAGCAGGGACTCTCATCATTGCACTGGAGAAGCAATATCACCAATGCTCCTGATAGCTTTGACAACAAAGCAACATTTCCAGCTATCTGTGGTAAAATCTGGGGAGTCATTTGTATTTCTTTAAATGTTTGACATTGAGTAACTTCAAATAAAAAAATAGGGAATTTCAAACAAACTGAAATACAATTAGTTTAAGACTCAACTAAAATAACAATTTAAAAATGCCTTCCCCTTAGCTTTATAATTCTTATAGAAACTAACAGGATTGCAAATCTTGCATTCAACATGGTAAAATTCTACTGTTCCACTCAAAATGGAGTTCAGCAGTGGAGCAAACTGACATTTGGTCATCTATCAGAAAGCATCTGACAATACACGTGCATGTGGAACCACTGGCAATTACCACAAAATCAAGACCCTCTAGTTGAGACGAAAACAACATGGAATGAAGGCAAACCTGGGCATTAATTCACCCATCAAGTCTTCTCGGTGTTCGACCATATCCTTCTCAATCCCATTTTCCTGCCTTCCATCCGCATCCTTTGATGCCCTTATAAATCATTGCTTAGAAATACATCCAATGACTTAGTGTCTGTGGCAATGAATTTCAGATTCACCACCCCCTGCCTAAAGAAATTCCTCCTGATCGCTGTTCTAAAGGTTACAATAACATGGCCAATATGTCACATAATTGAATTGTCACAGGGATTACCGGTGGAACATGAATAACTTTAATTAATGACTTAAATTAAGAAAAGTCAGTGAACTTGAACAGAAATTTCTCAGATGGTAACTGAAATTTACTTTGATCAAATGTGGATTGGAGGGCACAAGAAAAAAAGAATTGTTAATAAATTGATTAAATGGATTCAAAATTAGCCAAAGGTGAATTTTAACGAAATCAATACTCAGAATGCTCAGTAGGATAGATTTGGAATGGTGGGAGGGCAATGATTAAGTTACTAAATTAGTAATGCAGACACAAAATTTCAAATTGCCCCTCAGCAGATGTAGAATTTAAAATTGGTAAATAATTAAATATCATGAAATAGTCTTTGTAATGACAGCCATGCAAAATTATGGATCACCATAAGAACCCATCTGGTCCATTAACACCCTCCAGGGGAGAAATCTGCCATTCTTTCCCTTTCTGGACTCTGTGCAACTCCTGACCCAATCATATGGTGGACTATTGGATGCTCTCAGAAGTTGTCTAGATTACCAGTACTATCATCATCACCTTCTCAAGGACAATTATTCCCAGCCTTGCTGGTCATGCCCAGCTCTAAATATGACCAATACTGGAATTCTATGATGCTATAGTCACAGTAGCTGAGTATGAGTATTCTGTTCAATTCTTGCCACTTATTTTTAATTCTCCAATTTTTTAAAATCTGGGGCAAGACTTTATAATAAGAGTATGTTTAATGTTACTAGATTGCTCTCTCCCTTTAAATGATTTTCAAAGACTTGGGGATCTTAATCCTTGAAATGATTTCAGATCTAAACATATGGAAAATACAAATTGAATTTATAATTATATTGGCTGCTAAGGATAAAATAATCATTAGTTCAAACTTGTGTAAAGCCTACTTCTAAAGTCAGAAGATCTCAAATACAGAATGATTTGCAATAAACTTGCTTCGCAAATAGGATAAATGCAAAATCATTTTAATAATTAAGCACTTAGGAATTGCTAAAGAGGCTTAAATAAAACTCTGGTTTACCTACCATCCTCAGAGATGCACAATGTTATGTGGTGGAGATGTACAGCACAGAAACTGATCATTCCATGCAGTCATCATGCTGATGTTTAAGCACCACATGAAACTCATTATTCAAATTCCTGCAGCATTGCTTTCCACCTTACCTAACATTAAAGTCATTCACTTCAAAACCTTGAAGTAACAACTTCCAACTCTAACTAAACTTTACATATTCAAGCAAAAGGATGTGGCATTTTTTAATTTTAAAGAAGATACATTTAACTGTTGGGCCATACCTGCTCTGGAAATAGGAAGCTAATTCAGATGCTTCATGGTTCAGGCTCCTCAGGTGCACAATTAGGTTTCCAGAATTAGTAAACATAGCTCCACATGTTTTGCACTCGTAGATCCTTGGCTTTCGGATAATGTGTCTTGAAACTCGCATATGGTGTTTATATTCCCCAAAGGAAGTAAATGTTGCACTGCAAATCTGGCATCGGAAACATCGCTTGCCTTCATGCTTCAGACGATGCATCTTTAAGGAGTATGCTCTTGTGAACTTTTTCCCACATCTGTCGCACTGAAAGGGCTTTATACCTAAAGAAAAACCATTAATGTTCCAAAGCAATATCCAAGTTATTCAAAAAAGTTGAAGCTTTTTCAGTTCCTAGCAAGCTCACAGCAAGAATAACAAAAATTTTAACTATATCATAAAATACAAGAGATTTTGCAGATGCTGGAAATCCTGAGTAACACTCACAAAATGACAGGGGAACTCAGCAAGTCAGGCAGCATCTGTGGAAAGAATAAAAAGTCACCGTTTTGGGCACAGACCCTTCATCGTGACTGGAAGGGAAGGGGAAAGAAGCCAAAATAAGGTGGTGAGGGGAGGAGGTAGAAGAATAAGTTTGAAGGTGATAGGTGAAACCAGGTGAAGTGGGGGGGGAGAGAGGAAGGAGGAATAAAGTAAGAAGCTGGGAGGTGATAGGTATAAAGAGTAAAGGGATGAAGAAAGAATCTTTCTTCATGAGAGTGGACCATGGGAGAAAGGGAAGGAGAGACCCTAAAAGGAGATGATAGGCAGTTGAGAGGGGAAGGAAGCCAAGCTAGAAAGTGATAGGTGAGATCAGACGGGTGGATTCATCCCCCTTCCTTTCCTGTCCTGATGAAGGGTCTCAGACCATAATGCCAACTATTTATTCTTCTCTATAGCTGATGCCTGACCTGCTGAGTTCCTCCAGCATTTTGTATGTGTTGCTCTATAGCTAAATACTAGTTAATATACAAATAATGCAAATTGTGAAATTTATAAACTGTGGTATATGCAAACTATATGATAAACACTACTACAGGTAGTAAGGAATATACAATCTTTTTTTTCCAAAGCTAGCAATTGTAGTTTTCAACAGAAAGCTTGGCTCCAAATGACTTAAAAGCAAACCTGTAAATAAATTGTGATCCCTTTAAATAACGCAAACACTAAAGCTTGCCTGTAAACTGGGTAAATATACACGATAATCAGAATAAAATTGACTACAGAGCTCAAAAAAAGGTTCACTACAAAGGTACCAGAGGTCAGTTTGTTTCAATGCCGTTAGTGTACTGTACCTCGTGAGAAGACTCTAGTGGGGCAGGCAATAGATGAAAGCTGATGAGCTTGCATAGTATTTGGGATATTGTCCGACCTGTGTAGGATGTGGAAGAGAATTAATAGATGGGAAGTAGGGAGTTAAGGTTCCAGATCCAACCTGCATGTAAGTTTGTCCATCTTTCCCAGCAAGTTCCATGCCAGGGGACTATGTGACAGCATCTAATGCCAGCTATCACAGGTGGCACTGCACAAAGGCAGAAGTCACACACTGCTTTGTATGCTGGGCTGGAAACTTTGACTGCCGCCACCATGATCTGATTTTCATTCTTGTTGGAAGCTTCAACAATGCTATTGCTATCCAAGAGCCAGTCTTCCAGCTCTAATTATTTATTAGTCAGCATTTACTGGCCATTTCCTATTGCCTTTAAACTGCATAACTTATCCAATTCAGAGGGTATTTAAATATCAAGAACTTTGCTAAGTTTGGAGTCACACCTTGACCAAATCAAGCAAAATTATCAAAGTTCCTCCTCTGATAGTCATTGGATTGTTATCACAATCCAGTGATCTTTACCGTCGCCATTACTGAGACTAGCAGCATAGTAGCGTAGTGGTTAGCATAACGCTTTACAATACCAGCAACCCAGGTATGTAAAGAGTTTGTATGTTCTCCTTGTGACACATAGGTTTTCTTTGGGTGCTCTGGTTTCCTCCCACAGCCCAAAGACATACTGGTTATTAAGTTAATTGGTCATTGTAAATTGCCCCATGATTAGGCTGGGATTAAGTCGGGTATTGTTGGGTGGCTCGGCTCGAAGGACCAGAAGGGTCTATTCTGTGCTGTACCTCAATAAATAAATGAATATTCCTATATTATTAGGATTATAGGGAAGTCCCTATGCACCTCCATTCCCCACCAGGAAGTCCTCAAAGCTCTCCATTTCTTTCTGTACACCAGGCCAAACCAGTTCCCTTCCAACACCACTCTCCTCCGTCTGGCGGAACTTGTCCTCACTCTTAGTAAATTCTCCTTCAGCTCCTCCCAGTTCCTTCAAACTAAAGGGGTGGCCATAGGCATGGGTCCCAACTATGCCTCCCTGTTTGTCAGCTATGGGGAACAGTCTACGTTTCAAGTCTAAGCTAGTATCCTCCCCAACTTTTCCTAAGCTACATCGACGACTGCATTGGTGCTGCTGCCTGCTCATGTGGAGCTCGTCAACTTCACCAGTTTTGCCTCCAACTACCACCCTGCCTCAAATATACCTGATCCATTTCTGACACTACTCTCCCTTTCTGGATCTCTGTCTCTATCTCTGGAGAAAGCTAATCTGCTGATGTCTATTATAAACCCACTGATTCTCACAGTTACCTGGACTATACGTCTTCCCACCCTGTTACTTGTAAAAACACCATCCTCTTCTCTCAATTCCTCCATCTCTGCTGCACCTGCTCTCAGGATGAGGCTTTTCATTCCAGAACTGAGGATATATCCTCCTTCTTCAAAGAAAAGGGCTTCCCTTTCTCCACCATCAACGCTGCCCTCAACCGCATCTCTACCATTTCACACTCCTAGAGCTTGTGGTTCTTCCTCCTCTCCCCCATTTTCTTGCCTCTGGCTCATCATGTTTTTCCAGTCCTGATGAAGGGTCGCGGCTGAAAATGTCGGCTGTACTCTTTTCCATAGATGCTGCCCGAGCTCCTCCAGCAGTTTTCGCGTGTTGTTTAATTGAACTTATATCATCTGAGAGCCACAGTAGAACTTCGGACTTGGAACAGTCACTGTAATCCTCTTACATTTGTAAGCTATTTTACTCCAAATTTCAACCTTCTCATTCACAAAAAAAACATGCTGTACACAATTAAATTTCTAGGTCAACATTCAACACGAACAAAAATTATAGCTGTTATCATTTAGGATTAATCATTTTTAGAATTCAAATTTGTACACCTCTGCGTTATCAACTTTTCCTACCCTCAAACATTAATCAAACTCCTGGCAACAATTCAAGAGTCTAGCTGCCATGTTTCTTCACCCAGTTTACTAAATAAATGAGATGTGGATTTATTCTGTAATGGTAGGAACAATTCACAAAATAAAATCTTTAATAAAGAGAATTTATCATTTCAATAACCAAAGTTGAATCCTTTTAATTTTTCTTTATGTACTCCATTTCCAAGAAAAGGATTACAACCAAAATTCAACACGTGTTAGATTTAGAAGCACACCACAACAAAAATAATTTATTAACAACCAGATTTCTGGCTACATTACCAGTTAATCAAGGCATATTTCTCGATTTACAGCTATCACAGCATCAAAATTAGAAATAGTTGACAAAATTTACATTAAATATTTGATAGTGAATTGTAAAAAAAATTCCATGTACTTTTGAACAAGGAAATCAGCTAGTACAGGTCCAGAACCATCAAACACTCCTCATATGCTAACTTTTTCATTCCTGGGATCATACTCATAAACCACCTCTGGACGCCTCCTTTCTTAGATATGGGGCCCAAAAATGTTCACAATATTACGAATGTGATCTGACAAATGCCTCAGCATTAAATTCTGTATTTGTATTCTAGGCCTCACAAAGTGAATGCTAACATTGTATTGGCCTTCCTTACTACCGACTCAACCGGCAAATGAACTTTTAGGAAATACTGCACTAGGACCCACAAGAAATACAAAATCTCTTAATTGATTAGGGAATCATTTATCATTAAATTGGGCTTTTACCCGAGAATTGTGATGATTTTCATATTTTAATATTGGATGCAAGCATTCAATTCTATACTCCTTATTAGACTTGAATATTAACTTTCCGACTTTAGAACAGTCAGCACTGATACCTACTGATCCACCTAACAACTCATAGCCTAACATTTACCAGTAGGCTTTGGTGTTAAACCACACTTGAGCAGGCCAGTAGTCTGCTCCATCTTCAGCAACATTGACCTGCCCACTGACAGTTGAAAAAAAGTTTTCTGCATGGTGCCAGAGTTTAAAATGGAAACTGTTAACTGAACCCTACATTCGTCATCAGGATGTCGATGTTCATCATATTTCACGACAACATGGTTTCATTATAAACATGAGAAAAACTGAGGTGCTGGAAATCCAAAGCAACAGACACAAAATGCTGGAGAAACTCAGCAGGCCAGGCAGCACCTATGGAAATGAATAAATAGTCAATGTTTCGGGCTGAGACTTTTCATCTTGAGTTCCTGAGTTCTTTCTTGAGTTCCTTCAGCATTTTCTGTGTTGCTATGGCTTTATTATCTAATTCTGTGAATTTTGCAAGATGATGCACTGAACTTCATTTACTGGCGTTAGATGTATTTGGTGAAACAATGTTCTGCCTGAAGATAAAACTTGACAAAAAAAATATTAAATACCAACTATTTCAAGGTGGTTGCCTCTGAAATCTGAGACAATGTGACAATGGTTACAATTATTAACAAAATTTCATTAAATCTCTGAATTACTAATAAGATTATTTCCAGTGTTTCCTTTTGTAACAAAATTAGCTAAATACATCTCAGAAGTAATAAATGATAAGCATGATAGTTATCAATCAAACCGTATCTGCCACAAACTATAATAGCTGCTTATGCAAGTGAAGATCACCACATATTGCTCTGACCACCTTGTTTCACCTTGCTCAAGTGCTAGAATAAACCTTCTAAACAGTGGCCATTTTTGCAGCACGTTCAGGATGCTCTACCTTCAAGCACTAAAATTGCACATCTCAGAAATCTTTCTGCAAAAGTTTAACCACACCTTTGACTCCTCAAAACATTTTGACTCAACCAGAATTTAGTCCCTATTGTTTTTGTACATTTTTGTACACATTCATAAGTGTTCAAAAATGGAGTAAAGCAGCACAAAAGAATTTTACAAGTCACAAGATCACATTTTTAAAAGCAGATACTGCCTTTACATCAACACCTACCTGAGTGAATAAGCATATGCTGTTTGAGGTTCTGGATGCGTGTGAACCTAGCACCACATGTAGGACACTGAAAAGGCTTATTAGGACCATTTGGACTGGGTCTTTCTGTGCCACTTGTGGAAGGGTTTATGTAGAGCTGGTAGGAATACTGCCCACTCTCTAGCCTAGAAAGATCAGAAAACATCAGTGTAAAAGTGCAACCACTCAACAGAGAAGTGAACAAATTCTTTGCTTTATCAAAAATAAAACACTTAAGAGTGCATCTAAAGGAGGTATAATGTCTAATGTTGATCAAGGATGTATACCCTCTGCAATATATAAAACTGAGTCTACTGAAAATATAATATACACAAGGTCAATGACATGAAACAGTAACTGTTTCTTTCTCTGCAGATATCCAATTCAGTACATTCTATCTGTATTTCAAATTTCCAGCTTCCACAATATTTTGCATGTGTTAGCCAGCATACCAAACTGATCAAAGAATGCAGAACTCAATATGTATTAAAATTAGCACTGTAAACAGCTTCTTAATTTTCCAAAAGCAGCATATATTGCCTAAGAGCAACTGGACAAGGATAACTAAAATTAAATTGTACTGAAATCAAATGATAATTACCATTATTGAAACTTTGCATACTTGGTCCAACTTTATATATGCAATTGCCTCAAGCAACAATCAGTAAAAGATGATTTCCCTACATAGTGAGATCACATAGTAACTGAAATCCCAAGAACAAAACAACCAGCACTACTAAAAAAAAAGTGTCATCTTGTTCCCTGCATACTGTAGCTTAACCACTTCTGATGACAGTTTTCTGAAACTTTAGCTGTGCTTTTCTCTCCATGGATGCTGCCTGACTCACTTAATATTTCCAGTACTTTCTCCTTTTTTATTTCAGAATTCAAGTATCTAATTTGTATTTGGGTGACATTTTTAAAAGTGGCCAACGAGTCAATCCTCCCTCTTTATATACTTCAGCTTTTCCCACATTTTGTGGTCTATATCTCATCGTGCATCAAATTTCACTTAACCCTTTGTTACTTTGTTCCTTTGTTACTGATCTAATGCTCATGTACTAAGAGCTCAAAATTTAATCCTCCAATGTAAAAACTGTATGTATTCGTAAATCTAAGCCCCACCTCCATGAATTCTGTACTTTGTCCATAGCATCTTGAGCATCCTTCTCCTCCTCCATCTATTAAAAAAATGTCCTTCTGTTGCACTCTCTAAATTATATATTATTTCATCTCAAAACTAATTAATGTTGTTCAATGAATCTGTCATTTCAGATTTACTTTAATCATCTGATCACGCTAAATAGAATCAATTTACTGAGCTGAAAACATATGCCGATCATGAGATGAACAAGCAATTATCTTCCAATTTACTTAAGAAATGTTTTAATGATCCAGTCACTACACTACAGCAAGTGCACTTTGTTGGTTTATAGGGTTAGAGCACAGGACTCCTCAAAGCAGCTTAGGTAAAGACTAGGAAAATGTACTCAATAGTATTTTTCATCATATAATACTCATCTAGTAAAACAAAGCACAATGAAATGTATTTTGAGCAATGCTATGGAATATTCACCAGAATCAGGAAATGTACTCATTCTCATTCTTAATGAACACCAGATAATTTGGCACCTTCCTTGTTGGCTTTGAAGCTTGAGTTGATTTGTACTTAACTTGTGTTGTAAATGCACCATATTAGTTGGCAATTTATTTGTGGTAATATTACTTTATGCATTGTGAGTTATAAATACTGCATCGTGTACCTTGGCCCACAGGAACTTTGTTCATTTGGCAGTACAGTCAGCCCTCCTTATCCATGAGGGATCGGTTCCGGGACCCCTCACGGATACCAACATTCGCAGATGCTCAAGTCCCTTATTCAACCTGTCTCAATGTGGTGGATCTTAGGACCCAGCGGAACCCCAGACCTTATCTAACCTGTCTCAGTCCGGTGGACATTAGGACCCGGCACCAGAGCTCTGAATGTGCAGTGTTTCTGTTCACAATAATCACGATCACAATTGAAAATAAAGTGGAAATAATAAAGCGATCAGAAAGAGGTGAAACACCATCGGTCATTGGAAAAGTGTTAGGCTGCAGTCAGTCAACGATCGGAACAATTTTAAAGGATAAAGTGAGAAAGGCCCTGCCCCGATGAAAGCTACAATTATTACTAAGCAACGCAGTGGTTTAATTATTGGGTTTTGGGGTTTTGAGTTTTTGATCCTCCACATCAAACCGCCACGGATGGAGAGCACATTCGAAAGCGGTCTGTCACTGGCTCGTGCTCGGGAACGGTTCCCAAGCTCGGCGCTGAAACATACATCAAGTGTTTTATATGCATAGAAAGGTAAAAGATATACTATATACTGAGACAAATGTTTGACTGACGCTAAATAATACCAGATATACCTGTTCCGACTTACTTAGTAAGAGAACTTCTGATTTTTTTCGATCCCAGTCCACCATAACCCACACACATCCTCCTGTATACTTTAAATCATCTCTAGATTACTTATAATACCTAATACAATGCAAATGCTATGTAAAATAGTTGTTATACTGCATTGTTTAGGGAATAATGACAAGAAAAAAAATTGTACATGTTCGAACAACAAGTGATGGAAGAGGACTTCCAGGTTTTTGTGATTCGCAGTTGGTTGAATTCGCGGATAAGGAGGGCTGACTGTTTATATGTGTATGATTGAAAGACAAACTTGAACAAGGAAATTTGGCATATAAAATTTCTACAGGGAGAGTAGGTATGATGCCTTCTGACTTGCATGTGTTGATTTTAATTATACAACCATCTGAATGAACACATCAGAAAACTGATTTTTAGACAGAGCTTTCCACAACTGACAATTGTATTTTATTCAGTTTTAAAAACCACTGACTGCTACTTCATCTTATTATATACTCTCTAGTCAGCCTGAACTAAACCCTTGGGTGTACAAAGACTACCTACCTATCATCATCATCTGGGTGATTATTGGCATTGGAAGTGCCTTGAAGTGTTGGTAGCCCTTCTGTAACTCCTTCATCTACTGAACCTGTTTAGAGTAAAAAGTAAATGACACTGAACATTTAATAGGACAATAACTTACAAGTGATCTGCTATACTTGAATTTTGCAATGAAAGCAAATACTGTTTAAAAATCAACACACTGTAATTGGAATTTCACACTGTGCCCAATTTGATAATAATTCACTAAAGCGGATTAATAAACTACAATAAATCTATACAATTCATGCTTAACAAATGCAAAAGAAAAACAAATATTCATAAGTGTTTTGCACAGGCAATAATGACAATATTAGATAATGTTGTGAAATCCACCACAATCAGCAATTGTGGAGAAACACTGCTTCTCAACCAGAAAAGACAAACTGGATTATTGAAAATGAGCATGAGGTCCAGAAATTAATAGTCATAAACACAAAACATTCTTGGACTGACTTCTGAAATTTGAGATTCATCAAAGATTTTGCCATTTTAAACACAAGTTGAAAGTGGCATCACAGATAAATAGGGTCGTAAAGAAAGCTTGTGGCACATTGGCCTTCCTATATCAATGTATTGACTACAGGAGATGGGATGTTATGTTGAAGTTGTATAAGAAATTGGTGAGGCCTAACTTAGAATATTGTGTGCAGTTTTGGTCACCTACCTACAGGAAGGATATAAACAAGGTTGGAAGAGTGCAGAGAAAATTCACAAGGATTTTGCAGGTCTGGAGGACCCGAGTTACAAGGAAAGAATGAATATGTTAGGGCAGTATTGTTTAGAACGTACAAGATTGAGGAGATTTGATAGAAGTATACAAAATTGTGAGTGGTATAGACAGGCAAATTCAAGCAGGTTTTTTTCCACTGAAGTTGGGTGGGACTACAACCAGAGGTCATGGCTTAAGGATGAAAGGTGAAAAGTTTAAGGGAAACAAAAAGGGGAAACTTCTTCACTCAGAGGGTTGTAATGAGCTGCCAGCAGCAGTGGTCCATGTGAGCTTAATTTCAATGCTTATGAGAATTTTGGATAAGTACGTGGATAGTTGGGATTTGGAAGGCAGGAGCAGGTTGTTGGGAATTGGAGTTTAAATGTTTTTTGGCATGGAGTAGATGGGTAAGAGCCTGTTTCTGTGCTGTACTTCTCTATGATCCTCTGTGACAGGTGGGACAAGCATGAGAGGTCCAGCAAGAAGTTGATAACCACACGCGATTCATCCGGGCTATCAAGACTATCCATCAATCAAACAGCAAAGACCAACCCCATTCAGAGCTGCCAGTAGAGGAAAGCTCATCAAGGTGAAAAGCAGTTAGCGGCAACTGGAAGGAACATTTCAAAGATCTCCGCAGTTTTGAATCTACTGCAGATACTGGGGCCCATCACAGAGCACAGCATGGGCTGCAGTCTTTGCATTACACTATACCAATGTCATCATGGATACAAAATGCTATTGAACAAGTAAACAAAAAGCCTCCAGAGCAGACAGAATCCCTTCTGAAGTGTTAAAACACGTCAGAGAAGTACCTCTTGCTCAAATTCATGTCTTTATCTGAGAAGAGAAAAAGATACTTGACAATCTCAGTAGATTTAAGAAAGGAGAAAAGTCTGATTGTAGTAATTCCTTAAAGATTTTCTTGAGATGCTCCTCGTGGAAAGTCAATGCAAGGATCCTACTCCTAGCAGCCACAATGCCCCTCCCAGAGATGTGACATAAATGAATGGAATTTGGAGGTACAACAGAGATTTTCACAACACTGGAAAATCCGAGAAAAAAATGCAGAGGACAGAATCAACCTTTGTACATGGTTTTGCCTATACGAGAGCCTCTAATTATAGTCAGGAGACGGTGGTTATGCAGAATTCTCAACTTTAACTGTCCTTGGAAACTTGCTTTTGCTACACAAGCAGCAATCCTAGCCAAAAGGTCCACCACATACCCCATTCCAGTGTGAAATGAGGTGAAGCAGGCTGTGCCATCATACTTAATCCTTGTTCTTGCCCCAATATCACACTTTGTCTCCAATGTGTTTCCTGCCATTAACCTACAGGGAAAAGAGAATTCATTTAACTTTTAACATCTCCACTCCAGCGTCAGTTGTTGATCTACAGTAAGCAGATATGACAAGCTGATGCACAGGTTTGAGTGCCGAGATTTACAAATTCTTTAACTGAAGCAAACTGGATCTCAAAGAAACAAAAAAATCTCCTAACTTGGACAACTCAACTTCATTCCCCAATCATCCACTCCAACCTCAGTTAAACCCCAGAATGAGATCCTTAGAACTTCAGTATCTCAGGTCAACCTCTCTGGCAGACATCAGTGACGTAATTGACAAAAGTCATCAGCTCCAGGGTGCCAGCACAACCTTCAACAAACTGAAGAAAAGCTCAAATCTAACATAAGCTACCAATCGGCAGTGACCTTCATTCCTTGCCTGCTCCAGATACAAATGACAGTGGATACCACAAAGTACTAATGCTGTCAAACTTTCCCAATTCAGTGACATAGATTTGTCTATGATTCTATGCCCTGGCTCAGAATCCAATGTGATTGAGCCTCTGATTACATGGCCCCATATCTGATACCAAACTCCCCAAAAACTAACATATAACCTTAAGCTCACAGTAAGTAACTTCCAGGAGGAACAAAGAACATATTCGAAGGAAGTGCTAAAAATCTTCCTATAAAAATGTAACAACTCATGGGAATTCATGGTCCACAAGTGAATAAAGTGGAAGAATATCTTGGAAAGACCTGAGCTTTCCAACCTCTAAGATGGTAAAACATGTAGAGACATTGTGCAAACAAGGAATGCTGAACACTCCAAACAAGATATCCACATTTTTTTTTAAATGAAGTACTACCTGCCCATTTCTCATGAGTCTTCGGTTACCTGACTAGGTAGTGGAATTAGGTCATTCACCTCAAGAAACTGCCCAACATCTATAACATCTATTCTCTAGAAAAGGACACAGGGAGGATGGAAAAGATTGTATAGGAAATCATAATAAGTTTACAAAGATGGCATGAAAATACTTCATAAAAACAACAATTATTTAACTAATAGATTTAATTTAAAAAAAACGAATACATGATTTAAAGAAAAAATGCCTCACAACGTCACAGAGGAATTACTTCACCTCAACCTGTAGAGAATGCTAGAGAATTGCTTCCTTTGAAAACTTAAAATAAAAAAAAAATGTCCAAAAGTATAAGGAGAACAATCTGTTCAACACTGCTGTCTACAAAATGTTTACACAGGAAGTACAGCACTATACATTGAGGAACTTGGTGTCAATGAATCCATTACCAGCTCAACAGTCAGTAATAACATTTTGACAGTGACTTTCCAAATGTCATGTGAATAAAATAATCAAGTAATACTTAAGCTTACGGATTTTAAAAAAAACCTTACAATAATTCTTAAGAATGTTTATGTGAGAATTTGAATTAGGGCAACTCTGCTGCTACCCTGGCAGTCAGTGCTTAACATGTGGGCAGGCTAGCCAGACTAACTGTGGATTGATAACCACCTGCAGCATGACCCAGTTTTGCAGTGAGTTGACAGCTTGTGATGAAAACAAAGCGCTCACTTGTCACTCCAATTGACTTGAAGGAAGACTATGTTAGTTCAGCAAGTATTGCAAATAAACTTCATATACTCTGAGGAGAAAGAAGACATGCAACATGCAAATTACTTTTGTTTCTTCTTAATTAACTACAGCTAGGTATTGTTAATTGACTGCTATACCCATTGCTGCTTTGTGTACAGCAAATAAACCACAAGTGACCTCAATCAAGGCTAAAGTATGACACCTGAAGCGTCATGGAGATTTTAGAATGAGTTAATATAAGACTAAAGCATGAATATAATGGATAACTAAGACTGAAGCCTGTTTGAAGTTCAGTAGTACATACCAATAGAAGATGACTGGGGACTAATCAATAAATCCTCCTGAGCCTGCTCACTTCCTGGTACAGTTTGATGGTCACTAAGTGAACTCTGTGATGCACTGACAGGTTGTGATACAAGGTCATGGCCTTCATCATCACTCAACCTTTCAACTTTGATCCTCACATCATCTTCTAGTATAGGAGGTGACGTTGCTTTTGTACTTTCACAGGCGGTGTACTCGGGCACCCGCCCCGTCACCTCAGTGTTTAGGGGCTGTTCCACGACCCTCACACTTTCCGTTGACTTTGCTTTTTCGCTGAGAGTCCGACGCTCAGCACCCACAGGGTGCGTCCACTGAAATGACAGCGATGAGTCCACAGATTGCTGGGTCCTATTGTCTGAGAAAGCCACCGAGGGGTTCACAACTTGAGAACAATTGGGCTGCGCAGCAGATTCAGTGGGACTCTCCGGAGACATCATAATGAAGTTCTTCCGTTTTCGGCGAGATTCCCTGGGCTTACTTTTCTCAACAGAACTGCATTCTGAAGATACTGGAGACAGACTGTCATCGTGAGACTGAACGATGCAAGCACTACTGTTCTCTTGAGGAAGTGAAGGAACAGGTCCTGGCGGATTACTGCTTGTATTCCACAGGATACTTGATTTCATGAACTCTGAACAGGTGTTGGCTACATGGAACATCTGCATATAGCTAGCAGCAGCCAAGACATCAATAATGTTCTCTGTGTTTATGGCAAGTGTAGCTGTATATGCGTACTCCAGCAATGGAGAAAATCCACTGACAGTTACATGATTCAAATCCAAAATGCACTCATCTGCATCCGATTGGTTTACAAGTTTTGCCCTGAAGAATTCACTGCAAGCAGCAAGGACCACTTTGTGGGCCCTGAAGACCTTGTCTTGGACCCGAATTGTCACATCGCAGAAATGCCCTTCGTTGCGTAATTTATTTAACTTTCCCAGAAGCTCCTGACTGTGGACTGGAGAGTTGTGTGTGAAAGTTTTTAGACCCATTATTGTTCCTCACTGCGTTCAAAACGTTGGAGCACCTGAAGGAAAGATATTTGCATTTTATTTTGTATTTTCAAGTTCAATACAATCTCTGGCACATTAACTAGTTGGTTAGCCATCAAAAGAAACCCCACATTAACATGTTAGTGCTGGGAAAATTGGTTGATATTGCACTTTTACCAGGCAGCAACTTCACCACTGTGCTGTATATTAATTTTTTTTAAATGCCTTGTCGTGACTGTGAACGAAGTCACCAGAGCGAGAGAGAGAGAGAGAGAGATGCGGCTTTATTTGGGACTAATGAGCTGGAGAGAGTGGAAGAGAAAGTGAGAGAGGGAGACACTCCCCAACCCAACATTACAGCACATTTTTATTTAAAGAACAAAGGTATCAAGACTATTTCTATAGTTATAATGCCCTCATAATGCTTCTTCTGAGTTACATCTAGCTTTCCAAATTCCTGGGTCTTCCCACCAATGCACCCAAAATGAGAGTTCATTACTGTGGCTTTGAGTCGTACTCATGCAATGGGGTGTTGATTGCATTCATGCATATATGTCAGTTAACTGGGTGTTTCCTGGTCTGCATATACTCTAAAATGCAGCTTTAGGAAGATCATTGTTCTGAGTTACATTTTAAATTCAATCTACAATCCATATTCAGATCTGAAGGTTGGTTGCTGTTGAAATTAATATTTGCTATATACCCCAACTCCAAAATACACCCTAGCACACCTAATTCAGTGATTATCCTCATAAGAGCAATTTAATCTAATTAAAGCTGAATACAAAGGATTGCTCTATACAGCATCACAAGAACATAACTTAAATTCATTCTGAACAAATTTTGGGTCAAACTTTCAGAGTGATGAACTATTTATACTCGCTTCACCTTTTAGTAGAAAGATTCCACCTTTTTTTTTACAGTTCCCTTCACCGCCTATTTTAATAATGCAACAAATCTACATTTAATACCAGCTTGTATTACCTGTGCTATCTAGTAATCAAATTTTTACATGTACGCAATTGCATTCCAAATACTGTAATGGTGCGGGAGAAGACAGCACCATGCAAGTGATAACCAAATGCATATTGCTAATAGATATTGAAAGCATTAAATACAAGATGATTTGCTTGATTCGTGTATATTTTACAATCATTTTGATGGTGAAATCCAGGTGTAAGTCAGCCAATTACTATCCTGGTATACATACACAAGAAGCTTTTATCATCCGATTGAATTGGAATTGTTTACAGGTATGTCCAAATCACAAATAGAAAAATTTGACAGATTGGTCACCAGAAATTATGCAGGTGTTCAATGATGTTTAACTAAATCAAAAAACCTTCATTCTCTGTTAAATTCACATTACTGCACAATTCCTTTGGAACATTACTTTTGGAATACAGGATCAGAAACTTAGTTAATGTGACTTCTTTATGTCTACTTTCAAAAGGTATTGAGAGCACATCCACTTCTGTAGTTCTAAAGCAGTGGCTGCATTGTCATGATTCAACTTACTAGCTAGTGTTGGGCAATTTACCACATTAACAAGCAATTTTAGTTAAAACTTTTGGTTTTGGTAGTACTGAAATTCTTACTACTTTATGGCGGCAGATCAACCAAAGTAGCTGCAGCTTTCAAATTAAATCTAAAGTTAACAACTTAAGTCTCCACTGAACCATTCATGCACACATTTCACTGTTTTGTGTTTTGTTTGCTTGCTTGGAATTTTAACAGTGCCGATTGATTGAAAGTGGGAACATTAGTCTGCACCATTCAGACCCTCTAAACTGTACTGTTTCCAGGATTCTTTACTGGCCACCTGAACTGCTCTTTTCCATCAATATTGCAAATGTTTTCACCTTCACATTCCACAGCAACAGAAATGTAACAGCAAAGATGGCAACAATTTGACCCAATAAAGTTACGCCACCTTTCTTGAAGGAATCAAGTTAATTCCATTCCTTAACAGATTCCTTGTAACCCTTCAAAGTAACCTCCCTCAGGAACCTATCCAACTCCCCATTGAAAGCTTTGACTGTATTTACACACCCTTGGAAGCAACAAGCTTAAATTGCAACCACACACTGTGCCACTCTGTTCACTTTGGTAACTATCAACTCTATCCAAACAGCACACAGGTCAGAATGAGCAAAGATTACTCCCATACTCCGCTTAGAATTCACCAGCAGTGAATCACCAGGACAGGAAGTGATCAGCAACAAGCACTCAGGTTTTCTAGAAAGACTGAAATACATAAACTCGGGGAGGGGGGCAGTGAGTGTGGAAGGAAGTCTCAAAGTACATTTTTTTTCCTAGCCAACCGGCTAAGAATGCTGATCAGGCTATGTTGCAATGTGGTAAGGGGAGCATTGCTCAAGGGCAGGTCACGTGCTTTAGTGATGCTGAGCTGTGACCTGGGACACCAGGTTAAACTCCCTACTTGGGTTTATCCAGTTCCCAAAACTGAGATCATTCTGTGCCTGTCACCCCCCACACCACTCTGGGTCATCCTGTAGTCCCCTCCAACCAGTTCATCACATGCCCACCGCCCTTCCTGCCTGGGATCAAGTGCCCACCACTACCCGCTGCTTACAAACCACCCCCACCAGGGATCATCCCGTGCCCAGTACCATTGCCAAAATATTATCATCTCATGTCACAAGTGTTCATTCCATGCCACCATCACCACACCAGGGATCACTGTGCCCATCCTCTCCACCTAGGATTATCACTGTGCCTAATGCCACACCCCACCTATATGAGATCATCACATGCCCACAACCACAGACATTGTCTAGAATCATCCTGTGAACACCACCACACCCCCAATCTGGAATCATTCCTGCCCACCACTACCACCTTCCACCTGGGATCATCTTGTGGCTATCACCACACCCCCCATCTGTGATCACCCCATGCCACCACACACCAATCTGGGATTATTACATGCCTACAACCATACCCTCCCATCTGGGATCATCCCATGCCCATTAGCTGTCCATCCCTGCCCACTACTACAGTACTACCTTCTACTTGGGGTCTTCCCATGCCCATCAGCTACCCCTCCCTGGATCATCTCTGCCCACCACTGCTACTTTCCGCCTGGGATCATCTTGTGCCCATCACTGGCCCCTCCCCTGGGATCATCCTGTGCCCAGCACCCCTCTCCGCTCGGGACCATCCAGTCAAGTTGGGTCATCTTGCGCCCAGGGGAGGGGAGGGGACTAACCCACTAAAGCCAAGTCGGGTCGAGCCCTTAGCTCTGCACCCCACCCCCGTCCAGGCTGGGCGCGGCATCGCCGTATCTGCTTCTCTCCTCAACAGGGTACCAGACGACGGGTGGTCTTTTGTTGACGCCACAAGTGCCCGAGACGCAGAGCGACGGCGGCAACAGCAGAACCCCCTGGCCGCAGGCCCAGAGCCCAGGCCGCGGCTTGAGCTGTATTGGGAAGGGGGCGGGGGGGAGATGGTGGTGGAAAGCCCAGGCCAAAGTGGCGGGGAAGAGGGTCGAGGCCCCGCGCTCCGGCGGCACACTGACTCACCGTGTGTGAGGGGAAGGGAAAGGGGAGTTGAGTTGAGGTGACGGCAGCTCCCAATCCCGGCGCCACCGCCGCCGCCGCTCCGCGCTGGCGTTTGTTTTGTTCCCGGCCTGCCCCGCGCGCCTTCAGCTGTCACTCAAACCGAGGGGGCGTGGCTGACAGGTGATCGGGCCGTGATTGACAGTCATTCCTGGGAGTCCGGGGAGTGAGCACGCAGCAACTGCATTCACCTGGCGCCCGCACCTTCCTTCAATGTTTTCCACATTGAGGTAACGTTGCAATCGGCGCACGTCCCGCGCCAAACCTGGAGCGACATCGTGACCAGGGAATTGAAGAACTGAAAGTAACACACGCAAAATACTGGAGGAACTTAGCAAATTAGAGTCTGTAGAGAGGAATAAACAGTCGATGTTTCTGGCCAAGAGCCTTCATGAGGAATGGAATGGAAGAGGACAGTAGGGGTAAATATCACGCTGGATTTAGATGGTATCTCAGTCCTTAACTGAATATATTTAACTGGCTTGATTTTAAATCTCACCAAATAATTTCAAGGAACAGTAACAGTAGTATTATTTCGGTAGGTATTATCAAAATACGTACGTACGTATATGTTACCATAAGCTACCTAGAGATTCATTTTCTTGCAGGCATTTCCAAGAATACAACAGAATTTACAAAAGACCATAAGATATAGGAGCAGAATTAGGCCATTTGGCTCATCTAGTTATCTGTTTTCCTTCATTCTTTGACCAATCAAGAACCTATCCTGACAAAGGTTCTCCCTGTGACCATGTGGGTTTAGTCCTGACTAAGGGTCTCGACCCAACACGTTGACTGCTTCTTTCAACAGATGCTGCCCGACCTGCTGAGTTCATTCAGCTTTTTTGTACGTCTTGATTTGACCACAGCATCAGCAGTGAACTTTGTGTTAAGAACCCATCAACTTTTGACTTAAATATACCCAGTGACCTGGCCTGCAGGCTGCCTGTACCAATGAATTCCACAGATTCACCACTCTGGCTAAATAATTCCTCCTCATCTCTGTTCTAAAAGGTCAGCCCTCCAGGTTGAGGTTGTGTCCTCTAGTCTTAGACTACCCCACCATAGAAAATATCCACGTTACACTGAGCTAATATAAAAACTACATAAAAAAGACTGACAAACAACTCACAATGAAAACAAATAGTGCAAATTAATAAAATAAATGCTGAGAACATGAGTTGTAAGGAGTTAAATAAAAACACAAAATGCTGGCATAACTCAGCAGGCCAGACAGCATCTATGGGAGGAGTTAGTGACGACTTTTCAGGTGGGTTTCGGCTGGTCTTTCAGTCTTTCAAGGTATAACCCATCAAAGATCCTTCCTTTCACAGGGATGAGGTCTTTGGAGCGTCTGTTGGCATTTCTGTAGTGCTGAGCTTTTATGGGAGGGGGTTGCTAGCCCCATGCCCAACCCTCCTCGTTTTGCAGCTGGGCTTAGGACAGTCCATGGTGGAGTAGTGAAGAACAATTCAAGACATAAAAATTACTATAAATTGCAAAAAAAGTTAATAGTGCAAAAGAGGTGCAATATAATGAGGAAGTCTTCATGGGTTCATGGACCATTGAGAAATCTAATGTTCCTAAAAGTATTGAATGTAGGTTTTTAGACTACTGTGTCTCCTCCCTGATGGCAGTAATGAGAAGATCACCATATCATGGATGGTGGGGGACCTCAATGATAGATGCTGCCTTCTTGAGGCATCAGCATTTGAATATGTTCTTGATGGTGGGGAAGGTTGACTAAGTCTATATCCTCTGAAGCCTTTTTCAGTCCTGCAAACAGTCATAATGCTCTCTACCATACATCTGCAGAAATTTGACAGACCAAATCTCCTCAAACTCCTGTTGAAGTATAGGTGTCAGTGTGTCTTCTTCATGGTTGCATCAATACATTTGGCCCAGGATAGGTCCTCTGAGATGTTGATACTTGGAACTTGGAACTGCTCACCCTTTCCACCATGAACCCCTCAATGAGACTTGTATGTTTTCTCCCGATTTCCCCTTCTTGAATTGCACAACCAGTTCCCTGGTCATGCTGATGTTGAGTGCAAGGTTGTTGCAACACCACTTAACTCTGATCTACCTCACTCCTATAGACCTTCTGTTGAGGAAGGTCTCTGAAAAAGGACTTGGGCATTCACCTGTCCTGTTCAATAGCTTCCCAGCTTTCAGATGACAGAAATGAGCACGCACGTGTCTTATTAAGAGAGGTGGTCTCAAATTTTGAGTTCAAGTCTGAAGCACGGAGCTACAAATGGGTAGTGACTACAGAGGGATTTAGCACAGGAAAAGCTTTCACCAAAGTCCTCCTCAACTACTTCCTCCCAGTGACAGAGAGATGCTCTCAAGAACATTTGACCATTAGAGACATGGTGGACATGATCCTCGGAGACGTTGACGTCCACAAACTTGAAGTTGCTCACCCTTTCCACCGCTGACCCCTCAACAGGACTGGTATGTGTTTTCCCAACATAATCTATATTGTGAGAGGTCTCCAGAAAAATCGCGAAAGGCAACTTCAACCACAGTACTGGGCATTTCTTTAACTTTGCACTATACTATGACTCCATCTACAATGTGAAGCATTCTTCTGAAATTTGGCTGTCCTCACAAATTCATTTCCTTCTTAATGTTAGCTATATGATAGCATGAAATCTGTGATTTGAATCAATGCGTCACAGAAAACTTAACTTTGGTGTGCACTGGCAACCTTTTTGCCTCTGTGGGCCAGATCGTGTATTAATGAGCGAACGGTGGGCCAGATAAATGCCATAAAAAACTTGAAATATGGGAATTATCCATTTAAGTACATCTAGTCATGTTTGGCCTCAAATTAATGAATAACGCATGCTAGAAAAACCTGCAGGCCGTAAGTTGCCTACCCCTGCCCTAAGGAGAGGAAGGCAAATGTAATACAGGTATTAGAATTCATTTCAAGAAGTCTAGAATACAAGAGCAGGGATGTGATGCTGAGGCTTTATAAGGCACTGGTGAGGTCTCACTTTGAGTATTGTGAACAGGTTTGGGCTACTCACCTAAGAAAAGATGTGCTGGCATTGGAGAGGTTTCAGAGGAAATTCACAAGGATCATTCTGGGAATGACTGGGTTATCATTCGAGGAACGTTTGATAGCTCTGGGTCTGTACTCACTAGAATTTACAAGGATGAAGGGGGATCTCATTGAAACCTTTCGAATGTTGAAAGGCCTTGACAGAGTAGATTTGGAAAGGATGTTTCCCATGGTGGGGGACTCTAAGACAAGAGGGCACAGCCTCAGGATAGAGGGGTGTCAATTTAAAACAGAGATGTGGAAAAAATTTTTTAGCCAGAGGACGGTGAATCTGTGAAATTTGTTACCACAGGCAGTGGTGGAGACCAGGTCATTGGGTGTATTTAAGGCATAGCCTGATAGGTCCTTGATTGGACACGGCACCAAAGGTTACGGGGAGAAGGCTGGGGAGTGGGGCTGATGAGAGGAAAAAATATGGATCAGCCATGATTGAATGGCAGAGTAGACTGAAGGACCAAATGGTCTAATTCTACTCCCACGTCTTATGGAACAGTTATTACCCCTCAATTATCAGACTCTTCAACCAGAGGAGAAAACTTCACTCACCACAACACTGAATAGTTCCCACAACCTATGGCTCACTTTCAAAGACTCTTCACCTCATGTTCTCAATATTTATTTCTTGCTTGCTTGCTTATTTATTTATTTATTTGCCTTCATTTATTTATTTGTCTATTTATTTATTTATTTGTATTTATTTATTTTTTTCTTTTAGTATTTGCACAGTTTGTTGTCTTTTGCATACTGGTTATCCCACCCTATTGGTGCAGTCTTTCATTGATTGAATTATAGATTTATCTCTGAGTTTTACATGTATGGTGTTAAATACTGTATGTACTTTGATAATCAACTTACTTTGAGTGCATGCATGAAGATTAATCTCAAGGTAGTATATGGTGACTTGTACATACTTTGATAATAAATTTACTTTAACCATTCATCTTCAAAATGTAGCTTAAAATGTTAGCCTTAATGTTTAAGAAACTGCATCCTCACTAATCCCGTTTCTTTTCCACTTGCTGTATTCCATTGTCTCTGATCTTGCCCTTTGAAATCCCTCCTCCTGCCCTATCTGCCTTCCTTTGGCCATTTCCCTCTGACCCTTTAATTCTACAGCTTTATCTCCTCACTCCAGTGTAAAGTAAGCATCCTGTTGCTTCAGAAGGATGCAGAAGTAGATCCATGAATGTAGAAACAATTAGTGTGCAAACAAACAAAAATTGTGCAAATAAATAAATAATACTCTACAACTCAGTAGTGTAGCAGATAGCATAACACTATTCCCACACTGTCTATAAGGAGTTTGTGTAACCACGTGAGTTTTCTCCTGGTGCTCCAGTTCTCTCCCACAGTCCAAAGATGTACCAGTTGGTAGGTTAATTGATAGTAGTAAATTGTCCCCTGATTAGGCTACGGTTAAATTGGGGTTGCTGGGCAGTGTGGCTTAAAGGGCCGGAAGGGCCTATTCCATGCTGTATCTCAATAAATAAATAAATAGTAAACTATTACTACACCAGTGACCCGGGCTCAATTCTTGCCGCTCTCTGAGAGGAGCTTATGCGTTTTCACCGTGATTTCATCCCGATTTCATCCGAGTGCTCTGGTTTCCACCCACATTCCAAAGACGTATGGTTAGTAAGTTAATTGGTCACACTGGTGACCAACAACAACAACACCAGGCTCACTGGTGCAGAAGGGCCTTTTATCATGCTGTATCTCTAAGCTAACTCATTTTCTCAGTACTATTTATTTATTTGCCTAATTTGCCTTTTTTGTCAGTTTTTATTTATATATAGTTTTCAAAACATCTTTTTTGTTTCTTTATCTTCCTGTAAATGCCTGCAAGGAAATGGATCTTAAGTTAGTTTATGGCAACATATACAAACTTGGATAATAAATTTACTTTGACTTTGATACTCATCAGACAGGTAAGTGGAATTAGATTGGACTCAATCTTGCATAATTTTCTAAGCAACAGGGAATATGAATAGGCATATAAATGTTTCACAACAGCTATTAGTGGCCTGGACGGAATCCTAGATCCCTGCTTTGCAGGAAGTACATGTACTGTAGAAATTAGTGGTCTACTTTACTTTCACTTTGGATTTAACTAACAAGCTGCAGTTTAAGACTAGATTCTTCCAATGGTTCTCCAAACCTGTCCAACATACTTTCATTTCCAGTTTCAGCACCTGCTTTTTCACTGACATCAATGCAATGATGTCTTGATTTGGAAAACTGATTTCATAGTTTCCAATGTTTACAAAGATGTACCCATCATCATCATTAAACAAAATGCAAACGGGCCAGACTAGTTTTCTACAGTAAACAGGCCACATTAGTTCTGTGATTTTAAAGGAATATGGTGGAATTCTGGAAGCTGGTCAACTGTCTGCCAAGCAGTCCTTCCAAGTAAGGTGACACTTCACTTGTGAGTCTGTCGGGGGGGTCATCTATTTCAACCGGTGTTCCCAGTGCATTCCAAGGCCGTACTCTCCATCAGTACGACTTGAGGCAGGTGAGGTTTGTCAAGAACCTTGGCTCTGTCTGCCACAGAAAGCAGGATCTACCAGTAACCATTTCAATTCTACTTCCCATTCCCATTCCGAATGTCCTCCTCCACTGCAATGATCAGGCCAAAATCAGGTTAGAAGAGCCTATTCCATCTGGGTAGACTCCAACTTCCACTGATTTTTCCAGCTACGCTACTGAGCTGCCCCTAATGAGAAAAGAGCATGCCCTGAATGGTGAGGGAAGGGTCCTTCCACCTTCTTGAGGTATCCATAATTTAGGATCCTCACCATCCAGGACATTGAAGGAGTTTGTATCAAACTGATGAGTGCATTGATAAAGGAAATTAAGCAAAAAACTGATAACATTACACAGCTTGTGAAGGATGATACATTAATTCATGTGTGCTGTCTATTAATTCATGTTTTTCTCCAATGTGGCACATGAGCATGAAAGTTGAGCATAGTAAAGCACAATGAATTAGAATCCTTTCATTCCCCATTTATTGCTGAGTGATTTGATGTAAGCAGTTTGTGACTACCACAAGGATTTGAATTTTGCACATGATCAGTGATGCATCATCAGAATAATTGGACTTGGTCTATTTTATAAAATGATATGTGATATTTACTGTTGTTTTATGAATATAATTAAATACTAATCTGACCAACCCTCAATACGTATACAGGTTGAGCACCTCTCATCCAAAATTCCAAAATCTGTAAACCTCTGAAATCCAATTTTTTTTAAAGCGCTGGCATGATGTCACAAGTGGAAAATTCCACAAGGTACTGCAGTTCTGCAGGCAATGTGCACCACAGACAGCTCTGAGAAGTGACCATACATACAGATGTAATCAGCAACATAATCAGGATCAAATTTAATATCACCAGCAAATGTCATGAAATTTGTTAACTTTATGGCAGCAGTACAATGAAATACATGATAAATAAATACAGAGAAAAGATGAGTTATATTAAGTATATATACATCTATTAACTAGTAAGTTAAAATAAGTTGTGCAAAAAAAATGCAGTGATATAGTGTTCATGGGTTCAATGTCCATTTAGGAATCAGATGGCAGAGGGGAAGAAGCTGTTCCTGAATCACTGAGTGTGTGTCCTCAGGTTTCTGTACCTCCTTCCAATGGTAACAATGAGAAGAGGGCATTTCCTAGGTGATGGGGGTCCTTAATAATGGACGCTGCCTTCCAAAGGCACTGCTCCTTGCGAATGTCTTGGATACTGCGGAGGCTAGTACTCATGATGGAGCTGACTAATTTTACAAGTTTCTACAACTTACCTCAATCTTGTGCAGTGACCACCCCCCCCCCATACCAGACAGAGATACAGCCAGTCAGAATGCTGTCCACAGTGCATTTGTAGAAGTTCTCAAGTGTTTTCATTGGCAAGCCAAATCTCCTCAAACTCCTAATTAAATATAGCCTTTGTCTTGCCTTCTTCATAGTTGCATTGATATGTCACATCCAGGTTAGGTCCTCAGAGATCTCGACACCCAGCAATTTGAAATTTCTCACTCTCCCCACTTCTGATCCCTCTATGAGGATTGGTATGTGTTCCTTCATCTTACCCTTCCTGAAGTCCACAATCAGCTCTTTCATTGAGTGCCAGATTGTTGCTGTGACACCACTCCACTAACCACTCAACTATATCTTGCAACACACACAAAATGCTGCATACCTCACTTCTGTATGCCCTTGCATCTCCATCTGAGACTCTACCAACTATGGTTGTATCATCAGTAAATTTATGGCTGGTGTTTGAGCTATGTCTAGCCACACAGTCATGGGTGTAGAGAGAGTAGAGCTAAACACACATCCCTGTAGTGCACCAGTGTTGATCGTCAGTGGGGAGGAGATGTTTCTAATCCGCACAGATTGTGGCCTTCCAGCTAGGAAGTTGAGGATCCAGTGACAGATAGAGGTACAGAGGCCTAGGTTCTGTAGCTTTTCAATCAGGACTGCAGGTATGATGGTGTTAAGTGCTTAGCTATAGCCGATAAACAGCATCCTGACATAGTTATTTGCATTTTCCAGGTGATCCAAGGCCACATAGAGAGCCATTGAGATCATGTCTGCCGTAGACCTATTGTGGCAATAGGCAAATTGCAGTGGATGCAGGCCCTTCCTGAGACAGGTGTTAATTCTAGCCATAACCAACTTCTCAAAGCATTTCATCACTGTAGATGTGAGTGCTACTGGGCAATAGTTCTTAATGTAGCTCACAGTACTCTTCTTGGACACTGAAGCTGAACTTGGGTAATGAACATAAGTTAATGAAAAATAGAAAAACTGTTTAAAGTGAAAAATAAAGAACTCGATCATATATCGTCAGTGACGGGGTGAACATATGTCACTTAACAGCATACTGACCATGAAACAAAAGAAAGGTCTATCATGACGAACTGAAAATTCAAGGTAATTGTGAATATTCAGCAGGCTGGATGCAGAAATTTTAAAAAAGGCAGGGCATTATTTTTTAAAGCACCCGCTGATGAAAATCTAACACCAGAACAAGTCTGCAATGCTGATTGTTTTTATATTAAACAAAAAAACTTTAAAAAAGGAATAAAATACAAATACAGAGAACTGTAACCTTTTAATCAAACATGGCATCGTAGGTGGAGACGGAAAGCCTGCCGTTGTTTGTTGTTGGTGAACAGCTGATTCCGGTATTCTCCTGAGGCTGCTGTGCTGCTTTTCGTATCCCACACACATTATATTTTCATTATATTAATGTAATAAGCTTTACTATAAGTACCTGTGTGATGAGCAAGTGTAGGAGAAAGACTGCTTACCAGTAGCACATAAATTCAGAGACAAGTTTGATGGCTAAACTCCAAAATCCAAAATGCTTCCAGCCCCAAGCATTTTAGATAAGGGATACTCAACCTGTATGATGTAAAACTGACTATTTTGCACTATAAAAGAATGTTTAAAAATTGTGTTCTTTATTGAATAATATATATATTTTTTGCTTTTTTTGTGAATGTTGCATCAGCAATGCCTTGAGCTGCTGCAAGTAAGTTTCTCACTACAAACATGTACTTCTGTATATGTAATAGTGTGAAGTTAACTCGACATGTTAGTTCCAAAATTAAAGCAGCAGTGAAACAAACATGCAAACATGTTAACATTCACAGGACAATCACATCAATACACACTATGCAGAAAGGTTCTTTCAGTCTGCGGCTGTGCACATCCGCTTTTGCCACTCCTGCACCAACCCAACCTACCACACAGTCTAAAATTGAGTTTGATAGTGGCACTTCTTCCAAAGCAAAAATTGTCCCAAGACAACATTTCCAACCATCAAAAAAAAACTGGAAAATTGATGTGAAGAATTCAGTGGACACACATTAAGGTAAGGATAGATTAAGTTGTGTTTATTTTGTGAATAACTGCTTTTATACTTGAAATTTCTTACTTTAAATATTTCTGAGTGAGTGAATGAAAAGCTGAATGAAACACTCAGAATCAGAAGCAGGCTTATATCACTGACATATGTCAAGAAATTTGTTGCTCTCTGGCTACAGTACAGTGGAGTTCATAAAAAATACGAGAAGTTACAGTAAGAAAAATATAATAATAACAAATAAGTAGTGCAAAAATATAGCAAATAGTGAGGTAGTGTTAATGGGTTCATTGTCCATTCAGAAATTTAATGTCAGTGGGGATGAACCTGTTCCTAAAGTATTGAGTGTATGTCCTCAGGGTCCTGTACCTCTTCTCTGATGGTAGTAATAAGAAGAGGGCATGTCCTAGATGATGAAGATCTTTAATGATAAGGAATCACTTATTGAAGATGTCCTCAATGATGGGGAGGCCAGTACCCATGATGGAGCTGGCTGAGTTTACAACCTTCTGCAGCTTGTTTTTTCTGATCCTGTGCACTGATGCCTCCATAGCAGACGGTGATGCAGCCAGCCAAAATGCTCTCCACGGTACATCTATACAAATTTGCTTATGTTTGGTGACATCCCAAATCTAATCACATTCCTAATGAAATATAGCTGCTGACATGCCATCTTCTTAATTGCATCAATGTGTTGGGCCCAGGATAGATCTTCAGGAATGTTTTCATCCAAGAACTCAAAAGCAGAATCATTGAGCAGAAAGAAGCAGCCTACAGAGAGGAAGTCATCACCTTGATGCAGTGGTGTCAAGAAAACAGATGGGGATTACAGGAGGAATGGAGACAGGCTAGTCCCTATTAACATCAATGGATCTAAGCTTGAGGGGGGTAAACAGTTTCTCAAGTTCTTCAGAATCCACATCACTGAGGGCCTCATGTATTCTGTACACACCAGCTGTATGGTGAAAAAGGCACATCAGTGCCTCTTTCACCTCAGATGGTTGAGGAAGTTTGGTATGGGCTCCCAAATCCTAAGATCTTTCTACAGGGGCACAATTGAGAGCATCCTGACTGACTGCATCACTGCCTAGTATGGGAACTGTACTTCCCTCAATCGCAGGATTCTGCAGAGAGTGGTACGGACAGCCCAGCGCATCTGTAGTTGTGAACTTCCTATGATTCAGGACATTTACAAAGACAGGTGTGTAAAAAGGTACAGCAGCACAAAAAGCCAGGACCAACAGTCCACCAGACCATCAGACTGATTAATTCATGGGGACACAGTTGTATTTCTATAGAAACATAGAAAACCTATAGCACAATACAGGCCCTTCGGCCCCCAAAGCTATGCTGAACATGTCCTTACTTTAGAAATTACCTAGGGTTACCCATAGCCCTCTATTTGTCTAAGCTCCATGTACCTATCCAGGAGTCTCTTAAAAGACCTTACCGTATCTACCTCCACCATCATCACCAGCAGCCTATTCCACGCACTCACCACACGGCATAAAAAACTTACCCCTGACATCTCCTCTGTACCTACTTCCAAGCTTCTTAAAACTATGCCCTCTCATGCTAGCCATTTCAGTCCTGGGAAAAAGCCTCTGACTATCCACACGATCTCGTACACCTCTATCAGGTCACCTCTCATCCTCCATCACTCCAAGGAAAAAAGGCCAAGTTCACTCAAACTATTCTCATAAGGCATGCTCCCCAATCAAGGCAACACCCTTGTAAATCTCCTCTTCACCTTTTCTATAGTTTTCACATCCTTCCTGTAGTGAGGTGACCAGAACTGAGCACAATTCTCCAGGTGCGGTCTGACCAGGGTCCTATATAGCTGTAACATTACCTCTCAGCTCTTAACCTCAATCCCATGGTTGTCGAAGGCCAATGCACTATATGCCTTCTTAACCACACAGTCAACTTGCACGGCAGCTTTGAGTGTCCTATGGACTCGGAACCCAAGATCCCTCTGATCCTCCACACTACCAAGAGTCTTACCATTAATACTATATACTGCCATCATATTCGACCTACCAAAATGAGCCACCTCACAGTTACCTCGGTTGAACTCCATCTGCCACTTTTCAGCCCAGTTTAGCATCCTATCGATGTCCCACTGTAACCTCTGACAGCTATGCACAACACCCCCAACCTTTGTGTCATCAGCAAACTTACTAACCCAACCCTCCACTTCCTCATCCAGGTCATTTATAAAAATCACAAAGAGTAGAGGTCCCAGAACAGATCCCTGAGGCATGCCACTGGTCACCGACCTCCATGCAGAATATGACCCGTCTACAACCGCTCTTTGCCTCCTGTAGGCAAGCCAATTCTGGATTCACAAAACAAAGTCCCCTTGGATCTCATGCCTCCTTACTTGCATAAGCCTTGCATGGGTTACCTTATCAAATGCCTTGCTGAAATCCATATACACTACATCTACTACTCTACCTACATCAATGAGTTTAGTCACATCCTCAGAAAAATTCAATCAGGCTTGTAAGGCACGACCTGCCTTTGACAAAGCCATGCTGATTATTCCTAATCATATTATACCTCTCCAAATGTTCATAAATCCTGTCTCTCAGAATCTTTTCCATCAACTTACCAACCACAGAAGTAGTCAATATTCTATGCTATATTGACTGTGATGCTGTACATACTATTTATTACAAATTACTATAAATTGCACATGCACATTTGGACATGGAGACGTAAAGATTTTTACTCCCCATGTACATGAAGTATGTAAGTAATAAAGTCAATTCAATTCAATATTTTGTGCCAATGCTTATCCATCTAAAATAAAAAAGTGAGAAAACAAACAAGCTGAGGCTTTATAAGGCATTGAAGAAACCACATTAGGAGTATTGTGAATAGATTGTCCACAAAAGGTTGTGTTGGCATTGGAGAGGATCCAGTGGAGGTTCCCAGGAATGAAAGGGTTAATGTATGTATGAGGAGCATTTGATTGAGGTTAGACGATTGAGGGGGATCTTATTTAAATATTTTGAATATTGAAAGGTTTGTATAGAGTGGATGTGGAGAGAATGTGTCCTATAGTGTGGAAGTCTTGTGTTATGTTTTGTAACTCCAAAACGTAAAACTAATTGAAAGCAAAACCTGGAGCCAGAATAACTCGTGTACGTTAGTTTCATTTTACTTTCGCGAGTCCGTATGTAACAAATTCACGTACTTTTACATATAACCCATAATGAATTATTTAAATGAACAAGAATGCTTTATCAAAGAATATATTTACAATATTGCTCAAACATCAAATGCACTACACTTCTCCCTGCTCAGCTATAAACTCCAACTCAATATAGAATGCATCTCAACTTATAGCCATATATACTGTATATACAGTATACTACATAATACAATGACTATATAGACATTCACAGCATATTAAATTTTAAATTTTCCCATTCAGGGTTAAAGATTTAATCACTGTGAAGGATTTTTTACTCTTGTGGGCTAATGTCTTTCCTGACCGGGGGCATGGGGGGTGGTTGCAGGGGGAAATCACTCTGCTTGGCAGGTGAGACTTGAGGCTGTGAAACAATCTCAGCTTCTGGGGCCTTCTCCATGGAGCTGACTGTGGGACTACAGGAAGTGGTTCTGACAGCTTTCCTCAACTGATCGATGCATCATCTCCAGATGATATCAGATGCAATCTTCACTGTGTAGGAGAGTGGTCCAGTTCTGTCCTTAATCTTTCTCAGTACCCACTTTTGATCACCTCTGTAGTCCCTCACCAGGACTGCTTGTCCACTAGTGAAAGATCAGACCTCCTTGTTTGAGGAGCTTTTGATATCTCTCAGCTCTTTGTCCTGCATACTCCTGTGGTTGAGATCCAAGCGTGAACACAAGGGACGACCGAGGAACAGTTGAGGTGAGTTGTTGGTTGTGGAGTGTGCTGCAATGCAAAATGCAAGGAGGAAATTGATGAGCTTCTGATTCAGCGTTAGCATAGTGTGTTTTGCTGACATTGCTCACAGTGTGTTCTTTAGACTCTGGACAAACCTTTGTTATGCCTGTGCCCCAACTCTGAGGGGCCGAAGGGTATAAAGTCGCCCCCTCCTTTTTGAGAATCACAAGATCACTATTAATTCGGGTCTGGGACCCAGGAAATGAGAGAGACACGCAGATTCCTCAAGGTTTGGAATGTGTCCTGGGCTTGGAATGTGGCTTTGAGAGACAAAGCCACGGATAATGGCCATTATCTCTTGGAGACGGAATTGTGTATTGAGTACTGTACGATTCATCGAAGCCCACAGGGAATGATCAGAGGGGGTTGGTGGAGGGATTGCATCATCCCAACCTGATTGACATCTGAGACCCTGTGAGTCAGGATAAAATATTGATGACGTATATTATCTGTATGTTTGCATTGATATTATTTTTGTGTATTTTTATCAATAAATACTGTTAAAAATAGTAGCATCGGTCTTCAACGGACCTCTCTATCTTTGCTGGTAAGTGACCCAGTTACGGGGTACGTAACACCTTTCTGCCAAGCTGTTTGTAGCTGGGTGGTACAGTGCAGATGTAATATGTCATTTTCCATTCATTTTCAGGATTCACTAAAACTATTCTATAACAACCTATCGTCCATTGTCACTGACTATGTGTTCTGGAACACCAGTTCTTGAGAATCGGCTTCTCAGCACATCAACAGTGTGTGAGGCTGTACTTCCCTCAATCGCAGGACTCTGTAGGGAGTGGTGCGGACAGCCCAGAGCATCTGTAGCTGTGAACTTCCCATGATTCAGGACATTTACAAAGACAGGTGTGTAAAAAGTGCCCTAAGGATTTTTTGGGAGGTGGTAGTTGAGGCAACTGAATCACCTCAACCACAAACCTAGATGATCGGCATGTAGCTCCTCCAACACTTTAGCTCTCTGCTCAGATGGTATAACAACTCTGAGTCCCCACACAAGGCAACCCCCAATCAAAGGCAAGCTTTTACCAGTACAGGGATGAATGAGAGAACTGGAATTTCTGTTTATCCACCTCCCTATCTCTCTAACACCTTCACCCACTTTAGATGTCCCTGTCTCTATAACAGTCTCCAGATACTATAGACCTCCCTGTCACTGTAACATTCATCAGCCTGAATGTACAGGCCATGTGAGGTCCTCGGTGATGTGTACGCCAAGGAACTTAAAGCTGTTCACTCTCTCAACCCTAGATCCATTGATTTCAAAAGGAGTTAGACTGTCTCCATTCCTCTTATAGTCCACAACCAGTTCCTTTGTTTTTGTGACATTGAGGGAGAGGTTGTTTTCTTGACACCACTGTGTCAGGGTGATGACTTCTTCCCTGTAAGCTGCCTCATTATAATTTGAGATTAGGCCAATCAATGTAGTATCATCAGCAAATTTAATTAGCAGAATGGAGCTGTGGTGGCAACACAATCATGGGTATACAGAGAGTGAAGGAGGGGGCTTAGGACACAGCCCGGAGGGGCTCCTGTGTTGAGGGTCCAAGGGGCACAGGTGAGGGAGCCCACTCTTACCACCTGCCGGTGATCTGACAGGAAGTCGAGGATCCAGCTGCACAAGTCAGGGTGAAGGCCAAGGTCTCTGAGCTTCTTGTCTAGCCTGGAGGGAACTGTGGTGTTGAATGCTGAATAGCATTCTCACATAAGCATCCCTCTTCTCCAGATGTGTAAGGACGGCGTGTAGAGCTGTGCCTATTGCATCATTTGACAATTGCGAATTGTAGGGGGCTCAGTTTGGGTGGTAACATACTGCAAATGTAATTCTTGACCAGCCTCTCAAAGCATTTGCGTATTATTGAGGTGAGGGAGACAGGATACCAGTCGTTCAGACATGTAACTTTGGTCTTGATGCACCATCAATAACTCACTCTGAGACGTAAGGCGAGATATCGGCTTTTATTGACTGAAGAAGGAACCAGCAGTGAGTGACCATCATACTACATCCTGGAGAATGAGGCAGAGGATCAGACCTCGATCGCCTTTATACAGGGGCCTGTGGGAGGAGCCACAGAAGCAGTCAGCAGGGGTTGTGTCCAGACAGGCACACATAGTTCACCACAGGTCTTTTTAGGTACAGGGACAATGGTGGATGTTTTGAAGCAGGAGGGCACTGTACACTGGGAGAGGGAGAGATTAAAAGTGTCTGTAAACACACCTACCACATCCTGAGTACTCGCCCTGGGATGCCGTCCGGTCCCGCAGACTTGTGACTGTCTACTCATTGGAAACACCTGTGTAATTAAGCCTCAGAGATGACCAAGCTGCAGGTCTCGTCGGCGGCTCTCCTTAGGGGCTCAGTGTTGGCGACATCGAACCGAGAGTAAAAAAGACTTAGCTCATCTGGGAGAGAGGCAGTGATGTTGGTAGCACCACTGCGCTTAGCTTTGAAGTTTGCGATAGTGTGCTGACCCTGTCATAAGCTGTGTGTTGTTGGTGCAGAGTTGTATCTGGGTATTGTCATTTCACTGCCTTGATGACTTTGCGCAGATTGTAGCTGCTTTTCTTAAGTTCCTGTTGGTTACTGGTGGTGTAAGCTCTGTCTCGCGTGGTAGGTGGAGCTCGCACGGAACTTTGATCCAGGGTTTCTGATTTGGATAGACCCTGAGGGACAATATCCTCAATGCACTTCCAGATGAAGCTCTTGATCCCTTCTGTGAACACAGAGACATCCTCATCACGAAAGACATCATCAAAGTAGTCCTGTAGCATGGGGACTGAATGGTCGGACCAACAGTGGATGGTTTTAACTATGGCCACCTCTTGTTTCAGCTTCTGTCTGTACATGGGCAGAAGCAGGATGGAGGAATGATCCGACTTCCCAAATAGCGGACAGAGGAGCGCCTTGTAAGCATTGCAGAAGAGAGAGTTGTAGTGGTCGTGTATGCTATCTCCCTGTGTGCCTACCTGGATGTGTTGACAAAACTTTGGAGAGAATTTAGACGGTGACACTCTATTAAAATCTCCAGTGATGATGAAGGCAGCCTCTGTATGTGCACTCTCCAGGGTGCTGATAGTCCTGTGTAGTGCTTTGAGAGCCAGGTCAGTATCAGCCTGTGGCAGAATATACACAGCCATGAATCCCCTAGGCAGCCAGAAGAGTCTACACAGCAGCACAAGGTACTCCAGGTTTGGGGAACGAAAGGAGTTAAGGGGATGCACATTCCAGGACCGCACCAATCATTATTGACTATGAAGCATAGCCCACCTCCTTTACTCTTCTCAGAGAGGATTTTAGACCCATCTGCCGATGGAACAGGCAAAACCCAGACAGCTTGATGGCATGATCCGGTATCTCCTCCATCAGCCAGGTTTCCATAAAGCACAAAACATTACATTCTTTTTTTTTTCCTGCTGATAGGAGGTTCTGGCTCTCAATGTGCACAACTTATTGTCCAGGGAATGATCATTAGCCAGGAGTGTGCCAGGGAGCGGCAGCCGATTGACACACCATCTCAACCTCACCAGGACGCCAACCCTTCTCCCTCGCTTCTGGTACCGCTTCCGAGGTAGCGTTAGTGTAATAAATGAGCCTCCCATGGATCGTGTAAGCAGGGGTTCCCAGTGTAGAAAAGGTGGCACGTAGTGGGTAAATGCTGTCTTCCCATTGTTCAGAAGAGTCAGTCAATCGTATCTGATGCGACTTTCAGCTTCTTGAACAAGAAATGTGAAGAAAGTTGCAGAAATTAGCAGTCCATTGTAAAGTTGGTATGGAGCTCGCACTCAGCTGCCTTACGTGGCACCATTTTGGTTCAGAATCAAAAGAAGTCTCCTCTGTTGTAAAATTTGCAGGTATTTCTTTTTCCAAGGGTAAACGAGACACCCATCATTTTCATGATGAGTTGTCCTCTTGACTTTGATCTTGTAATTGTATCCTTCAAGAAATGGAGCCCATCTCTGCATTCATTCTTAGAATCAGACTCAGGATTATTATGACAGTAGTTGTTGAAATTTGTGAGCTTAGGAGCAATAGTTCAATGCAATACAAAATAATATAGAAAGAAAAAAAGTAAATATAAATAAATAAATTACAATATATGCATATTGAGTAGATTAAAAATCGTGCAAAAATATATATATTTAAAAAAAAGTGAAGTAGTGTTCAAGGGTTCAATGGCCATTTAGGAATCAGATGACAGAGGGGAAAAGGCTGTTCCTGAACCTTTGTGTGTGTGCCTTCAGGCTTCTGTACCTCCTACCTGATGGTAACAATGAGAAAAGGGCATGTCCTGGGTGCTAGGGGTCCTTAATAATGCTGCTGCTTTTAGTGAAATACCCTTCTCTAGATTGAAAATGGAAACAAGTGGTTGATGATCAGTGACGAGGGTAAACTTTCTCCTATACAGGTACTGGTTGAAACATTTTGCACCCCAAACTAGAAATCAAGGCCTCTCTCTCAAGCTGTGTATAATTTTACTCTGCAGTGGTAAAGGAACGTGATGCAAAGCCTATGGGGTGTTCACTTTCATCACTCATAACACGTGACGGGACTGCACCTATAACATAAAGCGAGGTGTCACAGTAAGCTTCACTAACAATATAGATCATAATGTGTGAGTACAGTGTCTGACATCACCACTTCCTTTACCTTTTGGAAAGCCACTTCAGACTGCTTTGTCCATTGCCACTTCATCCTGATCTGTAGTCATGAGTTCACAGAGTGGAGCACAATAGCCAGGTTTGGCACAAATCTGTTGTAGTAATTGACAAATCCTAAAAAGAAGGACTACAAATGTGACATTTCCTTTGGCCTTGGAGCATCTACCATTCCTTGAATTTTCTCATCACACTTGAGTAAACCTTGTGTGTCAGTGGTGTGACCACAGTAAGTGATACTTGGTTTAACGAATTTCCAATTATTCCATCATTCTCTAAGGTCATAATCTGCTCATCATTTTAACCCTGTCTTGAAATTTTAGAGATGTTCCTTGTCATCCTTACCTGATGTGTTCCAGGTAACTCCGAGTGCCTGGTTGGCCTTTGGACACCTGGTCTATACGTTCTGCCAGAGTGCAGGTGCAGATGCTACCCGAAAAATAAGCCAATTATAGCAGTAGGCTTATGTTGAGGAACACTTTGAACTCGTTTTCTATCTTCATCAGCATGTAGGCCTTAGCTAAGTTCACTTTGCTGAAGTGTTTTCCTCCAGAAAGGTTTGCAAAGATATCCTCTATACTGGGCAGAGGGTATTGATTTACTTTCAGTACTGGGTTGATGGTGACCTTAGAATCACTCCAGAAAGTGACAAACCCATTCTTCCTGGCTATTGGGACCACTAATGTTGCCTATGGGTTCCACTCAACCTTGGAAAACATTCTTTCAGCCTCCATGCAATCTAGCTCACTGGCTACTTTATCATAGATAGTATTAGGGATAGGACAGGCTTTGTAAAACTTGGTGTGGCTTTTTCATTTAACACTATTTTACCCTTGATATGTTTGAGTTTTCCAGTGCTGTCCTTGAACAATGCTGTGGCATCATCCAGTACTTTTTAATTCATTTTCAGTTGACTCTCAACTCTCAACCAATCAAGTTGTAGTTGCCTCAGCAAATAACATCCCCACAATGCTGGCCCTCCTGTTTTTACCACATACAAGCCAAATGTAGATTGTTGGTTGTTGTATTTCATTGTTACAAATGTCATTTCCACAGGAGTTATCTTTCCTCCAGTATAAAGTGGGATCTCCCAGTGGCCCCCCATTTTAATACCACTTCCCATTTCCATTCCAATATGTCTATCCATGGCCTCCTCTACTATTGTAATGAGGCCACACTTAGGTTCCCCTTCCACTACCTTTTAAATCTACTCCCCAGCTTTTTTTTTTCTCCAGTCCAGCTGAAGGGTCTTGGCCCAAAACTTTGACTGTACTTTTTTCCATAGATGCTGCCTGGCCTGCTGAGTTCCTCCAGCATTTTGTGTGTGTTGCTACCCAGGCCTCTGTCATTCTCATCATTAATCAGATTTTTTATCAACAGCTTGCAGAATAGTGTTCTTTCAAATATGCAATTTGACTTTTAGTTTTTTTCTTTACACTTATATTTGTCTGCCCAACATACATTTTGTATATGTCCTAATTTGTTGCATGTTCTGCAAATTTCACCTTTAAATCTGCATTGGTCTGGTGTATGTGAGCCCCTGCCATAATGGTAATATAATTTTTTTCAATCAGGGCAGTTTCTGTTTGGATGTTGCAGTTTTTTTCATGCTCACTTTCATTCCTGACTGCAGTTTCCATTGATACAGCTATAACAACTGTTATTTTAAATGTGAGTTCTACTTCAGTAAAGAGTGATTTTTGAATGCTTTCTTGTGAGATTTGACAAACTAAACAATCCCTCAGTGCATCATTAAGCCCCTCACTGAACTGATAATGCTCAGACAATCTCTTTAATTCAGCAACATATGCTGAAATGCACTGCCTGCCCTTCCTTTTGAATCTGCTTATGAATTTTAAAACATACTGCAATCAACAATGGTTTGGGTTCCAAATGTTTCTGCATTACTTTCATGGTATCAGCAAAGCTCATTTCAGCTACTTTGGTTGGAGCAGTCAAACATCTAAGTAATCTGTATGCTCTTCCACCCAATGCACTTAGCAAAACTAGCACTCACTTCTTATCGGCTATTTCAATTGCTTCAAAACACTGCTCAGTTTGTTCTGTATACAACAGCTAGTTATCTCTTGTGCAATCAAATAAACATGTCTATCTATCCAATATAGCTATTTCTACTTTTTCTAAATTTATTATTATCACCTGGTTCTCATAGTTTATGAACCCATGTATTCACCTTTGTCCCTTCCTGAAGAAGCAAGTGCTGTGCTGTTTTTTTACTCGACCATTTCTCACTGCATTTGTTTTTTAAGCTCAAACATCTCACTGATATACAACAGGTGGGTAGTCATTTTGGGTTTATTTAAAACATCCTCATTGCACTGTTTAGTTTTGTATCTCCAAAACATAAAACCAATTCAAAGCAAAAACACAGAACCAGAATAACTTAGTTTTACTTTAGTGAGATATGGTAGCATGATGATGTATGCCATTCATGTATTCTTACATACAACCCGAAATGAATTATTTAAATTTAAAGAATGCTTAATCAAACAATAAATTTACTGAAATATTAAACAGACATTCAGGACCAGAGGATGCAGCCTCAAAGTAGAAGGATGCCCTTTTAGAACAGAGATGAGGAGGAATTTCTTTAGAGGGTGGTGAATCTGTGGAATTAGATTCCACAAATGGCTATGGAGGCCAAGTCATTGGGTATATTTAATGCAGAGGTTGATAGGTTCTTGATTAATCAGAGTGTCAAAGGTTACAAGAAGAAGGGGTTGAGAGAGATAACGGATTGATGGAATAACAGAGCAGACTTGATGGGCTAAATGGCATAAATCTGCTCCTATGTCTTATAGCTTTATTGATTCAGATTACAAAGAGGGTGAACATGAGAGAACAAAGGGATAAGATGCAAATTATAGTTGTCAAGAATGCAATTACAGTACTTAAAAAAACAGCGGATACAGAATTGAAAAAAATATGAAAATTAAGAGAAAGCTGCAGATCCACTCATGAGGGGAAGGTGAGAAAGGGTAATTACCAAAGAGCTGCAGTGTTCCCAGACAGGAGATAAGGGAATGTTCCTCAGGCTTATGTTGGGCATCATTGGAACAACATGGGAGATCAAAGACAGAGAGATCAGAGCAGAAAACACAATGTGAGCTCAGGATTATCACTAGTGGCTGAATGGATGTCTCCTGCAATGCAGTCACTCAATGTGTTCAGGCCTTCCATAAAGCAGAGGAAACCTGATAGTAATAACCTCCCCACCATTGAGATCAACTTCACAAAGTGATGCCATTAGAAAGCGGCATCAGTCAATAAGGATCCTCACCATCCAGGACACGCTTTTCTCATTTCTGCCATCGTGGAGGAGGCACAAGAGCCTGAAGACCCAAACTCAGCATTTTAAGAAGAGGTTCTTCCCCTCCACCATCAGGTTTCGGAACACTCCATGAATACACACTCAGTCACCACCTTATTAGGTACACCCATACACCGGCTTGTTAATTAAAATACCTGATCTTGTGGCAACAGCTCAAAGCATAAAAGCATGTGGACATGGTCAAGAGGTTCAGTTGCTGTTCAGACCAAACATCAGAATGGGGAAGAAATGTGATCTAAGTGACTTTGACCGTGGAATGATTGTTGGTGCCAGACGGGGTAGTTTGAATATCTCAGAAACTGCTGATATCCTGGGATTTTCACATAATACAGTCTCGAGAGTTTATGGAGAATGGTGCGAGAAACACAAAAATTTGCAATGAGCGGCAGTTCTGAGGGCAAAAATGTCTTGCTAATTTGTGATGTCAGAGGAGAGTGGCCAGACTGGTTCAAGCTGGCAGGAAAGTGAAGGTAATTCAAGTAACCACCTGTTACAACAGTAGTGTGCAGAAGAGCATTTCTGATGCACAACACATCAAACCTTGAAGTGGATGGGCTACAGATGCAGAAGACCATCAACATACACTCAGTGGCTACTTTATTAGGTACAGGAGGTGCCTAATAAGATAGCCACTGAATGTATTTAATAATAATCATAATATTATTAATATTAAACTTTATTTATAGAGCACTTATCATACACTTATCATCGTAGTTCAAAGTGCTTTACAATTGGATAAAGAGCAAACATAAAGATAAAAGACAAAAAATGTTAGTTAAAAGAAAGGTTAAAGAAATACGTTTTGAGCTGGTGTTTAACTGGAGTCCATCATCAGTGATGTCCTCTCTTTGGATAGAAATTGACAAGCACATTGGGAAGGCTGTAACAACTCTTGCCTGCCTTACCACATGAGTCTGGGAGAACTCCAAACTCAGTCAACACAAAGATGGCAGTATACAATGCTTGTGCTGCTTGCATACTGTTGTATGGCAGCAAGACCTGGACAACATACACCAAGTAGGAGACAAGGCTCAACACCTTCCACTTAAGGTGCATTCATTGCATCTTGGGCATCTCCTGGAGAGACAGAGTGTATCATGCTGAGGTTCTCTATCATTCCAGCCTCCCTAACGGTTACACCCTGCTTAGGCAACATAGGCTGCACTGGCTAGGCCATGTCTGCTGCATCCCAAAAGAATCCTCTACAGTGAACTGGCGTCAGGCAAGAGAACCATTGGCCACTGGGAAGAACTTGCAGACCACCACATCAGATGAAGAAGCACCCTGGAACAATGCCTTAAGTCAGGGGAAGAAAAATTCCTGAAAACGGCAGAAGACAAATGGACCCATAGAAAGGAACATTGCATCTCCAACAGAGCGGAGACAATTTATAACTGTGGCCTTTGTAACAGAGTCTATCACTCTCGCATTGGTCTTGTCTGCCACAGACAGTATTGCACCAACAAAGTAGATAGCTAGGATGCAACATCCATGACCAACCTCAACCAATGGAGAGCTACCAAGACTATAGACAAGCTTGAGATGAATTTACTTGCAGGCACCCACGGGGAAATAAAGAAATGCAATAGAATCCATGAAAGAACCATACATAACAAAGGCAGAATAGCTGAAAGTGAGTCTACAGGCTGTGGGGTCAGTTCAATGCTGAGGCGAGTGAAGTTATCCACGCCGGTCCAAACTTCTATGTTGGTTGTAGGACAACATCAGTTCCTTTCTTTTTTCAATCTTTTTTATTAATATCAACATGATAAGATTAATACAGAGTTATTGGGATTACAAAATTACAAAATTAAAATGAAAACATAAAAGGATACAGAAGCAATAAGTACAATATAGTTAAGTCTTCTCAAATCATGAATGATACAACTATCATATAAATGAAACAACAACAAAAAACTAGGTATATCATGTTGAGAAAAAAAAAGAGAAAAAGAAAAAAAGGGAAAAAAATTATTGCCCTAAGAAAAACTAATCTAACAAACTAACCACTAACTAATAAAGAGAAAAAAAGGAAAAAAGGGAAGAAAAAATGGGCTGTTTATAGTATCTATAAAAAGACAAAGAATTATTAGTGTCCCCAACTCCGATCCTCTCAACATACGTATAATCAAAACTGGAAAAACAAATTGGATTGGAACAGGGTCAAATTACATCATGTGAAAATATTGAATAATTGGCCTCCAAGTCTTTTCAAATTTAATAGAAGGGTCATATATTTACCAATGATGGATTCACTTCATTTATCTTCTTCCACCTGTCGAATGATTGCATTTCTTACACTAATGGCTAGAAGATCTATTTTGTTGAATTGGAAGGAAATTAATTCTCCTACTGTATTTCATTGGTTTTCTCAAACTATGTTATGTTTACGTTTAGAAAAAATTAGAAGTGGTGTATTTGACACTTCTACTAAATTTGGAAAGATATGGAGACCATTTATTCAATATTTTCATATGATGTAATAAGACCCTGTTCCAGGCCTATTTGATTTTCCAGTTTTGCTTTCATATATGTCAAGAGGATCAGAGTTGACACTGATGATTTTGTATTTTTGTGAGATATTATAAACAGACCTTTTTTTCTTTTCTCTCTTTTTTCTTTTCTTTTTTTTCTTTTTTGTTTTTTTTCTTCTATTAGTTATTAGATTTTTAGATTAGTTTTTGCATAATAAATTTTCTTTTTTTTTCTTTTTTCCTTTTCCTTTTTATTTTTTCTTTTTATTTTATATTATGATACACCTAAGTTTGCCTTGTTTATTTGTATATTGTATCTTTTATGATGTGGGAATACTCATTTATATTGTAATCATTGTTTTTGTAATCTTTTATAGTTAGTTGAAATATGTACATTTGTAATCCCATTACCTATGTACCAATTTTATTTTGTTGTTATTAATAATGATGATAAAAAGATGGAAAAAGAAAGAAGGGTCATATATGACACTTCTAATTTTTTCCAAATTTAGACATGACATAGTTTGAGAAAACCAATGAAATATGGTAGGGGGATTAATTTCTTTCCAATTCAACAAAATAGATCTTCTAGCCATTAATGTAAGGAATGCAATCATCCAACAAGCAGAAGAAGATAAATGAATTGACTCTATCATTGGTAAACCAAAAATTACAGTAATAGGATAAGGTTGTAAATCAATGTTCAATACCGTGGAAATAATATCGAAAATGTCTTTCCAATATTTTTTCAAAAGCGGGCATGACCAAAACATATGAGTTAAAGAAGCTATCTCAGAATGACATCTGCCACATATAGGATTTATATGGGAATAAAAACGAGCCAATTTATCCTTGGACATATGAGCCCTGTGCGCTACTTTAAACTGTATCAATGAATGTTTAGCACGTATAGAGGATAAATTAACTAATTGAAGAATTTTATCCCAATTCTCAAGTAAGGTTAAGTTCCCTTTCCCAATCATTTTTAATCTTATAAAAGGCCTCTGAACGTATTTTCATAATTATATTGTAAACATTTGATATTACACCTTTCTGAAAAGGATTTAGTTCTAACAATTTCTCCAAAATACCCGAAGAAACAAGATTTGAAAAGGTAGGAAGTACAGTGTTTAAAAAATTCATAATCTGTAAATATCTAAAAAAATGAGACCTAGGCAAATTATATTTATTAGATAATTGTTCAAGAGACATAAAACAATTATCCAAAAATAAATCAGAAAATTGTAGTATACTTTTAGTCTTCCAAGCTGAATAAGCTTGGTCCATAATAGAGGGATGAAAAAAGAAATTGGATACAATAGGAATTGCTAAAACAAACTGATTCAACCCAAAAAAATTCCGAAATTGAAACCATATACGTAAAGTGTACTTAACTATCAGATTGTCAATTCATTTATGCAATTTAGAAAGAGCAAAGGGAAGAGAAGTCCCTAAAATAGAACCCAAAGAAAATCCTTGTACAGATTTAGTTTCCAGATTTACCCAATGAGGGCTAGGAGATAAATCCAGATCCCTTAACCAACAATTCAAATATCGAATATTAATTGCCCAATAATAAAATCTAAAATTAGGCAATGCCAATCCACCTTCCTCCTTTGACTTTTGTAAATATCTTTTACCCAATCTAGGATTTTTATTCTGCCATATATATGAGGAAATTTTTGAATCAACATTGTCAAAATAGGTTTTTGGAATAAAAATTGGTACCACTTGAAATATATATAAGAACTTGGGTAAAATAATCATCTTAATAGCATTAATCCGACCTATCAGAGATAAAGACAATGGTGACCATTTAGTAAACAAACATTTAATCTGATCAATTAAGGGTAAAAAATTAACCTTGAATAACTCCTTATGAGTTTTTGTAATTTTAATCCCTAAGTATATAAAAAAGTCATTAACTAATTTAAAAGGTAAATTTCCATAAATTGGAACCTGTCTATTTAAGGGGAACAATTCACTCTTATTAAGATTCAATTTATACCCAGAAAAATTACTAAACTGAGCCAATAATGATATAACTGCAGGAATGGATTTCTCAGGATCAGAAATGTATAATAACAGATCATCTGTGTGTAATGATAACTTATGTATATCTATCCCTCGAGTAATGCCAAAAATGTTAGGTGATTCTCTAATAGCAATTGCCTAAGTTTCCAGAGCAATATCAAATAATAATGGACTAAGAGGACAGCCTTGCCTGGTACTCCGAAATAAATGAAAAAAGGGAGATCTTTGATTATTAGTAAAAACCGAGGCTACTGGAGTATGATATATCAATTTCATCCAGGATATAAATGTCGGACTAAAATTAAACTTCTCAAGCACAGTAAATAAATATGGCCATTCAACTCTATCAAATGCTTTCTCCGCATCTAATGAAATGACACATTCTGAGGTACTGCATGAAGGAGTATAAACAAAATTCAATAATCTCCTAATATTGAAAAAAGAATAATGATTTTTAATAAAACCAGTTTGATCCTCCGAGATAATTTGAGGTAATACCTTCTCCAGCCTGGTCGCCAATAACTTGGAAAAGATCTTGGAATCTACTTTCAGTAGAGATATTGGTCTATAGGATGCACAGTCAGTAGGGTCTTTATCTTTTTAAAATATTAAAGAAATGGAAGCTCTATAAAAAGATTGTTGTAGTTTATCTAGTCTAATTGCTTCTTCAAAAACCCTGCATAACCAAGGAGAAAGAGTAGAGGAAAAAAACTTTAAAAATTCCACTGTATACCCATCTGGACCTGGTGCTTTCCCAGAATTCATAGGGGAAATAATACCTATAATTTCTGCATCTGTAATAGGAGTTTCTAATATTAAAAGTTCTTCAGATGATAATTTTGGAAAATTCAATTTCCCTAAAAAATCATGCATGGTATTATGATCATGAGGAAATTCAGAATGATACAGGAAGGTATAAAAATCTTGAAAAGATTTATTTATCACATCATGATTAATTGTCAATTCACCATTCTGTTGGCGAATCTTAATAATTTGATGTTTAACCGAAGCATTCTTCAATTGGTTAGCTAACAGTTTACCCAATTTATCACTATATATATATAAAAATCACTTCTGGTTTTCATTAATTGATTTTCAATCAAAGATGTAAGTAACAAACTGTGTTTCATTTGAAGCTCAACCCTTGGTTTGTAAAGCTCCTTACTAGGAGCAATTGAATATTTCTTGTCAATTTATTTAATCTTATCAACCAATAAAAGGATTTTCTCCTTAATACGTTTTCTCAAACCAACAGAATAGGAGATAATCTGTCCACGTATATATGCTTTAAAAGTGTCCCAAAGTGTTCTGCAGGAGATTTCATCCGTGGAATTAGTTGAAAAGAAGAAATCAATCTGTTCCTTTATAAATTTAATGAAATCCGGATCTTGTAGTAAGATAGAATCAAATCGCCATTGCTTAGTACTAGGAGCTGTGTCCATTAATTTAATAGAAAGTTTCATTGGAGCATGATCAGAGATGGCTATAACATCATAATTACAACCAATTACAGATGGAATAAAATGAGAGTCAATGAAAAAATAGTCAATTCTCGAGTAAGAATGATAGACATGTGAGAAAAATGAAAACTCTTTGTCCCTAGGATGTAGAAATCTCCAAATATCGAAAATTCCATTATCAGTCAAAAAAGAATTGATATAAGTGGCTGACTTATTTGGTAAAGTCTGAATGGATATAGATCTATCCAGCAAAGGATTTAAGCAACAATTGAAGTCACCACCCATTATTAACATATATTCATTTAGATTAGGTACAGAAGTAAATAAAGACTTAAAGAAATCAGGATAATCCACGTTTGGAGCATAAACATTAACCATAGCAACCTTCTTATTATAAAGTAACCCAGTAATTAACAAAAATCTACCATTCAGATCCGAAATAATATCATGTTGAACAAATGTAATAGAGGAGTCAATAAAAATTGAAACTCCTTTCACTTTGGCATTCAAATTCAAATGGTACTGTTGATCCCTCCAAAACCTAAAAAAATGTTGATTGTCCTCTTTCCTCACATGAGTTTCTTGTGCAAAAATAATATGCGCTTTCAGTCTTTGGAATACTTTAAAAAATCTTTTTCCATTTAATCGGATGGTTTAAGAGACAAGAGACAAAATTAATGGTCTGAGCCATATTTCTAAAATCAACCCTTTGGTATATAAAGAGTTAACCAAAGTATAAACTCATGCACCCAGAAGAAGAACAAAAATAAGTGGAGGAACCGGAAATGACGACACATCGGACATTTTAGTAGTTTGAAATCAGCCCAAATGAAAAAACTAGAAAAACTAATAAAAAGACCAATAGAATTAGAAAGAAACCCCCCTCCACCCACCACCCACGAAAAAGAGACCTTCTGAGCCTAAAGGAGGCCAGGAAAAAAAAGCTTGACACTAAATCTACCCCCATGTCTCCAGAAGGTGACTCCAAATTTATAAAGGAGAAAAAAAAATCCACCCAAAATCCTAAAAAGTAATTAACACTATATTAAGACAGACTTCTTAATATAATTGCTAGTAAAAAGAAAACAAAAAGAATATGAACACTGGTAACTTACAAATTGGGTTAAAACCCGAACAAATAAAAGTTAGGATGTGATAAGAAAGGCATTATAGGAAGAAAAAGACAAAAAAAAAGGCAAAATAAAAAAAGCAAGAAGTATTTTAAAAAAGAAACCGCCATCATAGTTACACAAAAAATGAAAAAAGATATATATCAAAACGTTAAAAAAATTCACCAGAGAATTAATAATAATGACCAAAAAATAAAATACAATAGTTAAAGTAAGTAAATTAAAAAGATTAGGACGTCGATAAAGAAAAGCTTTAATAGGAATATAAAATGTAAAATAAACCTACACCAATAACCAGAAACAAAATCTGGTTTTGGAAACAAAAATTATCTTGTAACGATCAAAACCAAACATTTATTAGAGATGAGAAACTGAAGCAATAGGATAATTTACATCCAGAAAGCTTTGAGCATCAGATGTGGAGAGAAAAACACGTCATGGTTCATTCAAAGGCGAGATTCTAAGTTTCGCAAGGTATTAAAGCGCTGGTTTTAGGTTTTTCTCATAACATTCAGACATCAAAGGTTTAAAAGCGAGCCGTGCCTTCATCACTTCTGGACTAAAATCCTCCACAAGCCGGAATTGGAATTCTCGCAATTTAACCATCCCTAAACGACGAGCCAAACGAATAAGGTGCTCTTTAACATGCACATAGTGAAATCAAACAATTACAACAAGTGGTTTAGATGATTGGCGCATAATTCTATGAGCATGATCAAGTAACGGAGGATAGTCTGGGGAAACAGAAGGGAACGCATCCTTTAAAAGTTGAGCAAAATACTTCGAGGGGTCCCCTTGTTCAATACCTTCCGGGAGACCAAGTTCTGTAAGAGACCAAGTAAGTTCTGTCTTCTAGATCGATTTTCAAAATTGACACTCTTGGCTTTAAGTACTTCCAACTGTTTAATCGCCAAAGATAATTTCTGCTCCAGATTCTCGATTTTCAAGTCTCGCTTCTGAGCGTCCTCTTGCAGAGTTGCGATTAAAGTTTGATGCTGTTTAACTTCATGACCAATCTTATCCAGAGAATCCTGGAAAGCCTTTAAATCTTCTTTGAAAGTTTGTAGTTGTTCTTCAAATTTTTCATTTAAGAACTCCAATAACATATCATAAGTCAATTCAGTACGTTTAGGATCAGTCTTTTTCTTTCTTTCCATTGCCGTTAGAATCTTTCCCAGGGTCTCGCCCTTTAGATCTTAAAACCAATTCTGCACCCATTTCTTCAAAAGTCACAGTACACTCTTAAAGATAAGTCCAAGAAAGTAACAAGAATCTTCTGGTGTAGGTAAAAATAAGTTAAATAAGGGTGATAATAGGTTAATAAAGTAAAGGTTATGGAGCAAATCTAAAATAGTGCTCACTCCATGAGTGTCTCCTGGTGACATCCGACAACATCTGTTCCTGAACCTGGTGGTTTGAGATATAGATATATCCAGACTTCCAAGATATATTTGATTGAATTCCACAAGGAAGTTTGCTTTTTACATATGAAGGTGTGAGCATTCAGTGCATTCGTTGTCTGGAAACCAAGTTAAGTCCTTTGAAAGATAGGGGTGGGTTATGTCAAAGTAGTTATTGAGTGAGAGCTCTTGAGAACTAGATCTTACATTCCTGAGAGATTTGCACACTCAATGCTTGTCACTCAAATGATATTGAACTCCAAGTGCAGTAAAATCAGAAGTTCTGGAGTTATAACTTGTAATGGCTTTGCCATTTACTTAGCGAAATTTAAGATTATTGGCATGCTTTATAACCTGTGGATATTGAGCCGTTTCCTAAGGTTTATAGACACATTGGATACTTGAAATACAAAAAATGCTGGGAAGTTGTTGGATTGGTAGCAAAGTAATATTCGACCGTTTCAGAAACACAAGAGATTCTGCGTGATGCTGGAGATCTTGAGTAACAAAATGCATCCCAAAACCTCGACTGTTTACTCCTCGCCATAGAAGCTGTCTGATTTGCTCAGTTAGACCACTTCGGTAAGGTATTTACACATATAGCAAAGCAGAGATCAAAAGTTAATTACAGTATATTACTTCCTGAATTTCACTTCTCTAGCAAGTATCTATAATTAATTCTGTAGAATAAACTCTTACCTCATTTTTATCACTAACATGGAACTGAGGCTTAAAGCTGACAAATGTAAGTTGAAAATAAAGTGCCCATTCAGCCTGTTTAATGCTACTCAATCTATAGCATAACTATTGCAGTAATGTAAGAAAATCATGCCGCGCATTGCAGGAATTTGAGATTAAAAAAATCAGTTGTTTATCTCTGTTTTATCACACTGTAATAAAGCATTGTATGGTACTACTCTTCCTGTACATATTTCAGAAAAAAATATCAATACCAACTTGGTCAAATAATTGAATTAGTCACTTAATTAGTAATTATTATTACATAATAATTAACAACTATAATTTGTATCCTATCCCATACATTCCCTTTGTTCTGTCATATTGCAATCTAGGGTGGCACGGTAGCATAGTGGTTAGCACAATGCTTTACAGTACAGGCAAGCCGGATTCATTTGCTGCCACTGCCCGAAAGGAGTTTTTATGTTCTCCCCATGACTGCATGGGTTTCCTTCGAGTGCTCCGGTTTCCTCCCACAGTCCAGTTGGTAGGTTAATTGGTCACTGTAAATTGTCCTGTGATTAGGCTACGGTTAAATCAGGGGATTGTTGGGCAGCATGGCTCGTAGGGCTGGAAGGGCTTATTCTGCCCTGTTATCTCAATAAAAATAAAATTAAAAAATCCCTAAGACCTTAAGACATATAGGAGGAGAATTGGGCCCATAATAATTAAATTTTTATTCTGATCATCTCTGCTGTACAGGACAGTGAAGAGTTCCCTCAAGGAAATGATCAGTATGATTCCTGTTTAGGGAGTTTGACCGGTAGAGCTCTGCAACCAACAGTTGAGAATGATGACAATTCCAAATCAGCTACCCTCAGATGCCTCTGCTTTTGTCTAACAGATGCTTTCCCACTGTGCAGTCAAGGCATTGTGGAGTTTCCCAACACTGTGTTCAGTCTGAAACTATTACATCAGTTCTGTTCCTAGAATGGCCAAAATTAACATAGTTATGTGTATTGATTATATAATGGTTAGTGCAATGCTTTACAGTGCCAGTGATTAGCGATCAGGGTTCATTTCCTGCCACTGTTTGGAAAGAGTTTGTACGTTGCATGCCATCTTGGCCAATGTCTCCCATCCACTCCATACTGTACTGGTTAGGCACAGGAGTACATTCAGCCAGAGACTCATTCCACCGAGATGTAACACTGAGCGTCATAGGAGGTCATTCCTGTCTGTGGCCATCAAACTTTACAACTCCTCCCTCGGAGTGTCAGACACCCCGAGCCAATAGGCTGGTCCTGGACTAATTTCCACTTGGCATTATTAACTTATTATTATTTAATTATTTATGGTTTTATATTGCTATATTTCTAAACTATTTTGGTTGGTGCAACTGTAACGAAACCCAATTTCCCTCGGGATCAATAATGTCTGTCTGTCTGTCTGTCTGTGACTGTGTGGATCTCCTTCAGTTGTTCCAGTTTCCTCCCACATTCCAGAGACATTACAGCTGAGTAAGAGTTATTAAGCTGTGGGCATGCTACGTTAGCATTGGAAACATGGCAGCTCTTGTGGGCTGCCCCAGCACATCCTCAGATTTTATTTATTGCACTGTTCTGCTGCCACAAAAAAAAACAAATTTCATGACATGTGTGAGTGATGATAAACCTGATTCTGACATGGGTTTCTATTGTGGACTGAGAGTGGGAAGGGGGCAGGGAGAGGAGAATTGTGATTGGGAAAAGGGGGAACAGAGAGAGGAGGGAGTGGGAAGCACCAGAGTGACATCCTGTCATGATCAATGAACCAATTGTTTGGAATCAAATTACCTTGTCTGGTGACTCAGGGCTGGGTATGTCTGCACCTGCACCACACCACCCCCCCACCCTTATCTTTCCTTCTCTGCTACCTGTCCCATACCTTTGTGCAGCACTCCACCCTTGTCATTCCCAACATTCTTTGCTCCTGCCAGATTTACAAACTCACTCTCCACTCCACGTTGACAAATACAGTACTGTGCAAAAGTCTTAGGCACCCTAGCTGTATATATCTACCTAAGATTTTTGCACAACACTGTATCTATGACAAATAAAGCTAATCTTTAAATCTAATCTTTAAATGCTGTTTGGTAGTTTGTCACATGGTGTGGTAGATCAAAATATACTTCAACTGAAATGCCCTACCTGTGACATTCATTGTCTTATATTCTGTTAGGATGTTGGGGTGGGGGCGGGGGTCTAATAGCAAGCAGCCAGCACTATGAAACTGTAACAAATCTGCAGCATCTCCATTAACTATCAGTCATTTGAATGGATGGAAAAGTTGGAATTTTATTATTTTGATAGCTCTCTGGGACTATTAGGGTGATTACAAATGACATCATGTAGAAAATAACAAGCTTGTTTGTGATAAAAGTGGGTTTAGTCTTGGTTGTATCTTCGAGTTCCTGTGTGTCAACATTTCAGAGGATTGGTATGTCACCAAAGAAATTTCTACAAATGTATCATGGAGAACATTCTAACTGGTTGCATCAACATCATCATCTGGTATGGAGTGGCCACTGCACAGTATTTGAAAAAGCTGCAGAGGGTTATAAACTGAGCCTCCTCCAGCATGGGCACAAGCCTCCCATCTATCAAGGACATGTTCAAAAGGCGGTGCCTCAAGGAAGCACCATCCAGTATGAATGGCACTCACCATGCGGGGCATGCCCTCTTCTCAATGGTATCATCAGGGAGGAGACACAGGAGCTTGAAGACCCACGCTCAGCATATTAGGAACAGCTTCTTCTCCTCTGTCATCAGAGATCTGAATGGTCCATGAATCTGTGTGTTCATGGATTCATGGACCATTCAGAATTCTGATGATGGAATGGGTGAAGCTGTGCCTAATACGTTGAGTGTGGGTCTTCAAGCTCCTGTGCTTTATTTTCACTCTGTTTATTTTTATATATTCCTTTTTTATAATTCTAGTAAAGATTTAAGTATTGCAATGTGGTGCTGCTGCAAAGCAACAAATATCATGCCATAAAGTATATTAGTGATAATAAATCTGATTTGGATAGTGATTCTGGCTTTTATTGCAGCTAGGGTACACATGTCAAGATCAAAGTTCAAGGTACATTTATTATCAAAGTATGTATACTTTATACAGCTTTGTGATTTGTCTCATTACAAAACAAAGAAACACAATAGAACCCATTAAAACAAAAGAAGACCGAACACCCAACGTGCAGAGAAAATAAATAAATCGTGCAAACAATAAAAGTAAGCAAACCTGAAGTTCATGAAAGTGAGTCCACTGAAGCCCATTAGTTGCATGCCACAGCCCCAGTTCAGTACAGAGGTGAGTGAACCTAGCAGAGCAGAGAGCTAAACCCTGACCTTTCCAATCTGGACTCGTGCTTAGATCATCCAATCCTTGGGTTGTTCCTCGCTCACAGACCTGGAACCTGCTGCTTCAATACACTCATGGGCTCGAGTTCCGCCATCTCAATTCAGCCCGTACCCGACCTTTCCATTTTGGCTCAATGCTTAAACTGTTCAATCCTCAGGTCTTTCCCTGCTCTCTGTTCCAGGTTCTGCCTTGACTCTGCCTCACCTCTGCTCACCTCTCCTTGGCTCTGCTCCATCGAATTGCCTCCAAGTCCCCTCCAGCAATGGCTGAACATTGGCTCATTCTTTGCTCTTTGGCTCGGACTTCGTGCACCTTGATTTGGCCCGTACACGCTTCCCCGCAACCGTCCTGCAACTTTGAGATTTCAGTTCTCACCGCAAAAATGTCAGTTCATACAGGTGGTTCAAATCTGACAGAAGCTACAGCGAGTACAGACCCCTCATCTCTGGAATCAACCTGGTGAACCTCCTCTGCACTGCCTCCAAAGCCAGTATAACCTTTCTCAAGTATGGAGACCAGAACTGCACACAGTACTCCCTCAGCCTCACCAGTACCCTGTACAGTTGCAGCATAACCTCCCTGTTCTTGAATTCAATCCCTCTAGCAATGAAGGCCAACATCCCATTTGCCTTCTTGATAGCCTGCCGCACCTGGAAACCAACCTTTTGTGATTCACGTACAAGTCCCTCTGCACAGCAGCATGCTGCAATTTTTAACCACTTAAATAATACCTCTTTAACTGCTTCTCTGAAGAGAACTGAAGTTAGACTACTTCACAAGTGCATAATAATGTCTCCATTTTCTCCTAAAGGCATGGGCAACTATTTCAGTATTACCAAGGTGAATACATAAGTACACTTTCAACAATAAAAAGTAATATTCAGCGGTCACCAGGTTATATACCTGATTTCATTGAAGGCTGTTCCTGAAGGCTTTAAACGGCATTGGTCAGAGTATTGTGAGCAGCTTTGGGCGATTAGGAAAAGATGTGGTGGCATTAGACAGCGTCTAGAGCAGAGGTTACTTTTTTACGCCATGGAACTCTACCATTAACCAAGGATCCATGGACTCCAGGTTGTGAATCCTCGGTCTGAAGGAAGTTTATGAGAATGGAAGGGTTAACATATGAGGAGCGTTTGATGGAGCTAGGCCTGCACTTGCTGGAATTTAGAAGACTGAGGGGGGATCTCATTGAAACTTATCAAATATTGAAAGGCCTCGATAGAACAGCTAGTGCAACATTTTATAGCGCCATTGATCAAGGCAAATTTCCTGCCGCTCTCTGTATATTTTGCCCATGACTGTCTGGGTTTCCTCCCACAGTCCAACAATGTATGAGTTAGGGTTAGTAAGTTGTGGGAATGCTTTGTTGACACTGGAAGCATGGATGACAATTGTGGGCTGCCCCTAAAACATCTTCAGATTGTGTTGGCCCTTAACACAGATATATTTCACTGTATGTTTTGAGGTACATGTGCCGAATAAACAATTAGTAATTAAATAATTAAAGCTCATCTTTAATTATTTATTGCACTGTGATTAAAAACAAATTCCTGGAAGAAATGGTGCCTTATTTATGCAAAAAAATGTGTAAAGATTCTGGTTTCCCTGTGGAACTTAGAACTTTTACTCAACTGAAAACTGAACAAAATTATACTTTATTTCATACATGGTTGTCAATATCCTCCCTAAAAAAAACATTGTTAAGAGATCATCCGTAGAGTTGCGGGACTTGTAAATATCCTTGCATACAATTTACTGAATGCTTTAGTGGCTACATATATCAATGTATGCATTATAATATCAACTATATTTTTACAAAAAGAAACACTTCCATGTTACAGCTACGAACCTAATGTCATGAACACAATTTCTCCTACTTCCAATACTTTCCCCCTTCCCCTTACCTGTTTTTCCATTCCCCACTCTGGTACCCCTCTCACATCTTCCCTTCTCCTCACCTGCCTCTCCATCCCTCCGGGTTCCCTCCTCTTTCCCTCCAATGGTCCACTCTCCTCCCCTATCAGATTACTTCTTTTTAGGCCACTTATCTTTTCCACCTATCACTTTCCAACTTCTCACCCTCGTCCCCAACTGGCTTCACCTGTCCCCTTCGAGTTTGTACCACTTCCCCTCCCCCTCCCTTTTATTCTGACTTCCTTGCACTTCCTTCCCAGCCTGAATAAGGACTGAAACAACAAAGGAGGGCAATATACTGAGACAAATTTGACAAAGGAACTCTGTCTTATACTCACTCCTTCATTGACTTGCTATTACTATTATGGCTTCGGGTCCAGTAGGTAACGAACGGTTCACTAATTGAATTTCCAACATACTGTAGTGTTTGTCCACAGCCAAGTACCTGTGCCCTCAGGAAACTTGCATTTGGATGCATTGTCTGCAGCAGAAATTTAAGATTTACACTCAGTGGCTACTTTATTGGGCCCACCTGCTCGATACTGCAAATATCTAATTAGTCAATCATGTGCCAGGCAGCATCTCCCTGCATAAAAGCATGCAGACGTAGTCAAGGGGTTCAGTTGTTGTTCAGACCAAACATCAGAATGGGGAGGAAATGTGATCTAAGTGACTTTGACCATGAAATGATTGTTGGTGCCAGATGGGGTGGTTTGAGTATCTTAGAACCTGCTGATCTCCTGGAATTTTCACACACAATGGTCTCTGGGGTTTGCAGAGAATGGTGTGAAAAATTAAAAAAAAAACATCCAGAGAGGGGCAGATCCATGGGTCAAAATGTCTTGTTACTAAGAGAGGTCAGAGGAGAATGGCCAGACTGGTTCAAGCTGACAGGAAGGCAACAATAACTCAAATAACCACAAGTTACAAGAGTAGTGTGTGAAAAAGAATCTCTGAATGCACAACTTGCCAAACCTTGAGAAGTATGAGTGACAGCAGCAGAAGCCCACGAACATACACTCAGAAACCACTTTATTCGGTACATGAGGCTTTGCCAGTTTGTCCCCAGCCAAATCCGTTGCCAGATGGCAGCTGAAGATGCTAAGTCATTGGGTATATTCAAGGCTGAGGTTGAGAGATTCTTGATTAGTCAAGGCAAGACAAGATACAGGAAGAAGGCAGGAGATTGAGAGGGAAAATGGATCAGCTCTGATGATACAGCTGAGCAGACTCAGTGGGCTGAATGGTCTAATTCTGCTCTTATATCATGGTCTTATGGACTTAAAGCCACATCCCCTCAGGGAACTTGCATTTGGATGAATAGCCCAAATTCAAAACTGACATGTTTAAATACAAGGATTTTGAATAATCTCAAAATGTGTACTGAAAATGACTAGAACAGTTTTAAACTGGAACCCAGGATGTTCTGCAGATGCTGGAGATCCAGAGCAATACACACATGAAATGCTAAAGGACCTCAACAAATCTGGCAGCATCTAGGGAGTGGAGTAAACAAATGGCCATTTTGTGCTGTGACTCTTCATTGGGACTGGAAATAAAGCGGGCAGAAGGTGATAGATGAAACCAAGTGAAAGTAAGGTAGGTTGGTGGAGGAAGGGGGATGAAATGAGAAGCTCAGAGGTGAGAAGAGATTCCTTCTTCTTCAGCCCTTTATCCTTTCTACCTTTCCCCTCCGAATTCCTGAATTCATCTCCGCTCCACCAACCATCCACCTTCCCCCTCACCTGGTCTCACCAATCAGCTTGTACTTTTTCAGCTCTCCCCACTTTCTTATTCTGGCTTCTTCCCCCTTCATTTCCAGTCCCAAAGAAGGGTCTCAGCCTGAAATGTCGACCCCTTATTCCTCTGCATGGATGCTGCCTGACCTGCTGAGTTTCTCCAGCATTTTATGTTTTGCTCTGGATTTCCAGCATCTGCACAACCTCTTGTGTCCATGTCACAAACAAAGGCTGTGAACGAAACACTGGTGAGATGGGAAAGATATGAAACAAAGGGATCCAAAGTGCAACTTCTTCAGATGGATGGAGGTGAGTATATGGAATGAGCTGCCAGGGATAGTAGTTCTTGCAGATACAATAACACCATTTATAAGGATAACAAACAGGGCAAAGATAAACAGGCTTTTTCCACTGAGATTGGCTGAGACTAGAACTAAAATGGGTGATGGGTGAAAGGTGAAATGTTTGAGAGCAATATGAGGGGAATCATCTTCACTCAGAGGGTGGGTGAGTGTCTGGAAAAATCTGCTAGCAGAAGTGATGTGTTACTCTGGGTTTCCAGCATCTGCAGAATCTCTTGGGTACCAGTTTAAAACTATTAGTCATTTTCAGTTCTTATTTCATACAGATTATGCAAAATCCTTGTTTTTAAGCATGTCAACATAAGCCATGAATTTGGACAAGTTTCCTGAGGAGTTGGCTTTGGCTGTGGGCAAACAGGCAAAGCAAATATACACTTAGTGGCTATTTGATTAGGTACCTCCCGTATCTAATTAAACTGGCCACTGAGTGTATGTTTGTGGTCATCTGCTGCTGAAATCCATCTACTTCAAGTTCAACATCTTGTGCATTCAAATATGCTCTTCTACATGCCAATGTTGTAACACGTGGTTATTTGAGTTACTGTTTCCTTCCTGTCATTCTTGAACCAGTTTGGCCATTTTCCTCTGATATCTCTCATTAACAAGGCATTTTTGCCCAAAGAGTTGTCACTCACTAGATGTTTTTTGTTTATTTGTTGCACCATTCTCTGTGAACGGAGACCGTTGTGTGTTAAAATCCCAGATCAGCTGTTTCTGAGGTACTCAAACCACCCCAACAGTCACTTAGATCACATTTCTTCCCCATTCTGATGTTTGGTCTGAACAGCAACTGAACCTCTTGACCATGGCTGCATGTTTTTATGTATTAAGATGCTGCCACATGATTGGCTGATTACATATTTGCATTAACGAGCAGGTAGACACAATACAGTAGTCACTGAGCATAAATGTTAAATTTCTGCTGCAGACAATGCATCCAAATGCAAGTTTCCTGAGGGCACAGGTACTTGGCTGTGGACAAACAGGCAAAGCAAACCTACAGCATGTTGGAAGTTCAATTAGTGAACCGTTCGTTACCTACTGGACCCGAAGCCATAATAGTAATAGCATGTCAATGAAGGAGTGACTATAAGACAGTTCCTTTGTCAAATTTGTCTCAGTATATTTCTTCCATTTTCCTTCAGGCAGTCAAAGATCGAACTGCAATGCCAATAAAGCTGTGCTAAGCCAAGAAAGTGAAAGATAAGCTACTCTTGGCTCTTGCTGACCAGTTATAGTGCAGTCACATCTATCAATAGGTGGCTTACCCACTTTTAAAATTTGGTCTTACTGCTGCTTCCTTTCCATCGATGCTGCCTGACCTGCTGAGTTCCTCCAGCATTATTATAAACTGTTTCCATCTTCATGCTTATCAAAATGTCTTTTAGAGTCATCGAGTCACAGAAACAGGCTTCTCAAAGGAGTATTAATCTGCATAGTCCAATCGACCTGCACCCGGATCATAGGCCTCTATGCCCTTAACCCATGTTAGTTCCAGTCTCACCCAACCTCAGTGGAAAAAGCCTGTTTGTACTTTCTCTGTCTATAGGCCTTAAAAAGGTGGTTATTGTATCTACTTCTACTACTCCTTCTGCAGGCTCATTCCATATACTCACCTCCATCCATGTGAAGAAGTTGCACTTTGGATCCCTTTGTTTCAAATCTTTCTCATTTTACCAGTGTTTCCTTCACAGCTTTTGTTGGTAACATGGAATCAAGAGGTTCTTTTGAGGCTAGATATCCAGAGTAATACACACAAAATGCTGGAGGAAACTCAGCAGGTCTGACATGGAGAGGAATAAAGAGTCAACATTTCAGGCTGAAACCCTTCTTCAGGACTGAAAATAGACAGTAGGTGCAGGAGTAGGCCATTCGGCCCTTCTAGCCAGCACCGCCATTCACTGTGAGGATCACACACAATCATACACAATCAGTACCCCGTTCCTGCCCTCTCCCCATATCCCTTGACCCCGCTATCTATAAGAGCTCTATCTAACTCTCTCTTGAATGCATCCAGAGACTTGGCCTCCACTGCTTTCTGGGGCAGAGCATTCCACATATCCACCACTCTCTGGGTGAAAAAGTTTTTCCGCATCTCTGTTCTAAATGGCCTACCCCTTATTCTTAAACTGTGGCCTCTGGTTCTGGACTCACCCATCAGCGGGAACATGCTTCCTGCCTCCAGCGTGTCCAATCCCTTAATAATCTTACATGTTTGAATCAGATCCCCTCTCATCCTTCTAAATTCCAGTGTATACAAGCCCAGTCGCTCCAATCTTTCAACATATGACAGTCCTGCCATTCTGGGAATTAACCTTGTGAACCTACGCTGCACTCCCTCAATAGCAAGAATGTCCTTCCTCAAATTTAGAGACTAAAACTGCACACAATACTCCAGGTGGGGTCTCACCAGGGCCCTGTAGGGCTGCAGAAGGTCCTCTCTACTCCTATACTCAATTCCTCTTGTTATAAAAGCCAGCATGCCATTAGCTTTCTTCACTGCCTGCTGTACCTGCATGCTTGCTTTCATTGACTGATGTACAAGAACACCTAGATCTTGTTGTACTTCCCCTTTTCCTTACTTGACTCCATTTAGATAGTAATCTACCTTCCTGTTCTTGCCACCAAAGTGGATAACCTCACATTTATCCACATTAAACTGCATCTGCCATACATTTGCCCACTCACCCAACCTGTCCAAGTCACCCTGCATTCTCATAACATCCTCCTGACATGTCACACTGCCACCCAGCTTTGTGTCATCAGCAAATTTGCTAATGTTACTTTTAATCCCTTAATCTAAATCATTAATGTATATGGTAAACAGCTGCGGTCCCCGCACCGAACCTTGCAGTACCCCACTGGTCACAGCCTGCCATTTCCAAAAGAGACCCATTAATCACTACTCTTTGTTTCCTGTCAGCCAGCCAATTTTCAATCCATGTCAGTACTCTGCCCCCAATTCCATGTGCCCTAATTTTGCCCACTAATCTCCTATGTGGGACTTTATCAAAAGCTTTCTGGAAGTCCAGGTACACTACGTCCACTGGCTCTCCCTTGTCCATTTTCATAGTTACATCCTCAAAAAACTCCAGAAGATTAGTCAAGCATGATTTTCCCTTCATAACTCCATGTTGACTCGGACTGGGATAGTAGTTGGGTGAAAGGTGAAATGTTTCAGAGGAATATGAGGGGAATCCTCTTCACTCAGAGGGTGGGTGAGTGTCTGGAACAAGCTTCCAGCGGAAGTGGTGGATTCAGGTTCAATTTCAGCATTTAAGAGAAATTTGGATAGGTACGTATATGGATTGGAGGAGTATAGAGGGTTATGGTCTGTGTTCAGGTTGATGAGACTGGCCAGATTAATAGTTCCCCAATGTACTGAAGTTTTTTGTGACTCTATGACTCTTAAAAAAACATTTGGATAAGTACAAGGATAGAAAGAGTTTATAAATTATGATGGAGGAACTCAGCAGGTCAGGCTGCAGCTATGGAAATGAATCTACAGTTGACATTTCGGGTCAAAATTGGCCAATCCCGATGAAGGGTCCATCACACAGACTTTATTCCTCTCTATAGATGCTGATGCATAGATATATGACTAGGACACTGATAAAAAACATTTGTGAGGGAAGTTTATTAGGGAGCGTACTCAGTGGGTTTCATCGCTTCTGACTTGATTATATTTAAAAGCTGGGATATATTGTGAATGTCTGGTAAAAAGTTTGCGCTGGGGAGCTGAACATCCTGCTAATGCCAAACTTCATCTGCTGTCTGCTGAAATTCAATAATCTGTCTAAACCATTGGGCTAAATTTATCCCTAGACTGGAAGTTATTACCCCTGAGCATCAGGCTCTTGAACCAAAGGGGATAAATTCACTTAATTTCACTTGCCTCATCATCAAAATGTTCCCAAAACCTATGGCTCACTTTCAAGGACTTGTCAGCCCGTTTTCTCGATATTTATTGTTTATTTATTAATTACTGTTCTTTCTTTTTGTAGTTGCACAGTGTATCTTCATTTGCACACTGGCTGAACACCCAGTTGGGTGGACTTCTATTATGATTTTTGGGTTTATTGAGTATGCCTGCAAGAAAATGAATCTCAGGGTTGTAAATGCTGACATATATGTACTTTGATAACCTATTGACTTTGAACTTTGAAGTTATCCTCCACATTAATATTCTATCCAATGCAGTAGCTTCCCCCCTCACCCATACCAAACAGTGATGCAGCCTATCAGAATGCTCTCCATGGTACATCCATAGAAGTTTTCAAGTGTTCTATTTGACAAATCTCTTCAGACTCTTAATGAAATATAGCTGCTGTTTTGCCTTCTTTATAGCTGCATTGATATGTTGGGACCAGGTTAGATGCTGAAGAGATATTGACACCTAGGAACTTGAAATTGCTCACTCTCTCAACTTCTGACCACTCTATTAGGATTGGTTTGTGTTCCCTCGTGTTACTCTTCCTGAAGTCCACAGTCAGCTCTTTTGTCTTAATGACATTGAGTGCAAGGTTGTTGCTGGTGTCCACTCCACTAGTTGGTAAATAGTATCTTGCTCCTGTACGCCCTCCCATCTCCATCTGTGATTCTACCAACTATTCTACAATTATATCATCAGCAAGTTTATAGATGGCATTTGAGCTCTAGCTGGCTACAAAGTCATGGGTATAGAGAGAGTAGAGCAGTGGGCTAAGCACACATCTCTGGGGTGCACCAGAGTTGATTGTCAGCAAAAAGAACATATTATCACAAATACACACAAATTGTGGTCTTCCAGTTAGGAAGTCGAAGATCTAACTGCAGTGGGAAGTACAGAGGCTAGGTTCTGTAACTTATTGATCATGACTGTCAGAATGATGGTGTTAAAGACTGAGCTACAGTCAATGAACAGCATCCTGACATAGGTGTTTGTATTGTCCAGGTGATCTAACACCATGTGAAGAGCTATTGAGATTACATCTGCTGTAGACCTATTGTGCTGATAGGCAAGTTTCAGTGGTTCCAGGCCTGGCTGAGGCAGGAGTTCTTTCTAGCCATGACCAACTTCAAGTAGATGTGAGTGCTACTGTGCAAAAATCATTAAGGCAGCTCATACTACTCATCTTAGGCACTGTTCCCTTTTTGAAGTCAAAAGGATTTTTTTTGGGCCAGCACAGCTTTATTGGCATTGCAGTGGATCCTTGACTGCCTGAAGGAAAATGGGAGAAATATACCGAGACAAATTTGACAAAGGAACTGTCTTATAGTAACTCCTTCAATGGTTTGCTCTTATTATTATAGCTTTGGGTCCAGTAGATAACGGTTCATTAGTTGAACTTCCAATGTACTGTATGTTTGCTTTGCCTGTTTGACCACAGCCAAAGACCCATGCCCTCTTGCTTCATCCAACTTGCTTTTCGATGAATTGTCTGCAGCAGAAATTTATGCTCAGGGCTACTTTATTGGGCCCACCTGCTCATTAATGCAAATATCTAATCAGTCAATCATGTGGCAGCAACTCAATGCATAAAAGTATGAAGACATGGTCAAGATATTCCATTGTTGTTCAGACTAGATATCAGAATGGGGAAAAATGTGATCTAAGTGACTTTGACAGTGGAATGATCTTTGGTGCCAGGTGAAGTAGTTTGAGTATCTCAAACTGCTGATCTCCTGGGATTTTCACACACAACGGTCTCTGAAGTTTACAGAGAATGGTGCGATAAATAAACAAAAATACATCTTGGGGGTGGTGGATCTCTGGGTGAAAACACCTTGTCAATGAGAGAGGTCAGAGGAGAATGGCCAGACTGGTTCAAGCTGACGGGAAGGAAACAGTAACTCAAATAACCACATGTTACAATTGTGAGCAGAAGAGCATCTCTGAACACACAGCACATTGAACCTTGAAGTGGATGGGTTTCAGCAGCAGATGACCACAAACATACACTAAGTGGCTGCCTTATTAGATACGGGAGGTACCTAATCAAGTGGCCACTAAGTGTATATTTGCTTTGCCTGTTTGCCCACAGCCAAAGCCAACTTCTTAGGAAATTTGCATTTGGATGAATTGAACATGTTGACATGCTTAAAAACAAGGATTTTGAAAAATCTGCTTGAAATAAAAACTGGAACCCAAGAGATTCTGCAGATGCTGAAAACCCAGAGTAATAAAAATGTTGGAGGAACTCGGCAGATCTGGCAGCATCTATGAGGAGAGATAAAGAATAGATGTTTTGGGCTGTGACCCTTCATCAGCTCTGGAAAAGAAGGGGGCAGAAGACAGAATAAGAAGGTGGGAGAGGAAAAGGTGTCCAAGCTAGACCAGGTGAGGGCAAGGTAGCTGTGTGGAGGAAGGAGGGATGAAGTGGGAAGCGGGAAGGTGACGGGTGATTCCTTCTTCTTCTGAACTTTACCATTTCTACCTATCCCCTCCCCAACCACTCATCTTCCCCCTCACCTGTTCTTACCTATCACCTGAAAGCTCATACTCCTTCAGCTCTCCCCACCTTCTTATTCTGGCTTCTTCCCCCTTCCTTTCCAGTCGGGAAGCGGCCTGGTCGAGGGAAGTGCCCGGTGTGAAAAGTGCTAGTCTTTGGCTCGAGAGTCTTCGGCGCCAAGGCACAATTGCAGAGGGTGAAGACATGACCACTAAGCTGATTCAGTGTGCTATGTGCATGATGTGGGAGGTCAGGGACACTGATGGTGCCCCCAGCTGCAACAGCTGTGGAAAGTATATCCAGATTCAGCTTCTGAAGGAACATGTTGCAGCACTGAAGAAAGAACTGGATGGCCTCAGGTTTATCCGCGAAAATGAGGGTTTTCTGGACAGGACCTACAGTGAGGTCGTTACACCGAGGGTACCGGAAGAGAGAAAGGGGGTGACGATGAGGAAGGAAAGGATGCTTGAAGTACAGGAGACCCCAGGGGATGTACCTCTCATAAACAGGTTCACCTTCTTGGAAACTGTCAGGACAGAAGATACTGCCAGTCTGAGAGGTGGACAAGTCTGCGAGCCGAAAATTGGTGCAGAAGCAGAGCTGAGGACCCAGACATCAGGAAGAGCCATGGTAGTAGGGGACTCCATAGTAAGAGGTACAGAAAGGGGTTTCTGTGGCAGCAGGCCAGATTTAAGGATGGTGTGTTGCCTCCCTGGTGCTAGGATCCAGGACATCACGGACCGATTGCAGGGAATCCTCAAGGGTGAAGGTGAACAGCCGGAAGTGGTAGTGCATGTTGGCACAAATGACATCGGGAAGAAGAGGAAGGACAGTCTGCAGCGGGACTTCAGAGAACTCAGAAGAAGGCTGAAAAGCAGAACTTCCAGGGTGGTTTATCTCTGGTTTGCTTCCGGTTCCTTGTGCTGGAGAGGGCAGGAACAGGGAGATAATGGATCTGAATGGAACTCTCCACCTACAACTATGATATCCTGTACCGACCTGGAAGGCTCAATTAGCCCCTCAATGCCCTATCCCGGGGAACGTATGCCAGCGTACAGCTTGACCGGCTATACACCCTCCATGCAGATCTTTGCTACCCGGGGGTCACCCGATTTTACCATTTTGTGAAAGCCCGGAACCTGCCTTACTCCCTTGAGGACATCAGGACGATGACCAGGGACTGCCAAGTCTGCGCTGAGTGGAAACCGCACTTCTACCGTCCTGAAAAGGCGCAAATTATCAAGGCCACTCACCCCTTTGAGTGACTGAGTGTCGACTTTAAGGGCCCCCTTCCCTCCACCGACCACAATGTCTACTTTCTCAACATAATCGACGAGTACTCGCGGTTCCCCTTTGCCATCCCCAGCCCTGATACCACTGCCACGTCCGACATAAAAGCCCTGCGCCAGCTTTTCACTCTGTTCGGATATCCAAAAGGGGGTGACGATGAGGAAGGAAAGGATGCTTGAAGTACAGGAGACCCCAGGGAATGTACCTCTCATAAACAGGTTCACCTTCTTGGAAACTGTCAGGACAGAAGATACTGCCAGTCTGAGAGGTGGACAAGTCTGCGAGCCGAAAATTGGTGCAGAAGCAGAGCTGAGGACCCAGACATCAGGAAGAGCCATGGTAGTAGGGGACTCCATAGTAAGAGGTACAGAAAGGGGTTTCTGTGGCAGCAGGCCAGATTTAAGGATGGTGTGTTGCCTCCCTGGTGCTAGGATCCAGGACATCACGGACCGATTGCAGGGAATCCTCAAGGGTGAAGGTGAACAGCCGGAAGTGGTAGTGCATGTCGGCACAAATGACATCGGGAAGAAGAGGAAGGACAGTCTGCAGCGGGACTTCAGAGAACTCAGAAGAAGGCTGAAAAGCAGAACTTCCAGGGTGGTTTATCTCTGGTTTGCTTCCGGTTCCTTGTGCTGGAGAGGGCAGGAACAGGGAGATAATGGATCTGAATGGAACTCTCCACCTACAACTATGATATCCTGTACCGACCTGGAAGGCTCAATTAGCCCCTCAATGCCCTATCCCGGGGAACGTATGCCAGCGTACAGCTTGACCGGCTATACACCCTCCATGCAGATCTTTGCTACCCGGGGGTCACCCGATTTTACCATTTTGTGAAAGCCCGGAACCTGCCTTACTCCCTTGAGGACATCAGGACGATGACCAGGGACTGCCAAGTCTGCGCTGAGTGGAAACCGCACTTCTACCGTCCTGAAAAGGCGCAAATTATCAAGGCCACTCACCCCTTTGAGTGACTGAGTGTCGACTTTAAGGGCCCCCTTCCCTCCACCGACCACAATGTCTACTTTCTCAACATAATCGACGAGTACTCGCGGTTCCCCTTTGCCATCCCCAGCCCTGATACCACTGCCACGTCCGACATAAAAGCCCTGCGCCAGCTTTTCACTCTGTTCGGATATCCAAAAGGGGGTGACGATGAGGAAGGAAAGGATGCTTGAAGTACAGGAGACCCCAGGGAATGTACCTCTCATAAACAGGTTCACCTTCTTGGAAACTGTCAGGACAGAAGATACTGCCAGTCTGAGAGGTGGACAAGTCTGCGAGCCGAAAATTGGTGCAGAAGCAGAGCTGAGGACCCAGACATCAGGAAGAGCCATGGTAGTAGGGGACTCCATAGTAAGAGGTACAGAAAGGGGTTTCTGTGGCAGCAGGCCAGATTTAAGGATGGTGTGTTGCCTCCCTGGTGCTAGGATCCAGGACGTCACGGACCGATCGCAGGGAATCCTCAAGGGTGAAGGTGAACAGCCGGAAGTGGTAGTGCATGTTGGCACAAATGACATTGGGAAGAAGAGGAAGGACATTCTGCAGCGGGACTTCAAAGAACTCGGAAGAAGGCTGAAAAGCAGGACTTCCAGGGTGGTTATCTCTGGTTTGCTTCCAGTTCCTCGTGCAGGAGAGGGCAGGAACAGGGAGATAATGGATCTGAATGTGTGGCTGAGGAACTGGTGCAGGAAACGAGGATTTACATTCTTGAACCACTGGGATCTGTTTTGGGGTAGGGATGAATTGTACAAAAGGGACGGGTTGCACCTTAATAGACGGGGGACCAGCATTCTGGCAGACAGGTTTGCCACTGCAACATTGATGTGTTTAAACTAAGTAGTGGGGGGGAGGGGATGAACTGGAAATATAAGGATGGAGTTAAAGGGAAAGTGAAAATACAAAAATTTAAAAAGGACAACAGAATCAATGGAGTAGAATGCTCAAGAAGAGATCATACGGTATGGCCAAGTGAAATGGGAATTGATATGAAAGGAGAGGGGAGTAACAAATTAAAAGTATTATATATGAATGCACGAAGTATAAGGAATAAAGTAGATAAGCTTGAGGCTCAGTTGGAAATTGGCAAGTACGATGTTGTGGGAATAACTGAGACATGGTTTCAAGCGGACAGGGCCTGGGAAATGAATATTCAAGGATATACATCTTATCGAAAGGACAGACTGACTGGCAGAGGGGGTGGGGTGGCTCTGTTGGTGAGGAATGATAATCAGTCCCTTGCGAGGGGGGACATAGAATCAGGGGATGTAGAGTCAGTATGGATAGAACTGAGAAATTCTAAGGGTAGAAAGACCCTAATGGGAGTTATCTACAGGCCCCCAAACAGCAGTCTGGATGTAGGGTGTAAGTTGAATGAAGAGTTAAAATTGGCATGTCGCAAAGGTAATGATACAGTTGTCATGGGGATTTCAACATGCAGGTAGACTGGGAGAATCAGAATGGTACTGGACCCCAAGAAAGGGAGTTTGTGGAGTGCCTCCGAGATGGATTCTTAGAACAGCTTGTACTGGAGCCTACCAGTGGCAGACTTCCTGGGAAAAGAAAAGAGTCGCTCATGAGGGGTGGCATTGGTGGACGTGCATAACAGGGAGCGGATGGAGTGGAGCACATCGGGGAGGACCTCCTGCCAGCGAGAGACCAGCAATCCCTTTGACTTAAGGGCTAAGAGTGTGGCCTTCCACACAGTGGCATTCTCCCTCTCCACCTGTCCATTTCCCCGGGGATTATAGCTCGTGGTCCAACTAGTAGCAATACCCCTAGCCAGCAGGCACAGCTCCTCACTCATAAAGGAAGACTATCTATCACTGTGGATATAGCAGGGATATCCGAACAGAGTGAAAAGCTGGCGCAGGGCTTTTATGACGGACGTGGCAGTGGTATCAGGGCCGGGGATGGCAAAGGGGAACCGCGAGTACTCGTCGATTATGTTGAGAAAGTAGACATTGTGGTCGGTGGAGGGAAGGGGGCCCTTAAAGTCGACACTCAGTCACTCAAAGGGTGAGTGGCCTTGATAATTTGTGCCTTTTCAGGATGGTAGAAGTGCGGTTTCCACTCAGCGCAGACTTGGCAGTCCCTGGTCATCGTCCTGATGTCCTCAAGGGAGTAAGGCAGGTTCCGGGCTTTCACAAAATGGTAAAATCGGGTGACCCCCGGGTAGCAAAGATCTGCATGGAGGGCGTATATCCGGTCAAGCTGTACGCTGGCACACGTTCCCCGGGATAGGGCATTGAGGGGCTAATTGAGCCTTCCAGGCCGGTACAGGATATCATAGTTGTAGGTGGAGAGTTCCATTCTCCACTGCAAAATTTTATCATTTTTGATTTTGCCCTGATGTTTGCTAAACATGAACGCAACTGAGCGCTGGTCGGTCAGCAAGGTGAACCTTTTGCCGGCGAGATAGTGCCTCCAGTGCCTAATAGCTTCCACTATGGCCTGGGCTTCTTTCTCCACTGCGGAGTGCCGAATTTCAGGACCCTGAAGGGCATGAGAGAAGAATGCTATCGGCCTTCCTGCCTGATTGAGGGTAGCAGCCAGCGTGAAGTCGGAGGCGTCACTCTCTACATGGAAGGGAATGGTCTCGTCCACCGCATGCATCATTGCTTTGGCAATGTCCCCTTTAATGCGGCTGAAGGCCGCGTGGGCCTTGGCTGAGAGGGGCAATGCGGTGGACTTGACTTGGGCTTTGTCTGCGTAGTGAGGGACCCATTGGGCGTAATAGGAAAAGAAGCCCAGGCATCGTTTGAGGGCTCTGAGGGTGGTGGGAAGAGGGAGTTCCAACAGGGGGCGCATACGGTCGGGGTCAGGGCCAATGACTCCATTCTCCATGACATACCCAAGGATAGCAAGTCGGGTGGTTCCGAACACACACTTGTCCCTGTTATAGGTGAGGTTAAGAGCTTTGGCCACTTGAAAAATCGTTGGAGGTTGGTGTTGTGATCCGGCCAGTCGTGACCACAGATGGTGATGTTATCCAGATAGGGAAATGTGGCCTTCAGTTGGCACTGGTCCACCATCCAGTCCATTTCCCTCTGGAAGACAGAGACACCATTTGTGACACCGAAGGGGACGCGCAGGAGGTGATAGAGCCTGCCGGCCGCCTCGAAGGCGGTGTAGGGGCGATCCTCTGGGCGGATGGGGAGCTGGTGATAAACGGATTTCAGGTCTATGGTCGAGTACACCTTGTACCGAGCTATCTGGTTGACCATATCCGTGATGCGGGGTAGGGGGTACGCGTCAAGCTGCCTGAACCTATTGATGTTTTGACTATAGTCCACGACCATCCTATTTTTCTGTCCATTTGGAACAACGACCACCTGGGCCCTCCAAGGACTTGTGCTTGGCTCAATGATCCCCTCCCTGAGCAGCCGCTGCACCTCCGACTGAATGAAGGCCCTGTCCCCCGCGCTGTACCTCCTGCTTTTGGTTGCCACAGGTTTACAGTCGGGGGTCAGGTTGGCGAACAGCGGTGGGGGAGGGATCTTGAGAGTGGAGAGGCTGCAAGTGGTGTCTGTAGCGCGGCTGTTGGCATGGTGCTGGGTGGGATGTGTGGGTCGGTGTGTGTGTGTGGTCGGTAGCGGGGTATGTGATGAGGTCCCACAAAACTGAGGATTCCTGACAGTGAGTGGTGGGAGGGGCCCATCATACTCCGTTGTCACACTTTTCAGGTGGCTCTGGAAGTCGAGCCCCAATTGCACAGGGGCACACAGTTGAGGCATGACCAGTAACATAAAGTCCTGATATTCTGTGCCCTGCACCACCAATGTCACTACACAACCCACCTGGATGTCTGTGGAATGCGATCCAGAAGTCATGGTGACCCTCTGGCTTACCAGCCGTGTCACGAGTCCGCAGCATTGCACCGTTTGGGTGAATAAAACTCTCAGTGCTGCCCGTGTCAAACAGGTAGCTGGTCCTGTACCCCTCCACCAGGATGTCCATCATTGACCTTGCAAGCTGGTGTGGGGCGCTTTGGTCAAGGGTTACAGAGGCCAGAGTTGAATCGCTGTCTTTGTGCCCAGTAAGCACCTGTGGGTCAGAGGCGTGGCAAGGTGGCACTGACAAAGATGGCTGCCCCCATGCCTTGCACGAGGTGGGCAGGCAAGATGGCGGCGACCAAGATGTCCACCCCCATGCCTCGCATGCGGCACTGCTCGGCCTCGCTCATGGTTTGGACTTACAGGCCTTGGCGAAGTGGCCCTTCTTTCCGCAGCCGGAGCAGGTAGCTTCTCGGGCTGGGCAGCACTTTCGGGGGTGCTCTTCGAGTCTGCAGAAGTAACACTGCACAGACTTGCGACTGGCACCTGCCGTGGTCGATTCGTTGGAGGGTTGCAGGGAGTTCATGGACTCGTGAGTGGCAGCAGCTGTGGTCGAATTGCCGGCGGGGTCTGCAGCGTCCATGGGACCGGCGGCTGGACAGCGTCAGCGTTGTGCAGAGCAGCCTGCAACATGTCGGCCAGCTCGATTGCTGACTGTAAGGTAAGATCAGTGTTTTCCAGCAGCCGCTGGCGCATGTACACTGACCTGATCCCTGTAACGAAGGTGTCTCATACCAGGAGCTCCGCATGCTGTTCCACCATCAGTCCCCTGCAGTCACAGGCCCGCACGAGTGTCTGTAGGGCCTGGACAAACTCAGTGCTCGACTCTCCGGCCCACTGCCGCCACGTCGCTAAGCGATGTCTTGCATAGACGGTGTTCACTGGCCACAGGTACTGTCTTTTGAGAGCGTCCAGTGCCCCTTGGTAGGTCGGCAGGTCTCTGATTAGGGAGTAGACCCGCGGACTGACTCTGGAGAGGAGAACTCTCTGCATGATAGCAGGCTCAGTCACGCGAATCTCTTCCAGGTACGATTAGAAGCATGCAAGCCAAAGTTCAAAGGCAATGGGAGATTGAGGATCAATGTCCAATTTATCTGGTCGTAAAATGTTCTCCATGTTTTAAAATTGCAGCTAATAAAACTGATGCACCATCAATAACTCTCGGAGATGGGAGGCGAACTATAGGCTTTTATTAGCTGCAAGAGACCACGATTAGCAGCAAGTGACCACCACACAACATCCTTGAGACTGAGGGAGGAGCAGTGCCTCCAATCGCCTTTATACAGGGGTCTGTGGGAGGAGCCACAGGAGCAGTCAGCAGAGGGGCGTGTCCAGACAGGTATATGTAGTTCACCACAGATATGTTTTAACCTACAATTTGAGAAGGAGAAGGGAAAATCGGATGTGTCAGTATTACAGTTGAACAAAGGGAACTATGGAGCTATGAGGGAGGAGCTGGCCAAAGTTCAATGGAACAATACCCTAGCAGGGAAGACAGTGGAACAACAATGGCAGGTATTTCTAGGAATAATGCAGAAGGTGCAGGATCGGTTCATTCCAAAGAGGAAGAAAGATCCTAAGGGGAGAAAGGGGCGGCCGTGGCTAACGAGAGAAGTAAAGGACAGTATAAAAATGAAAGAGAAGAAGTATAATATAGCAAAGATTAGCGGGAAACTGGAGGACTGGGAAGCTTTTAAAGAGCAACAGAAGATAACAAAAAAGGCAATACACCAAGAAAAAATGAGGTACTAGCCAAAAATATAAAGGATAGTAAAAGCTTCTTTAGGTATGTGAATAGCAAAAAAATAGTTAAGACCAAAATTGGGCCATTGAAGACAGAAACGGGTGAATTTATTATGGGGAACAAGGAAATGGCAGATGATTTGAACAGGTACTTTGGATCTATCTTCACTAAGGAAGACACAAACAATCTCCCAGATGTAATAGTGGTCAAAGGAACTAGGGTAAAGGATGAACTGAAGGAAATTTATATTAGGCAAGAAACGGTTTTGGATAGACTGTTGAGTCTGAAGGCTGACAAGTCCCCGGGATCTGATGGTCTGCATCCCAGGGTACTTAAAGAGGTGGCTCCAGAAATTGTGGACGCATTGGTAATCATTTTCCAATGTTCTATAGATTCAGGAACAGTTCCTGCTGATTGGAGGGTGGCTAATGTTGTCCCACTTTTCAAGAAAGGAGGGAGAGAGAAAACAGGGAATTATAGACTGGTTAGCCTGACGTCAGTGGTGGGAAAGATGTTGGAGTCAATTATAAAAGAGGAAATTAAGACACATTTGGATAGCAGTAGAAGGATCAGTCCGAGTCAACATGGAGTTATGAAGGGAAAATCATGCTTGACTAATCTTCTGGAGTTTTTTGAGGACGTAACTATGAAAATGGACAAGGGAGAGCCAGTGGACGTAGTGTACCTGGACTTCCAGAAAGCTTTTGATAAAGTCCCACATAGGAGATTAGTGGGCAAAATTAGGGCACATGGAATTGGGGGCAGAGTACTGACATGGATTGAAAATTGGCTGGCTGACAGGAAACAAAGAGTAGTGATTAATGGGTCTCTTTTGGAAATGGCAGGCTGTGACCAGTGGGGTACTGCAAGGTTCGGTGCGGGGACCGCAGCTGTTTACCATATACATTAATGATTTAGATTAAGGGATTAAAAGTAACATTAGCAAATTTGCTGATGACACAAAGCTGGGTGGCAGTGTGACATGTCAGGAGGATGTTATGAGAATGCAGGGTGACTTGGACAGGTTGGGTGAGTGGGCAAATGTATGGCAGATGCAGTTTAATGTGGATAAATGTGAGGTTATCCACTTTGGTGGCAAGAACAGGAAGGTAGATTACTATCTAAATGGAGTCAAGTAAGGAAAAGGGGAAGTACAACAAGATCTAGGTGTTCTTGTACATCAGTCAATGAAAGCAAGCATGCAGGTACAGCAGGCAGTGAAGAAAGCTAATGGCATGCTGGCTTTTATAACAAGAGGAATTGAGTATAGGAGTAGAGAGGACCTTCTGCAGCCCTACAGGGCCCTGGTGAGACCCCACCTGGAGTATTGTGTGCAGTTTTAGTCTCTAAATTTGAGGAAGGACATTCTTGCTATTGAGGGAGTGCAGCGTAGGTTCACAAGGTTAATTCCCAGAATGGCAGGACTGTCATATGTTGAAAGATTGGAGCGACTGGGCTTGTATACACTGGAATTTAGAAGGATGAGAGGGGATCTGATTCAAACATGTAAGATTATTAAGGGATTGGACACGCTGGAGGCAGGAAGCATGTTCCCGCTGATGGGTGAGTCCAGAACCAGAGGCCACAGTTTAAGAATAAGGGGTAGGCCATTTAGAACAGAGATGCGGAAAAACTTTTTCACCCAGAGAGTGGTGGATATGTGGAATGCTCTGCCCCAGAAAGCAGTGGAGGCCAAGTCTCTGGATGCATTCAAGAGAGAGTTAGATAGAGCTCTTATAGATAGCGGGGTCAAGGGATATGGGGAGAGGGCAGGAACGGGGTACTGATTGTGTATGATTGTGTGTGATCCTCACAGTGAATGGCGGTGCTGGCTAGAAGGGCCGAATGGCCTACTCCTGCACCTACTGTCTATTTTCAGTCCTGAAGAAGGGTTTCAGCCTGAAATGTTGACTCTTTATTCCTCTCCATGTCAGACCTGCTGAGTTTCCTCCAGCATTTTGTGTGTATTACTCTGGATATCTAGCCTCAAAAGAACCTCTTGATTCCATGTTACCAACAAAAGCTGTGAAGGAAACACTGGTAAAATGAGAAAGATTTGAAACAAAGGGATCCAAAGTGCAACTTCTTCACATGGATGGAGGTGAGTATATGGAATGAGCCTGCAGAAGGAGTAGTAGAAGTAGATACAATAACCACCTTTTTAAGGCCTATAGACAGAGAAAGTACAAACAGGCTTTTTCCACTGAGGTTGGGTGAGACTGGAACTAACATGGGTTAAGGGCATAGAGGCCTATGATCCGGGTGCAGGTCGATTGGACTATGCAGATTAATACTCCTTTGAGAAGCCTGTTTCTGTGACTCGATGACTCTAAAAGACATTTTGATAAGCATGAAGATGGAAACAGTTTATAATAATGCTGGAGGAACTCAGCAGGTCAGGCAGCATCGATGGAAAGGAAGCAGCAGTAAGACCAAATTTTAAAAGTGGGTAAGCCACCTATTGATAGATGTGACTGCACTATAACTGGTCAGCAAGAGCCAAGAGTAGCTTATCTTTCACTTTCTTGGCTTAGCACAGCTTTATTGGCATTGCAGTTCGATCTTTGACTGCCTGAAGGAAAATGGAAGAAATATACTGAGACAAATTTGACAAAGGAACTGTCTTATAGTCACTCCTTCATTGACATGCTATTACTATTATGGCTTCGGGTCCAGTAGGTAACGAACGGTTCACTAATTGAACTTCCAACATGCTGTAGGTTTGCTTTGCCTGTTTGTCCACAGCCAAGTACCTGTGCCCTCAGGAAACTTGCATTTGGATGCATTGTCTGCAGCAGAAATTTAACATTTATGCTCAGTGACTACTGTATTGTGTCTACCTGCTCGTTAATGCAAATATGTAATCAGCCAATCATGTGGCAGCATCTTAATACATAAAAACATGCAGCCATGGTCAAGAGGTTCAGTTGCTGTTCAGACCAAACATCAGAATGGGGAAGAAATGTGATCTAAGTGACTGTTGGGGTGGTTTGAGTACCTCAGAAACAGCTGATCTGGGATTTTAACACACAACGGTCTCCGTTCACAGAGAATGGTGCAACAAATAAACAAAAAACATCTAGTGAGTGACAACTCTTTGGGCAAAAATGCCTTGTTAATGAGAGATATCAGAGGAAAATGGCCAAACTGGTTCAAGAATGACAGGAAGGAAACAGTAACTCAAATAACCACGTGTTACAACATTGGCATGTAGAAGAGCATATTTGAATGCACAAGATGTTGAACTTGAAGTAGATGGATTTCAGCAGCAGATGACCACAAACATACACTCAGTGGCCAGTTTAATTAGATACGGGAGGTACCTAATCAAATAGCCACTAAGTGTATATTTGCTTTGCCTGTTTGCCCACAGCCAAAGCCAACTCCTCAGGAAACTTGTCCAAATTCATGGCTTATGTTGACATGCTTAAAAACAAGGATTTTGCATAATCTGTATGAAATAAGAACTGAAAATGACTAATAATTTTAAACTGGTACCCAAGAGATTCTGCAGATGCTGGAAACCCAGAGTAACACATCACTTCTGCTAGCAGCTTTTTCCAGACACTCACCCACCCTCTGAGTGAAGATGATTCCCCTCATATTGCTCTCAAACATTTCACCTTTCACCCATCACCCATGTTAGTTCTAGTCTCAGCCAATCTCAGTGGAAAAAGCCTGTTTATCTTTGCCCTGTTTGTTATCCTTATAAATGGTGTTATTGTATCTGCAAGAACTACTATCCCTGGCAGCTCATTCCATATACTCACCTCCATCCATCTGAAGAAGTTGCACTTTGGATCCCTTTGTTTCATATCTTTCCCATCTCACCAGTGTTTCGTTCACAGCCTTTGTTTGTGACATGGACACAAGAGGTTGTGCAAATGCTGGGTGAGACCAAATGAGGGGCAAGATGAGTGCTTGTGGGAGGGGAGATGAATTCAGAAGCTGGGATGGAATAGGTGGAAATGGTAAAGGGATGTGATGGAATCACATCTCACCTCCCAACTTCTCACTTTACCCCCCTTCCCCCACTCACATACCTTTCCCTCAGCTGGTCTCACCTGTCACCTTCTAACTTGTACTCTTTCCTCTCCTCCTCGTTCTTATTCTGCCTTCCTTTCCTGTCCTGATAAAGGGTCACAGCCCAGAACGTCTATTCTTATGGTTTTATATTGCTATATTTCTACACTATTCTTGGTTGGTGCGACTGTAACAGAACGCAATTTCCCCGGGATCAATAAAGTATGTCTGTCTGTCTGTGTTTACTTCTGACCATAGGTGCTGCTGGATTTGCTGAGTTCCTCCGGCACTTTGTGTGTGTATTGCCTTGGATTTCCAGCATTGCCCAATCTTGTGTTTGTGTTACAAGCAAAGATTGTTAAGGAAACAGTGGGAAGATGAGTTCCTCCAGCATTTTGCTTATGTATTGCTTTGGATTTCCAGCATTGCCCAATCTTGTGATTGTGTTACAAGCAAAGATTGTTAAGGAAACAGTGGGAAGATGAGTTCCTCCAGCATTTTGTGTGTGCCACTTAAAAATGAAACAGCAGGGATAATAAAGATGTCAGAGAGGCAAAAACAAAAATAGTCTAAGAAATAATCAAAATGACAGGAGTTAGATTGGAAGTTAAAATCCTTTTATTGTGCAAGGTTAAACAAGGCTGTAGACAAAGCAAATTCTGCAGTACTAAGGTGGCAATGTTCATACAAAGATTTTATAATATTTTTAAAATAAAATATTGAGCAGATTTTAATTAGCTCCCACTTTGACTGAATTCTTATTATTTGTTACACAGGAGCACAAAGTAAGCAACTCTATGAATGAGGAAAACACGTCCCTTGGGTTGTACCAGCAGCATCTATTTAAAATAAAACAATGTGAAAATAAAACCTGTACAAAAATAAATAGCTTTGAAAGGAAGCTTAAAAGTACCTACTCTCCTTCATTGAAGGTATGACACTTCAGGTACACTATATACAACATTGGAATGCTACATCTGAATTGCTATTAAAATCTTCTATAAAATGCACACTCTTGTGTGGGGTGTACTATATTAAACTATTACAGACAGTACCTTAATTAAATTACAGTTAATATGATTACAGGTTTGTCGCCCTTGCAATGGCCGACTTGTCAAGAGTTAAGACTGGACAGCAGCATATGAAACAATTACAGTATGTTGGCCTGACTTGTGAAAGGCAACATTCTTAGCATCACTGAGGTAGATAGCTTTCTGGAAAACAACAAAAAGGAGATAACCCGTGGTATTTATTACCTTACTACATCAAACCAGTCTACATGGTTGACCTTATTCAGTCAGTTAGTGCATTTTCCTCATTTACCCATGCCTACCACAATCTGGAACTAAACAGGCTTGCATCCAGTTAGTAACGGGCTTTTAATGATGTTGCTTTCCACTGAGAAAATGTAGCCACATTTAGCATTCCTGCAGGAAGCACTCCCCCGTCATGGGCTTGGGCCGTTTGGAAGGGTCACATTTATTCTCTTCCGTGGTTTTGCCAGTATATTCAACACACAACACACTCTGTCTTCTCTCCCCAACACCACAGGTTCTGGAGCAAGAGGACCAGGAGCCCAGCTGCCAAAGTGGGCATGGTACATCAGCGCAGGGTCTGATGCCTTTTGGCCCCAATGCCTTGTTACAGACCGAGGACACGTTGCCATCATTGTCCCGACACTCCACGTTTCTCCTCTGCCAACCAGATCCGCAGCTGCGAGAACATTCGGACCACTCTCCGGGAGTGTACTGAGAGATGATGGCCTGCTTGAAGGCATTAGGAGATTTCTTGGTTGACTTGGCTTTCTGCTTGCTCAGTAAGACATCGTTGGTGATGAAGAAACTATACTTCACCCTGGGAGGCAGTGCATCGGTAGAGATCGACAACAACTGAATTGTCAGTGGCTCCCGCAGCTGCTTGAAACTCTGAATCCTTTCCAGTGTGGTCGAAGAGCCACTGTACTTGAGAATAGCTCCTCCAAATGGAATATATTGCTCTACTGTGATCACAGAATAGTCTCCATTCAGAATGTATGTATCATCCAGCAGTTTCACAGCCAAGTAATTCCCATCATGCTTAACTCCTTTGTGACTTCGCTGTTTGACATCAATATTGGTGGCTCCAGCAGGGATGGTAACAATGTCATTGTAGCCATAGCTAGGAAGATAAAGCCACACCATTAATGCATTCATCATTTCCAGTACACAAGTGTAAAGGAGAACAGAATAATTGTCACTCTGGATCTGATGTAGTACACGAAAAAATACAAGATAAAGAGCACAATAAAAATAAAAAATTCAATGAATATAAATACATAAACACAAGAAAGTCTACAGATACTGGAAACAAACACAAAGTGCAGGAGGAACTCTGCAGGTCAGACAGCATCTATGGTGTTGTGTTGGGCAGCATCTACCCGTTGTCGAGGCTTCCTATCTGCCACAGTGCTGTGTATCAAGGGTGATACTTGAACAAGAAAATAACACAAGGTAAGAAATACAGTTCAGACACAAGTAAGGATTAGGTATGAAGAGGGCATGAAAGATGGCCTTCAGTCTCTGGGGTGGCACGGTAGTGTAGTGGTTAGCATAATGGTTTACAGCACCAGTGACAGGGGTTCAATTCCTGCTGCTGTCTGTAAGGAGTTTGCACGTTCTCCCCATGACTGCATGGGTCTCCTTCGGCTGCTCCAGGTTCTTCCCATTTCCCCAAAACGTACTGGTTAAGGGGTAAGTTGTGGGCGTGCTATGTTGGTGTCAGAAGTGTGGCGACACTTGTGGGCTGCCCAGCACAGTCCTCACTAATTTGAGTTGATGCAAATGATGCCTTTCATTGTACGTTTCATTGTGCATGTGACAAATAAATCTAACCTCTGGAAGTTGAATTTGATGCAACTGTTAACAATGATGAGCTCATGCACAGAATCTGCCTATTGTTCAGTAATGTTATGCCTGTACAGTACAGTTAAGGTCCAACTAGCTTGCAAGCCCTAATTCACTCCAGAAGTAGACTAATAAGGACCAGATGGGTCCTGCAAAGTCTTTACTTATGATAGAACTATTCAGTCTATTTTGCTTGCATTCAAGCAAGCTCTTCAGCTGCACTGGCCTTCTCTAATACAATCTTTTCCCTTTCCACATGCTTCATTTTCAAAATGTTTAAAGCATCTTTGTGTCTTTCTACAAATGTACTGTGGAGAGCATTCTGAATGGTTGCATCACTGTCTGGTATGGGAACACCAGTGCACAGGATCAGAAAAAGCTGACCACTACCCCCCCCCCCCCCCCCGCAGCACTGAGGACATCTTTAAAAGGTGATGCCTCAAGAAGGCGGCATCCATCATTAAGGACTTTCACCATCCAGGACATACTCTGTCTCATTACTACTATCATGGAGGAGCTATGGAAGTCTGAAGACACACACTCAATGTTTTAGGAATGACTTTTTCCTTTCCATCAGATTTCTGAAAGATCCGTGAACACTACCTCACTATTTTGCTCTCTTTTTGCACTTATTTAAAAAAAAAATAACTTATTGTATGTTATAGTACTTCTGGTATTGCACTGCACTGCGCCATCAAACAACAAATTTCCTGACAAGTGTCAGTGATATTAAACCTGATACTGCTATTTGCCTTTTTCACCTAGCAAGGTACAGGCTGAGGATCTTCTGCTCTAATAACCAATGTGAATAAATGTCAGATTGGTTTCACTAACATTGAGATGTGTAACTAACTGGTGGAAATAATGGACCAGTTTCCCCACATGAGGATGTGGGGACAGTCCAAACATAATGATTGTTAATCCTGTTGCTGTCACCTTTCTGCAAAATATTGGCCCAGTCACATGGTAACGTGAGATGGCAATACACACAAATGCCATCTTGTGGTGGTAATGCATGGACTGCCATCTTGTGGGGGATCCAGAACAACTCCCACCCATCAAAATCACCAAACCATACTAGCTGGCTTATCTGGCAAATCAAATACGCTGAGGACAATAAGAAAAGGAAGAGCAGGAGGCTGCCATCTTGTTCCTACTGTCTGCTCGACTCTTCAATAAAGTTTTGGCTTTTTATCTCAGTGTCTCTTTCCTGTACCAATTCCAAATTCCTCAATTCCAGTCACTTGGCCTTGTATATACTCAGAAACAGAGCCTTCATAATACTCAAAGAATTCCAATGATTCATTAAGTCTAGATGAAAAAATTTCTTCTTCTTTAAATCCTGTATGACAACCCTTACTGAGGCTGTGGCCCAGCCAGAAAATGCCAACTCAAAGCTACCTTTAGACCATCACAAATTCTGTATGGTTCAGTAATATGATCAAAGTCTTAAACTTGAGTACAGGCCTAGTCTGCAAAATTCATACTAATTCCCAGAATCATCCTGGTGAAATATTGTTACATTCCCTCTATTGCAGTACCTTGAGTTTTCAAAATCTCTAATATTCTGACATATTCAAACAATATTACAAAAAAAAATCAAATAATTAGTTAATGTGTACTTGTAGGAATTAAACTTGGTGCCAGTCAGCTGTGGAGGCCAAGTCATTGGGAATAATTAAAATGAAGAATGAGGGGGGATCTCATTGAAACCTACCAAATATTGAAAGGCCTGGATAGCGTGGATGTGGAGAGGTCATTTCCAATAGTGGGGAAGTTTAGGATCCGAGGGCACAACTTCAGAATAGAAGGACATCCTTTTAGAACAAAGATGAGGAGGAATTTCTTTCAGAGTGTAGTGAATATCTGGAATTCATTGCCACAGTCACCTGTTGAGGCCAAGCCATTGGGTTTACTAAAAGCAAAAAAATAGAGGGAGGGGATCTCATAAACCTACCAAATATTGAAAGGCCTAGACAGAGTGGACATCGAGAGAATCTTTCCAATACTGGGGGAGTCTAGCACTAGACGGCATAGCCTCAGCACAAGGACATCCTTTCAGAACAGAGATAAGGAATTTCTTTAGTCAGAGAGCAGTGTATCTATGGAATTCATTGCCACAGATGGCTGTGGAGAACAAGCGATTGGATATACTTAAAGTGGAGTTTGATGGGTTCTTGATTAACAAGGGCATCAAAGGTTATGGGGAGAAGGCATGAGAATGGGATTGAGGGGGATAACAAATCAGCCATGATGGAATGGAACAGCAGACTTGATGGGCTGAATTCTAATTCCACTCCTTTGTCTTATTGTCATATTTGTAGCTAAATATTGCAGGTTAAATATGGAGCAGCATTTTGTTTACAATCCTAACTTGTAAAATTTTGAAAAACCCTTTAACTCCATTCCTTTTCCTGTTTTAGAAAAGGTTCAAAAGATTGAATCTTTCTCTTCTCTTTCTCCTGTAATTCTATCAACAGCTCTTAATTGCATCCTTTCCAAAACTTGAATTCCCTTCCAATAATGGGGCCTCAGTTCACCAGATGTGATTTAACAATTTTCTTTTCATGCAAATTCAGCATTAAGGCACTGGCATTAAAAGATTTAACAACCTCAGATTCACAGTGTAATTTTAAAGACTTTTACCCCATCTACACTGTCATTAACATAATTATGTGACGTGTCATATGACATGGGCGATCACAGTCGCCATGATCATGATCGTTCTTGGCAAATTTTTCTAAAGTTGTTTCCTATTGCCTTATTCTGGGTGGAGTCTACAAGACGGGTGACCCAGCCATTATCAATACTCTTCAGAGATTGTCTGCCTGGCGTCAGTGGTCGCATAACCAGGACTTGTGATTTTCACCAACTACTCATACGACCATCCACCACCTGCTCACATGGCTTCATGTGACCCTGATTGACTGCTACACCTCTCCCAGGGGTGACCTGCAGGCTAGCAGGGAGAAGAAGCACCTTACATCTCCACCCCACCACCTTCATCTGCATTCATCTCTTAATTATGACTCTAAAGGCCACTTGTTTCATCAAGCCTGTGCCAGCTCCCAGAGAAATCTCACAAATCCATACCACCTCCTCCAGATTTTTTTGTAGCCCCAACACTTGTTCTCACTTGTCTCCACCAACTCCTCTTTGATTCCTCAATCACTTGCCCACACCAAGGTGTCATTCATAGTAGCAAGTCAATGTACCAGCATGTTCCTGGGATGTGGAAGGAAACTGACCACAGGGGCAATGTGCAAACTCTACACAGACAGCAACCAAAATTGGGATCGAACAAGGGTCCTCGAGGCAGCTCAACTCACTGCCACACCATGAGCTCTTTTAAGCAGATACTTTTCCATGTACAATTGTGGAGTGGTTTTAACAAATTATTTATTAATTTCATGTAAATAAATTTTCAATCTGGTATATTTTTAGCTAAAATCAATTTTAAAAAAATATTATGCCCTGAAGGAGAGTCTTTGCCCAAAACAGCAACTGTTTATTCATTTCCATAGATGCTGCCTGACCTGCCGAATTCTTCCAGCACTTGTTTTTTGTTAAATAGTTTTACTACTGATAATTAGAATAGTTTTGACATCTTTTGAATGTTTCTAGGACTTCACTCATTGGAAAGTTGATGTGGAATTTTGCCAGGACTTGAGGGCCTGAGTTATGAGAGGTTAGGTGGACTTTATTCAGTGTTGGCTGAGGAGTAACCTAGAGATGCGTAAGATCATGAGGGGCATTGATTCGGTGAATGCATGAACACGACCTCTTTGCATTTATTTATACAACACAGTAACAGGCCTGCATCAACCAATTGAACCCACGTGACCAATTAACCCACTGACTTGTACACGTTCGGAATGAGGGAGGAAACTGAAGCACCCGGAGCAAAACCATGTGGTTATGGGGAGAACGTACAAACTCTTTACAGACAGTGACAGGAATTGAACCCCGGTTTCTCATGCAATAACAGCACCACACTAACTGCTACACTACTGTTTTATTTATAATTTACTTACCTTTTTGCAACTCAGTAACTTTTATGTCTTGCACTCTTAATGCCACACAACAAATGTCATGACATACAGTAGGTCAGTGATAATAAACATGACTCTAATTCTCTCCCCCCGCCCCCCGGCTTGGGAAATTAGCCACTACAGAGCAGAGGTTTAAGATGAGAGGGGAAAGATTTAGGAAGGGCCTAAAGAAAGATTTAGAATGGGCAACCTCTTCATACAGAAAGTGCTGGGTAAATGGAACCTGCTGTCAGAGGAAGCAGTCAAGATCTGTACAATGATATCATCATCATCAGTAACACACATAAAATGCTGGAGGGACTCAGCAGGCCAGACAGCATGCATGGAAAACAGTAGAGTTGCCATTTCGGGCCAAGACCCTTCAGCAGGACTGGAGAAGGGACTTGGCCCAAAACGTCGACTCTACTCTTTTCCATAGATGCTGCCTGGCCTGCTGAGTTTCTCCAGCATTTTGTGTGCATTGCTCTGGATTTCCAGCATCTGCAGATTTTCTCTTGTTTGTGATCATCATCATTGTGTGCCATGTCATATGACGTGGGCAATCATGTTATTTCACCATGGTTGTTCTTGGCATTTTTTTGCTACAGAAATGGTTTGCCATTGTCTTCTTCTGGGCAGTGTCTTTACAAAACAGACGACCCCAGCCATTATCAATACTCTTCAGAGATTGTCTGCATTGTCACATAACCAGGACTTGTGATATGCACCAGCTGCTCATATGACCATCCCCCAACTGCTCCCATGGCTTCATGTGACCCCGAATGGGGATGCGGGGAGGGGGGTGTGGTGGTAGGGGAGCTAAGCAGGTGTTACACCTTGCCCAAGGGTGACCTGCAGGCTAGCGGAGGGAAGGAGTGCCTTACGCTTCCTTTGGTAGGGATGTATCTCCACCCCACCACCTGACATTGCAATAACATTTAAAAAGCCATTTTGACAGGTACAGTAGATGGTCAGGAAAGGTTTAGAGTAGGGGTTCCTAACCTGGAGTTCGCAAACCTCTTGGTTAATCATAGAGATCCATGGCATAAAAAAAGTTGGGAACACCTAGCTTAGAGGAATATAGGCATCTTGGTTGGCATGGACAAGTAGGACCAAAGAATCTGTCTCCTCTTTGACTTTGAAAGGTGAAATATTTAAGGGGAACATGAGGGAAACTTCTTCACTAAGAGTGTGGTACGAATGTGGAACGAGCTGGCAGCAGATGTGAGTTTGATTTCAACATTTAAGAGAGACTCAAATAGGTACATGGATGTGAGGGATATGGAGGGCTATAGTATGGGTGCAGGTCGATTGGACTGGGCTGAAAATCATTCAGCATGGACTAGATGGACCAAAGGGCCTGTTTCTGTGCTGTAGTGCTCTTCAACTCTACCCATACAGAACTATTTGTAGAAATGGACTTACTTAGATTTGTTCAGAGAGCCGGTGACCTTCCTGCATGTCGAGCTATTCCCACCACAAACAGCACACTTGTCGAACTTCTTACTGGATCCAATGACGTGGTCACAGCCAGCCTTCACACACTGACCATGGACACAAACCGACGTGGTTTCTGGGCCACATGGAGTGCCATCAATTACCTGCAACACCAAGAATTTGCTGAAATTAGGTTTAAATGTCATTGCCAAAAATACACTGATGCCCAATATGTGGCTGCTCCCAAGGATTCATTGGCCTAAGGATGGATTATGAGATGCTGAACAGAGAAGAGGGGTGGGGAGGGTCTGAATTAGTATTCCATCTACAAATGCATCGCTTATCCAGAAGCCCACAGGATATTAAAGCGACCTTACATAAAACCCAATTTATATAATGCTCTAGGAATGTATACAACCTCTTGGTAACCTTTAGAAGTATTTATTTATTTAGAGAAACAGCGGGTCATTGGCCCTTTTGGCCCTTTGAGCCATGCTACCAGCAATCCCAATATAACCCTAGCCTAATCACAGGACAACCTAAAATGACCAACTAACCTAACTAGAAAGTCTTTGCGGTGTGGGATGAAACTGGAGCACACGGAAGAAACCCACACGGTCAGGAGAGGACATACAAGGTCCTTACTGAAGATGCCAGGATTGAACTCCGAACTGTCATAGCATTCCGCTACACTACAATGATGCCCTATGGAGGAGTACATTCCTTCCTGGGAAAACAAGTTAGAAGTTATTTTTTAGTAAACACAAAGTACACTGCAGATGCTGGGGTCAAATCAACACGTACAACATGCTGGAGGAACTCAGCAGGTCGGGCAGCATCCGTGGAAACGAGCTGTCAACGTTTTGGGCGGATACCCTTTGAGACCCTTGACAGCTCATTTCCATGGATGCTGCCCAAACTACTGAGTTCCTCCAGCATGTTGTACGAGTTAATTTCTTGTAATGTCTCAAAGGATGAGAAGTTTATAACATAACATTTGTTTGCAAAGCTTTAATATACAGAATTCAGAGAATTCTGTAATTGCAATCTTTTACAATTGTCAAATTATATTCGCAAGTGTTTTCAAATAGTCACATATTTCTGGAAACAATAATTGTACTGAAGGAAACTAGAAAACCTATTTAACTAACACATAAGAAATTAATCAGACCTGTATTAAGTGTTCTCTTTTGACTGGTTTGAAAGACGACTCATCTTAACTGTTTGAAGAAATTGGGAGCAAAGGACATCACCATCTCCAGTGGGAAAGCTGAAGCTCAGGTTCTTTAATGGGTTTCTCTACGGAATGGTCCCAATTTCAAAGATGACAATTAGCTTTATGTGTCACATGTACATCAAAATGTATGGTGAAACCCATTTGGCTGGGATGGTGGGAAGGAAATATGACTGAGTAGCAACTGAAGTCACATTTAGGACAAATGAGGATGAGAATTTATGTGATATCACAATTTAAACCATTTGAATAAAACTGCAGATTTTCAGAATTTGACATTTCAGGTCACAAGTATTAGTCTTATATAATTTTTTTTAAAAATCCACGTTTTATTATAGCTGCTGTCGCTATTCCTCTCTGCGCTTTGTGGTCCATTGGGCAACAACCTTTGCTGTTTCTGTAGCATTTTGCTTTTCTTTTTTTTTATGAGCCCAAGTTGCTACCCACCACGGACGGGAAGTGTGCAAAGAGCCAGCTGGATTCGAACCTGGGACCACTCGGCTCATAGTCTGTAGGTCATAGGTGTAGGTGCCACTACACTATCAGCCGGCATTGTGTAAATATTTGAAATTTTCTGATAGAAGTCTTTGAAAGTAAAATGTACAGTGGATTCCTGTTAATAAGAAATGTATGTTGGATTCCAGATAATTGGGCCATCGATTAATCATGGCAGCCACTTATTTGGGACAACCCTTAAAGAACAAAAATTGAGAAAATATCCTGGATTCCCTTCACTTATTTGGGTCACTGCCAATTAGTTGGGACAGGAGACTATTGCCCAACAGTTTCTAACTAGATACAGTTGCATGCACTTGTGTGGCTGTTAAGACACTATACTGTGCTTACAGCAAACCGTTTTTGAATAGCATCAGTTGTGTGTGTTTGTCGAGAAAAGTTGTGATTGGTGTCACTCATGGTTGGTCAGAGATAAACATTAAGACAATTCAGAACTATTTTGCTCACTGCAGTTTCAGGCACTCAGGCTTGGAAATGCCAGAAATGGCTAGGAATGAAAATTAAACAATTTCACTACTTCAACGAGTTAGGAGCTACAAAGAATTTGAAGGTGTCGACTACTATCTTGAATGTTACAATGAAAATGAAGATTTGGAAGATTCAGTCATCAGAAGCATTGTATGAAGGCAGTCCATTATCTGCACTAGGTGTCTGCGCTGATTTTGTTCATAAATATACAAAGTTTTATAGTATGGTAGTAGATTTGGCAGTGTTGTAATTTGTTCTGTATTTCATTTAAATACATAATTTGTTACTCAGTTAAATGATAGTTTGTCATTTTTATACCTTTTTAACAAATTCCATGAAACTTCAGATAATTGGACAGTCACTTACCTGGGCCAAAATGTACTAGTCCCAATGTGGCCTAATTAACCGGAATCCACTGTATTTATTTTTGTGATACGAAATCTCCAAACATAATTAAATGCAAATTCCAACACTGCCATTAAAAGCCTTGAATTGATCACTTTTAATCCACATGGTGCCAAACATATGATTCACAGATAAAACTCATCCAAAGGACTATACAAAGCTGAGGCATTGACAGCATGGCCATTACTCCTGCCAAGTTGGAGAGTATTAAATTAAACAGAAAAAGTACTTCAAGATACCTTAAAACTCAGCTACCCACAGCAACATTGGGAGAGATCCAGTGGCTTGCAACTTCATTTTATTTTGTAGGGAGGGAAGTGTTTGAGAAGTTTTAACCAAATCATGGTTGATGCTCAGGGATGTTTGAAACGTGGACGTGAGCTGGGGTTGGGCAGGCTCATGCTTTATCGATTTAGGAAAAAAACGATACATAGAGATGGAGTTTATACTGAAAAAAAGACAATAATTAAAGTAAAGGAAATGGTATGAAAAATATCACTGCGTTTTAAATTTAACAACAAAAAAGATTAACTGTAGAGATTTTCAGTAGAGTGGCTGCAATAATGGATATTTTGCAAATTGTGCTTTTTGAATCTCTCACAATTATATGAGATGAGACTAAATCCCATCAAGGCAGCACAGCAGCCGATCACAGGTTTACACTGATAGAGATTCAGATTCACTTACAGTCGGCCCTCCATATCCACAGGGGTTTGGTTCCGGGCCCCCCGCGGATAGCAAAATTCACTGATGCTCAGGTCCCTTATATAAAATGGCGTAGTATTTGCATATAACCTATGCACATCCACCAATATACTTTAAATCACCTCTAGAATACATATAATACCCAATACAATGTAAATGCTATGTAATTAGTTGTTATACTGTATTACTTAGGGAATAATGACAAGACAAAAACGTCTGTACATGTTCAGTACAGACGCAACCATCTTCCGTGAAACCCGAGCAGTGACAGTGGCGAACAGCAAACATAGCGTTCAGCATTTGTTTTCCAGTGAAGCATCATAGAGGCAGCACGCACCCCGAGCAGCAAAGGTGGCGAGAAGCGAAAATAGCGTTCAGCATTTGTTTTGCAGCAATCCGTATAGAGGCAGCGTGCACCCTAAGTAGCGAGAAGTGAAAATAGCATTCCGTTATGCACCGAGCTGTTATTGAGGCAGCACACACTGAGCAGCAAGACTGGCGAGAAACAAAAATAACGTTCAGCATTTGTTTTCCAGTGAGGCATCATGCACCCCGAGCAGCGACAGTGGCGAGAAGTGAAAATAGTGTTCAGCATTTGTTTTGCAGTAATCCGTATAGAGGCAGCACGCACCCCAAGCAGCGAGAGTGGCAAAAAGCGAAAATAGCGCTCGGCGTTTGCTTTGCAGCGATCCCTATCGAGGCAGCACGCTCCCCGAGTGGTGTGAGTGGCAAAAAGCGAAAATAGCGCTCAGCGTTTGCTTTGCAGCGATCCCTATCGAGGCAGCACGCTCCCCGAGTGGTGTGAGTGGCAAAAAACATAAATAGCGCTCGGCGTTTGCTTTGCAGCGATCCCTATAGAGACAGCGCGCTCCCCGAGTGGCGAGAGTGGAGAAAAACATAAATAGCGCTCGGCTTTTGCTTTGCAGCGATCCCTATCGAGGCAGCCCGCTCCCCGAGTGGTGAGAGTGGAGGAAAGCGAAAATAGCGCTCGGCGTTTGCTTTGCAGCGATCCCTATCGAGGCAGCGCGCTCCCCGAGTGGCGAGAGTGGAGAAAAACAAAAATAGCGCTCGGCGTTTGCTTTGCAGCGATCCCTATAGAGACAGCGCGCTCCCCGAGTGGCGAGAGTGGAGAAAAACAAAAATAGCGCTCGGCGTTTGCTTTGCAGCGATCCCTATAGAGACAGCGCGCTCCCCGAGTGGCGAGAGTGGAGAAAAACAAAAATAGCGCTCGGCGTTTGCTTTGCAGCGATCCCTATCGAGACAGCGCGCTCCCCGAGTGGCGAGAGTGGAGAAAAACAAAAATAGCGCTCGGCTTTTGCTTTGCAGCGATCCCTATAGAGACAGCACGCTCCCCGAGTGGTGTGAGTGGCAAAAAGCGAAAATAGCGCTCGGCGTTTGCTTTGCAGCGATCCCTATAGAGACAGCGCGCTCCCCGAGTGGCGAGAGTGGAGAAAAACATAAATAGCGCTCGGCTTTTGCTTTGCAGCGATCCCTATCGAGGCAGCCCGCTCCCCGAGTGGCGAGAGTGGAGGAAAGCGAAAATAGCGCTCGGCGTTTGCTTTGCAGCGATCCCTATCGAGGCAGCGCGCTCCCCGAGTGGCGAGAGTGGAGAAAAACAAAAATAGCGCTCGGCGTTTGCTTTGCAGCGATCCCTATAGAGACAGCCCGCTCCCCGAGTGGCGAGAGTGGAGGAAAGCGAAAATAGCGCTCGGCGTTTGCTTTGCAGCGATCCCTATCGAGGCAGCGCGCTCCCCGAGTGGCGAGAGTGGAGAAAAACAAAAATAGCGCTCGGCGTTTGCTTTGCAGCGATCCCTATAGAGACAGCGCGCTCCCCGAGTGGCGAGAGTGGAGAAAAACAAAAATAGCGCTCGGCGTTTGCTTTGCAGCGATCCCTATAGAGACAGCGCGCTCCCCGAGTGGCGAGAGTGGAGAAAAACAAAAATAGCGCTCGGCGTTTGCTTTGCAGCGATCCCTATCGAGACAGGGCGCTCCCCAAGTGGCGAGAGTGGAGAAAAACAAAAATAGCGCTCGGCTTTTGCTTTGCAGCGATCCCTATAGAGACAGCACGCTCCCCGAGTGGTGTGAGTGGCAAAAAGCGAAAATAGCGCTCGGCGTTTGCTTTGCAGCGATCCCTATAGAGACAGCGCGCTCCCCGAGTGGCGAGAGTGGAGAAAAACAAAAATAGCGCCCGGCGTTTGCTTTGCAGCGATCCCTATAGAGACATACGTTAGTGTTATTTTAGGTTTTAGGTGTTATTTGGTGGGTTATTTTTTGGGTCTGGGAACACTCAAAAACACTACTTTCGGATAGCGGGGGACACCTGTACAATGGAAATGCTACGTATGAGGCATGATTGATAAGTTCAAGGCCTAAGGAGTCAATTTTAGAAAACCTAGCACATTTATTTTTCCTATATTTACACACTTAGTCCAGTGGTCGTGGAGCATACAGATCCCTTCTTTGTAGAAGTCGGCATCTTGGACCTCTCGAAGTGGTCCACAGCATGTGGTGATTGATAAGTTCGTGGCCTAAGGTCGAAGGAGATGAGTTATTAACTTCAAACTTTCTGCATTATCACTCAAAGTTGAAGTGCACGTGCATTTAACGAGAGCTGCATCTCCTTCTCACCTAGGCCACGAACTTATCAATCACCCCTGCTGAGGTGGAGGTCCAAGATGCTCTCGTTACATGCACGTGCAATTCAACTCAGTGATTATGCAGAATGTTGAAAAATAAATGTGCTAGGTTTTTTTTAAATTGACTCCGTCTACCTTAGGCCACAAACTTATCAATCGTAAATCGTTGTTACACTGTATTGTTTAGGGAATAAGGAGGAAGAGAGAGAACTTATGTTGTTTTTTCTATCCCAATCCGCGGATACGGAGGGCCAACTATATTTATCACATGTACATTGTGATATTCAGAGAAATGGGTCATTTGTGTTAACAACCAACACAGTGATTAACTGAGGGACTGCCCACAAGTGCTGCCCATAGGTTCTGGCAATACAAGTCAATTATATGAAACACGGTGAGACTGACGGGAACCCATCATGAGATTTTGAAAGAACCAATTATCATGTCGTATTTAATTAAATGCTACCTAATGTTCTTCACAGCTGTTACTCAAGTTGCATGAAGCACACAACTCTATGTAGATTGCAGTTAAACTACGATTACACTGGGTTTACAGTTCAATACAGTTAATCATATATACAACTGATTTTGCAGATGCTGGAAATCCTGAGCAATGCTGGAAGAACTTAGCAGGTCAGGCAGCATCCATGAAGGAGAATAAACCGATGGTTTGGGCCGAGACCCTTCCCATTACTGTAAAACTGGGATTGCACTGCCTGAAACCAGGGAATGACATATCATCAATCACTCCAGCACGTCAGTGCCGTGATCCGATGGCAAGTGACAAGAGAGAGACTTGCAACTTAGTTCACTGAAAACAAATCTCCCCTAAATGATCAGGTTCATTAACTTTCCTGGAGAAATAGAACATTTAAAAGCTCACTGGAGATCACTGCGGTCGATGTTCTTAAACTGCAATGTCAGCTGTTGAAGTACACTGAACCACTTGGAGTATTGCAGTTGCTGACAATTCCTCATTAAACACACCTTCTATTGCAAATGTACTTTCAACTTAAGAATGAACATCCAATTTCATGTGTTAGGCAACTTTGTTTCATCATACTGTCGCTGCTTTATTATGAGGTTGTGTCCTCTGGTCCAGACTCCCCAAATATAGGAAACATCCTCCAACGTCTATCTAGGGTTTTCAATATTCCATAGGTTTAAATGAGATGAAACTCAGCAGGCCAGGAAAAAAGTACAGTCAATGTTCTGTGCTGAAACCCTTCGGCAGAACTTACAAACTGCTGACAGACAGCGGAGGAAATTTGTGGTGAACTACATATACCTGTCTGGACACGCCCCCCCCCCCCCCACTGACTGCTCCTGTGGCTCCTCCCACTGACCGTGGCTCCTCCCATGGGCCCCGGTATAAAGGCGATTGGAGACACAGCCCCAGCCTCAGTCTCCAGGATGTAGTGTGGTGGTCAATTGCTGCTTGTTCTTTCTTCCAGCCAATAAAGCCTATATCTCGCCTCACGTCTCTGAGAGTTATTGATGGTGCATCAGAATTGAACCCCAATATTACAGCTGGCACTGTAAATCATTGTACTAACCACTACCGTGTCACCCCAATCAAAGAAATCAATCCAAACATTTTGAAATACACATGGCTGAAATATCTTCCAAAAATTATCGAGAATGCAAATGTTAGGACTCCAAATTAAAACAAGACACAAAAGCATTCAATATGCTGGGCAATTAGCTGCTGAAAAACAGCTTTTGTCTAAACTGTTAAAGTGTTTTATTTACAATCTATTCTAAAGAGGTACTTACTTTGGGTTCAAATACTTTAAATTCACTTCTTCCTCTGACACGGCAGAAGAGTTTACAACGATCTCTTGGGGATACACCTGAGTATTTGGGTGTCCACTTAACTGTATTGCCAATAAAGTCTTTATAATTCCAGCTGTTATACCTTTCACACTGCTCCTCTCTGAAGCTCTTTCCTAATGCAAAATAAAGATTATAAGTTAATTTATTGCTTTGGGAATGATCTCTATTCTGTTTCAAATGAGAAAATATTCAATTTATCACAATCAGACTTGGGTCCAAACTGCCAAATTTATTGTTAATTTCAAAGGATTTCAAATATTCACTTGTATTCATTTCTAACTTGCAATAAAAAAGACCAATATACAAAGTTGTAGATTCAATTCTCTTTGTGTATTCAAACTCTCTTCCCTTTGATCCTATTTCACGTCCAAGGGCAGTTCCTGCTGAATCTTCCAGCCTGATCAGATGATTCACTGTTACTAGGTTTAACCTATGAACATGTCACTTTCTATCAGCATACAAACTACAAGCAAAGAGAGTAACTCTCATATTTGATGATTTTCTACACCATGTGTGGGAATTACAGTAACTACAGTTGTATTACTTGTCACAAAGGTGGCATCCATCGTTAAGGACCCCCACCATGCCCTCTTCTCATTACTATCAGGGAAGACTCAAAGTCAACATTGTACTGAAATCTCACACACATATGTATATATTTTATATTTCTTTTTAAAATTTATAGTATTATTTTAAGTTTTGCGCCGTACTGCTGCTGCAGAATAACAAGTTTCACAGCACACTGGCATGTCACTGGTAATACACCTGTTTCTGATTCTGAAATAGCTCAGGTGACACGAGAACTATGTCTGTGAAATTAGACCTTACATAAATCTTGAAGGTAATGTGTAGAATAATAATAAATCACGTTGACAGGGTAGAGAACATCTATTTGCACATTGCATCACAGTTGATAATCCTCTCTTTACTAAACCGTGTAGATATCTTTAAATGACTCACCATTATTGTTTAGACACTCCTGTGTATTGCAGGATCGATATCGCGTCCGTTGCCCTTCGCAGTATTTCCCACCATTTTGGGGCACTGGGTCATTACATTCTCTGAATGAAAACTGGACACCCCCACCACAGCTTCTGGAACATTCTCCCCAGGGGCTCCACGAACCCCAGCTTCCCTCCACAACAGTCTGCAAAAGATACAAAAACTCAGTGCAGCTGCAAAAAAGATTCCTGGTTAAATCACAAAACTATTTCTATTCTAAGAATCAAATTGTAGTATGGAAAGTCTCCAGAAAGTAGTGTATACAGACCAGTCCATCATAGGTAAAGCCCCCCCCCCCTCCACCATTAAGCACATCTGGATGAAACACTGCCACAAGAAAGCAGCATCCATCATCAAGGACCCCCACCATGCAGGCCATGCTCTTTTTTCACTGCTGCCATCGAGAAGGAGGTCCAGGACTCTTTGATCCCACACCACCAGGTTCAGGAACGGTTATTACCCAGCAACCAGCAGGCTCTTGAACCACCATGGATAACTTCACTCACCGCGACCCTGAATTAATTCCTCAACTTACTGATTCATTTTCAAGGATTCATCTACAATTCATGTTTTCAGTAAAATTTATTTACTTATTTAATTTTTTTATATTTGTCTTCTTTTGAGCATTGGCTGTTTGCTAGCATTTGATTGTGCATATCTGTTTCATAAATTCTATTGCATTTCTTCATTTTCCTGTAAATAACTGCAAGAAAATGAATCTCAGGATCTCAGTACTTTGATAATAAATCTTAAGGCTTTACATAAATAAGTTTAATGTTCAAAGTTTAAATTTATTAACAAAGTATGTACACCATATACAATCTTCATTCATCTTCTTGCAAACACCCTCAGGAAAACAAGGAAACACAGAAAACCACACACAGCAAAGATCGCCTCACATCCAATGGGCAAAGGAGGACAAACTGTGCAAATTGTAAAAATATAAATGAATAACACACAGAACATAAGCTGCTGAATCCCCAAAAGTGAGCCCACAGCTGCAGAGTCAGTTCCGCGCCGAGGCGAGTGAGGCCAGGAACCTGATGGCCACAGAGCAACATGTGCTCCCGGATCTGGTGGTGTGGGACCCACAACTCCTACACATCCTGCCCAATGGTAGCAGCGAGAAGAGAAGCAAACAGGTCAAATGCAGGCCAGTGGCATTGTTCATTTTCCGCTCTCGGCCTCGACGGTTTTAACCTTGCTCGATGCTTTAATCAATGCAGAGCGATGCAGCCTTCTGCTATCAGGACACTGGAGCAGTTACAATTTTCTATTGACTGTTGATTTTATTTTTAAGCTGTGGTTATGTTACACTTCATTACAGCAGGGTTTATGACTGTTACTTACATTGTCCATGCCTGCCCTATTAAATATGAGTTCAGACACAATGGCTGAGAAACTGGGGATAAAGGAAGATGAAGCCGGAACTGCGAATACTAGATTTACAGATAGTGCAGGCAGTAGAATTTGCCTGGGCAGCACACAGAATGCAGGAGGGGTGAGCAGGTCAAGCAGAGACCCCACAGCGACTGTTTATTCCACTCCATAGATGCTGCCTGGCCTGATGAATTGCTCCAGCATTGCGTGTGGGTCTGGACTTCCAGCAACTGCAGAATCTCCTCTGTTCAGTTTACTGCCTGGACTAATTCCACGACAGTGACTGGGAATCAATCACTCCCAGACAAGGATTAGAATGCTCAATGCAGGTATTATCGTGAATGTTTGTTGTTAGGAAACCTCAACTGCATGATTTAATCTTTAGTGAGCCCTTGTGATTTGAGCACTTGTGTAATGTTTCCTTTCAAACTACAGAATCTTCAGGGGATGCAGACAAGATAAACTGTGGGCAATTTTGCTCTGTGAACCTATTGAAAATAAACATAACTAGCAGCTACTGCGTGGATTTACTTGACTGGGTCCCAAACCTTTCATTCTTTCAGGTTTGAGATGTGCCTTTCCTGATGCAGATACATTGGCTTTATCCCAAGGGTATTTGGGCTTTTCCTTCCTCCCTCCCTAGGGCAAATACATGGAGACAGCAAATGCTGAGCAGAGAGATCTTGGGATCCAAGTTCATATCTCCTTGAAAGTGACTACATAAGACAATAATGTAGTTATGGCGGCTAATGGAATGTTTGCTTTTGTTAGTCGAGGCTTTGAGTTCAAAAGTCAGGAGGTTACGCTGCAACTTTGTAAAACTCTGGTTAGGCCACATCTGGAGTATTGCATACAGCTCTGATCGCCCCACTATCGGAAGGATGTTGAGGCTATGGAGAGGGTACAGAAGAGGTTCATCAGGATGCTGCCTCGTTTCGAGGGCGTGTGCTATCACGAGAGGTTGGATAAACTTGGGTTGCTTTCTCTGGAGCGGCAGAGGCTGAGGGGAGACCTGATAGAGCTTTTCAAAATTATGAGAGGTGGACATAGTGGACAGAGAGTATCTGTTCCCCAGTGTTGAAATTTTTAATACCAGAGGGCATGCATTGAAGGTGAGAGGGTGTAGATTCAAGGGGAGCGTGAGGGTAAGTTTTTTTACTCAGAGAGTGGTGGATGCCTGGAATGAGCTGCCTGATATGGTGGCAGAGATGGTGATACATTGGATGCTTTTAAGAGATGTTTGGATAGGCACATGGATGCAAGGAAGATGGAGGGACAGGGACTTGGTGTAGGAAGGAGGGATTAGTGTCTGGGTGTTTTTGATTTGATTTTTAGCTGGTTCAGCACAACACTGTGGGCTGAATGGCCCATTCCTGTGCTGTACTCTTCTATTTCTATGAGTTTTTACCTCCGGTTATTATCAGAAGAAGCCATGTTGTGAAAATTGCTTATGCCTGCCAATACCAATTTGTTTTCACCTTTTGGATACCAATTTGGAACCACCTTTTATTTCCATCTACCTATTGATAATTATTGGTATATTACTGTTCACACAGATCAAGTCATTACACAATGCATTGAGGTAGAACAAGATTAAAAATAATAATGCAGAATAAAGGGTAAAATCGACATGGAAAGTGCACTGCAGGTAAATGATAAAGTACAGAATTGTAATAATGTAGATTGTAAAAGCAGAAGTCTATCTTATTGTACAAGAGATCCATTCAAGAGTCTGAACACAATGGGATAGAAGCTGTCTTTATGCCTGGTTGCAGACGCTCTCCATCTTCTGTATTTTCTGCCCAATGGGAAAGGAGAGAAGGGAATGTCCGGGGTGGGGTCTTTGATTATTCTTGCTGCTTTACTGAGACAGAGTGCATAGAGGAGAGGCTGGTTTCTGTGATGTGCCAAAAGGTGTCCACAACTCCCTGCAGTTTCTTGGAGTCACATGCAACACATTTGCCCTGTCAAGCCATTATGTATCTGGATAAAATGCTGTCTATGGGGTGCAGTGATAAAAATTGGTAAGGGTTACTTAGCAATAAATATGCATCATGCCTCATTTTATGGAACAGTCGAGCAGGAAGAACAGTTCTCATAAATGGTGACTAGAACTACAGTAGTCAGACCCTTCGGCCTAAAATATAGTGACAACATTTTAACCTACCTAACATCAATCTGACACTTCCTTCCTACATAGCTCTCAATCCTTTGATGATCCATGTGCTTATCTAAGAGAATCTTAAATAGCCCGAATGTACCATCACCCCTGGCTGAGCATTCCACACACCCAACACTTTCTGTACAAAAATAATCTACCCCTGCAACCCCCCCATAGTTCCTCCAATCACTTTAAACTGATAGCCCCTCATTTTAGCAATTTGCACACTGGGAAAAAGTCTCTGGTTATCCATTCAATCTATGCCCATTATCATATTCTACTCCTCTCTATTAAACCACCTCTACCCTCATTCAATCCAAAGAAAAAAGTAATAGCTCGCTCAAACTTTCCTCATAAAATCTCTCCAATCCAGGCAGCATCCTGGTAAATCTCCTCTGCACCCTCTCTAAAGCTTCGAACGGCTTTTCTTTGAACTGACCAGAATTGAATACAATACTCCCAAGTGTGGTCTAACCAGTGTTTTATAAAACTGCAACATTATCTCATGGCTCTTGAACTCAAACCTTTAACTAATGAAGGCTAACACATCATACACCTTCTTAACCACCCTGTTAACTTGCACAGCAAGTTCAATTTCAGATAAAATACAATTTGCATTTCTACATATTTAATACTTGATAAATTAAACAAATAAAATGCTGGAGGAACTCAGCAAGTCAGGGAGTAACTATAGAAAGGAATGAATATGTGATGTTTTGGGCCAGTCTTGGCCTGAAACAAAGACAGTTTATTCCTTTCCAGAGATGCTCCCTGACCTGCTGAGATCCTCCAGCATTTTGTGTGTGTTACTCTGGATTTTCAGATTTGCAGAATCTGTGTTTTTGGCAAAGCCTGCACTTTGCATCCATTTCTATTTGCCCGTGAGAAGGGAAGGGAGAGAGCCCTCCATAAACAGCTCCAGTCCTGGTGAAGATGTCCCCCTGCAAAGAAACACTGGCCACATTATTCCAAGACAAGATGGTGTGCAGCTTGGAGGGGAATCCATGGGCAACAGTATTGCCAGGCACCTTTCTGAAGGTGGTAGTCATTGAGATTTGACATTGGGTCTTCAGTACGGCTGTTTTTCCCACAAATACAGAAAACCAACAAGAGGATTGTCAAAAGCACAGAAGCAGTTGGAGTAGAAGCATACAATTGCACATCTCACCTTTGCATTCACTATCGTGGTGGGCAAACACATCCCATCAATGCAGATTCTGTCTTGCCCACACGGAGTCCCATCTCCCCAGAGGAGGCTTCCATTTCTGGTGTGACACTCGGGCTTATCCTCGATCCTGCACCACAGCTGAGAGCACACGTCGGAGTCCGATGTGTTCGGACAGTGTCTGTACTCCTCTCCAAAGATCTGCTGGCATTGTGTGTCCAAGTCATACACCTGCCCTGGCAGCTCGGTGGGCAACGAGACCGATTTAGCAGGGGCGTCCAGCAGGCAGTCTCCTGTCAATGAGATTGGTAACACTAGGATCAGGCAAATTTTCTTTTAAACCTTGCTTCTTCTTCAATGAAAACCTTGCTTCTTCACAAGACCTGTGTATTATGTTCTTATTGAGGGATAATAAATCAGCTATGATGGAATGGCAGAGTATACTGGATGGGCCAAGTGGTTTAATTCTGCTTCTATGTCTTACGGAAAAAGTAAATATTTTAGTGTATTCTAACTGGTCAAATCTGTTTGGTTCAGAAGTTTTGGGTTATATTGCTGTAGACTTCAATTCTGCTTAATGTCCTTCTTCTGTTACATTTGATCTCTATTCCAATGTCAAAAGGAAACATTTTTTATTTTTTTAAATTTATATATTTAGAGATGGTGACAGGCCCTTCTGGCCCAATGAGCCTGCGATGCCCAATTACACCCATGTGACTAATTAATCTACTAACCGGTATGTCTTTGGAATGTGGGAGAAGACCCAGAGTACTCAGAAGAAACACACACAGTCTTGGGGAGAACATACAAATTCCTTACAGGCAGCAGCGGGAATTGAACCGGGGTCACTGGTGCTGGTAATAGTGTTATGTTAACTACTATGCTACAATCAGAACTGGAAAAAAGATGAGAAGTCAGAGTAAGAATTTGGGGAGGAGAGGAAGAAATACAAGGTGGTAGATGATAGGTGAAACCAGGAGAGGTGAGGGATAAAGTAAAGAACTGGGAAGTTGATTGGTGAAAGAGATAAAGGACTGGAGAAGGGAGAATCTGATAGAGGAGAGAAGACCATGGAAGAAAGGGAAGGGGGAGGCACACCAAAGGGAGGTGATGGGCAGGTAAGGAAATAAGGCAAGAGAGGAAAACAGGAATAGGGGAATGGTGAGAGGCGGCAGTAATTACCGAAAATTTGAGAAGTTAATGGAAAGTTTAATAAAATCAATTGTATCATTTCAGCCAACCCATCAGGGTGAAATGGAATTTACTGGGGAGAGGGAAGCCTATCAGAATTCTAAAACTAGTTGTCAATTGGGTGGGTTGAATTCAGCCTAGAATTATCAAACAATTACCCATTCCATCACATTTTCAATACTTATAGGAGAATAAGTGTTCAACCATTGTGCACAAACTGTTCACAGTAAACTGGCCACCTGTGTCTCCAACAATCAATGGTATTGATTCAAGAAAAGACTTTCCTCCCCCTCTGTCTGTTAATCTCATCCAATAAGAATCTAATAAAAGATCTAAGGACTTCTAATGCAAGGAGAAGCAATTCCAGAGGTTAAGTACACCAAATGTGGTCTAATATTTGGCATGTTTAAAATTTAAAAGTGTCAATAATTAACTGGAAGAAGAAAGTTTGATTTTGGATCTCTTTTTGACAAAGTGTCTCTCAAATTTCCATAAGACCATAAGGCATAGGTCCAGCATTAGGCTATTTGGCCCACTGCGTCTGTTCTGACACTTGATCACGGCAGATTCATTATCCCCCTCATTCTCCTGTCTTCTCTCCATAACCTTTGACATGCTTACTCAGCAAGAAACTACTGTGTTCATCTCCACTTTAAATATACTCAATGACTTGGGCTCCACAGCTGCCTGTGGCAATGAATTCCAGAGTCACTACCTTCTGGCTAAATAAATTCCTCCTCAGCCCTGTTCTAAAAGAATGCCCCTATATTCTGAGTCTGTGCCCTCTGGTCCTAGACCACCACTATAGGAAACATCCTCTCCATGTCCACTTTAGGCCTTTCAACATTCGATAGGTTTCAATGAGATCACCCCTCATTCTTCTAAACTCCAGTGAGTACAGGCCAAAAATCATCAAGCATGCCTCATTGTTAACCCTTTCATTCCTGGGATCATTCTCATGAACCTCCTCTGGACCTTCTCCAATACCAGCACATCTTTTCTCAGATAAGGGGCCTAAAACTGCTTACAATGCTCCAAGAGAGGTCTGATCAATGCCTTATATAGCCTTAGATCTCGGTGCAGGTTGATGAGATTAGGCAGGAGGCTAGACTTGCATAATTAAATGGGCCAAAGGGCTTGTTACTGAGCTGTGGTGCTCTATGACTCTATAAATGTTCCAACTCCTTTAGTTCACGTGCCTTATTTTGTTACCACCAACATTTCAGTCCAAAGCTGACATAATATCTGGTGAAGGTCCTTATTTTTTTTAATGCAAGCCCAATGTCATTAAAACTTGTGTCAATACGTGAATAAAAGCCTGCAAGTGACAGCAGAAGGCCATTTGGTCCCTCATGTCTGCTCTAGCCATCAAGATCACAACTGACCTCCATAAATTCTGTTGTATTTCTATACTTTCCTGTAAATACTTGCAAGAAAATGAATCTCAAGGTAGCATATGGTGACATATACGTGCTTTGATAATAAATTTACTTGAACTTTGACTTGTCTCTTACTGCAATTAATTTTTTTAAAAAAATAATATTGCACTGTACTGCTGCAACAAAACAACACACTTCACAACATATTAAACCAGATTCTGACATAGCATCATAGGGCATGATTGCACTAAAATTTGCCTCTGCGTATTTTAGCAAAGCCGCTGACCAGTTTAAAATACACCAGCTAATAATTTTCACATGAATAGCAGAGGAAAGAATTTCAGACACAACACTTCAAACATTCAAAGGCCATCAGTGTAAGGTCAGGATCTAGAATTGGAAGAGTTTCTTCAAAGAACTTGCAGACAAATATATCTGGTGTCATATGCACAAGAACATCAAAATTAAATATTGATTTCTCTAACCCAGTAATTTCTCCCCCTCCGTCATCTTTCTTTTTCCATTCCTCATTCTAACTCCACTCTTACTCCTTCATTTCTCCTCACTTGCCTATCACCTGCCCTGGTGTCCCTCCTCTTTCCCTTCCTTCCACAGTCCACTCTCCTCACCCATCAGATTCCTCCTTCTTCAGCCCTTTACCTTTTCCATGTAGCATCTCCCAGCTCCTAACTGCATCTTCTCTCCCCCAACCACCCACCTTCCCCCTCACTTGGCTTCACCTTCCAGCCATTTTATTCTGTCTTTCCCCGCCTTCCTTTCCAGTCCTGATGAGGGTTTCGGCTTAGAACATCAAGTTTTTATTCCCCTCCATAGATGCTGCCTGACCTGCTGAGCTCCCCCAGCATTTTGCGTGTTACTCATTCATTAACTTGCTCTTCTGTACAATTCTCTACATACGCCACCCCACCCCATCAGGGCAGAAGATACAAAAGCCTGAGAGCACAGACCACCAGGCTCAGGATTCTTCTATCCACTATTATTAGACTCGTCAAGGTACCTCTTGTATAAGATAGACTTGACCTTGTTGTGATCTTGCACTTTATCACTATACTTTTTCTGTAGCAGCAACACCATTCTGCACTGTTTTTGTACTCCCTCAATGGCTCTGGGTGCTCTGGTTCCCTCCCACAGCCCAAAGACATGCTGGTTAGTAGGTTCGTTGGTCATTGCAAACTGTCCTGAGGTTAGGTTAGGGTTAAATAGCGGGGTTGCCGGGAGGGCCTTTCTGCGCTGTTTCTCTAAATAAATGGTTTGATCTGCATGAACAGTAGGTAACATAAGCCTTTCACAAAGAGCAGCCTATCTATTCAAAGAAATTTTATTATCGAAGTACAAGCATGAGATTCATTTTCTTGTAGGCATACTTAATATATTAGCCATAATAGAATCTGCATCTACCAAATTGGATGTGATTATGTTTTGCAGCAAGTTTTATTTCTCTAGTTTCAGCTACCAGCTGTCAGTCAGGAAAATAAATAGAATTCAATAGGAAACCATGAGAGACTGCAGATACTGGAAATCTGGAGCAACATACACATACTGGAAGAATACTGCTTGATCAAGCAGCATCTGTGGGGGCAGTTCTCAATGCCCCAGCTCAAATTGTTTTACAAGGACCCATGCATGGTCTGGACCCAGAACAATTCCTTTTGCTTCTCATGCGCTGCTCAACCCAGTGGGTCCCTCCAGCACATGGCCTCATTCAATCGAAGTTTGAAACTACGAGAAGTGTTTACCAACACAAACCACCACATGGTTAACAATGCTTGGAGAATTTGCAATTAATACAACAACTTTAACTGTCAACACGTGCAAATTGCTAGAGGTACTCAGCAGGTCAGGCAGCATCTATGGAGGGAAATAAACAGTCACCGTTTCAGACTGAGACCCTTCAGCAGGACACAAAGTGCTGGAGGAACCAAACAGGTCAGGCAGCCTCTGGAACAGAATGAACTGTCACTGTTTCAGGCTGTGTTTATTTGTGTGTTTAATTGACAAGTTTTGTTTGGTTAATTTCCCCCCTCTATGTGCACATCTGCAGTTAAAAAAAACCCATGTTGGCTGCAAGATACAGACTCTAATCAATAAAAATGGAGAACTCACATTGGAATTTAAAACAGACTCCATGGAAGTTACATGTCAAAATAGAGAAAACACACATATCACCGAAGATTAGAGGACTGTTCCACCATTTACTTACCGTGACCATTGTCAAAGAACTCCGTAACATGAAATGCACTACAGGGAGACCAGGGCAGACTGTTGTTGAGTCGAATGAACAATGGGGCCATCACATGGTTTAACTTCATCTGGCCAAACAGCTTATCACACGCCTTTGAGTCATCATGAGGCATATTCAATTCATGACCTGTCAGCATCAAAAATAATGACATTCAAATTCAGACCTAAAGAGCTAAAGATATAATTATTTCAGAATTTTGTCATGCTCTATATACAATCTGGATGAACTTTGACTACTATCAGCAAATAATTAAACTGGAAAAAATTACCAAATGTTGCAATCTTTTAAAACTAGCAAGGACGTGAGGTGGTGGGGGAAGGGAGGGGAGATGTCAGAGGTACGTTTTCTATGCAGAGTGTGGTAGGTGCACGGAGCATGCTGCCCAGAGCAGTGGTAGAGGCAGATACATTAGAGATATCTAAAAGACTTGTAGATAGACACATGGATGATAACAAAATGGAGGACTATGTAGGAGGAAAGGGATAAATTGATCTGAGAGTACATTAAAAAGTCAGTTATATGGGAGGGAAGGGTTAGATTGATCTTAGAGATGTTTAAAGGGTCAGAACAACATGGGCCAAAGGGCCTGTACTGTGCTGTTCAGATCGATGATAGGATGGCATGGTAGTGTAACAGAACACTATTACAGTGCCAGCAACCAGTGTTCAATTCTGCCACTGCACTGTCTCTGTAAGGAATTTGTACATTCTTCTCATGTCCTCCCACATTCCAAAGGCATACGGATGAAAAACATAGAACCTGGAACATTCCAGCACAGAACAGTACAGGCCCTTCAGCCCTTTAACCAACTCTAACATAATTTTAAAACCTTCCCTTCTACATAGCCTTCCATTTATCTATAATCCATGTGCTTACCTAAAAGTTTCTTAAATGTCCTTAATGTGTTTGCTTCCATTACCACCTCTGGCTGTGCGTTCCACACACCCACCACTCTCTGTGTAAAGGAAAAATTGCCTCTGACATCCTCTCCTGTACTTTCCTCCAATCCCCTTAACATTATGCCCTTCATATTAGCCATTTCAACCTTGGAAAGCAGTCTCTGGTCTCCAAGTCTATGCCTCTTATCATCCTGAGTACATTGATCAAGCTACCTCATCACTCCAGAGAGAAAAGCCCTAGCTTGCTCAACCTTTCTTCATAAGACAAGCTCTACAATCCTGGTAAATCTCCTCTGCACCGACTCTAAAGCTCCCACAGTAGGTCCACTTGGATGTAATTGAGTAGCATGGGCTCATTGGCCTGTTACCCTGCTGTATCTCTAAGTAAAAGGGAAATAAAGTTTTAGAGAGTGAATTCAACCATTAACAGGACACCATGGAACCAGAGAGATTTCCTGCCTAAGACGTAAACAGAATTGTTGACCGATGTCATCAGATAAAAAGATATTACCATTGATCCAAGGATAGAATTCCATTCCATTGACTCATTTCCCATTCATCTTTACAGTATAGAATTTCAGATCCAGAAATAATAATGAAATGTATCATTCGATCTATATGTAAACATGTGACCCAGCTATTTGTGATTAATGACTCACTGTTGTACATCAGCAATCAAGAACATCTGTACATTATCTAGCAATTACAAAAGCTACCAAAGTATAATAGCATTTTGACTTCAAGACTATCATCCAGTGAACCAAGGGTACAGATATCGCAGAGAATTTTGCATTTCCATTGTCAATATTAATGCTGCCTAACCTGCTGAGTTCCTCCAACATTTTGTACTGTATGTGTTCCTTTGCAGTAAGTCCAAATACGTTAGAATCCATGGCACCTCCTCTAGTTAGTATTGATAAAATATACTCAGCATAATAACTTCAGAACAAAAATAGTATGATAAGAGCTGATGAAGGAAAAACAGAGGGCTATGTGGTAGAGAAGAGTTAGATTGATATTGGAGCAGATTAAAGGGTTGGCACACCATCATGAGCCAAAGGACCGGGACTGTGCTGTATGCTCTATGACAGGCACAGTATTGTAGTAGTTAGTGTAATGCTATTACAGTGCCAAATAATGAGATAATCTTAGTATTTTATTGATGATAAGATTAAGAGGCTGCCATATTCTGTTGGCAGAGTCAAGCAAATTAGAATTTGATGACATCAATGAAGCAATGGAAGGAGGAATACACAAGACCGGCATGAAACTTGAAGGGAGGTCTCTGTGCTCAGATTTCAAGACTAGTACCAGTTTACACTGCTGTAAAGTAATATGTCACTGCATCTGCATATTCTTGATCAAAAAAGTGACTAATTCATACATTGCTCATGTTACAAAGGCAGCAGCTGAAGTTTCAAGTTTTGATTGCATACAATATTGTGCAAAAGTCTTCGGCACATATGCAGTATATAGCCAGGCTGCCGAAGACTTTTGCACAGTACTGCAGTAATTTTATGTTTTGCACTGTACTGCTGCAAATGACCAATGAGAGTGATGATATACTGATTCTGATATGGGTCTCTATTGTGGTATGACAGTGGGAAGGAGCAGGGAGAGGAGATTCATGGTTGGGAAAAGAGGAAGGGAGTGGGAAGCACCTGTGTCTCAGGGCTGGAGGTATCTGCACCTGCATCACACCTCCCCCTGCCCCTGGTGCTCCATCTCTGCCACCACTTCACCTGCGGCAATCCCCCCTCACTATTCCCAACATACTTTGCTCCCACCAGATTTACAAACTCACTCACCACTCCATGTTGACAAGTACAGTACTGTGCAAAAATCTTATGCCCATATATTTAGCTAGTGTGCCATAGACTTTTGCACAGGACTGTACATTGAAACAGTGAAATGTGTTGTTTGTGTTAAGAATTACACACCCAAGGAAGCAGCCCACAAGTGTCGCTGCACATTCGGTGACAACAATCTAGTTAAGATTTAGATTAGATTGTTAAGCTTAAATTAATCTAGTAAAGTTTAAGAACATAGCTCTACTCTGTTATTTGCAGTCCAGAGTCTACTTCTCGGCTGCGTGCTCGAATACCAGTGACAAGACCCAGGACCGGGTGGGCCCATGTGAGTAGGAGTCATTGGATCTGCCCAGAGTTCAGCTCCCATCATCAGCTATTCTGGGAGTCATCAAAGTCTGATGTTCAACTGGAAGTCCACAAAGAAGCTGGAGGCCTGTTCTGGAGTTGGAGGACGTCTGTGTGTGTGGATGTGTGGGAGGGGAGATACAGGGGAAGGAGGGAGGAATGTGGTTGGATTTGCTGTTGTTGTGTTCTGCCAGCACTGTGGGCATGCTGTGTTAGTGCTGGAGTGGGTACCGATGCTTGCAGGCTTCCACCATCCCTAGGTGTGTTGGTTATTAATACGAGGGCACATTTCACTGTACATTTGAATGCACATGTGATACAGAAAAAGAATCTGAATTAGATCTTATTTTGCATAACTTTCAGGCAGTGCTGAAATGAAGTCGAATTGTAAGGCCACTTTTTGAACTGTTCTCAAGCTATCCAACCCAAATTCAATTTGCAAACAAAATTTCCATGTCATACAAAGCCAAAATTGGCGATGGGTGTGTATGACAGTGTCTAATTGGACAAGGAGAATCCTTGAATGGCTAAGCAAGATATCCAGCAGAATACTTATGGCGTCCCAGATGGGAAAGTGGAAGGAAGCCAAATCTCCAAATCTTCTCTGGAATACAAAACTGGCAATACGCCTAATCTGCTCTTAACAAAGCAACAAAGATATATTTTAAAATAAAAAAGTATAACTTTCAGTGATGAAGTGTAACTAATCCTTTTTGAGAAAAAAAAAGATAAATCCCTTTTGAAAACTAAGTTTGAAATATTGTCTTTCCACCACTGAAGACAAAACAAGTCCAGTCGAGCTGGAGTACTCAGAAGGGATGTGGATAATTATGTTCTGCAACCTAATAGCTAACAGATGACAGGCTAACCGTTTGCTAACGGTGGGAGTATTGCATCTCTTTGGTAGCAGTCAGGTTAGTGCTACTGTGGGCTATGCATTGCTTACCAGGTAAAAATCAGGGCAATTCTATCAGGGTTCAAGCATCTACTTGTCAGAGACAAGTCACTATTCAAACTCACAATACCATGCTCAGTTTCCCATTGCTTTCATTATAACATCTTGATCCTCACCACTCAATCTTTGCTCAAAAATTTGACTCAAATTTCATTTATAATCAAGGATCAGCTTTATTCACCACAAACAAGAGAAAGTCTGCAGATGCTGGAAATCCAAGCAACACACACAAAATGCTGGAGGAACTCAGCATCTATGGAAAAAAATACAGCGCACCACGTACCTGTACATCTACATGGATTAGGAATTTGCTGTGATGTGTTGGTCAAGGTGTGACATACAACACAAGTCAAATACAACAATTAGAAAGAATAAAGAATTAAACAAAAGTTATAGGTTAAAGGACAGATATGGAATAAAATGTACATAAAAGTGTAAATGCTAGCACCGATTTATCACGTAAAAAGCATTATAAAAAGCGGTTTAAAGCGTTTACTGTGCAGTGCAGTGTTTGGGGTAATAGATTGGGGGTGTGGTAGCACACTAGAATGGTTGATCAGATGAACTGCTTTGGGGAAGAAACTTCTAAGATGCCGTGAAGTTTTTGTTTTGCACTTTCTAGAAAGGAATTTTGCAAAGGGCAGTGTCCACAATATTTCGGGTGCCGGCTTTTTATCCTGCAGTGACTGTAGGCTGCAAGCAATGACCTTTTCTGCTGACCTGACAGTTCACTGTAGTTTTTGTATGTTGTGAGAGGGTGCTGTACCAAAGCAGACGGTAATGGTTGATCTGAGGTTGCTCTCTGTGGTGGCAGTGTAGAATTGCACCAGTATGTCTGGGGAAGATGGAACTTTACCAACTGCTGCAAGAAAGACATCTTTTCTGTGAATAAGAGGTCAGCTAATTATTTGTACATGAGAAGTGGCAGATGGGACCACTAGCAATTTTAGCTTGCAAGATGGAGATATTCCTTAAAATTTGCTGATCCTAAAATCACATATAGCGCTACCTGCCAACAGATGCCTCAGCCCAATACATAGTGGGCACATCACTCCCCATTATCAGTTGTATCTTCATCAGGCATTGCCTTAAGAAAGCAACACCCATCAAAGTATCTCCACCATCCAAGCCATGCCATCTTTTTGCACGTATCACGAGGTGCAGAAGCCAGAAGTCCTGCATCACCAGGTTCAAGAACAGCTAATTCCCTTCACCCACTCAGTTCTGAGCCAACCTGCAGAACCTCAGTACAGCAACAACCCCGACCACTTTACACTACAATGGACTTTGCTTTTGACACACACAAAATGCCAGAGGAACTGAGCAGGTATGGAGAGCAGTAAACAGTCAATGTTTCGGGAAGAAACCCTTCATCAGGACTGCAAAAGTGGATGTGAAGTCAGAGTAAGACAGTGGGGGGGGGGGGCAAGCAGTACAAAATGGTAGGTGATAGGTGAATCTGGAAGAGGGAGAGGGGTGAAATAAAAAGCTAGGAAGTTGATTGGCAAAAGAAATACAGGGCTGGAGAAGGGGAAATCTGGAGGGAGAGGACAGAGACCATAGGAGAAAGGGAAGAAGGAGGAGCAGTAGAGGGAGTTGATGGGCTGGTAAGGTGAGAGAGGGAAATGGGAATGGGGAATGGTGAAGGGGGGGGGGTAAATTATAGGAAATTCAAGAACCAATTTTCATGCCATCAGGTTGGAGGCTATCCAGACAGAATACAAGATGTTGCTTTGTGGCAGAAGAGGAGGCCAAGGACTGACAACCTGATGACATGAACAGACACTTCTCGAACTTCTGGTAATTGCTTCACTCCCCCCCACCTTCACCATTCCTTCTGTTTCTCCCATGGTCTTCTACCCTCTCCTAGTAGATTCCCCCTTCAACAGCCCTTTATCTCTTTCACCTATCAGCTTCCCAGTTCTTTACTTCACTCCTCCCCCTCTCCGGGTTTCACCCATCACCTACCACCTTGTAGTTCTTCCTCCCCTTCACCCACCTTCTTGCTCTAGTGTCTCATCTGTTTTATTCCTAGTCTCAATAAGGGTCTCAGCCCAAAATGTCAACTGTACAGATGCTGTGGTCCTTCTGCCAATCACCTTAGTTCCAAGCTCTCTTGTTCTCAACCTTTTCCACCAACTGAGGTACTGCCTGGATAATTCATAAGCAGTGACAACAGGACAACAAACTGATCATCTAAAAGCCCACTCTACGGATGATCAGAATGGAGTTCCATCATTCACTACAAACTATATCACCTCACCGGTCTGAAATGTCCTTCTACAAGTTTGCATTTGACCTACTGTTATATTTCACATCCTTGAGGATCGTCAACTTTTTGTGGTAGGGAGCCTTGTGTGTTTCGGAGAACCTGACAGCAATGCTGTTAGTAGTTTAGCCTTCTGGGGCTTAGTCCCTGGTAGTGCCACCCATGACAGTAAGGTCAAAGGGGAGGTTTCAGACTGAGTGATCCAACCATAAAGCTGGTGGAATATGACGACACATCCCAATGGCAGTGAAGGCAAAGGAAGACTGCAGCCATTCGCCTTGCACTCCATGTCACCGGACCTTGACCCCAATCAAGGGCCGTGTGATGGCTGCCTGGGCATCAGCCTCCCCATATTAAGCAAAGTTACACTTAGGCATTCTCCATTAAGGGTATCACACTAACATCCCAAAGCAGAATGTGTGGATCCTGAATTGGCCTTTACAGCCTCAAGGACACAACAACAGACAACTCCTTAAGAGAAGAGCATACTCAGGAGATCGAAAAACTACTGTTATACACTCAGTGGCCACCTAATTACACACATCTGCTTGCTAATCAAAATATCTAATCAGCCAATCATGTGACAGCAACTCAATGCATAAAAGCATGCAGACATGGTCAAGATTTTCAGTTGCTGTTCAGACCAAACATCAGATTGGGGAAGAAATGTGATCCAAGTGACTGTGGAATGATACTTGATTATAGATGGGCTGGTTTGAGCATTGCAGAAATTGCTGATCTCCTGGGATTTTCATATACAATAGGTTCTAGAGCAAGAGTTCCCAAACTGGAATCCACAGACCCCTTGATTAATGGGAAGGCTCCTTGGTTAATGTTAATGTGAGAGGTCAGAGGAGAATGCCCAGACTGCTTCAAGCTGACAGGAATACGACAGCAACTTTAATAACCACGTGTTACAACACTGGTGTGCAGAAGAGCATCTCTGAATGCATAACGTATTGAACCTTGAAGTGGACGGGCTACAGCAGCAGAAGATCATGAACACACACTCAGTGGCCACTTCATTAGGCAAGAAACACATATTCCTGTGTTTCTAATACAGCCATAGCTTCACTACAGTTCTGATAATGTGGTTCTCTAAAGAAAGAATTAAGTATTTTGCTTCTGCATGTTGGAGTTCCTCCCCCTTCCTTTTCAGTCCTGATGAAGATTCTTGTCATGAGTCGCTGACTGTCTATGTTCCCTTCATGGATACTGCCTGACCTGCCGAGCTCCTCCAGCATTTTGTGTGTGTTGCTTTGTTTCTGCAACTGCCTGGTACCACTGGACCCAGACTTAAAGTCAAAAGAGAGGAACTGTCCCAGAGCAATGGCTTTCCACTTTAAGAACTCTCCTGCACAGGTCTCCTGTCATTGTGAGATATGATGGCCAACCAACACACAACTGCCTTGCCTGCTTGAATCTGAAATAAAACATATCTCAATGTCTACTTCTAAAACAGTTAAAAAGTATTTGTAGAGAAATATTTGGCACCTTATCAGCATTACTCTGCAATTACCTAATCTACACTATAATGCTCAACAGCTGAATGATGTAACATTGCAACGCAAATCCTTTTATCAGCACTATGCTATGTCCTTGCAAGGCATAGGCATTGGCAGTGTGATGAACACAATGTGTTTTTCAGCAATGAAGCCAGTTCCTTGGATTATGGCAGCCCAGTAGTTAAGTTATTGGATGACTAGATGACCTACTGTAGATGATAAATCTTACTTTAACTTTGACCAATCAAGAGATCAACAATCCCCATCTTGGCAGTGAGGAAATCTGAATTCCAATAATTACATAAGTCTGGAATTAATAAGGTAGGATCAGTAACCAAGAAAATCACTGGACTGTTGCAAGAACCAATGCTTCACTAATATGCTGAATGCAAGGAAATAGCCAGATGTACATGATTCTGTCTCAACAGTGGAAATACAATAATATGCAACCAGCTTAGGCACATACATAGCTAGGGAGTCTACCTCTTCTGCCCTGTACTATAGTAATTTTACGCAGCACTGTACTGTTGCTGCTTCTGCAAAAAAAACCAAAAAAAAAACAACAGATTTCTTGATATATGGGAGTGATGATAAACCTGATTCTGATATGGGTCTTTATTGTGGACTGAGAGTGGGAAGGGGACAGGGAGAGGGGAATCATGGTTGGGAAAAGGGGAAGGGAGAGGGAAACACCAGAGTGACAATCTATAATGATCAATAAACCAATTGCTTGGAATCAAATGACCTTACCTGGTGTCTCAGGGCTGGGCGTGTCTGCATCGGGACCACCTACTGCCACCACTAGCACTCCTTCTCTGCCACCTGTCCCAGACCACTCCTAACATCCATTGTTCCCACAAGATATAGAAACTCACTCTGGTCCACGTTGACCATTACAGTACTATGCAAAAGTCTCAGGCATCCTAGCTATATATAGGTGCCTCAGACATTTACACAGTACTGTTGTTTGGATCCTAATGAAGGGTCTCAGCCTGAGAAGTCTCCTGACCTGGTGAGTTCCTCCAGCATTTTGTATGTGTTACTGTTAACTCATTTCTGAATGGCCCAGGAAGCCATTTCAGGAGGAAGAGTGTGTGGAAAATAAAGGGTTGCACTAGTCAGCAATCTGTTGAGGTCAGTAACATATCAGTATTTTTGGTATTTCAGTTAACCTACATGTCCAACTTTCACCTTCCACCTACAAGAGGTTAACAGTCAACACTATGGAATTATTATTGGGCTGTAATATTTTGCTGCACAAGATGATAAGGAGGTGAAGTGTGGATATCAGAATGGTATAGGACCTGGTAAAGACACAATCAGGCCACATGGCTGGGAAGTTGGAATATGGATATGTTGAAAGCTTGAATATTATGGGCACTGGCCTCCATGGCATCGAGGATATCTTCAAAAGATGATGCCTCAAAAAGGAGACATCTATCATTAAGGACCCATCACCCAGGACAAACACAACTGATAATAATTAAAAACAGTTCGCTCTAAGCACAGTGTAATGTCTAATGGCCACACAAGGTGCAGAAGATGGATGCTAGTTAGAAAACGTTTGCCAACAGTCTCTTGTTCCAATTAAGTGGCTTATTGTCCCAAATAAGTAAATGGAATCCCAGCTAGTTCTTCAATTTGTTTTTGTTCTTTAAGAGTTGTCCCAAATAAGCAGCTGTCCTGATTAACTAATGGACCAATTAACCGAATCTGAAGTATAGTTCATTGTAATTTATAGTTTGTTTGTGTGCATTGCAATATACTATTGCCACAAAGTAATATATGTCATGGCATATGCCAGTGATACGAAACCTGATTCTGAGCCCCAGGTAGAATGCAGCTCTTCACCCTGGGCTATCAGCAAAATCAAAGCTGGCTAGCACACACAAAGTGCTGGAGGAACTCAGCAAGTCAGACAGCATCTATGAAGAGGAATAAAGAGCCAATGCTTCAGGCTGAGACCCTTCACTGGGACTGGAAAGGAAGGCAGAAAGCTGGTTAGCCAGGTGGAAGGAAGCTGTGAAATGCTTACAGGGTTGAGGGGAGTAGAGATGTATCTTAAGCTTAGCGCCCGGGTAAGTGACTCCCACTGGAGAAGATTTTTACCTGACTGTGTTCAATATCTAGTTCTCTAAACAAAAATGTCAGCATTACACCAAATTTTATTTTTAGCAAGCGTATAGTTCCTGAACCAGATTGCCTTTATTCTGATTTATCATCGGGCCAAAGAGAAGTTAATGGAATTGATTAAGTATAGGGAGCAGCAGTAGAACAGGAAAAGGCCACTCAGCCAACTATGTCCGTGTTGAGGATGATACCAACTTAAACAAATCCCATAGTCTATTCCCTCCAACTCCTATGCCTGTCTAAATACATTGCGTTGTATCTGTTTTCATCAACTCCCTAGCATTGGGTTCCTGACCCCTATAAAGCCACTTGCTTCTCAAATCTTCCAAATTCTCCCTTTTACCTTTCCCTTTCACCTTTTGTTTCTCCTTGCTCTTTGATTATATACACATAAATGGAAACTACTAGTGAATAATGACAGTAAAATATATAAAAACAATGACAGACAGACAAGCAATCGAACTTTATGAGAAACTGTGTGCCCCTGTGCACACACACAAATGCAGTTTCCAGGAGGTGCTTGTCCGCAAAGGCGTGAAGCCCACATGGTCACGGGGAGATCATACAAACTCCTTACGGACAGCGGTGGGAATCAAACCCTGATTACTGGTGCTGTACTAGTGTTATGCTAACCGCTATGTGCCCATGCCCATGAAGACAGGTGATGCAGAGCACCCCTCATTGGGCCCAAAGACAGCAACAATGCCCAGGATTGTTCTGTTGAGGTCATCAGAACATGCAATCGCAGTTTCCCCACACACCACCCCCTTCACATGCTGAAGAATCTGCGCTCAGTTAATATACATTTAACAGATGGTCCACAGTTATGTCCAAATTTGCCGCTGATTGCGAGTTCCACTATACCTAGTTCATGTGCGGTGGTGTAGGCTGCCTGAAGACCATTATCTTCAATCACAGCGCAGCTTCGGCTCTGGTCGCACATGGTGCCAGTGTCTGCCACCCCAAGGGTATCGCAGCTCTTGTGGCCACAGATGTCCTGCAAGGAAGGAATCAGAAACAGTTCAAACACACTCCCTCCAAAAGAAAAACTAATGAGCAAAACACCCATGTTACATCATGTTTTTCCAGCTGACTCAGTAGTAAATTATTTAGTATCTGTGTGGAATAATTAAGAGTAACGAAAAAATACTACCAACATGAATTCATAAGACATAGGAGCTGAATTAGGCCATTTGGCCCATTGAGCCTGCTCCAATATTCCATCATGACTAATTTATTATCCCTCTCAACCCTATTCTCCTGCCTTCATACCCTTCCTAATTAAGAACCTATCATCCTCAGCTTTAAATATGCCTAAAGACTTGGTCTCCACAGATTGCACAGATTCATCATACTCCGGTTGAAGATATTCCTTCCCACCTCCGTTCTAAAGGTTATTGAAGCGGTGCCCTCTGGTCCTAGACTCCCCCGCTGCAGGAAACAAACTCTCCACATCCATTCTATCCAAGCCTTTCAATATTCAATAGATTTCAATGAGCTCTCCCCTCAGTCTTCAGCAAGTACAGGCCCAGAGCATTCAAACACTCATAAATTATGCCAAACACTCTTATTAATAATGCCATACAACTGATTAATTAATAAAATTTTATTTATTCAAAGATACAGTGCGAAACAGGGCTCTCTGACCCAATGAGCCGCACCACTCAGCAAACCACCTATTTAACCCTCGATTGACCACAGAACAATTTACAATGACCAATTAACCTATTGATAGGTACACCTTTGGACTGAGAGAGGAAAATGGAGGAACTGGAGGTAATCCACACAATCATCAGGAGAACGTACAAACTCCTCACAGACAGCAGCAGAATTGAACTCTGAATTCCGACGCCCCGAGCTGTAACAAACCGCTACGTTACGGTGGCGCCCCAATTCTTTAGTATCTGTCTGGAATAAATGAGAACAACAAAGACTGGTAAATAAATACGACTGATGTAAATGCCAAGTGCCACACAGACTAGGAGTTCCAGTAAAGATGGGAATAAATGTTTAATTAAAAAGTTGCTTTACCATTTAAGTGACACTGCAAGTGATATTTCAATTAGGCCTTTGTGGAATACACTAGCTGGCTGCTGTCACACTCAGTTGTGCTCCCTTTCAAATGTGCAACTTTGCTGGCTGGCTGCCAGACAAGTTCTTAGAAAATACAGTTGTGTATCAATCAAATCTTCCACTTAAAAAGCACAATGGTAAAATAAAACCCTCATCCAATCAATCTGACATCCTTAAACTTTCAGATAGAGGACAAAAACTGCTTCATTTTAAAATTTGGTTTTACGCAAATGCTGCTTATGTACAATACAAAGAATTCCTAACTTCTAACGAAAGGAACAGAACACCGAGGACTAGAGGGATTAAATACTCTGCTTTGGCCAGAACATTTAGGCTTTTCAATCCAATTGCCATTAAGCTGGTCAGAGGAGTTGCTACAACTTCAAGTAGAACATCCTACTATTTCCAAATTTTAGGAAAAAGCACTCTGTGTCTCAGAATAGAAATTTGTCCTGAAAAGATGCTGCAATGGAATCATCCATTTCAAAGCTTTAAATCTTTAATCTTTGTGTTCCAGTGTGATAATTAGTATTCTGACATTCATTGGAATGTCTATTTGAGTACATATTTATTCATCAGTATTTTTGCTAAAAGATGTTTTCCAATGTGTAATAATTTGGTTAGTGTTCTATTTGGGACAATTTGGATATTTGTGTACAGTCTTTGGGTATTTGTCTCTGTGTGTACATATTTATCCATCAGTGTTTTTGCTAATAGATGTCTTAGAATCTCATTGCAGAAAGGTCACATCTTCTGCCTGTTCACCAACTTGCAAGTTAGCCACTTGCTATGAATGTTTATACTCCCTGTCTGTCACGAATGAAAACTAAATGTTATGGAGCCAGCAGGAGTACAAATCTACTGGCTGCAGTTAATAAATTCTCATAGCCCTCCACAGATCAGACTCTGAAAAAAAAAATCTAGCAAATGTAGAACTTCTACACTCAGACATTTACCTGTGCATTGACCAGAACCAACACCTTTAGCAGAAAACCAGCATGGGGCATTTGCTATATAAGCTCAGAAATAGTCCCACATCTCCTAGCTAAGCAGAGAGTTTAGATAATTATAACCAGGGATGGCATGAGGTGTCTATATAGCTACCCTTGCACTGCAGTTATTAACATCTGGTTGCCTGTAAGATTTTATTTTTAAACATCTCAAAATAAAACTTTGGATTTCCAACGTTTCAATTATATTTCAGATAGGAAAGTGGTTTGGGCTACTGGTCGGTCTCTCAACCCTACCCCTTAACCAGTCACCTGTCTGTCCTAATCTTAATCCCCGATTCACCTTGAATGAATAAAGGACCATGGCTGATGGTCAGTTCTACACGCTCAGTACAACACAGATTAACTGCAAGCAGCGGCTATTTTTCACAGCTTGCACTGAACTACAGTAGTTCCAACTCATCAGCTCCCTCCCCCATTTCAAGCCTCACAAATCTCTCTACCTGAACCAAGTCACAAGTATCTGCAGATGCTGGAATCTGGACGAAGACGCAAAACGTTGAAGGAGCTCATCTGCTGACAGTCCATTTCCCTCCACAGAAGCTGTCCGACCCACCGAGCTCCTTCAACGTTTTGCGTGTCTATTCTAGATTCCAGCATCGGCAGGCTCCTGTGTTCAGGTAGAGATTTGTATCCCTACTGAACCGATCGTCCCGTCAACCGCCCTTCCATCACAGAGAGTAGGCGACACTGCACCAGCTTCCAGGATAAGTGACCACGGTATTGTGTAGAGCGAGACACTCCAGAGCGTACACTGTGGAAGACATTTCTCCCACAGACGATAATCAGCAGCCAGTTCTACGCGCAATAAACGTATCAGAACCCAACATTTGCGCGGATAATTTCGGCGGTAGTTTTGTCGCCTGATCACCCTCCCGACTTGCGAACTTCCTCGAACTACCAGCCGGGAGCGGTGGCAGGACTTTGGAGCCCAATCGTCTCCGGGAACTGGATCCTGAAATACGGGAACCCCGCGGGCTCGCCACTGCGAGCGCAGCACTTTTCCCACCCGCTGAACTCCTTCGCCAGCCCCATCTCCCCGTTCTGATCGGACTGCCTCCTCCTGTCACTTTGGGGGAGAGTTCAGAGATTCCCGCAGAGAGGAGGGGTTTTGGAGAGAGAGGGTGGTTGTGGTGGAGAGCTGAGGAGAGACAGTTGGGTCCGGGGTGCTGCAGAGCTATAGACCGAGAGTAGAATCCCGGGAGAAGCGAAAGAGGGAGATGGGCACCAGGAGTGGAGGAGTCCAGGGTGCGGGAGACTGAGACAAGAGGCAAGAGAAGGAACGGGGTCCCCGGATGGTGGGGAGGAGGGTATCCCGGGAAAAGGGAGATGGACACCAGGAGTGGAGGAGTCCGGATACAGGAGACGTAAGACAAGAAGCAGGGGGAGGAGTCACCAGAGAGAAGGAGCGAGGTACCAGAATAGTGGAGAGGGAGAAATCCCGGAAGAACCAGATGGGCACTGGAGGAGGAGGAAGTGGTAGGGGTACCCTGGGGTACTGAAGAGTAGGGGGCTGCAAGGAAGGAGAGAGGCGGGAGAGAGAGTGTGGACACCGGGAAGAGGGTGGTTCCGGAACACTGGAAAGACAATGATCCCCGGGAAATGGGCACCGGGAGAGAAGCAGCGAGGGGTCCCGGGATGTTGGAGAATGTGCGGTGGGGAAAGGGGAGTCCCGGAGAAGGATGGAGTGTAGCGAAGATAGGGAGAGAAGTGTGTGACTGTGGTGGTGTTCTCAGAGTGCTGGAAAAACGAGAATCTCAGGAGTGTGGAAACATCTGGGGATCCCAGGAACAGCAGCAACAACGCACCGTTACGCATGCGTCATGACTCGAAATCTGGAGGGGGCAGAGGAGAGGATAATGATGCCGGGCCGAGTGGACTCCACCAGCCCTCTTTCAACTCACCTGGCGGGTGAACAGCAGCGCCGTATCGTAGTGCTCGGGGTGCAGGTCGCTGGGCGGGTTGAAGCGACGCTGCCAGGTGCAGAAACGGCGCAGTGTGAGGCCGGCGTTAGCGGAGACGGAGGGGCCCTCCTCGTCGTTCCCCGCCACCAGCACCTTGACCACTACCACGTGCAGCAGGTTCCGGATGCTGGGGTCCCGGTAAAGACCGGCCACCACTGCCATTAGTGTGAGCAGGTAGTGTTCGAGTCCGTCGCCGTGCCGCTTCGCCATCGACGCGTCGGCCACCAGTAGCGTCTCCATGAAGCGCGCCTCGGACACGAATCGGCGAGCGCGGCCGTCCGGCTCTATATGGGGCGGGCGGAGCACCGGCAGGACGGGAGCCGACGGGCAGCCCCGCCGCTCCAGTCGGTGAGGGCGCCGTAGCGAATGACCATCGGACCGCGGTTCGATCAGGTAGTCGTATCCGCCGGCCGAAAAGGCGCCCCGCATGCCTCCGCACAGGCTGACGGCTGCCCGCGACCCCCGGCTCCCCAGCAGCCCACCCGAGTAAAAGCAGTGGCGGAGAGACGGTTCGTCCCGCTCCCGGGACTCACCCAAGTGCCGCACGCTGAAGCCCGGGGCCAGGAAGCTGGAGTCGGGTACCAGGTGGAGGGTGAAGGGGGTGCTAAAGGCAAATAGGCGGTAGAGGCGCCGCTCGGCAGCACCGACCAGCTCTGGGCGCTCGTACCGCCCGTTCAGCTGCACCGGTGTCACCTCAGCCACGCACGGGTCCTGGGTAGCGGGGAGTAGCGGTCGGCCGAGCAGCAGTAGCACCGTCAGGGCGCCGACAAGCGGGGTCAACCTGCTGGGCATGGCCGGGCGAAGGGGAGGGGGCGTGGAGGTTGTGGATGTCAAACTTCAACGCGTAGGACGAGGTGATCGGCGGGCTGGGTGCTAAGCTCCGGCCACTGACTGCTTACAGTGCCGGCACCTCCTTATATACTGTCACCGCCGCCGCCGCCTCCGTGGCCGCGACCCGCGCCCCGCGATCGCCACCGTCCCCGGAGTCGGACTCTTGCGGAGAACTTTCCGCCAATCAGCGGTCGCTTCGCCACGCCCCCACCCACCTTGCTCCCCCTCCCGCCTTTAACTCTTGGGGCGCCGAGGACGAAGTGGGGTAAAGAGAGTGATGTGAGAGAGAGAGAGAGAGACAGTTGGAGGAGAGGGAGGAGGGGGTGAGAGAGAGATAAAGCAGGACAGCGGGAGAGGAGGGAAGTAGAGGTAGAGAAGATGGGGAAGGAAGAGGAGAGGGAGGGAGGGGAGAGAGGGAGGAGAGGTGAGGAAGGGATGGGGAGATGAGGAAAGGAGGAGTGAAAAAGGTAGGGAGGGGAGAGAGAGGGCGAAGGAGGAGAGAGAGGGGAGGGAAGGGGGAGAGAAGGGAGAAGGGAGAGAGAGGGTGAGAAGTGATAGCGGAGAGAGATAAAGGGGTCGGGCAGAAAGACTTCCGGCACCACTTCAGTCAGTGAGCCCAAGAAGAGACCATTCCTCCCATTGCATCTCCCATCCTCACCCTCAAATCGTTCTGAACACCCTGCTGGGATGAAGAAACCGCAGCCAGAACCCGTCGGCTCAGCGCACCAGCCCCGGAAAGGAAAATCAGAGCACCTCAAGACCTTTGCGACTTGGTCCGGGCAGGTTTATTGTCGGAAACGCGAGAGGAGGCAAAATTTGTGTCTGATAAAACGGGGGGGGGGGGAGGTATTATAAAGAGAGAGCAATTAACAGGAGCATTTCAGATGTAAAGGCGTTCAGAACACAGGTGACTGAGAAGTTGGCCAGACCAACTTTATGGGGACTGAGATGGTGTGACTTGGAACTCGCTCCGAGCGCGGACTGCAACCGTTCCCAAGCCGGGAGAGGAGAGGGACGGGGAAGACTGGAACACACAGCGCTCTCCAACGGCTGCTTCAGCCGGCGAGAACAGAGATCTGTTATCCCGCAGTCCCACGCTGAAATACGCACCTAACTGAGCGAGGCAAGACCCAAGATTCAAGATTGTTAATTTAATCATTCATCAGTACTCGAGTGTAAAGGAGAACGAAATAATTGTTATTCCAGATTCAACGCAGCATAAAAACACAATAAGCATAAAGAACACATAAACAGCACAATAAATATAAGTTTAAAACATTCCTATATAACAGAATCATAATCAGAATCAGGTTTAATAGCAATGCCCCTTATAATGGTTCCTTCAGGTTGTTATAGCCGGGGGGTGGTAATGGGGATAAGTTCCCTCTACCTATTAAATGCTCCCAATGACGTGTGTCTCAAATAGCCTCTGTCAACCAAGTCCAGCCTTCACGTGTGGCTGAGCTACCGAGCCCGGCGGAACGTTCCTACTGACAGGAGAAGGGGCAAAGGTGGGTTACTGACGCCTTAAAACCGATTACTTTGGACAGATGGGCTTTCTCAGCCGTAGTTGGCAGCTCATCTAAGAGGAGGAAAACTCCGACCTCAAACCTCTGCTGCCTTGCGGTTGTACCCAGTCACGGGGAAGGCTTCAGGTGGAAACCCCCGAGGGAGCTGGAGTCCCTGAGGCAGTCCTACATTGAGTTTAACGTTTACTGGCAACACCCGCGACGCTGCTGGTGCCAAACTATATCGCTCTCTGCTGTTCCTTTGGGTTAATCGGATCCGTGGAGAGGGGGAGCCTGCTACATAGTCAATAGTTTGCTCTCCATATCGTCCTGCCTAGGCTTGTTTTGCGGCAGCAATATATTGCAATACATAATAAAAGTGTTATATATATACACTGTCCGAAGTATATATAATGAAATAGTGAAAAAAGAGAGCAAAATAAAAGTGAGACAGTGTCCATTCAGATATCCGATGGCGGAGGGCAACAATCTGTTCCTGAATCATTGAGTGTGTGCCTTCAGACTCCTGTACCTTCTCCCTGATGGTAGCTGTAAGAAGAGGACATGTTGCGCGACCTTAATTACGGCTGCCGTATTTTTGAGGCATCGCCTTTTGAAGGCGTCCTCGATAGTGGTGAGACTAGTGCCTGTGATGGAGCTGGCTGAGTTTACAACTTTATGCAGGTTTTTTTGCCGATCCTGTGCAGTGGCCCCTCCATACAAGACGGGGTTGCGACCAGATAGATATATACTTCATTGATCCCGAAGGAAGTTTCAGAGTCACAGTACAGATGCAAGTGTACAGATACCGTACAAATATTGGAAGAGCAGTAAGAAAGAATAAAAAATAAGTAACGCCTAACAGTCTAACAGGAGAGGGTCACCACTTCCCCGCTATAGGTTGACTCATTACAGAGCCTGACGGCCAAGGGTAAGAATCACGTCTTACAGCGCTCTTTGGAACAGCGCGGTTGTCTCAGTCTGTTACTAAAAGTGGTCCTCTGTTCAGCCAAGATGGCATGCAGAATTGTCCAGAATTGCCAGGATTTTCCGTAGGGTTCTTTGTTCTATCACAGTCTCCAGTGAGTCAACTGGACCTCTGTGGTTTGCATATCTCAGCATCCCAGATATCTTGTTTTTTTCCTCTTTAAGGCAACGTGGTTGTTTTTTGAATCCACTTGCCCATTTGCTTTCTTACCATAACAATATTCATAGCCGTTATCCAGATCCTCATAATCAATTCTTCAAAACCTTCCACTAGAGCTGGTTGGAGAATTATTAAATTGAGCTTGTTGCCATGTGCACCAGGTAAGGTACAATGAAAATTTTGCTAGAGCATCATAGGCACCTGGGTTCATACATAAATGATACAAGACTGAGCAAAAGAAGAGGAGATTGAAAGAGGCTGCAGAGGGTTGTAAACTCAACCAGCTCCATCACAGGCACAACCATCTCCACGACTGAGGACATCTTTAAGAGGTGGTGCCTCAAGAAAGCAATGTAGATTGTTAAGGACCCTCACCATCCAGGATGTGTCTTCTTCTCATTACCATTGATTTTCATGTCTTTACTCCTACTACAAAACATCACATTTCATGTCATATAAGTCAGTGATTATAAAATTGATTCTGACATTAATACAAAAAGACCACAAGAAGTACACACTTTATTTGGTGCAGGAAGCATGTTCATGGTCTTCTGCTGCTGTAGCCCATCCACTACAAGGTTCAACATGAGCATTCAGCAATGTTCTGCTCACTTTTGCAATGCGTGGTTATTTGAGTTACTGTCACCTTTGTGTCAGCTTGAACTATTCTTCTCTGACCTCTCATTAACAAGGCATTTTTACCAAATAAATACCACTCGCTGGATTTTTTTTTGATGTGTTTTTCACAGCATTCTCTATCAACTCTGGAGGTGGGGGATCCCAACCTGGACCACCCATTGGTTAATGGTAGGGTGGTAGGGAGTCTATGGCATAACAAAGATTGGAAACCCCTGCCCTAGAGGTTGTTGTATTTGAAAATCCCAGGAATTCTAAGATATTCAAACCACCCCATCTGGCACCGATAATCACTCCATGATCAAGGTCACTTGGACCACATCTCTTCCCCATTCTGATGTTTGGTCTGGACAACAACTGAACCTCTTGACCATGTCTGCATGCTTTTATGCATTATGTAGCTGCCACATGATTGGCTAATTAGGTATTTGCATTAATGAGCAGGTGTACAAGTGTACTTAATGAAGTGGCCAATGAGTGTAAGTCCTTGGTCAAGAAGTGGTCTGTACTGTTCAGTCGATAGGGTTATGGTTGTGAATATTCTGTTTGCCACAAGATGGTGCTATTGGCCAAGAATTCCAATGTCGATTGTAAAATGATAAAATGCATCCAGTTAAATAAATCTTTTATTTACATATTCAAGGTCCAACAACGATATTTTTATTTGTAACATAATTTATTTTTTTTATTTCTAGTTCAAAATAAGTTGCAGAAAGTTGTAACCTCAGTCAGTTCCATCATGGGCACTAGTCTCCCCAGTATCCAGGACATCTTCGAGGAGCGATGCCTCAAAATGACGGCATCCATCATGAAGGACGCACATCACCCAGGATGTGTCCTCTTCTCATTGCTACTATCGAGGAGATCCAGGAACCTTGAAGGAAGGCACACACTTAACAATTCAAGAACGGCTTCTTCCCCTCTGCCATAAGATTTCTGAATGGACATTGAACCCATGAGCAATACCTCACTATTTTTTTTTCTTTTTGCATTACTTATTTAATTTAACTTTTTAAATATATATATATATATATATATTTCTATTTTAAATATTTTATTATTACATAGTGCAATGTACTGCTGCTGCATAACAACAAATTTCACGACATATGCTGGTGTTATTGAACCTAAATCTGATTCTGGATTAAGTGAGGAGAGAGAGAGAGAGAGAGAGAGAGAGTGTGTGTGTGTGTGTGTGGTGTGTGTGTGTGTGTGTGTGTGTGTGTGTGTGTGTGTGTGTGTGTGTGTGTGTGTGTGTGTGTGTGTGTGAGTGTGTGTGTGTGTGTGTGTGTGGTGTGTGTGTGTGTGTGTGTGTGTGTGTGTGTGTGTGTGTGTGTGTGTAAAACGGGGCTTGTTTTGCTGTTATTGTTCTGTTCTGTGTTGTTCTACTGAGCATTGTGGGCAAACTATGTTGGCACCAGAATGTGTGGTGACATCTGTGGGCTGCCCCCAGCATATCCTCAGGTGGTGTTGGTTGTTAACACAATGTATGCTCATGAGAGAAGTAAATGAATCTGCTCTGATCTGATGGTTCTTACTCATGAATTGCAGCATTACAGGATGTGGGATCTTTGGAGAGAGTGCAGAGAGGTTTCACGGATTAGAGGACATGTGCTGTAAGGTGAGTTTGGACAAACTTGGATTGTTTTTTTCTGGAGGGTCAGAGACTGAGGGGCGATCTGATAGCAGTTCCTGAATTAATGTCATGATGGACTCCAGGACTCACAATCTACGTCATTATGATCTTGACATTATTTATTAGTAATGCACTTTCTCTGTAACTAGTACACTTGTTATTGTCTTACCTTGTTCTACTTCAATGCACTATGTAATATTCTGATCTGTATGAACAGTATACATGACAAGCTTTGCACTGTGCATGTAACAATGGTAAATCAATTCCAATCCCAGCATTTCAATTCCAATAGTGGTCCTTAAGAAGCTTTTAGATAGGCACATGAATATGCAGGGTATGGAGTCATATGATTCACATAGAGTTTGAGGGAGGGTTTTAATATTCTTCACAGACGTGGTGACCCAAAAAGCCTGTTCTTGTGTTGTACTGTTCTATGTTCTATTGAAGTCAAAGTTGAATATATTGTCACCTGCACAAGTACAATCAAAAACCTGCAACAGCATCACAAGAATGTAGCATCAGATAGACAATGTTGGGGCGTATTCAGGAGTTAGAAAATGCTAATTTCAACAGCAGGCAGTCTTCAGACCTGAATGTGGATTGTAGATTGTATTTATAATGCAGCTCTGAACAATTGTCTTCCTGGAGCTGCATTTTAGGGTTGACTGCAAACAAAGAAGCACTTCATTTGACCTCAGATGCCTACATATACTGTACATGAATGTGGCCCAGAGTCAGTGGGTATTAGCATTCATTTTGAGTGTCTGGAGTGTTGGTGTGAAGAAGGAGGTGTTTGAAAATTATGTGTAGTTCAAAGGAAGCATTGTAGATACATTGTAACTACAGAATTGTGCTGTTGTTACCTTTGTATATAAAAATGTCACGTAACATTGGGTTAGGCAGATCTCTTCTTCCAAGACTGTCTTGAATATGATGCCTGCTTGTTTTGCCAAATAAAGACTTCTATAGCACCAGCTTCAGTGTCTCCTTGGTAATTTTGCTCACAGTCACAACAGGCAACATCACACATCCTATTAATTAGATCATTATCATACACATTGGAGAGTCAGATCAGTGTAGGACCTTTGCTGCTATGGTATGCTGCTAGGTGGTGTAATGGATCAGAGGAACTTAGAAGTACAAGTACTCATTGTAAGTGACATGACAGGCAAACATTGTGGTGAAAAATGTCATGTAGCATGTTGGCCTTCATCAGTCAGGTCACTGTGTACAGAATTTGGGACATCATATTTAAGTTATATATGGTGAGACTGCACTATGTACATAAAGATATGGTTAAACTGGACACAAGGATGTTGTAAATCAACAACTGACTTACGGGGGGAGGTGGCCAGGCTAGTTTTTTATTCTGTGGAACGTAGGAGAATGAGATGGGCTGAAGGGCCTGTTTCTGTGCTGTACTTCTCTATGATTTAACTCTGGTTTAACTCTACAATATAGTTGATATACTGTCCATGATAATGATGTAATCTAATCTCATGTGCAATGCTGTGTATCTGATGCTACCTGCCTGTTCTGTTCTGTAATTCCTGCTATTTAAACAGACTCCCATTAATTCGCAAGTTTGCTGCTTTAACGTTGAAGCAAGCATTCTCAATAAATTTATAAAGCAACAGACTGGAAATTACTCTTCATCATTATGTGCCGTGTCTATAACTTGGATGATCATGGTCTCGTGACCATGATTGTTCTTGACAAATTTTTCTACTGAGGCAGTTTGCCATTGACTTCTTCTGGGCAGTGTCTTTACAAGATGGGTGACCCCAGCCATTATCATTACCCTTCAGAGATTGTCTGCCTGGTGTCAGTGGTCGCATAACAAGGATTTGTGATACGCACCAGCTGCTCATATGACCATCCACCACCTGCTCCCATTGCTTCACGTGACCCTGACTGTAGGCTGTGAAGTAAGTGCTACCCCTTTTATGATTATTCTATTGAACATTGTTGATTGTGTGAATTAAGGACAGCAAGGTAGGGTGATGGTTAATGCAATCGCTTCACAGTGCCAGCAATTACCAATCAGGGTTCAATTCCTGACACCATTCATAAGGAGTTTATACGTTCTTCCTGTAACTACATGGGTATCCTCCAGGTGCTCCAGTTTTCTGCCACGTTCCAAAGACATATGGGTTAGGTTTAGTAAGTTGTCGGCATGATATGTTGGCACTGGAAGCGTGGTGACACTCAGCTGTCCTCAGCACAATCCTCGCTGGTTTGATTAGATACAAAATGATACATTTCATTGTACATTTCCATGTGGCAAATAAAGCTAATCTATATCTTCTCTTTATCTTTCTAAAAGGGTACAAAGCTAATAAATGTAAACAGAGATGCAGCTCTATATCCTACAGCCAGATGGCAGTGTTGGTCTAATTTTGTGAAAACAACCAAAAAAAATTTTGAACACAAGAGGTCGTTCGCTCTTTCAAAGTATGTGAGGAACCCAACCCGTCCCCAGCATATATGCTATCTGACCTGCTGAGTTCCTCTAGTACCCCGAGCGTGTTGCAAAAAATTTCCAGCATCTGCAGACATCTCAATTCTGAACTGATTCCACAATCTGCAGACTGTTTCAAGGATGCTACAACTGATGTTCTTGTTCTTTTTTAATTTGCACAGTTTGTCTTCTTTTTGCACATTTTTGTCAGATTATAGTGCACCCCAAGTTTCTGTTATCCTTCTTGATGTTCCTGGACCATTCCTAATAAGCCTGAACTGCTCTCTAAATTTATACTGTCTTCTTTGCCATTTGAGTGACTTCACGTGCACATGATACTTTTTTCAGGATACCTTTTACACAATTAGTCTAAAAGCTTCGAGAGACAGAGTTATCAGGTACCCACAATTAATGATGTAAAGCTGACTCTCTTGAGTACACAAACCTTTCAACTATTAATACATCAATGATTATCAATCTAGTCTGTAAGCTTCCTTGAACTGAACAACTTAGTCAGTATTTTCTGTTTGAAACAAGCAAAGTTAACATACCCTATTATCTTACATTGCACCTCTTGAGCAGTAAGACTAGGTGCTGTGGAGCCAGCAATTCTGTTCTACAGACAGTGCTTATGTAAATTGTCAGAGAGTCATAGCACACTACAACACAGAAACAGGCCTTTCCTCCCTTCTAGTCTGTGCCAACATGGTCTTCTGCCTAGTTCCATCTATCTATATCCATATAATAGCTTTCCATACCATTCTCATCCGTATGCCTATCAAAATGTCTCTTAAATGTTGTAATTGAACTCATATCTGGCACTTCTGTTGGTAGCACATTCCATTGCTTGTGTTGGATTCTGATGTTTGCAACCCAAGGTTCTTTCAGAAGTCAGGAAAGAGTCACAAGACTTGTGGCTTGACAATCATTTTATTAAGTGTTACTAAAACAAAGAAAATAAAAAAATAGACAGTAACAGAAGGGCAAGAAAAAATAAAAAGATGGCTAGCTCTTTATATATTCGTAAATAAGAAACTTTGTAGATAAGAGCCAGCCAATCAGATAGCTCTATTCAAATAACGCGGTACCAGAAAAGCTTCCATGCGAACAGCTGAAACTACTCGGGGAAACACTGAACCACTACATCTTTATGTAATATACTAAGCAGTTACATAGATATCATAGTTATAAAAATACAAACAGGTAATTAATTGTTAAGCTGCAATTAAACAGACTAATCCAACAATTGCAACAGTTTAGATGGGGGCTCTCGACAGGGTGGAGGTGGAAAGGACATTTCCTCCTGAGGGAGAATCCAGACCTAGCAATCAGTATATAAAAATATAGGGTTGTCCATTTAGGATAAATGAAGGAGAACTTGAATTGTAAAAGCATTAAAAACTATGGGCTAACTGCTGGTGAATATGATGAGTGCAAATGGGAACACAATGGTCAACATTGTTGTGATGGGCTGAAGGGCCTGGTTTTCTCGTGGTTGTCTCTGCACATTATTGGAAGTTTCCTGATTGGTTCTATCATGGTCTGGTATGGTAATTCAAATGTGCAGAAAGCAGTAGACTTAGCCTAATGCCTGCATCACAGACACGTCCCTCCCGACTGTCGATGATGTCCACAGGAGGCATTGCTCCAAGAACATCACCACTAAAGATCTTCACCATCCAGGCCATGCCATTTTCTTGCAGCTATCCTGGGCAGGAGGTACAGAAGCCCAAGGTTCCACACCACCTGGTTCAGGAACAGCTACTTCCCTTCAACCATTCAGTTCTTGAACCAACTGTCACAATGTCATCACTGCAGTTCAGCAACACTATGTTCACTTTGACTATTTTGCTAAATAAATTAATTATTAATAAATACTCTGCTTCCACCGTTTTTTGATGAAGACAGTTCTATTTCCCTCTGACAGATGTCAGGGTCAAAGTCAAAGTTGTGTTTATTGTACATACATACAGGTGCTGTGGAAAACTTGTTTTCAGCAGCATTACAGGCACATAGTATGATATAAGTGTAATTTAAACAAAAATTACACACAATCTTTAGAAGAAACACAATTAGGACAAAATAAGCCCTTTGAAATGCATTGCTCGGCAGCCCACTGATTTAACCCTAGCCTAACCACGGGACAATTTGCAATGACCAATTAACCTACTAACCAGTCCATCTTTGAACTGAAGGAGGAAATCCACATGCACACAGGAAGGGATGTACAAACTTGCTTATGGAGGACGAGGCCAGTTTTGTTTAACATAGAGATGGTAGTTGCCTAGAGTGAGCTGCCATTGGAGGTGGTGGAGTAAAGTGAGTAGAAAAGCACCTGTGCTGATGGAGATCGTGGAAGAGATGTTGCTCTGAGAGAAGTCCTGTCACCAAGAACAAAGCAAAAGCCCACCCCCAGCTTCTCCTCACAAGCAGATGCAGCAACAGGGTTAAACTCCACCCACCTTAAAGCAATGTTTGGTTATATTTACATTTCTTCTCTGGGGGTAGAAAAGTTGGTGTGTCTCTAACCTAACTTCATCTCTCATAATTTTATAAACTTCTATCAAGTTTCCCCTCGGCCTCTGATGTTCCAAAGAAAATAATCCAAATTCGTTCAACCTCTCTTTACCAGAGGCAGATGCATTAGGAACATTTAAGAAACTCATGGATGCTAGAGAAATGGAGAGTTCTGTAAGTGGAAAGGACTAGATTGATCTTGGGGTAGGTTAAAAGGTCAGTACAACATAATGGGCTGAATGGCCTTTATTGTGCTATGTTCTTACAGCTAATATCTACAAGAAGTGCAAACAGCAGAAAGCAACATTTATCAGCAAGTACTCCCACGATCCAGTCAATGCTCTCTTCTCACTACTGCCATCAGGAAGGGGGAACCTGCGCCTCAGATCCCACACCATCAGGTTCAGGAACAGTTATTACCCCTCAACCATCAGGCTCTTGAACCACTGTGGATAACTTCACTCACCCCAATACTGACCTGATTCCACAACCTATGGACTCACTTTCAAGGACTCCACAACTCAAGCGCTCAGTATTATTTATTTATTTATCTATTTATTATTATTTTTATTTGTATTTTTTGCATTTGTACAGTTTGTCTTCTTTTGCACATTGATTGTTGGCCAGTCTTTCTGTGTAGTTTTTCATTGATTCTATTGTATTTCTTTGTCCTACTGTGAATGCCAGCAAAAAAAAGAATCTCAGTGTTGTATATGGTACATACATTGATAACCGACATTGAACTTTGAACACTCTCCTTCCACGTACACCCTTTCAAACAACTGTCACCACACACTTAACTATCTAGTTCCAGTTCTAAAAATAGTGTCTAATCAGCATTTGACCTTCTCACTTACTTCTACTCGCTGCTGCCATCAGGACAGAGGTGCAGGAGCCACAGGACTCACACCAACAGGTAATAACCAACAGTTATTACCCCTCAGCCATCAGGGTCTTGAAGCAGAGGAGATAACTTCACACAAATTCACTTGCCCTATCATTGAAATGTTCCCACGCCAATGGACTCACTTTCAAGGACTGTTCATCTCATGTTCTCAATATTTATTGCTAATGTATTATTATTATTTCTTTCTTTTGGTATTTCCACAGTTTGTTGTCTTTTGCACACTGGTTGAATGCCCACGTTGGTGTGGTCTTTCTGTTATGGCTATTATTCTATGATGGATTTATTGAGTATGCCCACAAGAAAATGAATCTCAGTGTTGTATATGGTGACATACGTACTTTGATAATAAAATTACTTTGAACTTTGAAAATGTAAGCTTTTAAATTGTCACATAAAGTTCAATTTAAACAAAATCTAACAGTTTTCTTGATTTTGCTGCTTCTAACTGTATTATTTTTAAGTGGCTCATGAATGATGACAGCTCAGTGACCGAGATCTGAAAAATAGCATCTCCACTACAGATTATAAACACAAGGTGTTCTGTGGATGTTTGAAATCCAGAGTAACAAAGGTCAATGCTCTTGTATCTTCTTCCTGATGGCAGCAGTAGAAAAGAGCATGTCCTGGGTGGTGGGGTCCCTGATATTGGATGCTGCTTTCCTGTGACAGGGCTTCATGTAGATGTGCTCAATGGTGACACAAAATGCTGGAGGAACTCAGCAGATCAGGAATAAGCAGTTGACATTTTAAGTTGTGACCCTTAATCAGGACTGGAAAAGAAAGGGCAAGAAGAAGAACATGGTGGTGGGAGGGGAAGAAGTATGAGTTAGCAGGTGATAGGTGAAACTGGGTGAGGGGGAAGTGAGAAGCTGGGAGGTGATAGGTGGGAGAGATAAATGCCTGAAGAAGAAGAAGAAGAAGAAGAAGAAGGAATCTGATAGGAGAGGAGATTGGACCATTGGAGAAAGGGAAGGAGGAGAGGCATGAGGGAGATGAAGGGCAAGTGAGGAGAAGGTAAAGTGAGGAGAGGTAAAGGGGAAAACAAAAAGGGGAATGGCAAAAACTGAAGGGGAAGGGTGAGAAATTACTGGAAGAGAAATCAATGTTCATGCTGTCAGGTTGGAAGCTACCCAGATGGAATATGAGGTGTTGCTCCTCCAGTCTGAAAGTGGTCTTTTAATATCTGTTTTTGATCTTTTTTTGTATTAACCACCTGGACCTGTATTGCTACAAGGAAAACTTCTGTTATTGAGAAAAGATCTCCAACTCTGAGCCAGACATTCGATGCTTCCTTGTCGACATCTAGTCCGCTCAGATCATGGGAATGTCTCATCTGTAGTGATAATTTCTTCATTTTTCTGGGTTGTGCGTTCATTTTAGTGGTGTATACTTATCAGAATAGGATATGCTCAGGTATAATAAAATAATAATTATATTATTATTAATGCAGAGGAGGCAGCACTGGGCGCACTGGATACAGTAGTAGATCACAAACATGAGAGATTGACAACAGGATCGGCTGTAGAGGTGTGGTACAGTGATGGGTGAGGACGGATATCCCAATCATTCCATGATTACATTCAACACTCCATTCCAGAGGAGTCCTCCCTACAATGGTCCACTCTCCTCTCCTATCAGACAGCAGTGGGAATTGAACCCTGAGCTTACATCTCAGGCACTGCCCAACCTGATGTGTATGCCAGCATTTGGTTTTCATTTCAGACTTTCAGCATCTTCAGTTTATTGCCCGTGGATTCCACGCTCAGATTTTGTTCAGTAAACCAGGTGATTTAACAATGAGAAGATTACAATGAGAGTAGCTTTATTTGTAACAAACATACAGTGAAATGTGTCATTTGCATCAATCAGCGAGGATTGTGCTGGGCAGCCTGCAAATGTTGCCAAACTTTTGGCTCCAACAGAGCTGAAATATCAAGGACTTTTGTGGGCAACTCTTTGAAAAAGAGGTGTCTTTAGTAATCACCTGAGCCTGTAGAACATAAAGAAGATAAGACTTGCTTTATTGATTCCTTTATCAGGGTCCTGCTTGAATCTATTGACATTGCAGCTTCCAAAATACTAATTGAATTCAAGTTTAATTGTCATTCAGCCATTCATGAATATCAATGAATACAGCCAAATAAGACAGTGCTACTCCAGAGCCAAGGTACAAAACACAGTATCAGCAGTCATAAAAGGCACAAAGTACATGTAGCACATACAGGATCGCAAGCACATGTAAGATGTCAGTAAAACACAGCAAAGCAAAACAAATAGGCCAGACCCGGAATCCATGAATGCCGCAGAAATCTGCAGGACTAATTTGGACACCACATTAACCTAACTGGCATGTCTTTGGAATGTGCGAGGGAATTGGATCACCTGGAGGAAACCCAGGCAGTCGGAGGGAGAATGTATAAACTCCTTACAGACAGCAGCAGGACTCAAACTCCAATGCCTGATCACTGGGCTGTAAAGCAATTGCACCAACTGCTAAATGATACACTATACGCTATAGTGTAGCATGGATTGAGTAGATGGAAATGCTCATGACCACTGCCATTAATTATGAGCTTTTTTTTATGAATCATCAGGAGTACCTTCCTCCTTTAGGTATCATTTTGTGCTGAACCCTTTTTGTTTTTTAATAATTTAGCAGGGTTGGTTTTACATTTTCACCTGTGGGCAGGGAACACTATAATATTCAAAATGTTTTTCAAATATATAAGTTAAAATTGTGGAATTACTACTATTCATATCAATGCTTCAGTTTGATTGGGAACCACTGTACTGAGAAGCAATTCACCCTGACTGTTGGTGTTGTAAAGCATTTTATTAACTGCTACACTGTTGGGCCGTCCTCCACACTATCCTGCCATTATGATGAGCATTAGGGAGAAGACACACACAAAATGCTGGAGAAACTCAGCAGGTCAGGCAGCATCTATGGAAAGGAGTAAGCAATTGATGTATCAGGCCGAGACCCTTCTTCAGTCTTGGTGAAGGGTCTCACTCTGAAACATTGTCTGTTTATTCCTTTCCATAGATGCTGGCTGGCCTGCTGATTTCCTCCAGCATTTTGTGTGTGTTGCTTGGATTTCCAGCTTCTGCAGACTTTCTCGTGTTAGCAAGAAGACTTTTTGCTTGCTCCCGTGTGGTAGAAGGGTAAGAACTTAAAACCAGAGATGAAGAAATGACTAAAAAGACACCAAGCTGGAGCAGAAGAATGTAGATGCCAGGTTGATTACACAAGGGAGGAGGAAGCGGGGTCATCATCTCAAAATAAAGGGTTTGGCAATCACGTTCAGAGAGGAGAAGCTGTTTTGTCAACTTGGGAAGATTTTAACCTTGAAATTCTCTGTCCAAGGAAGGCAGAAATCCTCCGTCATGGCTTTATCAAAGGCAGGTTGTGCCTTACGAGCCTGATTGAATTTTTTGAGGATGTGACTAAACACATTGCTGAAGGTAGAGCAGTAGATGTAGTGTGTATGGATTTTTAGCAAGGCATTTGACAAGGTACACCGTGCAAGGCCTATTGAGAAAGTAAGGAGGCATGGGATCCAAGGGGACATTGCTTTGTGGATCCAGAACTGGCTTGCCCACAGAAGGCAAAGAGTGGTTATAGATGGGTCATATTCTGCATGACCAGTGGAGTGCCTCAGGGATCTGTTCAGAGACCCTTACTCTTCGTGATTTTTATAAATGACCTGGATGAGGAAGTGGAGGGATGGGTTAGTGAATTTGCTGATGACACAAAGGTTGGGGTGTTGTGGATAGTGTGGAGGGCTGTTAGAGGTTACAGCAGGACTTCGACAGGAGTAAAAATGGGCAGAGAAGTGGCAGATGGTGTTCAACTCAGATAAGTGTGAAATGGTCCACTTTGGTAGGTGAAATATGTTGGCAGAATATAGTATTAATGGTAAGACTCTTGGCAGTGTGGAGGATCGGAGGGATCTTGGGGTCTGAGTCTATAGGGCACTCAAAGCTGCTGTGCAGGTTGACTGTGGTTAAGAAGGCGTATGATGTGTTGGCCTTCATCAACTGTGGGATTGAGTTCAAGAGCCGAGAGGTAATGTTATAACTATATAGGACCCTGGTCAGACCCCACTTGGAGTACTGTGCTCAGTTCTGGTTGCCTCACTACAGGAAGGATGTGGAAACCATAGAAAGGGTGCAGAGGAGATTTACAAGGATGTTGCCTGGATTGGGGAGCATTCACGCTCTCCCTATAGCTCAGGCCCTCAAGTCTTGGCAACATTCCTGTAAATTTCCTATGCACTCTTTACAGCTTGTTGTCACCTTTCCTATACCAATATAGCCACAATATTCCACAACGTCTTGTACAACTGCAACGTAATATCCCAAATCTTTTACTCAATGGCCTGCCTAATGAAGACCAGCATGCCAGACATTGGCACAGCAGGATAGCACAATGCTTTACAGCACCAGAAAACTGGGTTCACTTCGCTGCTGTCTGTAAGGTACAGTAAGTGAAATGCTCTTCAGCAAATAGTGTAATGATCTCTTTCAGCCTGTGCGGGGAGCCAGAGAGGATTAGGCGCCAAAGGTTTCTTAGAGCACCTGGATTTGTTAATTGTTGTCTTAACATGAGTTGTGAATCCCTGGTGCTTTCAGTTTAACCTTGTTAAGTTAATTTTGACTGACAAGGGTTTTCTGTGCGCTGTGATTATTTAAAGCGGACTCCTTATTAGCGCTTATTGGGGGTTGGGGGAGTTAGTTTTGAGAAGGTTTCTTCTCACAGTATCTCTCGCTTGAGCCACTGATACACCGTTGGAATTCCTACATATAAACTCTACGTGGGAGTCTGTCATTCCTCTGCCCTTGTTATTGCCAGCATTCTCTGTGACACATAGACTTTGTTGCCGTGCAGCTGGAATTTTCTTTTATATGATATTAATATAATTTTGAAATGATGTTAATTATAGAAACACTGCTATAAATGGTATGTACTATGTTCAGCAGGTTGTTGGTTAAAAAAGGAAATTAAGTTAGAAGAATTAGCTAATGCTACAGACTGTGATGTTGTGTCACTTACACCACTAAACAAAGTAAGATGGCTGTCAAGGCATTTTACCGTTACTGTGTTAATGAGGAATTATGAAGTTTTAATCCAGTATTGCAAAGAGCAAGTTAATGTATGTAATGATCAATCAGCAAGTACTGCCTGAAGATTATGACCAATCCACAATATTGAACAGCATTAATTGTCATTAACGATGGTTCAGAAAATTTGGCATCTTTTTGTAAATTCCTTCAGAAAATCTGTTTGAATGCAGTTGAAGCATTACAGTATGACAAAAAAACTCAGCTACTATAACGAATTATAACAAAAGTGTTGTCTCAGAAATATCGAAGCAAAACTGTGATTTCAAACTTGTCATTTCTGAGAAAGTTAAGACTGGTTCAAATTAATACATTCACTGATATCTTGAACTACATGCATAGAAATGAAGAATTGGAAGAACTGTCAATTCTTGCTGACATTGTTGGAACATTTCAAGCTTCTAATGCTGACTGCAAATGTGGATTCAGTCTTATGGATTCAATCAAATGTAAACTCAGAAACAGACTAGAAGTGATCTAGCAAGGATTAAGACGCATCTTTCATCTGATTGCAAAATTAATCTGGACAGTGTTTATAGACAATGGATTTGTAATGAAGACAGATGAAAAAAGTTTAGGAAACATGAAACATTTTCTTTGTTGTACTGTATTTCACTATACTCTTCAATTAATAAATCAAATCAAAAGTATGTGATTTTTCAATTTTCATTCCAAATATTTATATTATGCATATTACAAAAAAACATTTAAAGAGCTGCTCAGGTTTCAGACCGTGTAACAATTTCCTGTTCAGAAAAATGGGTGGGCCGCACAGCTGTAAGAACAATTAGAGGGAACAGTGCAGGAGTTTGTGCATTCTCGCTGTGACAGCGTGGATTTCCTTTGGGTTCTCTCACGTTCAAAAAGACGTACAGATTAGGGTCAATGAGTTGTGGGCATGCCATGTTACTGTTGGAAGCATGGGGACACTTGCGAGCTGCCCCCACCCCAGCTCACCCTTGGACTGTGTTGGTGGTTAACGCAAATGACTCATCTCACTGTATGTTTCGATGTGCCTGTGAGGAATCTGAATCAGAATTCTTCCCCACTATCATCAGATTTCTTAATCGTCCATGGCTGGCTCCCTGGCTACTTTATATAGCACTATTTATTTATTTATTTTTGTAATTTATCGTAATTTCATGTCTTTGAATTGTACTCCTGCCGAGAAACGACAAAATTCACGCCATCTGAGTCATTGATACTAAATCTAATTTTACCCCTCAGACCAGCAGGTGAAATTACCCGTCACGGCCGTTAGGTGGCGGTGTCGTGCCTTGTTACAGCTAAGGCGAATGCTGGAAGCAAAATGAATCCCCAAACCCCTGAGGTTGTGAATTTAAACCGAAATCATTTAGAAGGTACTCTTTATATTCCTGGAGATTAGTGAGCGCTGAATTGGGGTATAACTCAATGGGGTTTGGGACCTTAAAGCTCAGGTAGTGAAACTTGAAAAAAAACATTGTGTATAAGCGGTGTCAGGTGAGGAGGAGACCTTCCCTTGGGGCTACCAACTGTGCCCACAGTGTAACAACATAACCTGTTGCAATTTTGGCTATGAATTGCATTGGCGCGTTCCAAGGGACGAACGTGGCGCTAGGGAAGGACAAGTCAGCACCGCGAGATCCCACACTACCCCCCCCCCCCCCGCCCCATCAGCGGTGCTCTGGCACCCTCAGGTCCCGCGGACCGAGCGGCCTCGCCGCCGGCAACTCCCTGCTCTGCTCCCAGACACGCTGCAGCCTCCAGCCCCGGGGCTCAGCTCGGCTCCACTGACGTCCAGTACCCGAACACCTCCCCTTCCCCAAATGCACCAAGCACGGGTTAATGACAGCGGCCAGTGTCGCTCAGATTTTTAATGAAACTGCAAATTTTGCTGCAATTTCTCTGATTCCCAGCCGGCTAATATCAAATTGACCCGCGGTTTAGGGAAACAAGGCATCGGGTTATTCGTTAATACGAGCGTGTACTATTCAGACAGATAGGACAGGATTATGTGTCGTTTTCGATTCTCCACTTGCAGTGTTAGTGGACTATACTATCAGCTCAAGGTGCAACAACTCCGGCGGTCAGTGTCAACACGAACACTCGTGATTGCCGCAACGGGTTGAAACCTCGACCCACTCCGGACGCTGCGAGGAGCGGAGAGTCTCCGTGCTAGGCTCCTGGTTCAGAACAAAATGAATAATCTCGCGCACGGCTCCCACAGCACTTAATGCGCAACGGAGGGCTCAGAGCGACCGTGTTCAGTCTCTCTGCATAGGTTCGCACCGCGCAGTTAATGTGAAGGCACCTAGAGTGAAGTCAGTGCAAGAATGTCCGCTGATTAAAATATGCTTCCTAACCTGCTGAGTTCCCCAGCGTGTTGTGTGTGTGTTTGCAACAGTTTACAGTTGATTCCCATTCCCAAAGCATCCCCCGCCTTTGAAATTTATTGCACCCGGACAATCTGCGCGTTATTGAACACACACTCCGTTCACTAGGACCGGGACAGAGGGGCCGTTGGAAACATTAATCCAGGCGGGGAGACCAATCGGTGTCTGCCGCGAGGTGAGGATTAAGCGAAGTGGGGACGCAGGGTGGGTGGGATGAGGGGGTAACGGGGGGCAACGTGTTAGGTAATAATCAGTCAACACTTTTCCCATCCACATCCGATGCGACTGATGATGTTGTGTGGGTCCAAACTGCCTGTAAGTGGCTGGAACACCACATTATATTGAGAAGAAGAAACACCCGGCCAATAAGCATTTTACGGGAGGTCCCTATTCTGATTTGCTGGTGTTTACACATGACGGGATGTATATAAACCCCAGAGCCCCTCCGCACTCCAACACACAGGTAGCAGAGGTAATGAAGCATCTTTCACGCCGCCGCGGATTTTACTCTCTGAAGTGCACAGACTGCGAGGAAGTGGTTTCTGGATTTCCAATTATTTCTCAAAAAGGGACTCCCCTGAATAAAGGATTCAGTGTAGACTTTTTTTAAAAGAAGGAATTGCACCCACTTTTTTCCAAGAAAAATAATAGTAATTATCTGGCAATGTTGTCGGAAGGTCGCTGGCTGACAGTGGTAGGGTTTGTTCTGGGATTCTGTCGGTGTGCTCTCTCCATGGAGCGACAGTTTGTCACCCCAGTGCGTCTTAACCTCGGGGACAATGAGCAGAGTGTGGACTTCAAAATCGAGGCGTTTAACCAAGAATTCTTCCTAAATTTGGTGCCCGACTCCAGTTTCCTAGCGCCGGGTTTCACTGTCCAGTCGGTGGGATCTGACGCATCTCCCACTGCCGCCTGGGGTACCAACGTGAACCATTGCTTCTACTCGGGCTTCGTGAACGCAGAGCCTGAATCCTACGCGGCGCTCAGTCTGTGCAATGGGATGCACGGGGCGTTTGGCTCCAATGGATTGGAATATCTCATCCAGCCGGTGAAAAACGAGAGTGGGACCCCAAGCGCAAGCGACGCTACTCATGTCATCCTCCGCAGGCGTGTGCCCGCGCCCCTGGTTAACGGCACAACCCGGTGTGGAGTGAGCGCGACCCACGCAAACCGAGCGGTGCTGGAGAAATTTAAAGGTGAGTTGAACATTTTTTTTTGTCTTTCTAGTGAGAAATGCAAATGTAGATTCATTTTAATATTGCCAAATGTTTCTAAATCTCTTGCCTTGAATGGACCCAGGAGACAGTTTATATAGAAACCTTTTCTCGATCCCTAGGAACTCGACGATGTTCTCGGGACCCGCCTGCTTTAAGCAACGAACACAAAATGCTGGAGGAATTCAGCAGGTCAGGTAGCTTCTATGGAGAGGAATAAATTGTTGACGTGAAAGGTCTTGGTCCGAAACATTAACTGTTGAATCCTCTGCATAGATGCTGCCTGACCTGCTGAGTTCCTCCAGCATTTTGGGTGTGTGTTGCTCTTGATGTCCAGCATTTGCAGAATCTCTTGTGCACCTGGTGGTTTTGGCGTTGCACTGTTAGGCTAATGGAAAATTTCCAGCCGTTCCTGCATTTCACTGGACAATGCATTCACCCCCATTGCTCCTACAGAGGGGCTATTTGCATTTGCGTCCTTCCCATTCTGTAGTTCTGGATTTATGTAAAATATTTATTAAATATCAGTCCGACGTGCAGCCTTTAGCGCGCAATGCCGGGGAATGGCAGGTTGTGACGGGGGTGTGGATATACCAGGTACCCGGGCAGTGCACCTCTCCCACCCTCGGCAGCTGTTCAGTCTCGGACTCTGACTTGGCGAGTGTTCCGCGGCTGATAGTCTCCTCCCCTTCGCCAGATGTGCGCCTGGCTACCTCTGGCGGCGTTCCGCTCCGCCCCCTGGCGGCTGCAGGACTTTCTGCAGACCAGGTGATCCCGGGTTCGATCCTGATGACCGCAAACCGTATAGAATTCAGAATCAGATTTAATATCACCTGAATCGCTGAGCGTGTGCCTTAGGCATTCCAAGTATCGATCAGGATGATCAGGATATTGAATTAAATGATTGGGATATCGACCCCAGTGATTGGGTTATCGATCTTTTTGATTGCCAATTCGATCCAAGCGATGGGGAGCGATTGAGGCAATCGGGGTTTCGATCTCGGTGACATAGATATCGTTCCGGGTGATCGGGGTATCAAAGGAATAGAGTGATCTGGGTATTGACCTCGAAGATCTGGATGTTGATCCAGGCAATCAATTTCGACGATAGATGTATTGATATCGATTTTAGGGATTTCGATCTTAATGGTATAGATCCGAGAGTAGGGGGAACCAATCAAGACAATCGGGTCTAAGTGGTAGGATGGATATTGATCCAGGTAGTCGGTGTATCGATCTGGGTGATCGGCGTATCTCTCTTCCGGCAGATTTGACCCCGGGCTTCTGGCACTGCTATGGGTTTTAACCATTAACCATTTGGGCTCCGCAGCGGATCCATGTTTAACTTTGTCCTTCGCATCTTCACGCTCGCAGCGGCTGTTCTGTCCCTGCTGTTGCCTGCTTGTCTCTGCTGAACCGGCCGAATCACCGCCACCTTCACTCTACCCAAGTCTCAGTCCTCTGCGAACCTCTAGGTGCCGTTCCAACACCCATTCTAGTGACATTACCTCTCCCCTACGTCTTGGATCCTCCTGTTCCCATGCTCCAAGCATTGAACTTTCATCTGAGCTCATTCACCGTACGGCCACCTGCTCACCAGGTCCCGCTCACCGACCGACCCTCTCTCTCTCTCCCTCTCTCTCTCTCCCCCCTCCCTCCCTCTCTCTCTCTCTCTCTCTCCCTCTCTCTCTCTCTCTCTCTCTCTCTCTCTCTCTCTCTCTCTCTCTCTCTCTCTCTCTCTCTCTCTCTCCCTCCCTCTCCTCTCTCTCTCTCTCTCTCTCTCTCTCTCTCTCTCTCTCTCTCTCTCTCTCTCTCTCTCTCTCTCTCTCTCTCTCTCTCTCTCTCTCTCTCTCCGTTTCTCCACTCTGTCTCTCTCTCTGCTCCTTTAAATTCCTCCTTTTGACCAAGATCTCGGTGGACTGCCTCAACTTTCTTTCTTTGATTCAACACTAGTGCCCGGCTACTTTCCTGCTACACAAATGCAGATTGTTGTAGTTACAAGTACAGTGCAATTACAAGTTGGCTTCGCGCTTTGCAATAAAGATCGGCGCCAGCAGCCGCTCAAACTTTGCTGCCATCTGTCAGTCATCAGTTCAAGGGGATCCCTGGGGCCTGGCAGCTCTGATGTCATCAAGGAAGGACGATCTGCCAATCACATTGAATAATTCTTAGAAAGCAAACCAGGAAGTAGAAAGTCACTTTTTTTAAACCGAAGTTTTACATATACTTAAGAGTGTGGAATAAAATTTGAGATAAACACAAAAATAGAATAGAAGTTAATTAAAAATAAAGATTTTTTTGGGTTAAAGGGAGTAATTTAATTATCATCATTATTGCCATCTCGAATGACGTGGGTGATCATGGTCTTATCCATGAGGATGATTGCTCTAGGCATTTTTTTCTGCAGAAGTGGTTTTCCATTGCCTTCTCCTGGGCAGGGTCTTTACAAGATGGGTGACCCCAGCCATTCTCAATACTCTTCAGAGATTGTCTGGTGGGCATCAGTGGTTGCATAACCAGGACTTGTGATCTACACCAGCTGCTCCCATCCCAGAAGTAAACCCCCCCCCCTTACTGGGTGACTGTAGATCAGCGGCATTTGAGAAGCAACCCCTTTACAATTGTCATGGTCTGTTCCACATTCATTATTAATCTTAAATCCACCAGGAACAAATGTATTCATCTTTTCCTTGCTGGATGAGAAATTCACCTTTTGTCAACTGGTAGTCCTAGGCCTGATGCTTCTGTACCAGGATCTGTGGTGATTATTCTATATTTCTCCTTCTGGTAAAAAAAATCCCCCTTCCTTTATTCCCCTCTTTTAAGTTGCCTATTACTTCCCCCGGGTCCCTTCCTCCTTCCTCTTCTCCTATGGTCCACCCTCCTGTCCTATCAGATCCCCCCTCTCCAGCCCTTTACCTTTCCCACCACCTGGCTTCTCCTATCACATTCTAGCAAACCTCCTTTCCCTTCACCCACCTTTTTTAATCTGGCATCTTTCATCTTCCTTTCCAGTCCTGATGAAGGGTCTTGGCCCAAAACAGGGACCGTTTATTCCTCTCCATAGATGCTCTTGACCTACTGAGTTCATCCAAAATTTTGTGTGAGTTGCTTTGGATTTCCAGCTTCTGCAGACTTTCTTGTGTATCGAATATTGAATTACTTGTTTCCATTTTGTGATTTTATGCAATTCTCCATGACAAATCAGCTGCTACTTTCACTTTCTCCAGTTAAATCTATTCAAACTATTCTTCAGTTTCTCCTCTCCACAGGCACACAATCAATTCCCAGATGAAACAAGAATAATAATGGGTCAATATCAATTTAAAATTAATGATATTTTTGATGGATGAAATTTGGTGGCATTTGAAAGACATTTAGATAATTCCATGGATAGGAGGAATTGTGGGTAAATGGGACCATTTGGGACAAACATCATAGACAGAAAGGATGGGGACTAGTTTGGGACAAGTTCCATGGACATTATGGATGGGGACTCCTTTGGGGTAAGCACCATGGACAGGAAGGATGGAAACAAGTTTGGGATTAGCACCATGGACATTATGGATGGGGACTAGTTTGGGCAAGCTCCATGGATGGTATGGATGGAGACAAATTTGGGATTAGCACCATGGACAGAAAGAATGGGGACTAGTTTGGGACGAGCACCATGGACAGTATGGATGAGGACTAGTTTGGGACAAGCTCCATGGATGGTATGGATGGAGACGTTTGGGACAAGCTCCATGGACAGAAAGGATGGAGATGAGTTTAGGATTAGCACCATGGACAGAAAAGATGGGGACTAGTTTGGGACAAGCACCATGGACAGAAAGGATGGAGATGAGTTTGGGATTAGCACCATGGACAGAACCAATAGGGACTCATTTGGGACTAGCACCATGGACAGAATGGATTGAGATGAATTTGGGATTAGCACCATGGACTGAATGGATGGGGACTAGTTTGGGAAGAGCGCCATGGACAGAATGAATGGGGAATAGTTTGGGACTAATACCATGGGTGGCATGGATGAGAGGGGCTGAGGAGCCTGTTTCCATGCTGTAATACTCTATGACTCCATGGCAGATCTTCACTCTGTATCGGCAGTAGCTAATCTAAGATATTACTATTACATCTTTAGTTTCCTTTATGACTTATGACTGGCAACATAATTCAGTACTGCCTTTTAAATTGTACATTTATTAAGCTAAGGGTTAAGCTGGCTTTTCTGGCTTCTGTTAGCAGTTATCTCAATGCAAATTTGGCAGCTTTGCTCATGTGGCTGCTGGGAAAATCTATTATAACAAATCACCTGGCTTAACAGCCTGGCAGCTTCATTGGAGTCACATCCTCGTGCTTGCAGCTTTTGCACATGCTATGGTGGCCTAACCGTTAAAGCATTGTTTAGCAGTCATGGTGACCACTGATCAGGGCTCAATTCCTGCCCCTGTCTGTGAGGAGCTTGTACGTCTTCCTTTCAGGTTTCCTCCCCCATGCCTCAAAGTCAAACAGGCTGGGGTTAGTTAGATGTGGGCATACTATGTCAGTTCCATAAGCATGGCAGCACTTGCGGGCTGCTTCCACAGAATGACACATTTCGCTGTATGTTTTGATGTTTCAATGTTTGTTCATTAAGTGCTGTGTAGTACGACAAGGGCAATCATGGTCTTCCTGTGACCATGATTGTTCTTGGCAAATTTTTCTACAGAAGTGGTTTGACATTGCCTTCTTCTGGGCAGTGCCTTTACAAGACGGGTGACCCCAGGCATTATCAATACTCTTCAGAGGTCGCGTAACCAGGACTTGTGATCTGCACCAACTGCTCACGCAACCATCCACCAACTGCTCACATGGCTTCACATGACCTTGATCAGGGGGCTAAGCAGGTGGTACGCATTGCCCAAGGGTGACCTGTAGGATAGTGTAGGGAAGGAGTGCCTTACGCCTCCTTTGGTAGAGATGTATCTCCATCCTGTCACCTAGTGTAAGTATGACAATTAAAGCTAATCTCTTTGTAACTGGTCATGCCAGCATCAATGCAAGCAGGACTCTGTTAGTATTGTGCCAGCATAACTTGTGGTCATTAATCACCGGTCTGGAAATCTCCAAAAATTCTGCAAATGTCAGGCAGTAATTATTTAATATGTGGATAATTATTTTTATAAATATGTGGAACAAACACACACAAAATGCTGGAGGAACTCAAGCGGCATCTACAGAGGGGAATAAAGAGTCAACATTCTGGGCTGAAACCATTCATCAGAACTGGAAAGGTAGGGGGAAGAAGCCAGAATAAGATGGTGGTTGGAGGGGGAGGAGCACAAGCTGGCAGATGATAGGTGAGACTGGGTGAATGGGTGGGGGACGGATGAAGTGTGAAGCTGGAAGGTGATAGGAGAAAGAAATAAAGGGCTGAAGAAGGAGGAACTGGAGATGAGGAGAGTGGATCATGAGAGAATGGAAATGCGGAGAGGCACCGGGGGGGGGGGGGGGGGGGGGAGGGGATGATAGATAGGTGAGGTAAAGAGAAGGGATGAGAGAGGAACCAGGATGGAGAATGGAAAAAGAGAGAATGAGGGGGGGGGGAGAAATTACTGGAAGTTGGAAAATTGATGTTTATGCCATTAGATTGGAGCTACCCAGGCAGACTATGTGTTCCTCCTGCAACCTGAGTTTGGCCTCATCAAAGTTCAAAATTCAATATAGATTTATTATCAAAGCATATATATGTCACCATATACAATCCTGAGATTCATTTCTTGTGGGCATACTCAATAAATCTATAGAATAATAACCATAACAGAATCAATGAAAGACTACCCAACTAAAGTGTTGAACCAGTGTGCAGAAAACAACAAACTGAGAAAATACTAAAATAAGAAATACTAATAGTAAATATATAAGCAATAAATATTGAGAACATGAGGTGAAGAGTCCTTGAAAGTGAGTCCATTGCTTGTGGGAACATTTCATTTATGGGGTAAATAAAGATGAGTGAAATTATCACCTTTGGTTCAAGAGCCTGATGGTTGGAGAGTAATAACTGTTCCTGAACCCAGTGATGTGGGTCCTGAGGCCCTTGTACCTACTTCCAGATGGCAGCAGTGAGAAAAGAGCATTTCTTGGTGGTGACGGTCCATTATGATGGATGCTGAGTTCCTGTGACAGCATTTTGTGTAGCTGTGCCAGTAGTGGGAAGGGCTTTAACTGTGATGGACTGGGCTGTATCCACTACTTTTTGTAGGGTTTTCATGGCAGCAGAGGAGGCCATGGACTGACATGATGGAATGGGAATGTGAAGTTGAATTGAAATGTATAGCTACTGGTAGATCCTCCCTTTTGCCACAAACAGAGTGAAGGTGCTCGACAATCTACGTCAGGTCTCACAGATATAGAGGCGGCTGCACTGAATAGAATAGATGACCCCGACATACCTGTCACCTCACCTAGAATCACTCTTTGGGGTCCTGAATGTTGTTGAGGGATGAGATATAGGAGCAGGTGTAGCACTTGTTACTTCTGCAAGGATTTCCAGCATTTGTGGAATCTCTTGTGTTTATAAACATAAGGGATCTTGTGTAAACTCTCGTGTTCCGCAAGGGATACTATAGGGCACCACAGTAGCATAGTGGTTGCGTGACGTTGTTACAGCTGGGGGTGTTGGAGTTCGGAGTTCAATTCTGGTGTCCTCTGTACGAAACTTTGTTTGTTCTCCCTGTTCTCCTCTGGATGCTCCAGTTTCCTCCCACTGTCCAAAGACATACTTATCAATAATTAACTGGTCCTTGTAAACTGTCCTGTGATTAGGCCAGTGTTAAATCAGTGGGTTGCCGGGTGGTGCTACTCGTTTGGCTGAAAGGGTCTAACCCATGCTGTATAAATAAAGAGGTAAATATATCAGATTTACTGTTTACTAATTTCTATAGATGCTGTGTAGCCTACTGAGTTCCTCCACATTTTGAGTGCATTACCTGATTATAGTGACTTGCCTGGTTCAATTCATCAAACCTGTCACAAGTCCAGAGTTGCTTTCATCTCCATGAGATTTTCATTTTAGGAGTTGGGATTGTTGGTGTAATCATTAACTGCCAATTAATTACCCATCATTGGTTTGATCTGTTGTCAGATATTTTATTCGGGGTAATTGTCTATTGATGGTAACTTTTACTTTTGCTAATAAAACTACTACTCATGTTCCCAGTATTATTTATTTACTTTTTTACTTGCATAGTTTGCCTTCTTTTGCACATTGGTCTTTGTGTGTAGGTTTTTTACTGAATCTACAGTATTTCTTTGTTCTACTGTGAATGCCTGCAAGTAAATGAATTGCAGGGTAGGACGTGTTGACATTCCTAATAATAAATTTACTTTAAGCATTGAGCTAATGCTTACTCCAGCAAAAGGATGCTCAGAGTTATAAAACCTTCCAATGTTTAATCTGCTAAAACCTGAAGAAGGGTCTTGGCCCAAAACATTGACTGTTTATTTGTTTCCATTGAAGCTGCCTGACCTGCTGAGTTCCTCCACCATTTTATATATGTTGCTTTGAATTTCCAGTACCTGAAGACTTTCTCACATTTATAATGTTTTAATTGTCTCTTTTACAGCATCCCATCCCATGGATCCTTCAGCTGAAGGGGAATTTGTGAGGAAAAAGGGCAGTAGGTCAAAGCGCTTTGCATCCATTCCCCGCTTTGTGGAAACCTTAGTGGTGGTGGATGAATCAATGGCTAATTTCCACGGCGATGACCTTAAGCACTACGTCCTCATGTTAATGGCAGTGGCAGCCAGGTTGTACAAGCACCCCAGCATTCTCAACCCAATCAGCATCGTGGTGGTGAAGTTTATGGTCATCAATCATGAAGAGAAGGGGCCAAAAATCTCCAGCAATGCTGCACTCACTCTGAGAAACTTCTGTGTGTGGCAGAAGAAGTTTAACAAGGCCAGCGATAAGAATCCAGAGTACTATGATACTGCAATTCTATTCACAAAACAGGTATGTGACTTTCACCACTGCAGTACTCAATGGAGTACAGCAAAGTCAATCTCCAGCTCTCTGGTTTCTGGCTCTCCATGGAAACATAGTTCTTCCCATGCAAAGGTGTGAAATAGTTATGGCCAAGCAAAAAAAACACTATCATGGGTTCCCAACCTGAGGTCCACGGACACCTTGCTTAATGGTATTGGTCCACAGTATGAAAAAGTTTGGGAACTCCTGCTTTAGAAACACAAAAGTGCTGCAAGAACTCAGCAAGTCAGTCAGCATTTATGGAGGGGAATAAACTGTCAATGTTTAAGGTTGAGACTCTTCATCAAGAGCCCTGATGGGGGAGGGAAAGATTTGCTTAGTGGTAGGACTATCTTATCACATTGTTTCTATGTCAGACCTTTAACTCTTCCACCTCTCACCTCCCAGCTTCTTACTTCAACCCCTTCCCCCACCACCTACTTCCCTACTCACCTGAGCTCCCCTATTACCTGCCAGCTTGCACTGCCTCTCCTCACCCCACCCTCTGTTCCCTTCTTCTCCAGTCCTGATAAAGGGTCTCAGGCCGAAATGTGGAATGGTTGTTCTCCTCCATAGATGCTGCCTGACCTGCTGAGTTCCTTCAGCATCTTGTGTGTGTTGCTCGAGATTTTTAGAGTCTGCAGAATCCCTTCTCTTTAGACTACTCTCTGCATTCTGTTCCATCAAGAGTTTTACTTTTCTGCAAAAGGCACTTTGAATTGCATGCTACATTACAAAATACATCCAGCATTGGCTGTTTAGCACTCGTCAAAGATCGAGACTTTCATCATGAATTTGCTGTGGTGTGTTGGCGCAAGATGCAACAAAAATACAGCAACACTTAACAATTATAAGGCATCAAGAATTATGTAAAAGTGAAGTTCGCAGTTGAAGTATGCATATGGATTTATAATAAATACCAGCATGTATTTGCAATGCAAGCAGTGTTATAAAAAATGGTTTAGTGTTTATAGTGGGGTAGTAGATAGAGGGGTGGGGGAGAGGTAACTAGAATGGTTGATCAGATTAACTGCCTGGTTTGAATAACCCTGTAGCGCTTTAATGTGTACTAAATCATGCTTTAGGGTTCTTTCAGAAAGAAAAGAAAATAAGTAAAACACTAATTATATGTAACACCTTTAGTTTTGTTTACTCTGACTCAGATCACGGTGTTACTGCCAAGGCCCAGCATTTCTCTGTCATCTCTAACCGCTCCTGAGCTGGTCAGTACTGTGCAAAAGTCTTAGGCACATATACTGCATAGCTAGGGCACCTAAAACCTTTGAAACATACTGCTGTAATTTTATGTATTGCTCTATACTGCTGCTTCTGCAAAAAAAAATTCATGACATATGTGAGTGGTGATAAACCTGGTTCTGATGCGGGTCTCTATTGTGGACTGAGAATGGGAAGGAGGCGGGGGAGGGGGATCATGGTTGGGAAATGGGGAAGGGAGAGAGGAGGGAGTGGGAAGCACCAGAGAGATCTTTTGTAATGATTAATAAGCCAATTGTTTGGAATCAAATGATCTTGCCGGGTGTCTCAGGGCTGGGCGTGTTTGCATTGGCGCCACCCCCTGCCTCTGCCACCTGTCCCACACCTCTCCCCTGGTGCTTCACCTCAGCATTCCCAATATCCTTTGCTCCTGTCAGATTTACAAACCCATTCTCCACTCCAGATTGGCAAATTCAATACTGTGCAAAAGTCTTAGGCACCCTAGCTGTATATATGTATGCCGAAGACTTTAGCACAGTACTGTACGTCAGAGGGTAATTCAAAGTTAATGACAGAACTGTGATCCTGAGCTGACCACGTAAACATTCCTTCCCCTGAGAAAGGTTAACTAGTCGGACGGGGTTTATCATTCTCTGATCATGACATGGCCATCGTTACTGAATCTCCCAGTTGCAATTGTTGAGTTTAAACACATCTCCAGGATCAATGGCATGGAATATTCTGCAGATGCTGGAAATCTTGAGCAGCAAAATCACAAGGTGATGGAGGAACTCAGCAGGTCAGGCAGCACCTATGGAGAGGAATACACAGTTGATGTTTTGGGTCTCTCTTCATCAAGACTGGAAAGGAAAGGGGGAAGAAACAAAATGAAGAAAGTGGGGAGAGGGGCAGAAGTACATGCTGGCAAGTGATTGGTGAAGTTATATGAGGGGGAAGGGTAGTAGTGAAGGTTTCAGCCCAAAACATCAGCATTTTTGTGAGTGTTCACCAAGGGTTAGTGGTCCATTTGGATTACAGATCCATTGCTTTCAGCCAAAGTATATTATTTAGGATCTTGATAGAAGACATAGAAACATAGAAAACCTACAGCTCAATACAGGCCCTTTGGCCCACAAAGTTGTGCCGAACACTTCCCTATCTCAGAAATTACTAGGCCTCAGAATTACCTATAGGCCTCTATTTTACTAAGCTCCATGTACCTATCCAAAAGTTTCTTAAAAGACCCTATCGTATCCGTCTCCACCACCATTGCCAGCAGCCCATTCCATGCACCTACCACTCTCTGAGTAAAAAACTTACCCCTGACATCTACTCTGTACTTACTCCACAGCACCTTAAATCTGTGTCCTCTTGTGGCAACCATTTCAGCCCTGGGAAAAAGCCTCTGGCTATCCACATGATCAATGCCTCTCACCATTGTGAGCATCTCTATCAGGTCACCTCTCATCCTCCGTCGCTCCAAGGAGAAAAGGCCGAGTTCACTCAACCTATTCTCATATGGCATGCTCCCCAATCTAGGCAACATCCTTGTAAATCTCCTCTGCACCCTTTCTATGGCTTCCACATACTTCCCGTAGTGAGGCGACCAGAACTGAGCACAGTACTCCAAGTGGGGTCTGACCAGGGTCCTATATAGCTGCAACATTACCTCTCAGCTCCTAAATTCAATTCCATGATTGATGAAGGCTAATACACCATATGCCTTCTTAACTACAGAGTCAACCTGCACAGCTTCTTTGAGTGTCCTATGGACTCGGACTCCAAGATCCCTCTGATCTTCCACATTGCCAAGAGTATTAATTGCCATTAATACTATATTGTGCCATCATATTTGACCTACCAAAATGAACCACTTCACACGTATCTGGGTTGAACTCCATCTTCCACTTCTCAGCCCAGTTTTGCATCCTATCAATGTCCTGCTGTAACCTCTGACAGCCCTGCACACTATCCACAACACCTCCAACTTTTGTGTCATCAGCAAACTTACTAACCCATCCCTCCACTTCCTCATCCAGTTCATTTATAACAATCACGAAGAGTAAGGGTCCCAGAACAGATCCCTGAGGTTCTCCACTGGTGACCGACCTCCATGCAGAATATGACCCGTCTACAACCACTCTTTGCCTTCTGTGAGCAAGCCATTTCTGGATCCACAAAGCAAAGTCCCCTTGGACCCCATGCCTCCTTACTTTCTCAATAAGCCTTGCATGGGGTACCTTATCAAATGCCTCGCTGAAATCCATATACACTACATCTACTGCCCTTCCTTCATCAATGTGTTTAATCACATCCTCAAAAAATTCAATTAGGCTCGTAAGGCATGACCTGCCCTTGACAAAGCCATGTTGACTATTCCTGATCATATTATACCTGTCCAAATGTTCATAAATCCTACTTCTCAGGATCTTCTCCATCAACTTACCAACCACTGAGGTAAGACTCACTGGTCTATAATTTCCTGGGCTATCTCTACTCCCTTTCTTGAATAAAGGAACAACATCTGAAACCCTCCAATCCTCCAGAACCTCTCCCATTTCTTTTATTTCATCCATTCGAGAATAATCTATATTTAAGGTTTTCATTATTGTAATTATTTTGTGTAATAAATGGGAACGGCTTATGAAAAAGTCAGCTGAAGACCATAAGACAGAAGAGCAGAATTAGGCCATTCTGCTGAAGTGATTCAGCCAGCTGAAGAGGAACAAGATTGATCATTCTTTGCACAGGTTTATACACTCAATGTCCACTTCATTAGGTACCTCCTGTGCCCAACAAAGTGGCCACTGAGTATATGTTCATAGACTTCTGCTGCTGTAGCCCATCCACTTCAAGGTTCAACATGTTGTTCACACCATTCTCTGAAAATTCTAGAGGCTGTTGTGCATGAAAATCCCAAGAGGTCAGCAGTTTCTGAGATACTCAAACCACCCCATCTGGCACTGACAATTATACCATGGCCAAAGTCACTTAGATCATATTTCTTCCCCATTCTGATGTTTGGTCTGAACAACAACCAACCTGTTAACCATGTTTGCATTTATGCATTGAGTTACTGTCACATGATTGGCTGATTAAATATTTGCTTTAAAAAGCAAGTGTACAGGTGTGCCTAATAAAGTGACCACTGATTGCAATAAAAAAGCTTTCCTTTCTCTGCTCTCTTTCTCCACCTTTAACACTCTCCATCCTCACCAATCCTTCTGGTTCTGGTCCCTGTCTACACAAGCCATTCTTAATTAACCTACACAATGAGTACCAATAGACCTCTCATAGCCAGAAACCTCAATTTGTTTCCTCAGTGCTTATATGACTGGACAGCAGTGGTCTTAGTAACACACACAAAGTGCTCCAGGAACTCAGCAGGTCAGGCAGTATCTATGGAGAGGAATAAACAGTCGACATTTCAGGCCGAGACTTCATCAGTCATAGGCTGTGGAATGCAAGGCTCAGAACAATGGAAACTTCATTTACAAAGTGTGTAATTTCAGTCTGTGGAAGCTGGAATTCAAACAATGATATTATTAAATAAATGTTTAATGCATTAATGTCAAATTCCTCTGTCATTAAAAAGGATATATTAGCTAGTTTATAAAATTATTGCTTCTGTGTATTAGAAGAATGTGATAAATGCTTTTAGCATAATACATAGATATGGAAATAGTGAGATGGGAACTCAATTTTCCCCCTCTTCCCCCATCTTTTGCAATCCTGAAGAAGGGTCTCTGCTCGAAATGCTCACTGTTATGCCCTGGCACTTAGGACATCAATGAAGGTCCTTCATCTCTAGTGGTGTTCATCACGCCAGTAGCTTCCTCTCAGTTTGCAGTACTGTCAGTCACGCAAGTCCTGGGCAGAGACTTGGCAATACCGGTGCACACAGATGTAGAAGGATTCTTCATTGCTGTTTCTGTAACAGTTCTGTTTGACCAGTCAGGGTTGTTAGCCCTGAAATGAACCACCTAACCTGGTGGACTGGTGGGCCACTCTTAGTCTGGCCTCTACCCTTTAACCTGTTTGACATGGGTGACCCTACCAAGAGCCAAAGCATAAAGGCCAGACTCCAGCCAGCATAGCTTTCTGGGTCATTGAGGCACACAAGCCTCTAAACCCAACGATAAGGTTGTGGTTGTCTTGGAGGTCTGCTTAAAGTATCGACTGTTTATTCCCTTCCATAGATGCAGCCTAACCTGCTGAGTTCCTGCAGCATTTTGTGTGTGATCCTCTGGGTTTCCAGCATCTGCAGAATCTCTGGTGATCTTGTTTTTCTTTTGTTCCTTTTCACTTCACTAAACTCCAGCAGATATCAACCAGCCTGCCAAGGTATTCATCTAATGAACATACTTTGAACTGTTTCCAATACATTAACATCCTTCTTTAAATAAGGAGACCATTACAGTACACAGAAATCCTGCTGCCGGATATAATTATAACACAAGCTCCCTATTTTTATATTCATTCTCCTAAGCAGTAAATTACACCACTCCCTTAGCTTTCTGAGTTACTTGTTTCTGAAGTCACTTGTGAGTCATACCCAGACACTCCTCTAAATCTTTAAGCTCTGCAATCTCTCTTCCCTTTGAAATAGGTCATGGTAATGTAGCGGTTAGCAAGAAGCTATTACAGCTCAAGGCTTTGGAGTTTGGAGTCCAGTGCTCTGTAAGACGTCTGCATGTTCTTCCCATGAGCCTGTGGGTTTTCTCCGGGTGTTCTGGTTTTCTTCTACAGTCCAAAAACGTACCAGTTGGTAGGTTAATTGGTCATTGTAAATTGTCCTGTGATCAGGCTAGGGTTAGATAGGTGGGTTGCTGGGTGGTGCAGTGGTGGGCTGGTAGGGCCTGTTCTGCACTTTATCTCTAAAATAAAATAAAATTAAAATAAATCTATGCCAGGACCACTAGAGTAAAAAGTTACTTCCCCCAAGCCATCAGGGTGATTAATGCATCCACCCATTAACCCACTCCATCAACAGACCATACACATCACCAGTGTCACTTTATGTACTGTACACACAACCAGTCTATCTATATACAGTTATTTGTAAACACAAGAGATTCTGCAGATGCTGGAAATCCAGAGCGCACACACAAAATGCTGGGGGAACTCAGCAGGTCAGGCAGCATCTGTGGAAATGAATAAATCACTGACATTCTGGGCTGAGACTCTTCATCAGGACAGAGACAATGGAACAAAGCTTCTTAGTTCATCTCTCCCTCTCACCACTCCCACATTCCCCCTCACCTTTTACCTGCCAACGAGTCCAACATCAGAACGAGTCAAGTCTCGGCCTGAAGCGTCAAATGTTTATTCCTTACCATAGTCACAGCCTGACCTGCTGAGCTCCTCCAGCATTTTATGTGTATACATTGTGTTTTATAGGATTGTTTTTATATTTATATTTACTATGTTCTCTATGTTTATTGTGCTTTCTTTTCTGCTGCATCAGATCTGGAGTAACAATTATTTCATTCTTCTTTACACTTGTGTAATAAACCATCTTGAGTCTTGAATCAATGTGTTGTTTTCAAATGTACACGAGCTGGGCAGACAAGTGTCTGCGAGACAAGGCCTAGGACTGAAGGCCCAGAAGCAACCTGTCCTGGGGATGGAGGTCTGTCTGTCTGTGTATGTGATGGGCATGGAAAAGAGGCTAGTATTGTCATTGTTGTCTTGTTTTGTTCTGTTGTTGTTGCCGCTTGTGATTTTCCATTGGGTAGTCTATATTTACATTTTATGGTGCATCGATAAAATTTGGTATGAGTCAACAGGGACATGCCAAATTTCTTTAGCTTCCTGAGGAATTAGGTACCACAGTTGCTGTGGTGAACTACATATACCTGTCTGGACAAGCCCCCCCTGCTGACTGCCCCTGTGGCTCCTCCCACACTGTCTCCCTGTGGTGAACTACATATACCTGTCTGGACAAGCCCCCCCTGCTGACTGCCCCTGTGGCTCCTTCCACAGACCCCTGTAAAAAGGCAATTGGAGACACTGCTCCTCTCTCAGTCTCCAGGATGTCGTATGGTGATCTGTTGCTGCTGACTGCTCTCTTCCAGCGAATTAAAGCCTATATCTCGCCTCACGTCTCCGAGAGTTATTGATGGTGCATCAGTAGCATAGCGGTTAGTGCAACGCTATTACAGTTTGGGGCATCAAAGTTCAGAGTTCAATTCTAGCATCCTCTGGAAGGAGTTTGTACATTCCCTCTGTGACCGTGTGGGTTTCCTCCAGGTGCTAGAGTTTCCTCCAACAGTCCATAGATGTACTGGTTGGTAGATTAATTTGTCCTTGAAAATTGTCTGTGATTAGCTTAGGGTTAAATAGGTGGGTTACTGGGTGGAGCAGCTCATTGGGCCAGGAGGACCTGTTTTGTGCTGTATCTCTAAATAAATAGATAGATATAATCAATCAATCAATCAATTAATTCAGTACATCCCCATTGATTTTTGCCCAGGTTTCTCAAACAATTGTTGTGATATAACTACAACTGTGACTTTTGTGGAACATTGTCCTATGATATTTATTACCTGTCAGGATAGTGGACCTTTTGGACTCCAGGTCATTACAGTACTTATTGTAAAATGAGGAGAGGGTATTTGACAACAGAGCAACACTATTACAGCTTGCCGCATTCCGCAGTTCAGAGTACGATTCTGGTGCCATTCCTTAAGGGGTCTCTGTACGTCCTCCCCGTAGAAAGCGTGGGTTTCCCCAGGTATTCCAATTTCTTCCCTCAGACCAAAGGTAGGTTAATTAATCATTGTAAATTGTCCCATGGTTTGATTAGGGTTAATCAGTTTTGTCAGTGGGGAGGGGGTTGCTGGGGCAGCGAGGCTAGAGGTGTCGGAAGGGTCTACTCTGCGCTATATCGCTAAATAAGTAAAGAAATAAATCCCATTCAATCAAGAGTAGTGCACGGGAAAATGTAAAGACTCGAAGAGACGGTTGAGAAATCACACACTGGGATTCTGCTAATGTGAAGACTTCAAATTGAAGTTGGATACACCAACTTGGCCGTTTAATTAGCATGCAAAAGAAAACAAACTGCAAATGCAAAAGAAAAGAAATAATAATAATGATAAATAAACAAGTAATATCAAAACCATGAGATGAAGAGTCCTTGAAAGTGTGCCTATAGGTTGTGGGAACATTTCAGTGATGGGAGCAAATGAAGTTATTTCCACTGGTTCAAGAGCCTGATGGTTGAAGGGTAATAACTGTTCCTGAACCTGGTGGTGTGAGTTCTGAGGCCCTTGTACCTTCTTCTTGATGGCAGCAACAAGAAGAAATCATGACTGGGTGGTGGGGGTCCCTGATGATGGATACTGCTTTCCTTCAACAATGTTTCATGTAGATGTGCTCAATGGTAGGAAGAGCTTTACCTGTGATGGACTGGGCCATTCAAGGGCATTGGTGTTTCCATTACAGGCTTTATCAAAGATGACAGTAACCTCATACTTCAGTAGTTGGTGGATGTAGGCCATTGTGTTAAATGATCTGATGCAGTTAGACTTTAATCTTGGCATGCATCACTGGCAAGTCTGAAATTAATCGTGCATCTCTGATTAGTCTCAGACTGAGTGCTTTGCTGTGCTATAAAAACAATTATTTTGGTTAGTTTACTGTCAGAAAGATTAGGCAATCTAAATTCTTCCTTACTTAATTATAAAATCCATGCTCTTTCCCTGATGCCCAAGCACATACAAGCCATTTGTAAATTCATTGCTAATTATTTGAATAGTGAAATCAAAATCAAGATCCCGCATTCTCAAGCTAATTGTACATCAGAACTTAGTAAAAAATTTGCCAGAAATAATATAATGGTTGTAAACCATCAGGCTGCTAAACCAGTGTGGATAACTTCACTCACCTCAGCAATGAACTGACTCCACCAGGTTCTCAGTATTATTTATTCATTTATTTATTATTTGTTTTTATTTGTATTTGCACAGTTCATCTTCTTTTGCATATCAGTTGTTTGTCTTGTTTGTGTGTGTTTTTTCATTGATTTTATTGTATTTCTATGTATTTACAAATGAATCACAGGGTACGTTATGGTGACATATATAGAACTATGCAAAAGCCTTAGACATAAATATATAACTAGGGTGCCTAAGACATTTATACCGTACTGTATTTGTCAATATAGTAGAAAGTGAGTTTTTAAATCTGGTGGGAGCAAAGAATGTTGGGAATGGTGAGGGTGGAGTGCCATGGGAGGGGTGTGGGACAGGTAGCAGAGAAGGAGTGCCAGTGGTGGGGGGTGGTGTGGATGCAGACATGCACAGCTCTGAGACACCAGGCAAGGTGATTTGATTCCAAACAATCAGTTTATTGATCATTACAGAATGTCTCTCATGCTTCTTTCGCTCTCTCTCCCCTCACTGTTCCCCTTTTCCCAACCATGATTCCCCTCTCCCTGCCCCCTTCCCACTCTCAGTCCACAATAGAGATCCATATCAGAATCAGGTTTATCATCACTCACATATGTCATGAAATTTGTTTTTTTTTGCAGCAGTACTGCGCAATACATAAAATTACTATAGTACTGTGCAAAAGTCTTAGGCACACTATGTGCCTATGAATTTTCCTCAGTACTGTATATAATTCGATAATAAATTTACTTTGAACTTTGAATTGCAAAATCATAATGCTGACATCTCTGTCCATGCAAGTTGCTGGATATGGTTTTAAATTTTTTAGGCTGAGCTATGTGATAGAAATATACTTCAACTGAATCAAATAGATTAGTACAAGATAGTTGATGCAAGGTTTTAAAGAGATTAGCTTTATTTTTCATTTGTACATCAAAAACTTCCAAACATGTTATGAAATGCATTTGCCTGTGTCAACGACCAACATGGTCCAGGATGTGCTGGGGGCAGCCTGCAAGAGTCGCCTTGCTTCTGGTGCCAACATAACATGCCCACAGCTTAGTGATCGTAACCCATATGTTTTTGGAATGTTGGAGGAAACCCACATGATCACGGGGAGAACGTACAAACACCTTATGGACAGCGGTGGGAATTGAACCTTGATTTTACAGCTGGCGCTGAAAAGCATTGAGCTAACCGTTACACTATGGTGCTGCCCCATGGGTATTATGGATTGAGTAGATGTAATTCCTCACGAGCTCTGCCATTAACTGTGAACATTTAATTTTGTAAACCACTACCAGTATCTTCCGCTGATAAGGTATTATTTTTGTGCTGAATCCTTTTTGCTTTTTAATAACTTAGGACTGTTGGTTTTACCTTTACATTGTGGATAGGGAATACTGCAATATTATTTAAGATATTTTTCCTTACAAGTTTCGCAAATTAAGTAAATTCATGGAACTACTACTATTCATATCAAATCTTCAGTCAGATTGGGAAATTTGGCACTGAAAAGCAATTAACAGGTTCCATGAAATGTGTTTTGTTTTCTAATGATTTGATTTACAATATGATTTTTAGTAGTGAGGTTGATTGACACCTTCACCCGCTAATGCACCCACCACCACCACGACTTCAACATTTCCTGTCAAGGTCACATTATATACAGACATTTCTGTACCTAACATTACTTTAAGGACATATAATCAATGTATGTATACAGTATAAGCTATCTTATGAATTAATATTTCTTTTTTTTAAGTTGTTCTGTTTTTATCTTATTGCCTGATTTCTTCAGAGTCATAGTCTTATAGAAAAATACAGCACAAAAACAGGCACTTTGGGCCATCTAGTCCATGCTGAACCATGTACACTGCCTACCCCCATCAACCTGCACCAGGACCATAGCCCTCCATATCCCTACCGTCCATGTACCTATCCAAATATCTCTTAAATGTTGAAATTGAGCTTTCATCCACCACTTGTGCTGGCAGCTCATACTGCACTCTCACGACCCTCAGAGTGAAGAAGTTTCCACTCATGTTCGCCTTTAACTTTTCACCTTTCACTCTTAACCCATGACCTCTGGCTGTAATTCCACCCAACCTCAGTGGATCCAATTGTGTTGCATTGGATCTGGAGTAATAATTATTTTGTTTTTTTAATACTTGATTAAATAAATGCAGGAATCTGATTTTCTTTATTCAACAACTCAAATAACAGCTGTTCTCTTATGTCTGTTGATTACTTCCTTTCTTTCCAATCGTGAAGAAGGGTCTCCTTTTCACAGGTGCTGCCTGACCTGTTGAGTATTTCCAACATTTTGCATGTGTTTCTAGCCACATAAAATGTTAGGTCACAGAGTCTTGTCATCTATCTCTTCGCAGAGATATTAAACCAGTGTTCTTAAATACGAAGACCTGAACAAGTATTAATCTTGCTTAGTGCCTGGAATGAGGCACTTGAGATGCTGACGTAAAATCAGAACAGAATTGTCACAATGAGTAAAGCAGTGAAAACACCACTGAAATTCATCTAGTGGGTGCGCTGTGTTCTTTCTGTGTAGCCAGAGGTTCCAACACCTTATATGGGAATAACAGTGTAATGGTGTTTGGCAGTAAGATGGAAATGACTTTGTTTATTTCTGTTTTGGCCTCTCTCATTTCCATTTCTCAGTTCTCCTCACACGTTGGAACAATCAAGAAAAAAACACACCGTTCTACTGTATCTAAAAGTGTTTCAGGTCAGACTATAGCAACTTTCAAAGTTCTCCACACAAATCAATTACTTTAAGAGATCACTGACATTTGTCGGGGCACAGTAGCATAGTGATGAATGTAATGCTATATAGTTTCATCGACTGAGGTTCAGTTCCCGCTGATGGCTTGAAGGAGTTTGTACCTAATCCTCCTGACTGTGTGTGTTTCTTCTGGGTGCTCTAGTTTCATCCCACATTCCAATGATGTATGGATTAAAGATTTGTCACGTTAGAATCAGAATCAGGTTTAATATCACCTGCATATGTTGTGGAATTTTTTGATTTTGCGCAGCAGTCCATTGTAATACATGAGAACAGAGAGAAAAAGAAAACTGTGAAATACAGTAAATATATATATATATGTTAATTAAGTAGTGCAAAAATAGAAATAAAAAAAGTAGTGAGCTAGTGTTCATAGGTTCAATGTGCATTCAAAATTCTGATGGTGGAGGGGAAGAGGCCGTTCCTGAATTGACCTGGGTGATTGGTGTCCTTAATGATGGATGCCTCCTTTTTGAGGCACCACTCCTTGAAGATGTCCTGAATGACATGGAGACTAGGGCTCATGATGGAGCTGACAACTCTCTGCAGCTTATTTCCATCCTGTGCAGTACACCCCCCCACCAATACCAGACGATGATGTAGCCACTTAGAACGTACATCAAATTATACTGTGAAATACATCACTTAAGTCAAATCAAATCATCAAGAATTGTGCTGGGCAAACCACAGGTGTTTCCACACATCTGGCACCAACATGGCATGCCAACAACACACTAAACCTAAGCCTAATCATTTGTTCTTGGAATGTGGGTGGAAATCAGAGCACCTGAGAGGAACCCATGCAGTCATGGGGAGAATGTAAAAGATGCTTCCAGACAGCTATGGGAATTGTACCCTCATCTTAAAGCCTGTCCAGTAAAGCATTGCACTAACTGTGACACCATGGGTTAGCAAAGGTCAGTAAGTTGCGGACATGTTATGTTGGAACCGGAATCATGACAACGCTTGTGGGCTGTCCCCATCACGTCATTGACACAAAAGATGCATGTTTTAATGTACATGTGGCAAAAAAAGCAAATTTTAAATCTTATTTTAAAAATCTAAATTGGGGAATTAATGTGTGGTGGCTAGATTCTTATAAGAGCTCAATAGAAAATTGTATTTGTTCCAGGGGATGGAAACTGTACAACCATACCCCAGGTTTAAACCAGCTGCTGGTATCTTCTGTTCCTTTGGAGCTGGAGGACTGGCTGATGTACAGTTTCACCACCTGGACTGCAGAATTCTGTCCTCCTCACATAGGCTCACTATCATCTTGCGACCTGGTTTATGTTGAGTTAGTTTTGCAAGTGCTCATAGAGTCCAGAGACATAGAGCACCAGAGCACAGAAAGATATCCTTCAGTCCATCTAGTCCAAGCCAAACTATTAATCTGCCTGGTCCCACTGACCCACAGCTGGACCATAGACCTCCATTCCCCTCCCATCCATGTACTTATGCAAACTTCTCTTAAATATTGAAATCAAACACACATCCAGCACTGCTGCTGGCAGCTTGTTGCACACACTCACCCACCCTCTTGGCTGGGCCTATTCAGTACTCAACATCTTGTCCAACAAGTAAAATCCATCATTGGAAGGAACTTCAACTTATAACTGGTCCAAACAAAACTTGGAATGGAGCTAAATTCTTTTTGCTAGATTGCCATATTGGAAATCAGACTTAGTTGACTTCAACACTCTTGTGTAATTGAAGATTGAATTTAGTTCTACATCTTGATCCAAAAGACCCAACTACTAACCACAGCTACCACGTACTCGTGCCTACACTGCACCAGAATATGTGGATCCCAGTTTGTCCTCTACAGATATCTGAGGACCCACCAATAGACAATCCTTTAGGAGAACATTTTACTCAGCTTGAGTGTTTATTTATTTATTATTATTTGTTGTCTTTTGTATATTGGCTGTTTGTCCGTCCTGTTGGATGAGGTCTTGCATTGATTCTATTGTGTTTCATGGATTTACTTGTATGTCCAGCAACAAAATTGAATCTCAGGGTTTTATATGGTGACGTATACAGTGCCTTGAAAAAGTATTCAGCCCCCAATCCTTTGTTCGTATTAATGAGTATTACAACCAGGGATTTTTTTATCTGTGAATCACATGCTCCATTTTTCACAGTAGAGCTTAAAAAACAGGGAAGATTGTGCAGCATGAAAATCTAAAAATTCAAAAACTGAAATGTCAGCAGTTCAAAGCTATTTATCCCTCTTTGCTCAGTACTTAGTTGAATCACCTCTCGCAGCTATTACAGCCAGTCCTGACGAAGGGTCTCGGCCCAAAATGTCGTCAGTGCTTCTCCTTATAGATGCCGCCTGGCCTGCTGTGTTCCACCAGCATTTTGTGTGTGTTGCTTGAATTTCCAGCATCTGCATTTCCAGCATTTCCTCGTGTTTGTTATTACAGCCAGTAGTCTTTTTGGATTAGCTTTGCAAATGTGTTGGAGCAACACTTGTCCATTCTTCCTTACAAAATTGCTCAAGCTGTGCCAGGTTAGTTGGGGGGTGGCAATGGACAGCAATCCAGAGATTGATCGGGTTAAGGTCCGGACTCTGACTGGGCCACTCAAGGACATCAATTTTCTGCATTTGAAGCCACTCCATGGTTGCTCTGGCAATGTGCTTTGTGTTGTTGTCCTGCTGAAAGATGAACTTCCTCCCCAGTTTACCCTTTCTGGCAGAGGCTAGTAGGTTTTTTTAAAATCAAGGATCTCTCTGCATTTAGTAGCATTCCACTTCCCATCAATTCTGACCGGATTTCCAGTCCCTGCTCTGAAAAGCATCTTGCACAGCATGATGCTACCTCCACCATACTTTACAGTAGGGATGGTGTTACCTGGCTGATGCACAGTGTTAGGTTTATACCACTTAATGTTGAGTCTCATCCGACGACAAGCCCTTCTTCCACATCTTTACAGTATCTAAGTGACTCTTTGTAAAGTCTTTATGTCAAAGATATGCTTTTTTAATGGTATGTGTAGTGTAAATCTAATACTGTGCATCAGCCATATGGATGATAGAAAATTTGAGGGTTATGTAGGAGGGAAGGGTCAGATTAGAGTAGTTTAAAAGATCGGCACAGCATCATGGGCCATGGGGCCTGTACTGTGCTGGGGTGTTCTGTTTGCATGGGATGCTACAACAGAAGAGCTCTCAGATGTTACCATAAGCACTTAAAGGGCACTGTGGTCTCAGGATTTTGTGCTGGAATATCAGCTTCAAAACTTTTTTAAGAATTAATTTCCAATCTGAATAAAGACCATAGAAAGCTTACTTTTGTAACAGGGCAGACTCTGAGCTTGTGAAGGGGGGAAGGGGCATCTACTGGACAAACACTCTCTGGAGCCACAATGAGCCCAACCTCTCCGTGATTTCCCCATCCAGCTCTTATTTCCCTCCACAGGGCCCTGGGATGAGGAGATCTGTTATCATTGTAGTTTTAAGGCAGGCATGTCCATCCAGTAATGATCAGATCCATGTGTCAGTGATCCATCTTCTGTTGTACCTCATTCTCAGTTGATGACTCAGCTGTGAATGTGAATTTTTACCTCCTCGGTCTTGCAGCTGTTCTAAATCAAATCACTGAAAGGGATCGCTTACACTGCAGGACACAGTATGAAGCAAAGATTCACTAGGTGTGTAAACCATTAAAACAGTAATTCTTGCTAAGCTTTTGGCCTCTTCTACTATTACCAACTTCAGTGTGCTGAAACTACACTTACAAACCATTCATCAGAAAGCAGAAATAAGTTCATGACATCTGGGTTAGTGTCAGATTTAAATGCGCCCTGAACAGGCTTGACAAGATATACCGATGTCAAAGGGCAGCCATTCTGAAAATCACTTGATGCCCATCTTCAGGGGTTCCCAACCTGGGGACCACAGACCCCTTGGTTAACGGCAAGGGTCCATGGAATTCAAAAGGGTGGGAACCCCTGTACTAGAATATTATGAACAAAGTTCAAAGTAAGTTTAATATCCAAACATGTCACCAGATACCCTGAGATTCATTTTCTTGTGGGCATTCACAGTGGAACAAAGAATTACAATAGAATCAACAAAAACTACACACAGAGAATAACAAGTAACCGATGTGAAAAGAAGACCATCTGTACAAGTACAAAAAAAAACAAATAATAATGGTAATAATAAATAATTTAATAAGTACATAAATAATACTGAAAGGAGTTGTAGAGACCTTGAAAGTGAGTCCGTAGTTTGTGGTGAGTGAAGTTATCCATTCTGGTTCAGGAGTCTGATGGTTGAAGGGTAACAACTACTCCTGAACCTGTTGGCGTGGGACCCGAGGCTCCCGTACCTCTGTCCTGAGGGTTGTTTAATTCTTCTCACAAGTGTTAAGTAATGCAGGTAGTGGTGAATGGGGAAGAGGATTTAATGTGCCAGTAGTGGATATCACTGCTGGTTGTTTTGAGAATGTTTCACTCCAGCGTGTATGGCAAGCTGGGAGAAATGTGTATTGGTGTGTTTTCATCACCGAGGGTGAAGGGAGCTTCACACTCCCTGCAGGGAAGTAAAGATGAAAGATCTCAAAGATTACCTTTATTTGTCACATGCACATCAAAACATCGAAACATACAGTGAAATTCATCGTTTGCATCAAAGACCAACAAAGTGTGAGGATGTGGTGGGAACAGACCTGAAGGGTCACCTCACTATTGGCACCAACATAACACGGCCACATCATACTAATCATACCATATGTTTTTGGGGTGTGGGAGGAAAACGGAGCACCCAGAGGAGACCCACATGGTCACAGGGAGGTTAGAGAGCAGATGGTTAAGGAAAGAAAGGCTCCCCAAATAATCAACTAAATATTACTGGATCTACAAGTGAGTGAGTGGATGTATGTGTTTGCTTTCAAAAGCTGACAAATTTAGATTCATGTGCAAGCCAATTTCACAGAACTTGACAGATGAATCATTCAAATTTATGTTGCTTTGGCATTTACATTTAGATGTGGAAAGTCATCCAGTTTCTAACTGATATAGAAAAATATACTGTTATGCTTGCATATCACCATGAAACAATTTCAGCTTTCAGTTTGGAGCGGCAATCAGAGACCCATCTCCGAAAAACTAAAACAACCACTGCATGCTCTCAGTTCTTTGGCCTGCAAGCACAACATATAAGAGGCATATACAAACAAAATGTGAGAAGAACTTTCCTTTCTTTATCCCCTCCATAGATGCTGCCTGACCTGCTGAGTTCCTCCAGCATTTCGTGCATTGCTCCAAATTTCCAGTATCTGCAGAATCTCCAGTGTATATATGAGAGGCATAAATCTATGCAGTGCCACACCATGCACTGTGACTGCTTAATAACTAGACTTTAAATTTTTGCAAGAATGCTTCCTCCCTGGCTGGATCTAGCTCTTCAGCATTCAGCTGGCAAGTACACTTTGGTGACTTGTTAAAGAAAATTACTTGGAAATAAAGTTTTGATTAGAGAAAAAAAAACTTACCATATGTCGGCTAACCTCCCAGTTGTGACATTTACAATAAAATGAAAACATATGTAACCTCCTGGCAAGGACAAACTCCATGCTGAATGATTTAAGCAGGCATTAGCTTGACAGATGTGAGTTTAGTATTTGGACAGCATACACCTTGAGTTAAAAATCTTATGTGATTTTGCAGCAGCAGTAAGACTTTTTTTTGCTAATTTTACAATTAACAACATGCATACTCAGCACACCAGAAACTTTGAAACGTGGACATTGTTTAATGGTTTATTTTAGAACATAGAACAGTACAGTACAGTATGGGCTATTTGGCCCATGATGTTGGCCCACTGATATAAAGATAGATTCAGATTTATGTATCATATGCTCGACAAAACATACAGTGAAGTGCATTGCTGTGTTAACAACCAATACACTTAAGGATGTGCAGGAGTCAGTCTGGAGCAAGATGGAGCAGAGAGCGCAAATGAGAAAATCTGCAGATGCTGCTGTCCTGCTAAAGCATTTTGACCTGAAACGGCGACTGTACATTTTTCCATAGATGCTGCCTGGCCTGCTGAGTTCCTCCAGCATTTTGTGTGTGGAGCGGAGAGTGAGTTTGTAAAGCTGGCAGGAGCAAAGGATGTTGGGAATGGCAAGGGTGGAGCACCAGAGGAGGGGTGTGGGACAAGTGGCAGAGAATGAGTGCTCGGGGAGGCATGACACGGGTACAGACACACCTAGCCCTAAGACACCAACCAAGGTCATTTGATTCCAAACAATTGGTTTATTGATCATTACAGAATGTCTCATTGGCAACTCCCAACTCCCTCCCCTCTCCTTTTCCCTAAACCATGATTCTCTTCTCCCTGTCTCCTTCCCTCTCAGTCCACTATGGAGACCCATATCAGAATCAGGTTTGTCATCACGATTTGTTATCATGATTTTGTTTTAATTTTTTGCACCAGCAGTACAGTGCAATACATAAAATTATGACAAAACTGTTCAAAAGTCTTCGGCATCCTCGCTATATACATGTGCTCAGTATGGTAGCATGACCACAATGTTTTGCAGAACAAGAAACAAATACAATGACAACAGAACAACAGCAATGAAACAGCAAAACAAGCCCTGTTCTTCCTTCCCGCCCATGCACATAGACAGTCCTCCAACTCCAAGATAGGCTGTCTCTGTCCTCCATCCCTCATCACACAAGACATGCCCCTGTTCTCATTGCTACAGGAGCCTGAAGACACACATTCAACGATTCAGAAACAGCTTCCTCCCTCTGCCATCCAATTTCTGAATGGACATTGAACCCATGAACACGACCTCACTGCTTTTATTTTAAAACTTTACACTACTTACTTAACTACTTATTTAATATATACTTACTGTAATTCAGGTTCCCCCCCCCCATATTATGTATTGCATTGAACTGCTGCTGCTCAGTTAACATATTTCATGACACATGCCAGTGATGTTAAACGTGAATCTGATTCCGACCTCCAGAGGACTCGCAGACTACGCAATCATTCTAACCCCCCGTCCTACGCAGTCCACGACTCTCCATCTTTCTTACATCCATGTGCCTGTGTAAAAGGCTCTTAACTGTCCCATTGTATCTGCCCCTACCACCACCCCTGGCAGCACTTTCACACACAAGAGTGGTGGGTGCCTGGAAAAAAAGTGCTGTCATCTCCCATAAAATTTTAATAGTTAGACTTTTCATTTCCGGTTAATGCTTCAGTTGCTGATAACTTTGTGAAGACTGTACGTTTTATTTACTTCCAGGACTTGTGTGGTGCTCAGACCTGTGACACACTAGGAATGGCAGATGTGGGGACAATGTGTGACCCAAAGCGAAGTTGCTCTGTTATAGAAGATGATGGTCTCCCATCAGCCTTCACCACTGCTCATGAACTGGGTAAGCGCTAAACTGCAGCCCTTTAGACTTGGCATTTTAATTCCTAGTTTCTTTCATTTCTCTGCATTTTAATCAGAGCAGAGCAATCTCAGATTGTTGGCTGTCCTCAGAACGCACAGTGCCAGTGAAAACTGCATGGGAGAGAGTTTTCAAGTGGAAAAGCCATTACACTAGGGCAGTTCCATTCTCTCGGCCTCAGAAATCAGGGCCCAATGGTACGAGTAGTCTTCACAAACTGGAGTCTTCACTGGTTGCAGTGGTTGGCCATGACTCCTTCTGTGCCTTGTCAGGCCCTTCGGTCTCCAGGAAGTGTCGCAGAACCGCCTTCTTGGTCATTGGATCTCACGGTTGACCTCATCCGCCCAGTCCGCTGGAGCTGACTTCACATGCTAGGACAGGCATGTTCCTCTCTCACCGGGGTACAAGGCCTGCTGACTTAATAATTGGGTTAATATAATATTGGTTTACCCACCTGATGAAGTGGTGTACCGGGGTGTGGCCGCTGTCATATGCAAACAGCTACTTTGCGGCACAGGCGACAGCTGAGTTTCTGGTGGGGACCAAAAATGAGCCAGCAACCCGAGAATGGACACAAGCCCCTTCACCAGAGGTGCTACCTTTCCCTGGACACCCCAGTCTCAGAGATGACACTCATGTAAAATACAACTCAGTGTAAGTACGTTCGGATATGGCCCAAGCACAGAGCGAGAGACACTGAAGCAGTTTGATAGTTCACTGACTTTAATGCAAACAGAGTTAGAGGGAAAAGAAAACAAATGCTAAGCCAAACAGGACCATTAACTAAAACTCTCAAATGGAAAACACTGCGGCTGAAAAGAACTACTAAAACATAAAACAAATACTGCTAGTCTTCAGAGCCAGTTGACTCGACAGTCCAATTTCTCAGGCAAGGCCAAATGCAAACAGGCAGCGAAACGTTGTTGTGCTTATCTCAAGTCTCAACAAGCGCTACGACAAAAAGAATGGAGTTAATACCATCACAATGAAATAATTAGCTGACATATGCATATTCACGAGCGCAATTGCCATATCTGCTGCACTGCCGAATCTGTAGTTGTGACAGTAACTCTGCACCCCTCAGTAGACCTGTGTCTGCTGGAAGTCCCCGATGAGTGACTTGTCCAAGATGTCCTTCTCTGGGATCCAAGTACATTCTTCTGGGCCGTACCCTTCCCAGTCCACAAGGTACTGGACTTTACCACGTACCCGGCGAGATGCCAGGAGACGCCGCACAGTATAGACAAGGGAACCATCTGCCAAGCGGGGAGGAGGGATGACTGGGGTCAGGGGACAGGTAGTAACTGGCTTGAGTTGGGAAACATGGAATACTGAGTGTGTCTTCAGCAACGTTGGTAGACGCAATCTATATGAGACCTTGTTGACAGTTTTTCTGCTACAAATGGTCCCACATAGTGCAGTGCCAATTTGCGGCTCGACTTTCAGGGGAAGGTCCCTTGATGCCAACTAGACTTCTCCTCCTGGCTTGAATGGCCTTACCTGTCAGTGGAGCCGATCAGCCTGCAGAACATGTTGTTTCTGGGCACGCAGCAGAGAAGTCCTGGCTCGTCTCCAGGTGCGCTTGCAGCGCTGGATCAGCTGTTCAGAAGCAGGAACTCCTACGTCAATCCCCTGATCAGGGAAGAGTAGTGGCTGGAATCCTTTATGGCATTCAAAGGGAGACATACTGGTGGAGGACAACTGGAGTTTATTGTGGGCGATCTCTGCCCAAACCAATTGGGAGCTCCAGGGCATGGGGTTGGCAGCGCAGGGTTGTCTCCAACTCCTGGTTCACTCCCAGTCTGGCCATTGGATTGGGGGCTGGAAACCACTGGATGGGGCTAGTATATAGCCCAAAAAATGACACCTGGTCTTTATGGAACTCATTTTTTGGGCTTGTCGTACAGGTATTTTCAAGGATAAATCCCCAGCTCAATGCCCCCTTGATGTATTCCTCCATGGCCACCATTTCAGGGCGAGAGAGGGAAAAGAGACAGCCACAGGGAGGACTAGTGCCAGGTAGGAGGTCTATGGCACAGTCGTATGACCGGTGTGGGGGCAGGGTGGTGGCCTTTGTTTTACTGAAAACATCAAGGATATCTGCATATTCAGGCAGAATCCCAGACAGGTCCACATCCTTAGCTGCCACAGGAGGGGATTCATGAAACAGACCTTGACCTGGACCCAGACAGGTAGACAAGCATGACAGTTCTCACTCTTCAAGTACCTTCAGAAACCAATCGATCTGTGGGCAATGTCAGGATAACTGGGGAGACCAAGTACCAGTGGCAGTTCATGTGAACTAACCAGATAGAAAGATATTTCTTCATGATTGTTACCTTCGAGCAGCAGTTGGAGGGGTTGGGTGGAAAGGTGGATCTGGCCAGTACCCAGAGGTCGATCATCCAGCGCCTTGACATTGATCCTTTCTCTGAACTCCCCACCTCGGAGCGAGAGAGATGTCCATAATATTCCCAGCTGCACCAGAGTCAATAAACACTTTGAGTTCAAGGAGACGACAAGGAAGCTGCGAGCATTACAGAATGCTGATTCCCCTCCCTGTTGACGGGTATTCTCTTTTACTGGATGCCTGGACCATGCCGCCCGGAAGTGTCCTGGATCACCACAACAGAGGCAGGAACCTGTTCCCCAGCACTGCTCTCATTCCTCCTGAGACAGGTGCATGTGTCCTGCTTGCATAGGCTCCTCCATGGGCTAGGTGCTGGGTGGTGAGGGTGGGGGAGAGGGCGAGGAAAGACTGTGATCTGGCAGCGCATACGAAGTCTGAAACTTTCTTCCCCTGTGCCACTCGGTAACCCGGTCGTCAACTCAAATAGTCAGATTAATCAGGTCATCCAGACTACCCTGCTCATCCTGGACAGCGACCTCATGCCAGACCCCTGCATTCAGTCCACGCTGGAAGGCAGTGATGTGGGATCTCTCATTCCATCCCGTCTCTACTGCAAGGGTACGGAATTTAACTGCATAGGCTCTCACCGTTCCTCTGCCTTGGCGCAGGTCCAAGAGTCGGTGGGCAGCCTCCTGACCCTGTACTGGAAGATCAAAAACCTTCCTTAACTCTGCAACAAAATGTCAGAATGATTGGCCTGTGGGCTATCCTTGCTCCGTAAAGCAAGGAACGGGTTGAACGGACATCCCTCTGGAAGATTGACCATGCACGTCAGTTTTTGCACATCATTACCAAAACAACCAGGCTGGGCTTGGACTGTCAGCTTGCATTGAGTAATAAAATTCCTGCAACCATCGATTCCTGTATGGATGTGGGAGTCGGCTCTGGTCCAGGCGTGGGAGTGGGAACATTAGTAGCAGAGATTGTTGGGACCACAGAAAAAGAGGACCTTCGAGATGCTGTGAGTGGGATTCAGGCAGCCAGAGGCTGCTGAATGGTGTTGGTGAGAACGTTAACGGCTGTCAGCTGATACCGGCTGTTCACAGTTAATTCATGGATGGCAGCCGTGTGTGTGGAAATCGCAGACACCTGAGTCCGATTGTCTGCAGTGAGCTGTTCAACCATTGCGGCTAGGGATGGTACCTGTTCCTCCGCATGAGACTGGGCTTGTCGGCATGAGATTATCTGCCTCATTTCCTCCGTAATCTCACTGAGAACAGATTCCATTGTCTGTGGTTTGTCTCCTACCTGACCAATGAATCTCAGGGCCATAACCAGCTGCTCTCTCTCTGCTGAGTCCAGCTTTGTGTATTAAAGACTTGCTGTCACTATGTTCGGATATGGCCCAAGTGCGGAGTGAGAGGCACTGAAGCAGGTCGATAGTCCCAACTTTAACGTGAACAGAGTTAGAGGGAAAAGAAAGCAATATGCACTAGGCCAAACAGGGCCATTAACTAAAACACTCAAATGGAAAACAAAGCCTACACTGCAGCTGAAAGTGGTATTCATTTTATATTTAATGAAAGGAATAATTAAGTATAAAACGAATACCGCTAGTCTTCACAGTCAGTTGACTCGACAGTCCAATTTCCTCAGGCAAGGCGGAATGAAAGCAGGCAGCGAAACATTGCTGTGCTCTGCTCAAGTCTCGACAAGCATTACGATGGAACAAATGGAGTTAAATGCCATCAGAATGAAATGATAATTAGCTGACATGTGCATATTCACGAGCGCAATTGCCGTATCTGCTGCGCTGCCGAATCCATGGTTATGACACTAAGTAGGGCTAAAATATACGTAATGACAACATTTTAATGCACCTTTGAGAATGTGAGAATTGTATTATATTAACCCAATTATTGTAGCAAGATAATTCCAGGGTGAGGAAATGGGTCTCAGTGTAACAATGTGATGTGCGTGGACATCTCTTAACCGTCAAGAGACACCAAAGTTTCACCATTTCCTACTTAAGTCCTGGAATACCTCAATAAATTGTCTTTGAGAGTTTGCTGGTTAACTTATTTTTCTGTTCATATCTGGTGAATGCACGTCCTCAGTGAGGCAACATTTTACCAGTGAATCTATTGGTGTTGTCTTCTATATCCCGTGCTCCCAATGTGGCCTCCTCTACACTGCTGAGACCCAACGTAGGTTGGGGAACCGCAATGCGCAGAGAAAGAACGAAAAATACACAAATCATGCAAACAACGGAAGCAAGCGACAGCATTCTGAACCAAATTGAGTCCACAGAACCAAACCCCCGGAGCAGCCGGCACAGGCCCAAAGCCTCATTCTCAGTTCATCAGAAAGCAGGGCAAATCACCAGACACCAAAATGCATAGCAGCCGGAGCACTCTCACAGCCTCAGCCTCAGCGCCAAAGACAGCAGAGTAAAATGTCATGGAATTTGGATAGGATAAGGGGACGGCTTGGAGGGATGTGGGCAAATGGGAATAGCCAGGAGGATGCTAAGGTTGGCATGGCCTGATTTGTCTGAATGAACTGTTTCTGTGCTGTATTACTGGATCACTCTATGACACCTTGGGACATCTTATTTTGTTGAAGATGCTTTGGGTAGCACAAAGCCACAACTGCTGCCTCAAAGCACTGGAGACCTGGGTTCAATCCTCACCTTGGACGCTGTCTGTTTGTGTGTCCTCTCTACGACCATGTAAATTTCTTCTGGGTGATCCAGATCCACTAACACTGCAGGTTGGTGGTTTAAAATAGCTGCTTTAAATTGCCCCTAATGTACTAGTGAGTGGTAGAATCTGGGGAGAGTTGGTAGAAATGTGTGGAGTCTAAGGACTGAGTCTCATGCAGGATTTGTGTAAATTTATTTATTTATTGATTTATTATTCAGAGGTACAGCGCGGAACAGGCCCTTCCGGCCCAGTGAGCCACACCACCTAACAAACCACCTACTTAACACTAGGCTGATCACAGGACAACTTACAATGACCAATTAACCTACTGACCTTCTTTGTACTGTGGAAAGAAATTGGAGCACTGACAGGAAATCCACATGGTCATGGAGAGAACGTACAAGCTCCTTATAGACAGTACCGGAATTGAACTCTGAACTCCAACGGCCCAAGGTGTAACCACAGCATGCTACCGTGGGCCAAAGGGCCTGTTTGCGTGTTGTATCTGTTTATGATTCTATAAAGAAAGGTTGATGCAAACAAACAGGATTTATTATCTGAAAACTTCCTCCCTTTGGATTTTAGGCCATGTCTTTAATATGCCCCATGACAACGTCAAGGCATGTGAAAATGTATTCGGGAAGCTAAAGGACAATCACATGATGTCTCCCACCCTAATACACATTGACCGTTCCAGACCATGGTCGGTGTGCAGCGCAGCCATCATCACCGACTTCCTGGACAGTGGTCACGGTAAGTCAGGATATCTCGCATAGTGTGAATTTTGAATACTTTTATGTCAGTGAGAAATCCGTGCTGTCTTCTCTCTGTTGCAGACTGAACTGCACAAAAGAGCAATACAATTAATTTTGCCTATTGTTCTTTGTAAGCTGCAGTACAGCCCACACAATACTGTGACACTGTGTCCCTGTCTGAAACAATGGATCCATTGTAGAGGAACAAGAAGATTATAGTCATGGCTGAGTGATGGACAGGGAATGAGATCAGACTCTGAATCTGAATCAGACATCAAACAAGTTGTTAACCAATAACACAGAGGAGAATACATTCAGTGCCATTTTATTAGTTACCTCCACTGTTCCCTCTAAGCTGCATGGCTGTGGAGCCAAGTAATTCTGAAATGCATAGCCTTTGTTGCCATGCAGCTTCAATTTTCTTATTATAATTTTGAAATGATGCTAATACAATTTTGAAATCTATGTTAATATCATTATGAAATACTCTGCAATTAATTAGGTTCATGAATATAATCCATAAATATTCTAAAAAAGAAACGTACCACAACCTTTACTTTGAAACATTTTAGAGCTTCAACATATTTATGCTGTCAGTGTTTCAAGTTACAACACTGTTACAAATTGTAACAATCAACACAGAATGGAAGTACTTAAGAAAATTGCCACTGAGTGTATCACAGGCAGTTCAGCGGATGTTTACTGAGTTGATTCCTGAAGTGAAATGAAGTGTCCTATGTGTGACGGTTGAGACTGTGTTCTGCACTATTACCCCATAGTAACACTGTCTTGTTAGAATCTATTCATGAGTATTCATGTATGCTTAAATGACAATTAAACTGGAATTGAATTCAAAGGTTAAGCATATAGGCCTCTACTCATGGGAGGTAAGAGAAATAAGACACAATGTTATTGAAACATTTCAACACTTGACTGGGTGGGTGAAGCAAAAATGTATACCCTCACAGAGGAACATATAACTAAGGAACATCTTCTTAGAATAAATGGCCATCAGGCAAATTATGAAGAAAACGAGGATGGAATTTCTTCTCTCAGATAATGCTGTGTCATTGGGATTCTGTGCTCCAGAGGCTATCAGTCTAGATTATATTGAATGCTGGTTTAGCCCGATTCTGGGACCAAAAACAAATTAAGGGTGATGAGATCAGTAGGGAAGGCATAGTCAGACACCACTTGCAGTTTTGGACCCTTTATATGGCATCGGTCAGATGGCACTTGGAGTATTGTGAGCAGTTTTGGACTCTTTATATGGCTTTGGAGGTAGCATTTGGAGTATTGTGAGCAGTTTTGGGCCCCTTACCTCAGAAAGAATGTGCTGGCATTAGAGAGGGTCCAGAGGAGGCTATGAGAATGATCCTGGGAATATTAAGGATTAATATTTGAGGAGTGCTTGATGGCTCTGGGCCTGTACTCACTGGAGTTTATAAGGATGGGGGGGGGGCGCGGGGAATCTCATTCAAACCTCTCGAGTATTGAAATGCCTCAATAGAGTGGATGTAGAGAGGATGTTTCCTAAGTACATCCCTTTAGTATAGAGATGAGGAATAATACCTTTCATCAGAGGGTGGTTAATCTGTGGAATTCATTGCCATAGATGGCTGTGGAAGCCAAGTCATTAGATATATTTAAAGTGGAGGTTGAAGGGTTCTTGATTAGTCAGTATGCCAAAAGTTATGAGGAGAAGGCAGAAAAATGGGCTTGAGGGGGATAATAAATCAGCCATGATGGAATGTCGAGTAGATTTGATGGGCTGAATGGCCTAATTCTGCTCTTAAGTCTTATGGTTTTATGGTCTGAGGGGTACCTTCATCTGTTGGGTGCTCTTGTGGTCCACTGGGTATGCCTTTGGTCCTTTGAGAGAGTCTCTTGGGACCTGGACTGTTTGATATTATACCATATTAGTTCATGTTTGTCAGATGTACCTAGATACAGTGGGAAGCTAGAATGGTATTTTAAATCAGCCATGCTGGAATGGTGGAACAGACAGCATGGGCCAGATAGTCTTATTATGCTCTTCAGTCTTCACAGTATTTTCAGGTTCACTGGAAGGCTGAGTGAATCAATAGCATTGGCCTCTCTCAAAATAGAAGTCCATAAGACAGTCTTGGTGGTAATTTTCCAGAGATTTAAATACCTGTAGCTAGTCCAGGTCTCACAAGCAGAGAGGAAGGCAGGCATTACTAGAACCAAGAGACATAGCCTTAAGATTTGGGGGAGTAGATTTAGGATGGAGATGAAGAGAAACTGCTTTCCCAGAGAGTTGTGAATCTGTGGAATTCTCTGCCCAATGAAGCAGTGGAGGCTACCTCAGTAAATATATTTAAGACAATTTTTAGAAAGATTTGTGCATAGTAGGGGTACAGTATTAAGGGTTATGGGGAAAAGGCAGGTAAATGGAGATGAGTCCATGGCCAGATCAGCCATGATCTTATTGAATGGCGGAGCAGGCTCAACTGGCCAGATGGCCGACTCCTGCTCCTATTTCTTATGTTCTTATCCCTGTTGTCAAGTCAAGTCGACTTTGTTATCATGTGTACAGGAACGGTGAGGTACAGGTACAGTGAAAGACCTGTTTGCCACAACAGCATGGACACAGCTTCAGACTCAACATAGAGCCATTACTTGTAGATTGTGTTTTATAGGATTGCTTTCATGTTTATATTTCTTGTGTTTGTTATTGTTTTTATTCTGTTATTTATGCTTGTGTGCTTTAATGCTGCATCGGCTCGGACTAACAATCATTTTGTTCTCCTTTCCACTCGCATACTGAATTATGACAGTAAACAATCGCGACCTTGATAAATTATGTAAGATAGTGAAAAGAAAAGGACAAGCCTGGTCTGGTTCTTATGATGTGGTACCTTCTACCTGATGGCAGGAGGTCAAAGAGGATGTTTTTGCAATGGAAGAGTCTAGGACCAGAGGGTGCAGCCTCAGAATTGAGTGATGTCCATTTAGATGAAGGAGATTTTCCTTAGTCAGATGGTGATGAGTCTGTGGAATTCATTGCCAAAATGGCTGTGGAGGCCAAATCATTGGGTATATTTAAGGTGAAAGTTGATAGGTTCTTAATTAAAGGATTAGAGGAGAAGGTAAGAGAATGGGGTTGAGAGGGATGATGGAATGGTGGAGCAGACTCGATGGGCTGAGTGGCCTAATTCTGCTCCTCTGTCTTATGGGTGGCATGGTAGAATAGTGGTAGTGTACTGCTTTATAGTGGCAGCTGTAATATTGGGGTTCAATTCCCGCTGCTGTCTATACATTCTTCGCATAACCATGTGGGTTTCCTCTGGGTGCGATGGTTTCCTTGCACATTTCAAAGACGTATCCGTTGTGGCAAGCTATGCACCGGAAACATGGCAACACCTACGGGCTGCCTCCAGCATTGGTCATTGACGCAAACAATTTCATTGGATGCTTTGATGTCAAGGAAGGCTTAAATAGAATGAAAGGCTCAGATAAAGTGAACGCACAAAGGTTGCTTCCAATAGTGAGAGTGTCTAAGACCAGAGAGCACAGCCACAAAATAGACAGATGTCTCTTTCCAACAGATATAAGAAAAAATTTCTTTAGCCCGTGAATTTGGTGTATTTGTGAAATTCATTGCCACAGACAGCTGTGGAGGCCAAGTAATTGAGCATATTTAAAGTGGAATTCTTGATTAATAAGGGTGTCAAAGATTACTGGGAGAAGGCTGGAGAATGGGGCTGGAAAGGAAAATAAATTAGCCATATCAGGGTAGAATGGATAGGCCAGATGCCTAATTCGGCTCCCGTGTCTTATGGAAAAAGGTTGGAATGGGAAAGTTAATGCAGGAGAGTATTTTTGCCTGGACCAGACTTGCTGGAGTTTAGAAGAATGAGAGGGGGATCTCATTAAAAGCTACAAAATACTTAAAGGCCGAGATAAAGTAGATGTGGGAAGGAAGTTTTCAATTACTCTTCTGGTCTTATGCTAAAAATACAGTAGCATTTACCACCACCACTGAACAGCTTCACAGAGGCAGCTCCACTGACTGTTGTGTGCCTGACAAAATCACATGGCATGACATTGTTAATCCTGTTACAGCTTCAGAAACTTTTGCTGAGGTGACATTTTTATGACTGAGTGAACCAGGCAGAGTTCAAAGGTTTTATTAAGGTTGCTTGACCTGCATTGCTGTCTGAATTCAAAGCTTAATCGAACTGGATAATTTTACAGCCCAATGATTTGAAATGTCACATGGCGTGATCACTTGCTTGTAAGGATTACTCGAGTACTGCTGTTTTGCTCAAGAAAAGACCTCTTTAAAAAAAACAGTCCAACTGAACCAAGTTCTTACAGATGTCCAACATTCAAAGATTTATAAATGTATGATATTTAAATAGAAGTGGAGTGGGAGAAGTTAATTTGAAATTAACAGAGACCATTTTGTAAAGTTTGCTCCGTGACTTGGAATTGAATGAATTATACATGGTCATTACTCATGCCAGATTACTGAGAGTTGTGAGCTCTCTCTGCAGTGATCTAACAATCGATTTCATTGTGTTCAATCTATTAAATCTATGATAAGAATTTTGTTGGCATTTTGGTTATTTATTAAATTTACTGCACATTTCTGGGACCCACGCTTCAGAAAAGGTGTCAAGGGTGGAGAGGAGATTTATTGGACTGGACTCATGAAGTTATCTTCGCATGCTGTGAGAATGGGGATGAAAGAAATGTTCTCCTTAGAGTGAGGAGGACAAGAAAAAATATGCTGTTATGTTCAAAATTATGAGGGATTGAAGTGAGGAAGGATAAAAAAAGAGGAAGAAACTCTCCAAAACGGTCTTTGTTAATTTATAATTAACTTCTTTCACTTCTCTTACAATTAAATAATAAATGCCTATAATTCTTTAAATGTTGGATAAGAAGTTGGTTCAACAGGCAGGAGGACACTGATTGAAAATGATCAGTAAGACAAGTCAGGGATGAGAGAGGGGAATGGGGGAAGGGGGAAGAGGGAGAGAGGGAGAAAGAAAAAATATGAGAATGGCGATAGTCCATATGAGATACAGTGGGCTAATTCCTGGGTGAGAGGGTTGGATAGCATGACTGGATCAATATTAAGGTGTTTCCACTCAGTGGGAGCACCACCAACAAAGAGGTACAGCCAGAAGATTAGGAGGTGATCAAGGACTTTCAGTATTATTTATTTATTTATTTGCACAGTCTTTGTGTATAGTTCTTTCCATAAATTATATTGTATTTCTTTATTTTCCTGTAAATGCCCATAAGAAAATGAATCTCAAGGTGGTATATGGTGACATATACTGTACATACTTGAATAATAAATTTAGTTTGACTTTCATTTTGGATTTAAAATAAAGGTGTGCAGAAATTTCTCCTTGCACAGGGTGGTGAACTTCCAGAATCCTGTATGATTCTGGAGAGTAGTTCATTGGGGGCATTTTCAAAAGATCAGTGAACTGAAGGCAAAAGGGGAATGGAACAGAAGAGGAGATGAAGCCTAGAGAAAAGCCATGATCATGTTAAATGTTAGGGCAGACTTGATGGACTGATTGGCCTTATTATGTTATGTTCTTGTGTTCCATAGAAAATCTAACCTTTACATGTTATTTACCCAGAGGATGCATGTGCCACTTTACTTGTATGGTTGGTGTAATGGTTGTAAATTTTATGGGGAGAAAGCATGAGAATGGGTTGATAGGTTAATAAATTAGCTATGGTGGAGTGCTAGAGTAGACTTTATGGGCTGAATGGCCTAATTCTGCTCCTGAATCTAATGGTCTTATGGGAATTGGAAAACTGATGTTTTGGATCAAGCCTCTCAATCAAGACAAAACACATTTTGATTTGATTATACTGACCTATATCAATGGAGCCTCAGTTGCTAATTTCCTCTGTCCACAGGTGACTGCCTTTTGGATGAGCCAATGAAACCTATCACATTACCCAACAACCTACCCGGTGAGAGCTACAACTTGAACAGGCAGTGTGAACTGGCGTTTGGGGTTAACTCGAAGCCATGCCCATACATGCAGCCTTGCTTGAAACTGTGGTGTACAGGGAGAGCCCAAGGGCAGCTGGTGTGCCAGACAAGACACTTCCCATGGGCGGATGGAACACGTTGTGGAGATGGGAAATTCTGTATGAAGGGCACTTGTGTGCCAATGCATGATGTGACAAAGCACAAGGTAATATATGTGACACAACACCATCATCTTGGAGCCTCTCAAAATCAATTTTGTTATTGTGTGTATTTAAAGCAAAGGTTGATAGGTTCTTGACTATTCAGGGTATCAAAGGTTATGGGGAGAAAGCAGGAAAATGGAGTTGAGAGGGATAATAAATCAGCCAGTGGACTAATTCTGCTCTTATGTCTTTTGGACTTATGACTTAAAAATGGAGTAGTTTGTTTCCTAGTTACAATCAGTTAAGATTACATGGTATATCTTGTTTGTTTCCTATCTAAATATAATAATTTCTTAATGTGCGTATTATATTGAATCAGTCCCAGCGTGGCTGGTTTATCATTTACTCACAAGCATTCATTGGCTTAGTTTTACTTACAATGTTTCTGTTCACTCAGAAGTAACATTCAAGAATGCATTGTAATTTTAGTTGGCTGGAAGCATAATCATTAACTGCTTCACTGAACCCTTATCCTTGGTGTTGTAGATATATCAAAATAATTGTATAAGTTTGTTACCTTTTCTTTGAAATGAATCACACCAGAAATTTTGTCAAATGGAGAAAGTACATTTGAAGTATATGTCCATGCCTGGTCTGAATGTCAAGTTATGAATGTCAAAAAGCAGTTATCCAAATCATAAATATATTGTAACAAATTTTAATTTTAATGAGTAGGATAATCTATCAAGTATCTGACAACTTGAATTATCAACTTAGGCCTAGATTTAAAAATATATTTAATATATTTCTGATTGTAATTCATAGTTTTTTATGTATAATGTATTGCACTGTACAGCTGCTGCAAACTTATGTCAGTGATATTAAACCTGAGTCTGATTCTGAAACCCAATGCAAGTTTCACACAGAGATGTGTGAACTCTCACACTTGTGTATCACCTGTTCAGAAGCAGTTCTTCTCTAAAACTGTTACAAAGCAATGTCATGAAACATTGTCAGACATGATTTGCTTTATGTTACGTTGTTGCTCTCACAAAATAATAATTGTGATGCAAAGGATGAAGATGGACAAAGAGGAACAAGATTTAATTATGCTGGTTGCTTTACTGAATGCAAATTGTATTAGATCGATTACTATTTTAAAATAATAGCTCCACAGCAGCCTGTTCAAAGAATTCCACAGATTCACCACTGCCACAGTACTTCTGCAGACTTTGTCTGTCTTACTTGCTTCTGTCTCTCCAGGTAATCCCAGACAGTGTCGATGATGTTCTGATCAGGCTCTGTGGAGGCCATACCTTCTGAAACCACAAAAAATCTAGGGTGCCTAGGACTTTTGCACAGTACTGTAGTACAAGAGAAACCAATAACTGAATGCAGAATAAAGTATTACAGAGAAAATGCAATGCAGGCAGAAAATGAAGCCATAATGAATTATATTGTGAGGTCAAGCATATCCTATCATACAAAGGGTTTTGTATCTGACCAATGGGAAGGAGCAGAAGAGAAAAAGTCCAGTGTGAATGGGATCTTTGATTATGGTACCTACTTTACCAAATCAGCAAGAAGTGTAGACAGAGTCCAGTGAGGAGAGGCTGGTTTCCATGATGTGCTGAGCTGTGTCCACAATTCTCCGCCATTTTTTGTGATCTTGGGCAGAGCCGTTGCCAATAACAAGCCATGAAGCATCTGGATAAGATTTTTATGGGATAGCGATTAAATATAAGTGGATAATTATGACCCAGCACAATTTTCTCCATCCAAGATATGAATTGTGTTATAGAAATTAAAAAAATCTTACTTAGTATAACAGCACAATGTTATACTGCATGAATTACAAAGAAGCATATGGCTCTCCTGGTTTGCAAAGATTGCTATTTATAGATAATGAAACTGAAATCAATAAATGCTATGGTCAACAGAACAATTAGATTAGATTAGCCTTATACTTCACATGTACAGTACATTAAAACTTTGAAGCATGCAGTGAAATGTGTTGTTTGTGTCAATGACTGACAGAATCAGAATCAGGTTTAAAATCACCGGCATATGTCGTGAAATTTGTTAACCTTGTGGCAGCAGTACAATGCAGTACATAACAAAAATAGAAAAAAAACCTAAATTCCAGAAAGTATATATGTATATTACATAGTTTAATTAAAATAAGTAGTACAAAAAAGAAACAAATTTAAAAAAAAAAGTGGTGAGGTAGTGTTCATGAGTTCAATGTCCATACAGAAATCGGATGGCAGAGAGGAAGGAGCTGTCCCTGAATCTCTGAGTGTGTGTCTTCAGGCTCCTGTACCTCCTCCCTGATGGCGGAGGGGAAGGAGCTGTTCCTGAATCGCTGAGTGTGTGTCTTCAGGCTACTGTACCTCCTCCCTGATGGCGGAGGAGAAGGAGCTGTTCCTGAATCGCTGAGTGTGTGTCTTCAGGCTACTGTACCTCCTCCCTGATGGCAGAGGGAAGAAGCTGTTCCTGAATCGCTGAGTGTGTGTCTTCAGGCTCCTGTACCTCCTCCCTGATGAACAAAAAAATACAATAGAATCAGTGAAAAAGTACAGAAAAGACAAAAGCAACCAATGTGCAAATATAAAAAGCACATAAAGAAATTAATAGAAAATAAATACTAGTTAAATAAATAACTAAGTAACTTGCTGAATAAGCAATAAACAATCAAACAAGCAAAACAGCCAAATAAATAAAAAAAATACTGAGACCATAAGTTGTGAAGTCCTTGAAAGTGAGCCCATAGGTTGTGGAATCAGTTCAGAGTTGAGGTGAGTGAAGTTATCCATGCTGGTTCAAGAGCCTCATGGTTGAAGGATAATAACTGTTCCTGAACCTGGACCTAAGGTCCCACACTTATAGCTGGGTTTCATTTAATGTTAATGGTGTCATGGAGACTTTATTATCTTGTAATATTGGCACTAAGTACATTGCATATGGAACAGGCATGGCATAAAGGGCTGGCATCTGTACAAATGATCTCTATCTGTTGCAGGTGGATGGAAGATGGGGAAAATGGGGTCCTTATGGGTCATGTTCACGTACGTGTGGAGGTGGTGTGCAGCTTGCCAAGAGAGAATGCAACAAACCAGTCCCAGCCAATGGAGGACGATATTGTGAGGGGATCCGTGTCAAATACCGTTCATGCAATTTGGAGCCATGCCCTGACAATGGTAAGACATTTATTGAAGCCACATTGTGTTATTTATCTGGCTTTGAATAACAGATGTATTTTGTGTTGTCTGTTCATTGGGGCCAATCCATTATATACATTCTGTAATGCACAGTTTATCGTAAAGTAAGGAATAAAATAGGACCGTTAAAACTGATGATTTACCATCTGGTTTCCTCAAGAAATCTAACACATCTTTATTATCTCTTACTATCTTTCTTTTCGGTTAGTCCTGACGAAGGGTCTCAGCCCGAGACGTCGACATCGCTCCTCCCTATAGATGCTGCCTAGCCTGTTCATTTTGTGTGTGTAGTTGCTTGAATTTCCAGCATCTGCAGATTTCCTCATGTTTACATCTTTATTACCTTGTTTTCTCCTCTCTCATCAACTCCTTCCTTTCTGATTTGACACAGACTACCTTTCAGAGAAAAGAGTGCTTTCATCCTTCTGTTACTGAGAACCCATCCCTTTTCCCAGCACTTTGCTGGCTGCATTTTCCAGCAATCAGTTTTGGTTCTTTCAGGGTTGATTTTGAAGTGATTTGAATTTTGATATTGAAAAGCAACACACACAAAATATTGGAGGAGCTCAGCAGGTCAGGCAGCATCTATGGAAATGAATAAAGAGTTGAAGTTTCAGGCCGAAACCCTTCTTCAGGACTGAAAAGCAAGGAAATGATGCCAGAATAAAAAATGTGGGGGGAGGGGAAGGTGAGCTAGAAGGTTATAGGTGAAGCTATCTGGGTGGGAAAGGGAAAGGGTTGGAGAACAGCCATATGCAAGGGTTTAATGCTGAGAAGTGTGAGGTTCTACATTTTGGCAGGAATAATCCAAATAGAACATACAGAGTAAATGGTAGGGCATTGAGGAATGCAGAGGAACAGAGAGATCTAGGAATAACTGTGCATAGTTCCCTGAAAGTGGAGTCTTATGTAGATAGGGTGGTGAAGAGGGCTTTTGGAATGCTGGCCTTTATAAATCAAAGCATTGAGTACAGAAGTTGGGATGTAATGCTAAAGTTGTACAAGGCATTGGTAAGGCCAAGTTTGGAATATTGTGTGCAGTTCTGGTCACCGAATTATAGGAAAGATATCAATAAATTAGAGAGAGTACAGAGACGATTTACTAGGATGTTACCTGGGTTTCAGCAATTAAGTTACAGAGAAAGGTTGAACAAGTTAGGTCTCTATTCATTGGAGCGTAGAAGGTTGAGGGGGGATTTGATCGAGGTATTTAAAATTTTGAGAGGGATAGATAGAGTTGACGTGAACAGGCTGTTTCCATTGAGAGTAGGGGAGATTCAAACTAGAGGACATGATTTGAGAGTTAGGGGGCAGAAGTTTAAGGGAAACACGAGGGGGTATTTCTTTACTCAAAGAGTGATAGCTGTGTGGAATGAGCTTCCTGTAGAAGTAGTAGAGGCCAGTTCAGTTGTGTCATTTAAGGTAAAATTGGATAGGTATATGGACAGGAAAGGAGTGGAGGGTTATGGGCTGAGTGCGGGTAGGTGGGACTAGGTGAGATTAAGGGTTCGGCACGGACTAGGAGGGCCAAGATGGCCTGTTTCCGTGCTGTGATTGTTATATGGTTATATATGGTTTTATGGAGAAGAAGGAATCTGATAGGAGAGGAGAGTGGACTATAGGAGAAAGAGAAGGATTGGGTAACCAGGGGGAAGTGATAGGCAGGTAAGAAGAGGTAAAAGGCCAGAGTGGGGAACAGAAGAAGAGGGAAGGGGAAGGGGAAAAAAATCCTTACTGGAAGGAAAATTGATTTTCATGATATCAGGTTGGAAGAAAAGGTGTTGCTTTTCCACCATAAGCATGACCCCATCCTGGCACAAGAGGAGGCCATGAACTGACATATCAAAATGGGAATGAGAATTAAAATGTTTAGCCACTGGAAAGTTCCGCTTTATATTGAAAAGTTATCGATTGTTAACATTGATGGCAATTTCACCCAGAGGCAAATACTGAGGAAAACACACAATTCTGAAGCAGGATGAAAGAGTTTTATTGAAACCAGTTTGTAACCAGCTTAACCTGAACAAAAAAAGTTCTTGAAAGTGGTAGTGCTCTTCATGTGAAGTAATTAATGCTTCATTTGTGAAAGAAAACGCAAAGATTGTTCTTTATAATGTTGAATTTTGAACTTTGCACTTATAAGAATGTTTTGTAAAGTCTGAGATTTAATCCCCAAATCACTATCCTTTTTAAGGGGAAATGGATGCTATACATTCAAAACAGTCACATACTCAGAAGATTTGTTCAATGAAACAGCAATACTTTTCCTAACTCTCTTCAATATTTTCATAAGTGGCACAGACATTCGCTTCAGTAATTATTGAGACATACTGTATGCTCACCACAGTTATGCCAGGAACAGTGAAATAGGGCCAGAGTGGATTCACTCAATTAAATTTATAACAATTGACTATTAAAACTTCATCAATTCTCGTCGGTACACTGTTGTGTAGTTTAATAAGAAAATCAGCTGATAGGCTGTTCCAAGCATCATGGAGAACTTGCCACAGTTCTTCTGCAGACTTTGGCTGTCTTGCTTGCTTCTGTCTCTCCAGGTAATCCCAGAGAGCCTCCATGATGTTGAGATCAGAGGCCATACCATCTAAAACCATATAAAAAATCTAGGGTGGCTAAGACTTTTGCATGGTACTGCACTCACCACAGTGATGCCAGGAACAGCAAGATAAGACCAGAGTGGATTCACTCTATTAAATCCATATCAATTGAAGAATAATGTCTATTTTATCTTGAATAATGGAGAATTTCTTAAGTATAGAAATTATGTTTAATTACATTGCTGAAAGGAATCACTCAAAATGATGGACAGATTTGTAAGAGTAAAGCAGAAATTGATTCATCAGAAAAACCCCAAAAGTTTCATGTTACATTTACTCCTTTGTCCACAAGACTATAAGACATAGGAACTGAATCAGGGTATTCAGCCCATCAAGTTTCTCTGCCATTCCATCATGGCTACTCTATTATCCATCTCTATCCTATTCTGCTGCCTTCTGCGTGTAACCTTTGACATCCTGATTAATCAAGAACCAATAAATCTCCACAATATACCCAATGATGTGGCTTCCAACGTCCCTTTGTGGCAATGAATTCCACAGATTCACCACACATTGTAAAACATCTGAATAGTAAAAACTTGACAATTTATTTTAATTTCTTTGTTTGTATGCTCTGTATTGTCATTGGAAGTTATAGAATTTAGCAGGTCGAGAAACACCCATTCATTAGCCGTCATTGTTGAGAATTTGTAAGTTAGAGTTCAAAGATGGAAAATTTGTTGACAGAGTAAATCTGGTTACAGAACTGCTAAGGTCATAGGTAATAAAACTGCAAACGCAGGAATTTGCAACAAAAAACAAACTGTTCAAAAGAGAAGCAAGTTAACATTTCATTTTGAAGACCCTTCCTCCTGATTAAAATATTGACTGGTTCCTCTTTCCACAGATAAGCCTGTAAGACATGAGAGTAGAATTAAGCTGTTATTTGGCCTACTAATGGCCTAATTATTAGGCCAAATAATAGCAGGATCAGGCAATTCTGCTCTATTTCATCATCAGCCATGATGGAACAGCAGAGCAAACTCCATGGACTGAATGGCCTAATTTTGTTCCTATGTGTTATGGTCCTGTGGCCTATGGTAATTGTTCATTGAATTTTCCTGTAATTATGGTATAGTTGCTTCCTTAATTTTTAGAACCATCTTAGTTTTCTGTAGCAAGATTCACATGATATGAACCTAGCTATTTTATAAGTTAATTGATACCAATGGAATTTTGCTATTTCTAGTCTGGGTATGAGACGACCACAAATGCTTCTTCGTAGGGTCTTTTCTTTGTTTTCTGAACATTTCTTCTTTATCTTTGCTCTTGTAGCATTTAATAAAATGGCTATGAGCAATAAGTTTTATGCCTCATTCTTGACTTCAAAAGCACCTTTGTATCACAAAAACATCAAGATCCAACTTAGTCAAAAGTGAAAGAGCAGTCTTGCCACACTACAGATATGATGATCAGTTACAGTTAATCCCCTCTAATTGCTGTTTTTGGTTTTTTTTTTGGATTTCCATCCAAACCACAGGTAAAAGTTTCAGGGAGGAGCAGTGTGAATCCTTCAATGGTTACAATGTCAATACCAATAGACTTGCCCCATCTGTTGTGTGGGTTCCGAAATACTCAGGAGTATCTTTGAGGGACAAATGCAAGCTTGTGTGCAGAGCAAATGGAACTGGATACTTCTATGTTCTTGCACCCAAGGTAAGCATAATATTGTACTGAGCTCTTCAAGCTTGTGCAGGATACTGTAAAGCACTGGGCTGTGAGGTTTTTAGAGCACCTGAATTGTTTAATGAGAGTTATTAATCATTTAGTTTCTTGCATTTTTCTTGAGTGACTCGCTCTTTATAATGCAAACTCCAGGTGCTTTCTTTTTAAACTTAAGTTTATCGCTTGTATGACTATGATTGCTCTTGGGAAATTTTTCTACAAGAGTAGTTTGCCATTGCCTTCTTCTGGGCAGTGTCTTTACAAGACAGGTGACCACAGCTATTAACAACACTCTTCAGAGATTGTCTGCCTGGCGTCAGTGGTCACATAACCAGGACTTGTGATATAACCATAAAACCATATAACAATCACAGCATGGAAACAGGCCATCTCGGCCCTCCTAGTCCGTGCCGAACCCTTAATCTCACCTAGTCCCACCTACCCGCACTCAGCCCATAACCCTCCACTCCTTTCCTGTCCATATACCTATCCAATTTTACCTTAAATGACACAACTGAACTGGCCTCTACTACTTCTACAGGAAGCTCATTCCACACAGCTATCACTCTCTGAGTAAAGAAATACCCCCTCGTGTTTTATACACAAGCTACTCATACAACCATTCACCGCCCATTCCCATAGCTTCACATGACCATGATCAGGGGCTAAGCAGGTGCTACACCTTACCAAGTCTAGCAGAGGGAAGGAGCACCTTGCACCTCATTTGGTAGAGACATATCTACACCCCATCACCCGAGAACATATATAGCTGTACAATTATCTTTTAAATGTCATTTTGTTTCTGCCTCTATCTCCTTAAATATATTCAATGCCTTAGCCTCCAGAGCACTCTGTGGTAGAGAATCTGGCATTCATCTTCTTTGAGTAAAGGCATTTCTCCTCGTCTCAATCCTATCTCATTCCATATTCTGTGGGTGTGACTCAGTGGTCTGGAACGTTTAGTTCATGTTTCCAGCGTCTGCAGGGGTTTGATTTTCATTTTCCTTTACAGTGGAAATACACACCAACCTTACTTTAAAACATCCCACTTTTCTGCCGTCCCTGGTGTAAATCTGTTCCATTATCTGCTCCTTCCACACGGTGGAATGTTTCAGAATGGAGTGCTGAACTTTGACTGCACTGCACACAGAGATTGATGTGAGTTCTGGTTCCCTACATCGAAAGGGATACTGAATCATGGCAGAGAAGTTTTACAAAATGTTAAGCAGAATTGAGAGGATGAAACAGTATCCTAAATTATTATGTCCTTCCAAACTGTCTGTCCCACTCCCGTTAGGGAGGAGGCTACATAGTGTTCATGCCAGGATCACCAGACTGAAAAACAGCTACTTTCCTCAAATAGCAAGGCTGATCAACATCTCCACCCAATATTTTATTATTTCCTGTCAGTCACCTCATGCACAGCCTTGTGTTACTTTATCAACATACAATCAATGTATATTAGCTATCTTATGTATTTATTTTTATTGTGTTTCATTATTGCTATTGTGTTCTTTATCTTCTATTTATTTTGTGTTGCATGGGATCTGGAGTAACAATTATTTTGTTCTCCTTTATACTGGTGTACTGGAGATGACATTACACAATCTTGATCTTGAACTTCCAGGTAGTGGATGGAACTCCATGCATGCCAGACACTTCAGCCGTGTGTGTCCAAGGCAAATGTATAAAAGCTGGTTGTGATGGAAGATTGGGCTCCAAGAAGAAATTTGACAAGTGTGGAGTATGTGGAGGTGATCACAAAAGCTGCAAGAAAGTTTCAGGCTTATTCACAAAGCCCATGTATGTTTCTCCTTTTTCCTTTCATTTATAATTAATTGTTATTAATATAATATTATGTCACTTTAATACCATTAAAGACAATTATAATTTGAGAATTCATTAACACTACATGCTGATAAATTGGATTAGTTTAGATAGGTATTTTTGTGTCAAGGACACGGTGGGGTCAAAGGTCCTGTGTCTGTAGTGTTTGACCCTATGACTATGATACAAGTTCAAAGATAATTTCTCATTTTCATACATAAGCAGAAACATAATGTCAACACCATTAATTTTAATAGTGACAAAATGCCTTTTAATCTTTAAGAAAACACCCAATAAGTGAAACTCTTTTGTAAATGGAGAAAAATTAGTGCAGCTTTGTGGAGACACGAGATGTTCAAGCAATCACCCCGTTATGTTGTAGATAACATAGAGGGTTCCATTGTTATAGCACCTTGTACAGTTAGGCTACTCTGGAGTAAACACTGAATGGAAACAAAGAGCTGAAACAAGGAGAGGGAGTCATAAGAGGGATCATAAAGTCAAGACCATTACATTTTCATAGCGAAAATGCCTATTAACCCTTAAGAAAATACCCAATAAATGAAACTTCTCTGAAGATGAACTAGACTAGAACAAATGAACGGTGAAAATGGAGCAATGTTAGTGCAGCTCTGTATAGACTTTAGCTATTCAAATAATCACCTATTCATGTAGACAATGTAGATGTGTCCATTGTTATAGCACTGATGAATAGTTAGAGTACTCTGGGAAAAACACTGAATAAAATCAAAGTTTTGAAACAAGGAGAGGGGGGAAGATTGAGAGCTGTGTTCACTTACTCTGGTCAACACAGAGTAGGAGTTGAGGGACTGTGAGCAATTTGCTCATTTAGCCAGGTCACATGATCAAAGCTGGAAACAAAATTAAGCTGCAGAGCCTCACAATTCAGAAAACAATGGACCACTTTTGAAAAATTGCATCGATTGGGATATAGAAAGCTCAGGCTTGTAACATAGAACATTACAGCTCAGTACAGGCCCTTCAATCGACAATGTTCTGCTGACCTTTTAACCTACTCTGAGATCAATCTAACCCTTCCCTCCTCCATAACACTCCTTTCTTTTATCATCCATGTTTTTTAAATATCCCTAATGTGTCTGGCTCTACCATCACCCCTGGCGGGAATTTCTATTCTTCAACCACGCTCTGTGTAAAGAACTTAACTCTGATGTCCCTGCTCTACTTTCTTCCAATCACTTTAAAATTATTCTCCCTCGTATAAAGATGCTTCCTATGGTGGGGGAGTGGTCTAGAACCAGAGGACACAGCCTAGAGGCATTTCCATTAAGAAAACAGAGATGAGGAGGAATTTCTTTAGTCAGAGAGTGGTGAATCTGTGGAATTTGTAGCCACAGGCAGCTGTCATTGGGAATGTTTAAGGCAGATATTGATAGGTTCTTGATTGGTCAGAAAATGAAGGGATACAGGGAGAAAGCAGGAGTTGGGGCTGAGAGAAAAATTAATCAGCCATGATGTAACAGCAGAGCAGACTCAGTGGGCCAAGTGGTCCAATTCTGCTCCTATATCTTATGGTCTTATAACAGTGACCATACTTTAAGAAATCAATTGTTTAAAATGGTCTTTGAGACATTAAGTTATGCCCCTCATACTAGCCATTTCCACCTTGGGATAAGTCTGTGGCTATCTACTCAATGTATGCCTGTTATCATATTGCACGCCTCTATCAAGTCACCTCTCATCCTCTTTCTCTCTAAAGAGAAAAGGAAGGTCTGGGATTATGAAAGGTGGAATAAAGAATTCATGAAGAAGAGAGATTCTCAAATAATATTTTAGCATTTACCATAATTACAGTATTAAAGCTGTTTTCTTTCAACAGACATGGATATAATTATATTGTGACAATTCCAGTCGGAGCCACCAGTATAGATATCAAGCAAAGAGGATACCGAGGCATGACTAATGATGACAACTATCTGGCTGTTAGGAATGAACATGGAAAATACATACTCAATGGTCACTATATTGTTTCTGCGGTCGAACGGGACATTGTCATAAAGGGAAGCCTGCTGAGGTATAGTGGGACAGCAACTTCTGTTGAAAGCCTTCAAGCTTTTAGACCCATCCAAGAACCACTGGTCATTGAAGTCCTATCAGTTGGAAAAATGACTCCTCCTCGAGTCCGCTATTCCTTCTACCTACCCAAGGACAATAGGGAAGATAAATCTTTGCATAGTCCTCATAAAAAAGACACAAAAGGAGTCTCATTGAACAATGAAAGTTTGAGCAAATTCAATAAAATAAACTCGCGGCAACCAGACTATAAGAGGCCTATTTATAAATGGGTAGTGAGAAACTGGTCTGAGTGTTCCGTTTCATGTGGAAATGGGTTGCAGCACAGATCTGTTGAGTGTGAAGACCATCTCGGAAAAATAGCATTTGACTGTGACACCACCCAGAAACCAGAAGTCATCCGGCAATGTGGAGATCCTTGCCCAGTGTGGGAGATTGGTGGCTGGTCACCATGCTCAAAGACCTGTGGCAGAGGATTCAAGAGACGTTTAATCAAATGTAAGGCTGATACTGGCCACGCATTACCCAGGGAACACTGCAGTATAAGGAAGAAGCCACAAGAGCTGGACTTTTGCACTGTTAGACCTTGCTGAAAACCCTCAATGGATATTATTTCAGATAGCGTAGTCTTTAGCAATGGCAGGTGATCAGTGATTTAAAATGATGGCTATATCTGTTACGCCTGAACCCAAATGGAATATTAAAACCAACAACTGCTTCACATTGGAAAACATGGAGATCTGTGATGTATAATTAGGAATGAAATTACCTAAAATTTACATGTTGAAGTCTACCTCTGGCATTTGTATGTTGCATTAAACTGATTTGGTGACTTCATTGACCTTGTACTAATGTAAGAAGTGATGACTGCCTATTGGACACTTACACAATGCAGTTTGACACCAAGTTAGAAGCAGTCAAAGATTTCTATGGTTTGATGATGTTTTTTTCACCATTGAGCGTTAAACAATAATACAGGGACCAGCATAGGTGCAACTGCAATATAATGCAGGTATGTCCTAATGTGATATATTAATAGGTCAATGGTAATAGGTGACCATTCTTAACTTCAGAGATGTGGAAGTGAGTTCATTTGTAAACAGGGAATTTAATGTGCTTTTTTAAAATAAAATATATTAGGAAGATAAAAATTGTTTGTGAAACCAGTAGAATATTTTACCCAGTAATACTATTGTGTGACATGTAACGTGACATTTGGTCAGGTTTAACTGATGTCACCGTTGCAACATTTTACACTAGATCCTAACTCTATTTTTAAAAAAGGGTGTTAGGCTTTTGCTAAAGTCAGGTTAAACACTTCAGACGTTATGTCTGAGGTGAGCATTATAGTATTTGGTAGCTGAACCTGTTTGCAATATGATCTCCTCTAATAATCTCTTAGTAAACTATGTTTTATATATAATAATTTATTCTGATAGGGACAATATTACATGGTGCATCAATCATTTTCTGTATGCTGGCAACATTATTTATTATGTGTATTGGGTTCCAAAAACCATCAATGTAAAACCAAACTGACAATTTAAGTCATTTTTTGTGTGGTTAGATTATAACTATGGAGCTATACGCTTTGTCCATGTTTGCACATTTTATACCTTGCCTGCAAACATTTGTGATAATTCTACAAATATGTCTGTTACATGAAGAAACCATTCATACAATTGTTTCATCCAAGAAAAGTTTTAAATTCTTAGTATTTCACTAAAGTTGAAAGCCACTTGCATCGATGGTTGTTAAATCTTCTCTTTGTATTGTGCAGTACTTTTTTTTTTAAAGAAAATATCATTTATACCAGACTCTGTAACCCTTTCACTTGTGTTCTGGTTGGGAGGGACTGCAGTTACTGCTCTTCCATCTAAAAGATGGTTCATATGTTATTGGGGTTTATATTACTCTTTTGCATTTTTTTAATTGCAAAGGGCATAAATAGTGTTTATTGGCTGTTATGTATACCATGTATACATCTGTTTAATTGTGCACAATAAAACCATAACTATCTATGAACTGCTGGTCATATTATTGATAGTGAGGTTTATCCTAATAAGGAGTCTCGGCCTGAAACATCAACTGTTTATTTCCCTCAGATGCCACCTGACCTGCTGCATTCCTCCAGCATTTTGTGTGTTTTTCTGGATTCTCAACATCTGCAGAAATCTCTTGTGTTTAAGCTTTGGGTTAGCTTCATAAAACAAAATGTGGGGGATTTGTGTCCAGCTGGATGATCTGACATGCAATTAATGCCAAGAGTGAATGGGAATTTTGCCACTAAATTATTTAAAGACATCTCATCCAATAATGCCAAGTGGATTAGTTCACAGTGTCCGTTATCACACGGAATACACTCAGTGGGCACTTTATTAGGTACCTCCTGCACCTAGTAAAGTGGTCGCTGAGTGTATGCCTGTGGTCTTCTGCTGGCAAAGCCCAGCCACTTCAAGGTTCAACATGCTGTGCATTCAGAGATGATCTTCTGTATGCCGCTGTTGTAAATGTGTGATTATCTGAGTTACTGTCACCTTCATATCAGCCCAAACCCATCTGGCTATTCTCCTCTGACCACTCTCATTAACAATGCATTCCCCCCCCCCCAAAATTGACACTCAATAGATGTTTTTTGTACCATTCACTGTAAACTGTGTTGTGCGTGAAAATCCCAGGATATCAGCAGTTTCTAAGATATACAAACCACCATGTCTTATGCCAATGATCATTCCACAGTCACTTAGATCACATTCCTTCCACATTCTGATGCTTGATCTAAACAACTAAACTTCTTGACCATGTCTGCATGCTTTTATGCATTGAGTTGCTGCCACATGATCGGCTAACTAGATTGACATTATTGTGTTAACAACCCACGCCATTGTGTTGTATTATGAGGCAACTCCTAAAATAATGTTAAGTCGTTCACAATACCCCTCATTTCACAGAACATTTGCAAAAGGAACTTTCAAAACTCAAATTTCTAATGAATTTCAAATACCTTCTCCAAAGCAGAAAGATTGAATGAGTGCACAAATTGGCTGAGGATTTGTGCTGCTCAGGTTTATTATCATGTGTACATTGTAACATGGTGAAAAGCATCATGTGTATTAACACAATGTACTTACATAACCAAGCTCTATTCTCTCAGCTTTGATATACCACCTGGAATCTATTCTTTCAAAGTATCAAAGCATATAGTGAAATGCATCATTTTGTGCCAAATCAAATCAACAAGAACTGTGCTGGGTAACCTTCAAGTGCTGCCATGCTTCCATCAGCAACACAGCATGCCTAAAACTAACCAACCCAAACCTATACATCTTTGGAAACCAGAACACCCAGAGGGAACCCACACAGTCATGGGGCTGTAAAATGTTGTGCTGTCTGCTACTGCATCATTATTTTCCCATCATTACCACAGGCAGCACACTTGTATAGATGTTGAACAATTAATTTCAATTCAGAAGATAACTGCACCTGTTTGATGGCCTTGTATTAATGTGCTGGGTCTCTCAGCAACCCTCAGATGAGCAGAATGAGCACTTGGTGCAGCCACAATCTTACGTCTCCAGTGACCTCAATTTGATCTTGACCTCTGATGCTGTTTCTGTGGAGTTTGCACAGAAGACTCTGCCACCCTTGTGGCTACATGTGTTTCATAGAACACTACAGTATTGTACAGAACCTTTGGCCAACAAAGTTATGCTGACTTTTTAAAACCTACTCCAAGATCAATCTAACCCTTTCCTCCCACATAGCTCTCCATTTTTCTATCATCTATGTGCCTGTCTAAGAGACTCACACCTGACAGCCCCCATACACTTTCCTTCAAACACCTTAACAAGATGGATCTCAGCCCAAAACATCGACCATTTATTCATTTTCATAGATGCTGCCAGATCTGTTGAGTTCCCCCAGCATTTTGTGCTGTTGTTCTTTTCCACATCATCAGGTGGCAACCCTGCTGATTCTTTAGCATTTCTTTTAAAAAAAACACGGCCAAGTTGCTAGCTCAATGCACAACCCAGCATGGATGGAAAGTAAGTGTTGTTCCTTTTCACGGCTTATGGCACATCAGGCAGCATTAAAAAAAAATAAAAACGAGGCTGAGTTGCTAGCTAGATCCTCAACTCAGCACAGAAGGAAAGCATGCAGGGGCTGGCTGGATTTGAACTCAGGACCATTTGCCTTGAAGTCTGGTGCTGATGCCACTATGCATTGGCCAGCTATGAGGCATGTAATGGGAATCATAAACAGAGGCACGTGGGTTGTATCAAGAAACTAAAAAAAAAAAAAAAATTTTAGATTAGTACCTTGTTTAACCTGTGTCTGAATTGTAAAATGAATGACCATCTGATGTTACCCAGCTGTGGAAGAGATGTCAGAAAAGCTCAGCAGTCAGGCAGCATTCATGGAGAGAGAAACAGTTAATATTTCAGGTCTGGGACACTATCAGAAATGGGAAAGAGAAATCATTGTATTTGTGGCAGAGAAAATAATGCACGAGTAGATCATGAGGTTAATACTGACAGGTACCCACTGGCATGCAGACATTTACAGGAAAATAAGATACAATAGAACTTATGCAAACTATACATAACAGACTGACAATGTAAAGAATGCAAGTACACAAATAACTAAGAATAATAACTGTTCCCACTACCTATGGACTCTCTTCATCTCATATTCTTAATATTTAAAGCTTGTTTATTATTACTTTTATTTTGCATTTGCAGTTGTTGTCTTTTGCACACTGGTTGGCCTCCACGGCTGCCTGTGGCAATGAATTCCACAGATTCACCATTCTCCAGCAAAAGAAATTCATCCTCATTTCTGTTCTAAAAGGACACCCCTCTATTCTGAGGCTGTATCCTCTGGTCCCACCATAGGAAACATCCTCTCCACATACACTTTCAGTGCCTTTAACCACTTGATATGTTTCAATAAGGTCATCCCTCATCCTTATGAATGCGAGTGAATTCAGGTCCAGAGCCATCAAACGCTCTTCATATGGCAATCCTTTCAATCCAGGAATCATTTCATGAATCTCCTTTGAGCCCTCTCCAGTTTCAGCACATCCTTTTGAAGATAAGGGGTCCAAAACTGCTCACAATACTGCAAGTGAGGCCTCACCAGTGCTTTAAAGTCTCAACATTACATCCTTGCTTTTATATTCTAGTCCTCTTGAAGTGAATGCTAACATTGCATTTGCTTTCCTCACCACAGACTCAACCTGCAAATTAACCTGTAGGGAATCCTGCACAGACTCCCAAATCCATTTGCCTCTCAGTTTTTCGCATTTTCTGTCCATTTAGAAAATAGCCAAACCTTTCATTGCTTTAAAATGCATGACCGTACACTTCCTGACCCTGTATTCCATCTACCACTTCCTTGCTCATCATCCTAACCTGTCTTGGTCCTTCTGTAGCCTCTGTTTCCACTAAACAACCAGCCCCTCCACCCATCTTAGGCAAAATCTGCAAACTTTGCAACAAAGCCATCAATTCCATCATCCAAATTATTAACATATAATGTAAAAAAAAGGATCGGTCCCTTTACCGACCCCTGTGGAACATCACTAGTCACCAGCAGCCAACCAGGAAATGCTCCCTTTATTCCCACTCTTTGCGTCCTGCCAGTCAGCCACGACTTTAACTATGCTAGAATCTACCCTGTAATACCATGGACTCAGCTTAAGTAGCCTCATGTGTGACACCTTACCTTCTGAAAATCAAAGTACACAACATCAAACAATTCTCCTTTGTCTATCCTACTGGTTATTTCTTCAAAAAATTCCAACAGATTTGTCAGGCAAGAGACCTCATCCTTGATAATCAACTCTAACATCTTCCCAACCACTGAGGTCAGACTAACTGGTTTACAATTTCCTTTCTTCTGTTTCTCTCTGTTCTTGAAGAGTGAAATGATATTTGCAATTTTCCGGTCTTCTAGAAACATTTCCAGCATTCTTGAAAGATCATTACCAATGCCTCCATGTTCTCTACAGCCATCTCCTTCAAAACCCTGGGGTGTACGCAATCTACCTTCAGACCTTTCAGTTTCCCCAAGAACCTTCACACACTTCATGACCCCTGGAACTTCCACCATACTGCTAGTGTCTTCCACTGTGATGCAAAATACATATTCAGTTCATCCACCATTTCCTTGTTCCCCTATTACTGCCTTTCCAGCATCATTTTTTAGTGGTCCGATATCTCATTCTCACCCCTCTTTTATGTATCTGAAGAAACTTTTGGCATCCTTTTTATTATTGGCTAGCTTGCCTTCTTAATGACTTTAAGCTTCTCCATTCTCTAACTATAACAATTCACTAATTTTTGATATATTATATGCCCTCTCTTTGGCTTTAATGTTGGCTTTGACCTCTTGTTAGACACGGTTGTGTCATCTTGCCTTTAGAATAAGTCTTTCTCTTTAGGATGTACAGTATATACCTTGTGCCTTCTGAATTGCTTCCAGAAATTCCAGCCATTGCT